>NC_040077.1:83046101-83700215 GCF_003369695.1 Bos indicus x Bos taurus | reverse complement strand
ATCCTTACTTTTTTCATCCAATTTACTTTTGTTGAGATTTTGAAGCAAGGTGAAAAGAAAGACTCAGGAACAAGGAAATAGAAGTAAAGTCAATTTCAGAACAGAAGTAGAGATAGCCATTGCCTACTACATCCTCTAAGCAAGGATGATATAGGAAAGGGAAAGCAAAAGCAAAAGCAAATCCTCTTCCTAATTCAATGTAAGGACTCAAATCTTTAGGATTACTTATGATAACGCTAAGCTAGGAAAACCATGTATGTTGTAAACAATGCTGCCAAATTCTACTACCATAGAATATTGATACTGCTTGAAGAATTTAAATATTACCAAACCTAATAGTAAGGACAAATCATATGATTTCCTTCCTTTCTGCTTTTGACATTAAGATACATCAGCCAGCCGGTTGATATGGTATCATATTGGGCCCATCTTAGAGTCTCTTGTGAGTGCTTTAAAAAAAATAATTAGGGCTCACCTGAGATCCATGAAATCATAATCTCCAGGTTGCTTAACTATTTTTTTTTAAAGCTCCACAATCATTCTATTTTGCAGCTATGTTCAAGAATTGTTAACTATAAGATAAGAAGAGAAAGAAATAGTTTCATTCTAGACCTTCCCCAAATGTCCCAGCATAAGTAATGCATTTTAATACTCTTAGAAATGAAGGAATGGCTATTTTACTGAATACACTGGACGCTGCTAGCCAGAACACCCTTTTCTTCTAGCAGCTAACCAGATTGTATCAATAGTTAAAAGCACACGAACCCTGGAATAGCATGTGTTTTCCAACACATAAGGAAGTACATGACCAAGTGTGCTTACTGCATGACAGAAGGAGTCTCAGAAGAGCCAACAGAAGATAAGGTTGTTTGACAAAATTTTTCTGTAGAAGTTCTGCCTTCAGCCATGTGGTTACTGGATGATGTTTGTTTTCCAGCAGTCTCAGTCAGGTCAGTCACTTCTCCCAAGCAGTAAAGAAAATGAATGGAGTGGAAAGAGGACAGTTTTGTTACCTGAAAATAGTTTTATTCCGGCATTTAACATGAAAGTCCTTTATGGAAGCATGATGACAAGGGAATATAAAAATCCCTCTTGCCTACATTGGGTGTCAAGCAAAAACTATGCCATGTCAACATGTAGAACTGGATCTTAGTGTTACATTTAAGACCTTACAGTTCAAAACACTAATTTTATTTAGATGACAAGGTTTCTTCCATTGTTGTGTAATAAATCTAAAATAGTCATATTGTTAATTGTGAAGACATTTAAAATATAATAAAAAATAATTATATATAGTGTATAAGATACAATTATATATATATATTATTAAACAATTCAAAAAAGCTTCAATGTATCCTAGAAAACTATAAGATATTGGTTCACATTATTTAGTGCACTGTCATTCATAATTATAGAAAAAATAAAAGAATCTCAGTCTCTGTTAGGGAAGAGTAAAAAATTAGTCACATCAACACAATGAAATAGTATGCTGCCACAATAACTGAACTACAGAATATTTAATAATACAAAAATGCAAATGATAGTTTAAAAATAAAAGCAAGATAAATGACATATAGATGATTTTCCTACTTCAGCATATATGTGTATATATGCACACACTGTTGTTGTTTAGTCGCTAAGTCGTGCCTGATTCTTTGTGACCCTATGGACTGTACCTTGTCAGTTTCTCTGTCCATGGAATTTTCTAGGCAAGAATACTAGAGTGGGTTGCCATTTTCTTCTCAAGGGGATCTTCCCAACCCAGGGATCAAACCCATGTCTTCTGTGTCTCCTGCATTGCAGGCAGATTCTTTACCACTGAGCCACCACAGAAGCCCCATATGTACATGTATGTAGATAGATATAATTATATGGGCATATACACACCCCTATACTTATATATGCATACATATATACACACTGTATCAGTTTTCCATTTCTGCTGTAACAAATTACCACAGTCTTCAGTTCAGTCGCCCAGTCGTGTCCGACTCTTTGCAACCCCATGAATCGCAGCACGCCAGGCCTCCCTGTCCATCACCAACTCCCAGAGTTCACTCAGACTCATGTTCATCGAGTCGGTGATGCCATCCAGCCATCTCATCCTCTGTTGTTCCCTTCTCTTCCTGCCCTCAATCCCTCCCAGCATCAGAGTCTTTTCCAATGAGTCAACTCTTCACATGAGGTGGCCAAAGTACTGGAGTTTCAGCTTTAGCATCATTCCTTCCAAAGAAATCCCAGGGCTGATCTCCTTTAGAATGGACTGGTTGGATCTCCTTGTAGTCCAAGGGACTTTCAAGAGTCTTCTCTAACACCTCAATTCAAAAGCATCAATTCCTTGGTGCTCAGCTTTCTTCACAGTCCAACTCTCACATCCATACATGACTACTGGAAAAACCATAGCCTTGACTAGACGGACCTTTGTTGGCAAAGTAATGTCTCTGCTTTTGAATATGCTATCTAGGTTGGTCATAACTTTTCTTCCAAGGAGTAAGTGTCTTTTAATTTCATGGTTGCAATCACCATCTGCAGTGATTTTGGAGCCCCCCAAAATAAAGTCTGATACTGTTTCCACTGTTTCCCCTTCTATTTGCCATGAAGTGATGGGACCAGATGCCATGATCTTAGTTTTCTGAATGTTGAGCTTTAAGCCAATTTTTTCACTCTCCTCTTTCACTTTCATCAAGAGGCTTTTTAGTTCCTCTTCACCTTCTGCCATAAAGGTGGTGTCATTTGCTTATCTGAGGCTATTGATATTTCTCCTGGCAATCTTGATTCCAGCTTGTGCTTCTTCCAGTCCAGCATTTCTCATGATGTTCTCTGCATAGAAGTTAAATAAGCAGGGTGACAATATACAGCCTTGACGTACTCCTTTTCCTATTTCGAACCAGTTTGTTGTTCCATGTCCCGTTCTCACGGTTGCTTCCTGACCTGCATATAGGTTTCTCAAGAGGCAGGTCAGGTGGTCTGGTATTCCCATCTCTTTCAGAATTTTCCACAGTTTATAGTGATCCACATAGTCAAAGGCTTTGGCATAGTCAATAAAGCAGAAATAGATGTTTTTCTGGAACTCTCTTGCTTTTTCCAGTGGATGTTGGCAATTTGATCTCTGGTTCCTCTGTCTTTTCTAAAACCAGCTTGAACATCTGGAAGTTCACGGTTCACGTACTGACTTGAAATAACATACATTTATTATCTTACAATTCTGTAAGTTAAAAGTCTAAAGTGTTAGCCTATGTTGCTTTCTGGAAGTCCTAAGGAAGAATCTGTTTCCTTGCATTTTCTAACTTTGAGGGGCCACCTGTACTGGTTGGTTTTTGGCCCCTTTCATCCATCTTCAAAGCTGAAAAATGTGTTGAATTCTTCTCATATCAGTCTTCCCTCCTTTTCTGCCTCCTTCTACTTTTAAGGACCCTTGCCCTTACACTGGCCCCATCTAAACAGTCCAGAATGCATGCTTGCATGCTCAATTACTCAGTTGTGTCTGACTCTTTGCAAGCCCATCAACTGTAACCCACCAAACTCTACTGTCCTGGGGTTTCCCATGACAAGAATACTGGAGTGGGTTGCCACTACTCCAGGGGATCTTACTGACCTAGGGATTGAACCCCCATCTCCTGCGTCTTCTGCATTGGTAGATAGATTCTCTTTTTTTCCTCCAACACAATTTAACATAGTTTACTCATGACCTGGTGGTGCCACCCAAGCTGATCAGGGGAGGGTATAAATCCATGGAAGCATGAGAGTGGGGCATGCTCTCTTTTCCTTCTCCTCCAGAGCCTTTCCTCAAACACTTGTCCACTATCTTCTGTCTTTTGCCAGTTCAAGCTGAATGTTCCTCAGGAAAGCCTTCTTCTTTTGACCCAACTTGCATTATCAACATCCTCTCAGCTTCATGTGCGTCGGTTTGTCCTATGGCAATTTCCACCTGTAGGCTGGCTGCTTTCTCAGGTGTTTGTGGAGGTGAATGTGCGCTTAATCTAGTTAAGACAGATGGATTCTTTGAGCCACCTGGAAAGCCTGAAGAATCCAGGATACTCTCCCTATTTTAAGGGCAGCTGGCTAGCAACCTTAGTTCCATCTGCTACCCGATTCCCCTTTGCCATGCTACCTATCAGATTTACAGGTTCCAGGGCTTAGGATGCGGAAATCTTTGGGGGGGTCATTATTCTCCCCACCATACACATACACACACACACATGCTCACACACAAAGAAATTCTAAAGATATATATCATATTATTAATAGTAAGTGGCTGAGTTGTGGCATTTTGTTCTCTATATTTCTGTTATTTATATTTTCTGTAGTAAATACAAATACAAAATGTCTAACAAATGCTATTTTTTAATGCAAGCCTCTAAATTATATTTTACTACTCATTTACTGGATATTTTTTAGACAAATAATCATCCATTAAAGTTTATAACTTGAGCATTTAAAAAGTAATTTATTTTAAAATTTGATGGTGCACTGAATGAACGTCACATACTTGGAGGCTTAGGAAAGAGGCCAACCAGGAGAGAAGATCTGGCCTTCTCAGCCATTGATTTCTGCACGATCAATTGACTTGGATCATGCAGTTAATCCAATTCAGTAGTTAAGAAAATTGAAAATACCAGCTGTGTGGTTTTTAGGTCCAGTGTTGTTTTCTTTTTTTTTTTTTTATGACACAGAAAGCAATGTCATTTTTTCCAGCTTGTCTAGAGATTTACAAAAGTGAAAAAACAAACAAACCAAAGGCATTTTTCCCCTTCTGCTGCAAAATAATATTTTCTAAAGACAATAATAAAATTATATATCACTGATTTTCATGAGAATGCCATGTAAACAGAAAATAAAGCTATATTAATATGTTTTGTGAGTCATACTAAAATTCTATGACTATTTAGCTTAGCATATTTAAGGAAGTCAATTTAAATTAAAATAGAGAAATCTCAGTTTGTTGAAGTCTTTAAAAATAACTTTCATCTTTCATACCTAAAATTATTTAAGAGCAAATAATTCCATTTTCTCTTAAATAAAAAATATAAACAAGTCAAACTTGAATGCCAGTAAGTGCTATGGTAATAGTCTGGTCTGTATGTCACTTCTCATTATAATTTGATAAATCATTACATTCGAACATAATTCAAACAAGAAGATACACAATTATTTGCTCTTTTATTCTCTTAAACACAGAAAATGACTCAATTAGGTGCTAAAGGATGCATATTAACTACTACTGGAATTATAACTAGTTTGCTCTTTGTGAAATCAATCCTTTTTTAAGATCATAAAATAAGACCTTTACTTCTCTCTACATACTTGTTAATTATATAGTACTTCACAGGCTCTTGTTGAATTGAAGAAGGAAAATTAGTCAAGAAAAGGTCACTTTCCTTCTTTACCAGTTGTATGCTAATTAGGAGCAACTTGTGAGGTGATAGAATATTTGGACTGTGGTAGATAATAAATCATAAAAAATATAGATGAAATGAGAAACATGGGAAGAACATGAGATCCTATTATCACAGCTGGGAAATCTTAGCTACTACTTGAAACCTTAATTCTTTCCCAGGATGTGTGGCAGTTTGTGGTTCCAAATCACCTCTTGTTCAATTTCAGAAGATGTATCTTTTTATTGCTTTAATAAGATCATTCGACTTGAGCTTTCTAAACTATCCAGTCATCCACCTGGCAAAGTTTCATGTATGGTCACCTATCCTAATTCCTCCTGCTAGTGAAGAGGGAAGGTCACTTTACTTTTCTAGGACTAATCCTTCCACCTGAATTATTTCCCCTGTGATTACCTTAAGGCTTTCAGTCTATCAAATAAATCTAATCATTAGAGTGAACATAATATATCACCCTAAATACAGCACTTTAGAGCTACACTATTCAATATACTAGCCACTAGCCACATGAAATTTAAGTTAAATGAAATTATTGAATTACACAAGTCACATTCAAGTGCTCAATAGCCACATTGGCTGGTAACTATAACACTATATTGAATAGTCTGGATATAGAACATTTCCATCAGCACTGAAAGTTCAACTGAACAGTGCCATGGTGGATAGTGAAGGATAGTGAAGGACAGGGAAGCCTGGCATTCTTCAGTCCATGGGGTCAAAGCCAGACATGACTTAGTGATTAAACAATAACAATGGTGGAGAGTGAAGTTGGGAACTATTAATAACAATGGATAGCAGGTATAAACTGGGCACTGTCACCAGCAAACCAGGACATATGTTCACCCCACTTATCTTCTTCTCTCTCTACTGGCTCCTTTTCTGTGTGCAGGTGCAAACGTTGTTCCTATATCAAAACATGATGAACATTAACAATAACTAGCTGACATACTCCTACATCGAGGCTATTTGTGACACTAAATATTTAGCCAATTAAATAAAGATAAAAATTAGCCGCACTATTATTTAGCTGTTAGTAGACAAAGAGGATGAGATGGCTGGATGGCATCACCGACTCGATGGACGTGAGTTTGAGTGAACTCCGGGAGATGGTGATGGACAGGGAGGCCTGGTGTGCTGCAATTCATGGGGTTGCAAAGAGTCGGACACGACTGAGCAACTGAACTGAACTGAGACAAAGCAATCCGGAGAAGGCAATGGCAACCCACTCCAGTACTCTTGCCTGGAAAATCCCATGGACAGAGGAGCCTGGTAGGCTGCAGTCCATGGGGTTGCTAGGAGTTGGACACGACTGAGCAACTTCACTTTCACCTTTCACTTTCATGCATTGGAGAAGGAAATGGCAACCCACTCCAGTATTCTTGCCTAAAGGATCCCAGGGACAAGGTAGCCTGGTGGGCTGCCGTCTATGGGGTCACACAGAGTCGGACATGACTGAAGCAGCTTAGCAGCAGCAGCAGCAGCAGACAAAGCAATCATTTGATTTAGTTTGTTAGTGTGATACAACTGGTTGTTGCAGAAAGCTGCTAGTAAGAGTTGCCATTAACTGAGCATTTGTGATGTGCTTTAAATGGTGGTAAATATTTCATATTTATTATTGTATTATTTAATCTTCATAATAACCACTGGGTGAGTGGTTTGAGGCTAGTAATTGCTCTGGGAGTTCTGAGGCGCCAATAAAGATAGAGAATCCTGAGGTTACCTGAAGTGAGTGAGAAATTGGAAGACAAAAATTAGAAGTTGGAGGAACTTAATGCTGAAACATTCCCAAAAGGAGGAGCTAAATTTTAAAATAAATTATAGAGATGCAATTGACTCTCATAGAAGACAATCATGGGCTAAAGCAGGGAAAGCAGGAGGAATCTCCAACAATTTATCTAAATATAATTTCACACCTTTGACTTGTTTTAATGGTAAGTATAGGATCTGTGGATATGTCAAACTGGTAGACTTGTATAAAAACATAGCATAAAGGAGGGCAAGCCCTATGATGATAATACCTGACTGACTATTAGTTTCACTAGTCCATTTCAACTCCTTGGATATTATTACATCTGAACCTAACCTAAGATTTTCATGCATCCTTTGACATTGTCATTTAGACTTTGCTCTGCTTTAGACTGGTTTAAGTTCTCTTACACAACTGGAATTATGCATTTGAATACGATGCTACAATTTCCTCCAATGGATCTAAGCAAGACTTTTGAAATTCATTCTTTGTTTCCTAAGTCATATCTGTCAAATGTAAGAAGTACTAAGGCATTCAGAGTTTTCTTAGGAAGAAGAGGGGATGTGATTTATATGAATATAAAGATTAAGTTATGAAAACATAAAGTCATAAAATTGCATTTTCAGAAAGGATCTTGCATGGAAAACTCAAGAAGCATATATGAATACCTGACAATGAAAAAGTATTTACATGTTGAGTTCTGTATCAGGCTTAAAATACAGGATAAAGGAAACAACTCTAAATTATTTCCTTCCATTAAAGAAAATAGAAATGTATTTTGGGACTTAAAAATACTCCCAAGTATTTGGTTTGGGCTAATTATATAAAGGTCCTTTATCACAAACCATTTGGTACTGTAAAATGTACATTTTTATAATTTAAGAAACTATTACAATATCATTTCTTTTACAAACACATCAGATATCTGAAGTATCTTTTTTTTAAGACAGGAAACTGAACTTACCATAAAGGCAAAAATGATAATTTCTCTTCTTTATTATGCACATATGTCACTTTGATTCAATATGCTATATTCTAAAAATATTAATTTCAATCATGTATACAGCTAAAATCTTAGTGATTTATCAAGTATTAAACCTTTTTTCCTTGAGAGACAACATGATTTGCAGCTTACTTGAAAGAAGGAATGTGAGAGGGTATCCTGGATTACTTTGGAAAAATATGACTAATGTGGATAGATTTTTCTTATTATAATATTAAAATATATAATAAAAATTCAATAATTATTGAGAGAATAATTTGGTACTGGATCAAGTTCAGGCAAATAAAAGGAACAAAATGAAAATTCCAGAAATAGTCCCAAATTAAATAAGGCTATTTTATAAAAGTGGCATCTCAGTCAGTACATAAAGGATGGATTATCTAATAACTAGGCAGCCACTGTGCAAAAGGGAGGGAATGTCCATTATTTATATCTTATTCACAAATTTCAGACATATTACAGACATGTAATATGGGACCCTAGACAAATAAAAACGGAACCCTAGATTCAAAAGAAAATGAGCTGAATATTTAGCTAAATTTGAAACTAGAGAATTACTTTATAAGCTTATTAGCATGATAAAGATGAAGGAAGAGATTGATTTATTTAACACCCTCAAGTTAAATAGCTGTTTCAAAAATAACACAAAGAAAATTATAGGACAAACTAAAAGAGAGGGGAAAGTTTTCATTAGATATGACAAAAGACTATAATTTCAAATTTATAAAAATATTTTCTCAAATGAATGATCAAGCTAAAAATCAGGGGTCCAACTTCATATCTCATCCTAACACTTCATATCCAACACATCAACAAGAATATCACTATCTCCAAGTACTGCTGTACTAGGATTGTTTGTTTCATCTCTACTATTGTAGCTTGGGTCAAGCCTCTTTCCCTCTTTCTTAAATTCTTACAACAGATTTCTGACCCCACTCTTCTCTTCTGACAGTTGATGCGCCCTGGAGCCCAGAGTGACTGTTTAAAAGCCTGACTCGTCATTCCCTCATTTAGACATCTCCAGAGGTTTTTCCTTGCATATAAGAAAATAATCCCCTGCCCATACCCAGTATTATTCTTAGCTCGAGTCTTTTGCATTGTCTTTTCATCTTCTTTCTTCCCTTGATTAATTCTCATTATTCAGATCTCAAACCACATGTTTCTTCCTCAAGTGATATTCACTTGCCACCTGAGCTAAAACAGCTTTTATTTCCTTCCCTGTCACATGGTGAATTTTTTCGTAGTACTTGCTACTTCCTTTCTTTGTGTTTTGTTGTTGCTTGTTTTTTAAAATTTTCTTTCAACTAGAATGTTAACTCTTTGAGAAGAGATTACTCTCTGCCCAGTCTAGCAGGTAGAAGAGATTACTCTCTGCCCAGTCTAGCAGGTAGAAACTGATGCTTGGCTAAATATACTGAAGTATATTTATACAAAGGAATGTACAGTAATATAGAAAAATGTTTAATAATGAGATGCATTATGAAATAAAAAAAGCATGATTTCTATTTGAAAGGAAAAAGTTTATATACGCATACAAAAAACTGAAATATACACACAGAAGTGTTAAAATAAGATATCATGATAGAAATATGCTGGTGATTCTTTCCTTTTTTTCAACTAAATTAAATTTTTGTGACTAAATTCTTTTGCTAAAGAAAATGTGTGTTGATGTAAGAAGTAGAATACAGACTTTTGATATCAGTTTTGTTTTTGAGCACTAGCCAATTCATAGGTGAAGAGCTCATAACAATATAAGAATTAATGTGTATAATTCCTTGATGATGTGATATCTTATACTGTAAATAGAATTAAAAAGTAAATGAAACTTTTAAACTTATTTTCATTAAAATTTTAAAATGCTTAATGGTATTCTCAACACTCAGAAAACTAAGTTCATGGCATCTGGTCCCATCACTTCATGGGAAATAGATGGGGAAACAGTGGAAACAGTGTCAGACTTTATTTTTCTGGGTTCCAGAATCACTGCAGATGCTGACTGCAGCCAGGAAATTAAAAGACACTTACGCTTTGGAAGGAAAGTTATGACCAACCTAGACAGCATATTAAAAAGCAGAGACATTACTTTGCCAACAAAGGTCCATCGAGTTAAGGCTATGGTTTTTCCAGTAATCATGTATGGATGTGAGAGGTGGACTATAAAGAAAGCTGAGTGCAGAAGAATTGATGCTTTTGAACTGTGGTGTTGGAGAAGACTCTTGAGAGTCCCCTGGACAGCAAAGAAATCAAACCAGTCAATCCTAAGGAAATCAGTCCTGAATATTCATTGGAAGGACTGATGCTGATGGTGAAGCTCCAATACTTTGGCCACCTGATACGAAGAACTGACTTATTTGAAAAGACCCTGATGCTGGGAAAGATTGAAGGCAGGAGGAGAAGGGGACGACAGGGGATGAGATGGCTGGATGGCATCACTGACTCAATGGACAGGAGTTGGTGATGGATAGGGAGGCCTGGTGTGCTGTAGTACATGGGTTTGCAAAGAGTTGGACACAACTGAGCGACTGAACTGAACTGAACTGAATGGTATTCTATTTATGATTCCCCAATAAAGCACCACTAAACTCTATTTTTATGCATTTTTTTTCATTGGAAGCCATGAATAGGTGTTAACAAAGCAGATCTGTGACTGCTGAGATGGCTTATCGTTACAAGGCCTGTGTACAAGTTGGCCCTTGGCTGACATCTGGAAATTTTGATCTTCCACCATTAACTGATAAGAGGGCTTACTCTGACCAAACTGTTTTTATAAATAATATGGTTTAATGCTGAACTTCTACTTCCTTTCTGAGTGTCTGGAATTTTGGTATGTACCAGGTAGAGGCAGCCTACTTGACAACCCCAGTAAAAACTCTGGGCACTCTCTGAGCTTCCTTGGTTAGACAAATTTCATATACATTGTTACAACCCATTTCTCAGGAATGAAGGGCTGCATAAGACCCCTGGGAACTTATGCCTGGTTTCACCTAGACTTCACTCCATGTGCCTTTTTCCTCTGCTGATTTTGTTTTACATTTGTTTTTTGCTGTAATAAATCATAACCCTGAGTACAACTCTATGCTAGTCCTTTGAGTCCTGCTAGTAAATTATTGAATCTGGCTGTGGTTGGTGGTCATACGGAGCCTCTGGCACAGAAGCCAATTTGCAGAGTAGGATCTCCAGCCTGTCTTCTATATGCTTGTGTTAGCTATACTATGACGAACTTATAGGATTTCTCCTTTACAATATGATATAAAGACTCCATAGCATACCCCCCTGAATGGTGCTATATTGTTCCAAACTCATTCTCACAGGGTGAATCTAAGTATAACCAGACTCAAAAAAAAAAAAAAAAAAAAAAAAATACAGACTCTTCTGAGTCTGACTGGGCTGAATCCTGGAATGAGTTGAGAAACGATGTTCTTCTTGTTGGCGTACAATTTAAGAATTGGTGATACCCCATGGGAAACTATGTCCTTTTACTTTCTTAACTGAAATTTGTTATAGGGCCATCTGGGAAGTGGAACAGGACTTCCCAGGAGGCTCTAGTAGTAAAGAACCTGCCTGTCAATGCAGGAGATATAAGGACATATAAAGAGATGTGGGTTCGATCCCTGGATTGGAAAGATCCCCTGGATTTTGTTTATCTATTTATTGGTATGGGTACCAAGTTTGCAATGTTTTAGGGCATGACAACCCACTCTATTATTCTTGCCTGGAGAATCCCATAGACAGAGAAGCCTGGCAGGCTACAGTCCACAGGGTCACCAAGAGTTAGACATGATTGAAGCAATGTGGCACACACACACACACACATGCACACACACACACACACACACATGCAGAAAGTGGAACAGGAGCTAAGAGTCGTAAAACAGAATCAGTAAATTATGATATCTGAATCATAAGTAAGATCAGATGATTTTTTCTCCATGTTTTTAAAAATTGCTTATAATGAATGCTATTGTTTTCAAAAGGTGTTTTGCTCTTGGAGACTTCCTACTACTGGAAAACAAGCTATTCTTTTTGTTTTTGAAATCAAACACATAAAAACGTGATGTGCCTTTCTCAAAGCATTTGTTTACTTTGTATTATGGCCTGGAATGTGGTCAAGCACAGAGATTCAGTCATGGTTCTGCTCTGCCACCAATAAGCTATGTTACCATGGGTAAACTCTTTAATATTTTAGGCATCCGTTTTGTCACTGGGAAGAATAACACTACTGTCTCTTCTCTATGGCTCTTAGTAATGCTATGACACAATGTCATTAAATAATGGTTCTCTTCCTATACTGAGTATAGATCCAAATGAGATAGACGTAATCAGACATAAGGAAATAAAAAGATAACAGTAGTATTACTAAGAACCTTAGTTGGAGGACATGACTTTAGATCTACAATGAGGTGTGTTTACCAATATATCACCCCTGAGTCAAACTTGCTCATCTAATCACTGGCATACCTCAATAACTATAGACTTCTTCTTCAGGGGACAGTTCAGTTCAGTTGCTCAGTTGTGTCCAACTCTTTGTGACCCCATGGATGGCAGCACAGCAGGCCTCCTTGTTCATCACCAACTCCTGCAGTTTACCCAAACTCATGTCTGTTGAGTCGGAGATGCCATCCAACCATCTCATCCTTTGTCATCCCCTTCTCCTCCCACCTTCAATCTTTCCCAGCATCAGGGTCTTTTCCAATGAGTCAGCTCTTCGCATCACATGGCCAAAGTATTGGCATTTCAGCTTCAGCATCAGTCCTTCCAGTGAATATTCAGGACTGATTTCCTTTAGGATGGACTGGTTGGATCTCCTTGCAGTCCAAGGGACTCTCAACAATCTTCTCCAACACCACAGTTTAAAAGCATCAGTTCTTTGGCACTCAGCTTTCTTTGTAGTCCGACTCTCATATTCATACATAACCACTGGAAAAACCATAGCTTTGACTGGACGGACCTTCATCAGCAAAGCAATATCTCTGCTTTTTCATATTATTGTCTAGGAGCAAGCACCTTTTAATTTCATGGCTGTCCAAGGAGCAAGCACCTTTTAATTTCATGGCTGCAGTCACCATCTGCAGTGATTTTGGAGCCCCCAAAAATAAAGTCTCTCACTGTTTCCATTTCTTCCCCATCTATTTGCCATGAAGTGATGGGACCAGATGTCAATATCTTAGTTTTCTGAATGCTGAGTTTTAAGCTAACTTTTTCACTCTCCTCTTTCACTTTCATCAAGAGGCTTTTTAGTTCTTCTTCGCTTTCTGCTATAAGCGTGGTGTCATCTGCATATCAGGGGTTATTGATAATTTCTCCCGGCAATCTTGATTCCAGCTTATGCTTACTCCAGCCCAGCGTTTCTCATGATGTACTCTGCATGTAAGTTAAATAAGCAGAGTGACAATATACAGCCTTGATGTACTCCTTTTCCTATTTGGAACCAGTCTGTTGTTCCATGTCCAGTTCTAACTGTTGCTTCCTGACCTGCATACAGGCTTTTCAGGAGGCAGGTCAGGTGGTCTGGTATTCCCATCTCTCAGAATTTTCCACAGTTTGTTGTGATGCACACAGTCAAAAGCTTTGGCATAGTCAATAAAGCAGAAATGGATGTGTTTCTGGAACTCTCTTGATTTTTCCATGATCCAGTGGATGTTGGCAATTTGATCTCTGGTTCCTCTGCCATTTCTAAAACTAGCTTGAACATCTGGAAGTTCACGGTTCACATATTGCTGAAGCCTGGCTTGGAGAATTTTGAGCATTACTTTACTAGTGTGTGAGATGAATGCAATTGTGCGGTAGTTAAAATTATTTATATTTCCTTCTATTGTACCCATTTTTGAAAATGAGCATATTCTTGTTTTAAAAAATATTGATATATAGTAAAACTGGTTCATTTGAAAACAACACCCTCCAATGGAACCTCGCTACCTAGAAAGTTCAAAATTCTCAACATTTGGGTCTTCTACAATCTGGGCCCAATTTTTCTTTATCAATTATCTCCTCTCATTCTTCTATACAAAACTTGCTCTCTAAAAAATTTGGTTCTATTCTATGTTTTCTAAACACCACTAAATAATTTTTACCTCTTCATAGTATTTCTTCTTCTGTGAGTGTCTACCTTTTAGTTTTCTGTTCCTCAGGATTTAGATTAATCCTAGTATTTTCATCTTCTTCTCTGATCTCCTCATCAAACCTTTTCTCTCTCTCCATATGAAACTTCTTCTTTGGTTGGTTCCATGTTTTCTGATTTGTAAGGTTCATTCTTGCTTGCATTTGTATTCATCATAGTGCTTAGTAGTGTGCCTTGCTTTTTAGTAGTCATCTTCTAAACGTTTATTAGTTGAAAAAAAAAAAACCTCAGTAAAATAAATGGCCCAATGATGACTGTCCCTCAGTAGTTTTACCTGAAAACACAAAATTATTCCCCTAGGATAGCATAATTTAGAAGAATGAGAGCACCAAACATTAGCCTGATAGTTTTTAAACCTTTAAAAGCCAAGAAAATCTGATAATGAAAGCATTAAAATTTGTTTTTCTCTTTGTTTCATTATTTCCCTGTTTTAGGTATTACTGATTAACTTGTAATCACCGTGCTAATGAGGTCCCTTGTGGGCTACTTTACATCTTTAAACTATGTCCATAAGGTGAGCTGCAAATATACCCCTTAATCAAAATTAGAATCTAATGAAATACTTTCAATGCAGCAACCTGTTATTGGCTGCATTTCTGGGAAACAGTTTAAAACACATCAAAATGGGTAAACAGCATTACATTTGCAAAAGAAAGATACTGCTCCATTTAAAATATCTGTGTGTGACATATATGAGGAAGTCCACCTGAATAATACTATTATCTCAACTTACTAATAACGTGTGAGGTATAGCTAACACGAAAAGGCATTATGTGCCTTGATATTATAAAATAATCAGAATAATAAACTAATAAAGTTAGAAATATCCCAACAACAGCCATTAGCTATGCATTATACAAAATGAGAGAAGAAAATATAATGCTATATTACATACATAGGATATATTTTACATAACTATAATAACAGGAAAGGTTATTATCTTAGCATGAAGAATAGTGTCAACAAATACTTTGCAGGTAGATAAGCTGTCATGATAACATTTCTATCTTTTTTTTCCATGGATACACCCAAAATAAGCACTGTTTTCATCAGTTGTGGCTTTGATAAGATAACACCTTTGTCATCTGGTTTAAAAGATATTTTCCTTAACATATTTTACAAATAAAATTTAAAAGAATAAGGTAATTAAAACTCATCTAGAATAGTTGAAAACAAAGGTATTTTCTTACTAAAATTTACATTGCACATGTAAATAAATTTCACCAAAATGATCTCAAGTGCCAGTGTGAAAACTTGTTAGTTTTTCCAAATGATCTAGTTTAAAAATACTTTGCCTTTCAGAAAATACACTCTCTGCATTCATATCCTGATAATAGGAATATTTAAGCAGCAAAACAGTTCTCAACATAATAAAACAGTTATGCAAAATTTCTCAAAAATATCATGCAGCTCCTTTCCTGTGACATACTTTTGTAAATATTTAGTGTGCATCACCTTTTTACTTATTATTTTCATATAATCTGCAAAATAAAATTTTTCCCTCAGTCAAAATTGTTCTTTAAATTTTTTTCTCAGTATCAAATTAGATGGCATAGGAAAACATTCTAATGACAACCCCATTCAAGTTGACTTAAATTGTTATTTTTTATCCAGTTTTATTCTTTGCAGCACAGTTTTTATAAGTTAAAGAGTAAGTATGACATTTCATCACAATAAAAAAATTGTAGCTATGTATGATAATGGATAATAGCTAGACTAATTCTAGCAATCACTTTGAAATATATGCAAATATATTTTTTCTGTTGTACACCTGAAACTAATGTTACATTACAACTATATGTAAATTTTAAAAAGTAAATATGACAATGCATACTGAGTAGACAAATATTTCAAGTCATATACATTTGGCTTCAACTGAAAATCAAATTCAAACATTCTTATGGAAGCTTTTAAAGAAGGTTAATTAAATAAACAATAGTGGATCTGGACATCCTAGAGATATTTAAGTATTTTGTTTTATCGAGGAGCAATATTGTTCTGAAAGCAGAAGGTTGAGGGGAGACAATTTCATATACTCCTAAAGTTGTATATTTTATGATTTTTAGATTTTGTTTCATAGGAGAAATATAAGCACTTTAATTATCTTAAGTCCATGATGACAAAAGGCCTTTGCCTTATGTCATTTGGAAATTTAGAAAGACATTTCAATTATTATGACTTTTTATTTGGCTAAAGGTAACATAAAATATCTGCTGCAAATTTTAGATAAGTTTATAAAACTTAAAACATTTGACTCATTAAAAATTTATTATTAGCATAGATTGGTATTTATAGCCTTCTTCAAGGTTCCCATGAGTATTTTTAGGAAATAGAATTTCTTGAAAAACTGTGTGAAAGATAAAACTACACAACTCAAATAGGATTAAATAACATTCACTCCCAATATTGGATGAAAGGGTATCAGCATCCATCTCTATAAAATTTCTATTTTTTGAGACAATTTGAAATTAAAGAAAATAATATATAGCTTTCAAGGCTTAGGAAGGAGTAAAGGAAGTTATGAAACAAATTTTAGGATGCTAGGGCTCATAAAGTGAAGTGGATGAAGAAGTTGAAGGAAGGAAAAAAACAACCCAGGAAGCACTCATTTTATTTCAGAAATCCAACAGGCAAGGTATTTTCACATATGTTGTATTGTCAGCCTGCATTAGTAACCCCTGGCCTTGCCATTCCTGCCTCCAAAGAATCACAGTCATCATTAACAGTCTCAGAGTCCATGTCCACTTTATTACTGTGACACTCTTTGTCTTTTCTGACTGTTGCATTTTAAACTCATCCTTTGTTTCTCCATCTCAGGGTGCTTGATGTAGTTGGAAGCTCCTACTCATAATAACCCAAAGTTCAAAACTGTTAGTAATTTTGCCCAACCTCCTTCTCTCCTTGATTAATAAATTTTTAAAATATAACGTTAATTTAAATATATATGACCCTGATGCTGGGAAAGTTTGAGGGCAAGAGGAGAAGGGGGCAACAGAGGATGAGATGGCTGGATGGCATCATCAACTCAATCAATGTGAGTTTGAGCAAACTCTGGGAGATCATTAAAGAAGGGAAGCCTGGTTTGCTGCAGTCCATGGGGCTGCAAAGAGTCAGACATAGAACTGAACAACAACAAATATATAAAGTAAAATTAATATCAATTTATGCTTATTATCCTGACAGATTACAAAATTAATTTTGTGAATTAAGTGCTAACAAGACTTCAAAACCAGCGAAGCCCAAATAATCTACCTTGATTTGATGGGATAGATGTTGATATTACTTTGGAGGAACTCAACGCAGTCAGCAATGTAAGGTGCTAGGTTTTCACTTCCACATTTTACCCCTGAGATTTTAGTGATAGCTGAATTTGGTCTCCCCTCTTCTCTCTTGTAATGACTGTTAAAACTTTCCTCTTAGGATTGTGTCTTGACATCACCTGGCCTCAAGCTAATGTAGAATGCATTTTCCACAGAATAAATGCTTTGTGTCATCTTTCATAATCCTTGACAATAAAATTTTTGCTACCTGAGACCAAAGAAATCTTAGTCAAAAATGCAAACCTAGGCACTAAAATCCCATACTTCTAAGATGGTGCTTGAAATAGTCGAAAACATACTTATAGTTTTATTACTTTCTAAGAGTAACATAAAATGACGGTACAAAATCTGAAAGTTGGCAGATTTTAATAGGCAAGCCAACAGAGGGTGTTTGTATGAAGGAGAATGAGAATAGAATATTTGGGAAATAAGTAGTAATCCATTATTTTGAAGTATAAAGTACAAGCACACAAGTATTGGAAGATAAAGTGTACGTTGGAGATACTTGTGAAGGATGTTGAATTCAGGGATAAGAACAGTGTATCCATTAGCTTTGGAGGGATTCATACAGAGGATGTGACTGCCGTTTGACCCAGAGCTGGTTGCAGGAAATTGGCGGCTTCCCATAGGTTCCTCTGTTCTTGTACGTTTCTACCACCTCTCCGAGCTAGAAGCTGTTTTCAAGCACACAAACTTGAGAGAGTAAGGTGTTTCTGAGACCGTCTGTACAAAATGCACGGCTGAACCCAAGGAAGACCTCTATATAAACGTTTCAGATTCTCCCAGCGCCTGCCGAGACCTACTCTTTTAGCCGCCGGCCGGAGACGGCCTTGTAGGTAAGTCCCCTTGCTTGGGCAACCCGCCATCTACCAATCTGGAGCGGTGCAGTGTTCTTTCGGTTCTTCTTGCCCTCTGTGTTTTGGGGACCAGTTTGGTATTTCACCCAGGGCTACCCCAGAGTTTTCGAACTAACAGTGAGTGGGGCATTTTTGAGCAAATCAGTGAAATGTTGGGAAAGCAACACTGTGATTTTGCAGGGAGGAAATGGAAATGAAACCAGCTGAGAGAGTATTCTAAGATTCAGGAATCAGGTGAAAGATCTTAACTTAGGTTGTTAACAACTGAAAGAAAAAAAAAAAAAGGATGACACATACTTTTTACGAGAGAGAATCTATAGGATAGACTGACTGTGGGGTTGAACCGATTGAAGAGGAGGAATTAAACCTGAAACCTATTTTAGAGAACAGTGTAAATTTGAGCACTGAAAGACTGGCTTCTGAAGTACCTTTTAACTCTGTTGTTTTTGAGGCTTATGTTTGTTGTGTCTGGCAGTGGACATCTTAGGTTAGCCTCAGAGTTCTTTCTGGGAAATAGTCCATTCTCAGTTTTCTATTGCTTTTGTGGTTACTGAAATATTTGTCCTCTCAGCATTTAAGTACAGTTTTAAATGTGCTAGTAATGTGAATGATTTTCTTTATTTGTTTGATGATGATTTTCTCATCAGTTAATTAAAAAAAAATCTATGTTTTCTTGTTGGTTAAAATATCATAAGCAAAGATAATGCTTACCATACAATTACATATGCTGTGTACAAGTTCTAAATGCATTTAATAATATTTTTGTTAAAGTCACACTGAGATATTATTAAAACTCAAGGTTGATTGATTCATTTTTTATGATTATGGAGTAAACTTTTTCTTGAATGAATATTTTATGACATGTTTTTGAATTGGGGGAAATGTATTATCCAATATATATAAGTGTGATATACATCTTTTGGTTGTAAAAGTATATGACTGAGGACACTAAATATATTTTGTTAAATCTAATAAAAAGGCGTATACTCTTGAGGATATATTTGGACTCAGACTACCTGTAACACCATTACTAATGGTTAATTCCAGAAGATAGAAGATTTTAATATCATAATGAAGGTAGATTAAGCAGATATTCCAAAATGTCCCTTTGAGAAACCCGAGGGTCTGAAACCAAGGCACAGGGACTATTGTTGTCATCGTTTTTTTGGGTACAGAAATGTCAGGGCTGGTAATATTAAATGAATATTTCATCAATACCTTGCTGGATTGCTTTTATTATCTATAAGGCAGTAATAAAAATGCCTGTAATTCATGAGTATTCAGAGTTGATTTCCTTTAGGATTGACTGGTTTGATCTCCTTGCTGTCCAAGAGACTCTCAAGAGTCTTCTCCAGCACCACAGTTCAAAAGCATCAATTATTTGGTGCTCAGCCTCCTTTATGGTCTGACTCTCACATCCATATATGACTACTGGAAACACCATAGCTTTGACTATATAGATCTCTGTTGACAAAGTGATGTCTTGGTGTTTAATATGCTATCTAGGTTTATCATAGCTATTCTTGAGAGTCCCTTAGCAAGGAGATTAAACCAGTCAATCCTAAAGGAAATCAACTCTGAATATTTATTGGAAGGACTGATGCTGAAGATGAAGCTCCAATACTTTGGCTACCTGATGTGATGAGCTAACTCATTGGAAAAGACCCTGATGCTGGGAAAGATTGAGGGCAAGAGTAGAAGGGGGAGATAGAAGATGAGATGGTTGATGGCATCACTGACTCAATGGATGTGTTTGAGCAAACTCAGGTAGATAGTGATGGACAGAGAAGCCTAACTTGCTTCAGTTCATGGGGTCGCAAAGTGTGGGACATGACTTAGTGACTGAACAGCAACAACAACAACAATTCATGAAGAGGTCAAATAAAGACACAGATTTCTGAGTCATGGGATAATGTTCACTTACGATCATAATTAGACTTAAAATTTTTGAGGCAAAATCTTCCATCACAATAGCATTCTTCTGTGAAACTGAAAGTCTATGTTTAAAAAATATTTAACAAATTATTGCTATTGGAATTTGTTTTCAGGAAAAGCAAAAACAAAAGAAGGAAATGTCTCTGGAAATTCGGCTAGCTCCTTGTGATTTGGGTTTTCAGAGAAGTCAGTTCATATTTCTTAGTTACAAATCAAGGGCAAGTTTTCCAAGGAAGTGCAAAACGCTCAAGGAGCTGATACATCAGGGTTTAACCAAGTCTTTGATGCAGCATTTCTTTGAAGCTGTTTGGAAGTTATTTCATCTCTGTATGACTTTTTTTCCCTCGAATTCTAACCTGAGATAAATTTAGTTTATATCGGTGCTCTACCCGCTCTCAGTCAGGTTGTACCAGCCAGGGTACAGTGGAAGCTACAGCTTAGGGAAAACCCTCTGGAACAGAGTATCTGCATTGGGATCACAGCTTGCCACCTGCTAGCTGCTGTTGTGGACAGGATACTTCTCTGTGCTTCAGGTTTCTCACTTACATGACGGTGGTTATCTACCTCATGATCTGTCATGAAAACTAAACACAGATTTGGTTCAGTGCTTGAAAAGTAGTAAGCAGCACACAAGAGTTTGCACATGAAATTTAGTCAACTGGAAATGTATATCAAAAAACTAAGTTTGATCTGCTAATTTCCTGGAAGTTTTAACTGAACATAATTAATAATAATTAAGAGGGCCATGGAGGGGATTTAAATTCATTATCTAACTTAATTCTTAAATCAGTCCTATGACAGTATTGTATCTTTCTTCCACAAGTAAATAACTGAGAATCGGAGAGACACTGTATACTTATCCAAACTCATTAAGCTTAAATAGACAGATTGGGCTTCAAATTTATGTATTCTTAGAAATCTAGAACTTAAGTTCTATGCTATGCAACTTCCAAATCTGAGAAAAGTACCAGGAAAGATGAGTCCTCAGTGAGGATTGGCAGGAAGGTGATGGGTAAAATGAGTTAGCAAATGACAGGAATGACAGCATGGTGTTTCTGAGTGTGAAGCTGCAGACTTGGCCTTCCTGATTTTCCTTTAAGAGCTTCCAGAAATAACAGTACCTTGAATAGGAAGAAATGAAATATATTTGTGAGCACAACATTATTAGCACCACACTTAGCTTTCATCTTCAGATGGAAAGAATCAAATTGTCAAGTAATCCTCCTACATCTGTTGGCTACTAACAAGTAATGAACCAGTTCATTTTTACTTCACTAAAAAAAAATATTTTTCTCCAAAGAACAGATTACATGTTATTTGAAAAATAGTTTTTATTATATTTTACCTGTCTTGATGTTATCATTTGAATCCTATCATATCACTGTACCTTCCAGATCACGAGAAGACTGAAAGAGTGAAGGGACTTCTATACTAGTAAGGATTAATGAGCTGTCTTTATCACCTTCAGCAGGGAACTAAATTAGGCTCACACTAATGATCATTTCTATTCTAAGAAAAGTCTAAATGCCTACTTGTTACCCAGAAATATAGCAGATTAAAACAATGAAATCCACAAGTTTGCGTGGCACAAAGAAACAATTATGGAGAACTATTTCTAACTCTTTTCATCCCTTTAAATTTTATTCTAATTTTCCTATAATTCTAACCAATTAATTTTTATGTGTCAAGACTATTGGTTTCCTTGTTATTTTTTCTTTTCATCATAGGGAACACACTATTATATGCAATCTGTTGGGAGTGGGAGGAAGTGAAGAAGATTCGTCAAAATGGTAAATCTGGCCAAAGAACTGGAACTGGTGATTGGGATATTTTCCTGGTCATTTCATTCCATACACAGTTTTTGGGCATCAATCATATGCTGAGTACAATGATAGGTACTAAGGACTCAAAAATGTGGTGCTGTCCTTGTGGATTTCATTATCTAGCAATGGACCGAGATATAAATAATTGAGTATAAAATAAGGTGGTAAGTGTTTTAATGGGGGAGTATGTAGAGGAGGGGAGAAGGCACTGGCACCCTACTCCAGTACTCTTGCCTGAAAATCCCATGGATGAGGGAGCCTGGTGGGCTGCAGTCCATGGGGTCACTAAGAGTCGGACACGACTGAGTGACTTCACTTTCACTTTTCACTTTCATGCATTGGAGAAGGAAATGGCAACCCACTCCAGTGTTCTTGCCTGGAGAATCCCAGGGATGGCGGTGCCTGGTGGACTGCTATCTGTGGGTTCATACAGAGTCAGACACGACTGAAGCGACTTAGCAGCAGCAGCATGTAGAGGAGGAGATTAAAAAGAAGGACAAAAATATTTGCTATGTACTATCTAGTCACAGTATTTGGTCACTGTGCTAGGTCCTGATATATGTTATTTAATTAATGAGGTTGAGCTTATCTCCATTGTACAGATGAGAAAACTGAGAAGCTGAGTTAGTTGGGTATCACACAGCTAGTGATTCTAACTGTGATTAGAATGCAAATGTCTCATTTTCCAAAGCACTTGCTTTTTATACTATTAGCAGTGTTTATAAAACTAGCTTGATCATAATAAATCAGCTGGGGTATCAGACACTCTAGGGCAGAGGGTAGAGAATCTGTCTTTAGTAAGCACCTCTGAAAGCTTTTTTGTATGTTTGTTTCAAATCAAATTTTATAATCTTGGGTTATCAGCCAGCTACATTTGCTACCTTCTATACTTGTTATGAAGGACAAAAAGATCACATCTAGGTGGAGGCGGGAGGAATATATATGAATACTTTGGAAGGGAAATGGTTTTTATGTTTGACTTTGATAGCTGAATAGGAATTTGCTAAGCAGTAAAGGGAGAACTTTTGATAATGACTTTATTCAGAGAAATATTTTACAGCTTGATGTTGGTAAAGGTAAAATAGATTTCCTGTCTTCTTGGGTTATCTCATCTCTAATTCATTGTGATAAACTGTAGAGAGGTAAATAGATAGACATATACATACAAATACATCCCACTTAATCTCTCATTTGTATATATGGGAGTTTGTATATAGATAGACTTCGTTGTATATTTTTTAAAGTCATATCTGAAACTCCAAGATGATACATCAAATGTCGATGGACCTCCTTTAATGAAGAATTAAATAATTCCCTTAAATAGCAAATTTCAAAAATGCATTGATTTGTTTATATAAGCTTATTCATTATCTTTTTAAATTAAAAATATAATAAACAGTTTTATAGAAAGCTTGGACATTGGGAATTTTTCTATATTCTACCTATATTCCTACATATAAATATATCTATCTAACTGTTCCTACCACCTTAACAATGAAATTTGAAGTATTTCCTCTTATCAATCCTTAAATGTATATATTTACATTTTTTTGTGTTTCCTGCTCTTAAAAAATTATCATTTTTATCTTTGTCAACTAATGAGCACAGAGTAAAAGAAACCAGTGGGCTTAAAATGAGATATGGTTCCTCATTAAACCATTCCCCATATCATAAGACCAGCTTCTCAGAGACAACAACTTTCCGTTCTCTTAACTGTTTCTTCAGATACTAACCTTAATGTTTTCAAATAATACACTTATACTGTGTGATAGAGGCTGTGATGTGCTGTGCAGACTCCTCTTCATGAATAAAGGAATTACTACTCAGATGCTGGACAAGACACTGGCAGATAGCCTCCAGTTACCAACCTCTTCCAGGAATCACCTCAGTTAAGACAGCTACCTCCCCTAAGATCTTGCCCTTTCCTTGGTTAATCTGTGTCCTCCCTGTTACAGGGCAGAACAGGATGGATGGATGGATGGATGGATGATGGATAGATGGATATAAAGTCATTTCCCAGCCTCACTGTTTCCGCACACATACTTCAAGACTTTTCCAAAAAGTTGCTTTAACTCTAGACTGCTCTAAATGGTCATCCTATCTTCAGAGCAGGGTTAGCTGAAGATTCATTGAAGGTGAAATGCTGCTTAATTTTTCACCTTTGTCTAATCCTACTGTCTTTTCCTTCCCTCCCAAGACACTGAGCTCAAGAACACTCCTTAATAAGCTATAAGCTAATTTCCATCTCAAAGTTGTCTTCCCAGGGAACTCAACTTACATTATTGGTATTTATTTATTTCTGTTGAATGCTAAAGCTGAAATTCCAATACTTTGGCCACCTCATGCGAAGAGTTGACTCATTGGAAAAGACTCTGATGCTGGGAGGGATTGGGGGCAGGAGGAGAAGGGGACGACAGAGGATGAGATGGCTGGATGGCATCACCGACTTGCTGGACATGAGTTTGAGTGAACTCCGGGAGTTGGTGATGGACATGGAGGCCTGGCGTGCTGCAATTCATGGGATCACAAAGAGTTGTACACGACTGAGCGACTGAACTAAACTAAACTGATTGGGGCTACCATGGTGGCTCAATGGTAAAGCATCTGCTTGCTGCTGTGGGAGAAGAGTGTTTGATCCCTGGATTGGGAAGATCTCCTAGAGAAGGAAATGGCAACTTACTTCAGTAATCTTGCCTGGGAAATCCCGTAGACAGTGGAGCCTGAAGGGCTACGTTCTATAGCATTCCAAAAGCGTTGGAATGACTTAGCAACTAAACAACACAGTAACAATGTTCTAGATATTATATA
This sequence comes from Bos indicus x Bos taurus, assembly GCF_003369695.1. NCBI lineage: Eukaryota > Metazoa > Chordata > Mammalia > Artiodactyla > Bovidae > Bos > Bos indicus x Bos taurus. Next base: position 83,675,211 of record NC_040077.1, on the reverse strand, counting down.
TTGACTTTCAACTGTGATTCAGAAACATTTAAATTACCTCACTTTGCTCATTCTTAGGAAATTCACTGAAGGATATGTTCCAAACAAAATGAATATGTAAATTTTCAAAATATGCAAATCAAAATATGATTCTCTTGCACCACAGAATCAGCTTGCCCCATTTTTCTAATTTCTTTTCCTCTCCTCAAACTGCTATACCAGAACTCTGAATTAAATCTAAGAGTACATATTTTAACTAAAAAAATTGTGCTTACAGTTTAGTCAAGTGGTATATTCTAACTTTTTTCTTATAGAATTTTGTCTGAGTTAATAATTGCCTAATCTTTTAATTTTTCTAATTCTTCTCAAGTAAATCCAGAGATTTGTAATCATTCAATATTATTTTTTACAAGGCCAACCGCCATATGATTTATCTTTTCCTCCCCAGAATACCTTATTGCTTACACCAGCTCTATGCTGTCTAGGCCTGTTGCATATTTATCATTCTGAGCTTTTTCTTCATCATCATTTATATTTACAGAATCCCATGTCTCCTCTTTAATTGTTTACATATTCATTTTGTTTGGAACATATCTTTCAGTGAATTTCCTAAGAATGAGCAAAGGGAGGTAATTTTTGTTGTCATCTAACCCTTGAATATCTTCTTTTTATCCTTTTGCTCTACATTTCCATGATTATAAGTGTTACTCTTGGTCAAAAAAATATTTATTATGCTAGATGATTGATCTAGGAGATATTTTTCTTTTTCCTATTGTTTTCTTACATAATTTCCTGCTTTCTACCTTGTCTTATTATTGACTACTAAATTATTGGTAATTTGACTTAAAAGTTTCATTAATAGATTTTTGTATGGACCCTTTAACTTTATAATTTTTTTCTCAATATTTTTATCATTTTGTTTTATTTTTTGGAGACTTTCCTGACTCTTCCAAAATTGCAATGATTTTAAAATTTCAGTTGTCATATTTTCAGTTTCCAAATTCTTTATTGCTCCTCTTTGTTCCTTTCGCATATTAAAAATGTTCTTATTTTATAAACACAATTCTTATTTCCTCAAGAATATTAGGTGTATTTCCTCATTTGGTTTTAGGTTAACATGTCTGCCTCCAATGAGGAAGACCTGGGTTCGATGGGTCAGGAAGATCCCCTGGAGAAGGAAATGGTAACCCACTCCAGTAATCTTGCCTGGAGAATCCCATGGATGGAGAAGCCTGGTAGGCTGCAGTCCATGGGGTCGCAAAGAGTCGGACACGAGCGACTTCACTTTCTTTATTTCTTTTCTTTCTTTGCATTTTCTCTATTTCCTTTTTTTTCTCTTTATTTGTGTTTTGTCTCTGTTTACAGTGGCTTTCCCCTTCTACCTACTGATTTCTTTGTTGTTTGTTTAAATTTAAAAGTGAGATATAAAAGACTTCCAGGAAGTGTGGTGTGTATCTGCTAGTGGGTTTCGCTGTATGATTATGCGATGGAGTCAGCCTTTTTGTGTGGGAAGATTAAGTTCTTGGCATATTGTGGTTTGTGCTTTTTCCAAAGAAGGATCCTGTCCTCTCTAGCCTCAGAGTAAATGAAGATGGTTGTGTATGTCTGGCTGACAACATTCTGATACCATGATCATGGGGCCCATTATTTATTTGCTAAGTTAGGAGTTTTTTCTTTACGTTTGTAAGAGATATTGTCCTGTAATTTTTTTTTTTCTTTTAATACTCTTTTCAAGTTTGGATGTTAAAGTTATTCTAGATTCATCTAACAACTTATAATATTTGTTTTTATTTTTTATTCTTTGGAATATTTATATTAAATTGATATTTTTCCTTCAGTCGTTAAAAAAAATCACTGAAACCATCTGTGATGGTTTTGTGGAATAGTTAATTTTATATTTGATTTCCTGAATAGAAACAAAACTATTCAGATTTTTTTTTTTCTTGTGTCAGTTTTGGTTTTCCAAAACTTGTCTAGTTCATCTGTATTTTCTAATTTTTGGTGCAGGTCCTTCAAATATTTTATTATGACCTTTTTACTGTTTCTTGGCTTTATAATGATTTTCTTCCTTATCCCTGATATCCCTGCTTTTTTCTCTTTTTTTGGTTTCACTGGATAGTCTATTAGTCTTCAAAGAACTAAATTTTGGCTTTTTATTCTTTTATTGTATTTGTTTCTCACTTTATAATTTCTGCTTTTGTCTCCATTATTTCTCTCCTTCAACTTCCTTGGCACTTTCTGAAATGTATATATTCTATATGCATATGTAGTCTGTATGTTTTCATACTAGATAATCTACTCAATTTTGGAAATTAAGTTATATACTTCTAAATATCAAATTTATCAAAGAAGAAATAAAACTAAATTTAAAAATAGTTTAAATTGAAAGATAAAAAAATATGACTCACTTCCAATTCTGATTGAGTTTTCATAAGTATCAAGGTTCTGTTACTTTTAAGCTTAAGAACTGAACAAGCCAGATGAACAATAAAGTTATTTTAAAAATCCATGAGTTGAAAACATAAAGAAACTTAATAGAATTCCAGAAAACAGTAAGAATGGAACTACATTAGAGAGAAGAAGTCCACACTGTTCTCATTCCAGGTGAAAATGATACATAGAGAAAATTGATCATCAACAGCATTAAATGGAAACCAGCCAAATTTTAAAAGACTTTTTAAAGGCCAAGTGTAGGCTTTGGGACAGATTACAGTTATGGGGAGATCCAGTCAAAGATCAAACCTGCACCCATCATCCAACTGTTTACCATAAACTCTCCCAAAGGGTTGGGAGTAATATGCCAAAGATTGGGAACAAAGCAGGAGAGATGAGATACCCACTCTCATCTCACTGATTCTCTGAAGTTCAAAGTAGCTTCCCTCTGAAAGTAAGGGTGTAATAGGAATGTTGAAAGAAACTTATCAAAGGAACTCTGGACTCTTGGACTGAAAGCAAGAGAGCTAAGAGAAATCCATATGAAGTGCTCTAGAATTTCAGCTACAAAAAAGACTGAAATTGAGGAAGGAGACGTGAGAGGAGCTCCCCTTGAGGAGGTCTGAATGTTCCCTTAATGTAAGACATCCACATTCCCAAAGCTAGGAGCAGAACAGCAGACCATAGAGAGCACTCGTTCAAAATGCAGAAAACCAAGGATGGGAACGTAGAGCAAAGAGAAAAATACTGACCCAAAAAGTGGGATGATAGCTGATAAAGAAGATATCCTAATTTGGAAGTTAGTGCTTAAATGTAATGCAACAAGAGATATCTTCAATCTCAGTAATATTCAGACCTCTCAAGCCCTGCTGAAGGAAAAATCCCAGCCTGTCCTTCAAAGCATTTGAAGACAGTGTTAAACAGATTTGAGATTATGATGAGATTATTTTATAATTTTCCTTTCTTTTAATGTCTTTGTTAGGTTTTGGTGTCAGTACACAGAGTGTGTTTTCAATCCATGACATTTGTTGAGACTGCCTTTATGGCCTAGCATAATGTCCAGTTTTCTAAATCTTCCATGAGCATCTGAAAGGAATGTATGTTCTGCAATGTTATTTTAGTGCTCTTTAGTCAATTTTATTGTGTTATTAAGATCATCTATGTTTCTTATATTTTGTTTGCTGGTTCTATCAGTTACTGAGAGGAATGAGTTGAGGTCTCCTAACATGATTGTTCTTTACATTTCTCCTTGTATTTTGTCAATATGTGTGTGTGCTAAGTTGCTTTAGTCATGTCTGACTCTGTGTGACCCCACAGACCACAGCCCACCAGGCTCCTCTGTCCATGGGATTCTCCAGGCAAGAATACTGGAGTTGATTGCCATACCCTGCTCCAGGGGATCTTCCTGACCCAGGGATTGAACCTGTTTCTCTTATGTTTCCTGCATTGGCAAGCAAGTTCTTTACCACTAGCAACACCTATAGACTCCATATATTTTGAGATAACATTATAAGGTATATTCAAATTCAAAATTGTTTTATTTCTTGTAAGCTGATGGCTTTATTATTATGACATGTTCTTTCTAAATCTCTCACCATGCCTTCTGTCTATTTTGTTTGACATTAAAAAATGTTTATTTACTTTTGGCTGTGCTGGGTCTTCGTTGCTGCATAGGTTTTTTTCTAGTTGCAACTAGTTTTGTCTAGTTGCGATTCTCTAGTTGCAGTGCATGAACTTCTCATTGCAGTGGCCTCTCTTGTTGCAGAACATTGGCCCTAGGGCACACGGGCTTCAATAGCTGCAGCATGTGGGCTCAGTAGTTGCGCCTCCCGGGCTCTAGAGCACTGGTTTAGTAGTTGTGGTACACAGGACTTAATTTGCTCTGCGGCATGTGGGATCTTCCTGGATCAGGGATCTTCCTGTGTCTCCTGAATTGGCAGGCAGATTCTTTACCACTGAGCCACCAGGTAAGCCCCTTGACAAATTAACATGTGAATACCAGCTATCATTTACTTAATGTTTGTATGGTATACCTTTTTCCCTTCTCTTATTTTCAGTCTTTCTATGTTGTTACATTTGAGATGATTCTTTTGTAAGTTGCTTATATTTGAATTTCCATTAGCCATGTTCATTTTCTCTTCATTTCATATATTCTTTTTTACTTTTTTCTTTTTGTTGTTTTCGGATTAATCTAATATTTTCTATGATTCCATTTACCCTCCATTAGCTTGTAGGTTAGAGTTTCTTTTACAATGTTTTTTTTTTTTTTTTTTTCTGATCTGCCACAACCTGGAAGTAGATGAAGAATTTAAAAATCATTTAACAGTTTCTAAAGAGTTGGTCAGGTACCTTGGAATGTCATTATGAATAAATCTTGGTTCCTCAGATGAAACATCAGATTTAATATCATTTGCAATGACATTTGACAGATATGTTTTGCGTTTTAAGGCAACAAAAGCCCCAGAATTGTTATACTAAAGTTTCATGTCAAATTACTTAGAAAATGGGGAGGGAAGTGAGCAAGAAACTCCCTGAAGCTTCATTTTATTGAAAGGGTTATATTTAGATGCAAATGAATTTTATGTTGTGTGAATTATGGGTTGTTGGTGAAAAAGGAGAAAAGTGGCTAAATTCTACCTTTATCAACTTTTTCACACCATCACTAGATCTTTGTTTGGAGTTAAGAGCCATTTGCTTGTTGTGTTGATAATTATGATATTTCTGTTTTTTTTTTAAAGTGTGATTTTTGTGAGTCTTTTTTTTTTTAAGTGTAGTTTTGTGAGTTTCAAGGTAATAGAGTAAAAAGATATTACTTCATATTCTTTATTTGGAAGTTTGTTCTATAAAAATTTAAGGGTAGCCACTTATCAATGACTAGCAGAGTTTTCTGAGGGAAAGTTTGGCATGATTGAGACTTTGTTTTAACTTCTTGACTGTTTCTATGCCCACTACACCAGAATATTTCTTTTCAGAAATATTATGGATACACTGGTCAGCCTAGGTTATTTATGCAGTTGAGTAATTGGTTCCATTGATTTGGATCTGTGATGATGATGATAATTCAAAAATTATTTGTTGAGGATGTGCCATGGGATAGGCATTGTTCTGGGCATGTGTCTCTAACAGACAAAAATCTCTGACTTCATGGAACTTAAATCTTACTGTTGCAGGAAGGGGGACCTCTTCCAGGGCCCGAAACTGGGCTCTTGTCTAACACTTGGAAATGAATTGTCCGAGGAGACACATGTGCTGACAAAGCAAGAGATTTTATTGGAAAAAGGGCACCTGGATGGAGAGCAGTAGGGTAAAGGAACCCAGGAGAACAGCTCTGTCACATGCTTGCAGTCTGGGGTTTTATGGTGATGGGATTAGTTTCCGGGTTGTCTTTAGCCAATCATTCTAACTCAAGAGTTCTTCCTGGTGGTGCACGCCTAATTCAGCCAAGATGAATGCCAGAGAAAAGGATTCTGGGAGGTGGTCGGACATATGGTGTCTCACTTTGACCTTTCCCAAACTCTTCCGGTTGGTGGAGGGTTATTAGTTCCGTGTTCCTTACGGGGACCTCCTGTTGTAAAACAACTTATGCAAATGGTTACTGTGGTGCCTGGCCAGGGTGGACAGTGTGCTTCCCCTAACATTACTATGTGGGAAGTTTGGTAAAAAGGTAAACTACTAACATTTATTGAACATTTACTACATGAAACGCGCTCTTTTAAGTGATCTTCATATGTTAACTCGTGTAAGCATCACATCAGTCCCATGCAACCATATGTGGAAGAAATATCAAGTATATAAGAGGTAAGTAATTTGGCCAAGGTTATTTGTTTAGTAAGTAATACACTCAGAGTTCAAATCTAGGGTGATTTCAGAGCCTAACTCAATAGTATGACCTTGGCAATACATGAATTGATTTTGATGATAATTTTGAAGGAAAGCCATGGCTGTAAGTTTTAAGTCCAGATGGACTGTCATTCTAAGGTCATTACATGATTTTTAGTTTTCTTCTTGATGGAATTAAGGTATTGATTGTAATATTGAAGATTTCACTTCAACTTGTAGCATTATAAGATGCTGTTATTTTCAGTGTAATGGATTAAGATATTTGAATGCTTTTATTGTCTTTTTTTAGAAGTAAAAAAAGCCTACTGTGGAGTATTTCTTAACTCTAAGAATGTTTTATATATTTGTAGTTACCACTTTTTATGTAGACTTTACTTTTTAGAACAATTTCAGATTTTTAGAAAAATTGGGGTGTTAATATAGAAAGTTCCCATATACACTTGTATACTGTTTTCCCTGTTATTAATGTTGTATCAATACTTTAGTATGGTATGTTTGTTCTGATTAGTGAACCAATATTGATGTGTTGTGCTTAGTCGCTCAGTTGTGTCCGACTCTTTGTGACCCCATGGACTATTGCCCCCCAGGCTCCTCTGTCCATGGGGATTTTCATCCCAGGGACCAAACCCAGGTCTCCCACATTGCAGGGAGATTCTTTACTGTCTGAGCCACCAGGGAAGCCCAGTATTGATATGTTCTTATTAACTGAAGTTCACAGTTTATATGACTCAGCTAGTGGCTCAGTGGTAAAGAATCCACCTGCCAATACAGGAGCTGTGGGTTTGATCCCTGGGTCAGGAAGATGCCCTTGGGAAGAAAATGGCAACCCACTCCAGTATTCTTGCCTAGGAAATCCCATGGATGGAGGAGCCTGATGGGCTACAGTCCATGGGGTCACAAAAGAGTTAGATGACTTAGCGACTAAACAACAACAATAGTTTGTATACAGATTTTACTAGTTTTTAACCTAATGTATTTTTTTCTATTCGAAGATCACATCCAGTTTGCTATACTACATTTAGTCATTATATCTCTTGGCTGTGACAGTTTTTCAGACTTGCCTTGTTTTATATGGGCCTTGACAGTTTTGAAGATTAGTCAGGATTGTAGGATTCCTCTTGACTGGAATTTGTATGATTATTTTCCCCTCATGATTATGGGTTAGGGTTTGAGGGTGGAAGATCACAAAGCAAAGTACCATTTTCATCACCATATATTAAGGGTACCTACTAGTAATATCTGAGCACCGAAGAATTGATGCTTTTGAACTGTGGTGTTGGAGAAGACTCTGGAGAATCCCTTGGACTGCAAGGAGATCCAACCAGTCCATTCCAAAGGAGATCAGCCCTGGGTGTTCTTTGGAAGGAATGATGCTAAAGCTGAAACTCCATTACTTTGGCCACCTCATGCGAAGAGTTGACTCATTGGAAAAGACTCTGATGTGGGAAGGATTGGGGGCAGGAGGAAAAGGGGATGAGATGGCTGGATGGCATCACCGACTCGATGGACGTGAGTTTGAGTGAACTCCGGGAGTTGGTGATGGACAGGGAGGCCTGGCGTGCTGCGATTCATGGGGTCGCAAAGAGTTAGACATGACTGAGCAACTGAACTGAACTGAACTAGTAATATCATCATGACTTTACACTGTTGTGATTGACCTTATTACCTGGCTAAAGTAGTGTTTGCCAGGCTTTTCCACTGTTAAGTTTCTTTTCCCCTTTCCACTCCTTATACCCTTTCCCCACAGTACTCTTTGGATGAAGGTCACTATGCACAGTCTATACTTACAGAGTGGGGAGTTATGCTCCCTCTTCTTGAGAATGGAGTATCAATATACATTACTTGAAATTCTTCTGCACAGGAAATTTGTCCTTTCTTCTCATTTATTTCTTTATTCAGTATTTTATTTATATCTATATAGACTCATGGATATTTGTTTTATCATTTAGGCCCTGTAACTCAATGCTAATTTATTTATTTGTGTGTGTTTCTTTGATATATTCTCATCAATGTGGGTTTTTTTTTTTTTTTTTGTCTTTGTTTTGTGTTGAGCACTTTCTTACTTTCTGGCACTACAGTTAGCTCCACACTTATCCTGTATATTTCCTATGTCAGTCCTAGAATCAGCTATTTCTCCAAGAAACCCTGGCTCCTTTTGTTGGAGAATGGTAGAAGAAACCAAGATTCAGGCACTGAGTGTGCTTGTTTCTACTGGGGTATTATTCCATTTAGGCCCTCTCAGTTGACAGAGATAGGAAATAAATGCATATGTACTGTCTTATATAAATATAGAATATATATTTTATATTATCATTTATGTAATATCTTATTTATATATATAAATAATATATATTATTTAATACAAATGAGATATATTTATATATTAGGCATATGAATATATAATATTTATATTTATTTACATATATGTATGTGTATAATATATGATATATATTATGTGCATATACATATATATATATATATATATATATATATATATATATACACAATCATCTTATCTATATTAAGTTAAACATAAGTTCATACTGATGTTTCCAATTCTAATGCAGTACCATTTAAGGGAGCAAAATTTGCCATATCAAAATGTTTCTCTTGGGTATAAGGGTTAATTTAGGCTCATTATTTTTTAAGAAACAGAAGTTTCAGAAAGTTGTTGTTGAATTTAGATAAAGGGCCTATTTCTGAGAGAGCTATTGCTGGAGATATCTGCAAAGAACATGGGCAAGGCCTAGAGACCAAAGTCCATTCTGCATGGCCCAGCAAACATTTTTGTACCAAACATTTCTTTTCCATCTCCATATGAATTGACTTCTTCCATTTTGAAGTCCCAGGCCACTACCTGAATATTTTCTTTTGTCTCTAGGTGAAGATAGTATTTAAGGTAAGGGTTTTGGCTCTTTTGGCAAGTTACTCAGTTTTTCTGGGCCTTTCCTATGTATACGTGTCATTAAACTTTTGTTTGATCTTTTTTCCTGTTGCTGCTGCTGCTAAGTCACTTCAGTTGTGTCTGACTCTGTGCGATCCCCCAACTGTGCGATCCCATAGATGGCAGCCCACCAGGCTCCTCTGTCCATGAGATTCTCCAGGCAAGAATACTGGACTGGGCTGCCATTTCCTTCTCCAATGCATGCACGCATGCTAAGTCACTTCAGTCGTGTCTGACTCTGTGCGACCCCATGGACAGCAGCCCACCAGGCTCCTCTGTCCACGGATTCTCCAGGCAAGAATCCTGGACTAAGTTGCCATTTCCTTCTCCATTTTTCCTGTTAATCTGTCTCTTGTCACTATACTTCTTAGACCAGTCAGAAGAGCTTAAAAGAGTAGAGGCAAATTTCTTCCTCCTCAATAATCAGGTGGGTCATTCTAGGCTCCTCCTCTTGTTTATCTGTTATTTCCTGCTTTAATAATGGGTTTCACCATTCATATATATACTATTCAGTTCCAGTGTACATGTATAATAGTATTGAGATTATTAATGTGTACTCTTCATGAAAAGGAGCTTTATTAACTAAATTTCAGTGCTTATATATAGTTCCTTTTACTTTTCTCTTAGCAGACTTCACTCATTTCCTAAATTACTTTGGTCGGTGACATTTACCCCCTTCCTTCAGTGAGATAATTTCATACCTTTGTAATAGATTTAGATTCTCTTGCTAAAACCTCAGCTGTTTTTGTAAGGCAAAATCTATTGAAAAATAGAGATTAGAGTTTAGTGATGAAGAGCTGAATTTTAAATAGCTTTGTACTAATGACCAAGCAATAAATGAGAGTTATCTTGTCTATTTCCTATTTGTATTCTAATTTTTTTATACATGTTCATTTACTGTGGTTATTGTTATCTATTGCTAAACTTGTTTTAGTACTAATGTACTAAAGCAAGCAAACTCTAAATAATGAAGTATGATTTAATTTATATAATGACTATATCTTCCAATTTGTCCTTTATTTATGCAGTATGAGACATCAGGCAGCCCTGAAGTCTAGGCTGTTGAGAGGAAGTTGGTAGAAATAAATCCTAGAAAACTGACCCAGTGAAATGAACCTTTAGTTCTCCCAGCTTACAGCAATCATGCAGAATTTACTAGGTTGTGACTTGTTGAGTCAAGACTCCAAGATGGTTGAGAGGACAGTGTCATCAGTATCTGAAGGCTTTTGTGGGGTCTTGAGAGCAGGGAAGCTTGCCTTTCCACCTGGGAGTGCTGGTGAATATCTAGTTCTGGTGGCTTTCTGTGTAATGTCGAGTTATCTTTTATCTGCATTATAGTAACCTATTTCTTTTCACCTTGATAGTATTTCTCACTTAATCACATCATTGTCAGGTTATAATAACAACCACATATTTTATTATGTGGTTTCAATTGTAACACTTCTTTTTAAAAAAAACATTCCCCCCCCTCATTCTCAGAGTTAGTCTTTATACTTCTTTCAGTTCAGCCATAGCTTATTTTCATCTGTAATCTCACTCTTCTTTCTATGCATGTAGCCATGGAAACCATCACAGAATGCCTGCATTTTACAAATCGTGGTATAAATTACAGGCCATTACAATTGTTACATTATTGTTCTGGTAAGAGTGCTGCATTTTCACCTATGAAAAGGGTTATGACTGCTATTAATTCTAAGAGGATTTGCAGTGGTTTGGTGTGGGAGGAGGTCAGGAACACTGTGGTCTTCTCAATCAGTGTCACAATGAGATAAGTTATTAGTGGATAGTTTTAATAGCTGCTTTTAAGTTTACTGTGAATGACTGTGTCCCTAATTAAGGTCCCTGATTGTGATTTAATTTTCTATTAAATATTAAATCTCACAAAACTCCCTTTAGAAATGCAATTCCACATATTCGTGAAACATTTACTTTGTGCTGGGCACTGTGCCAGGTATTACAGGCAATGATTTCAAAGAGTAATGGAGAGAATGAAATGAATATGTAAATCAGCATAACACAGAGCAGAATACAGGGTATTCATCAGTCAGGGATGGACGAGGAAAATAGAAAACACTCCGTGTATTTATGCTGGAGAGAATTTCATGCAGGGAATTGGTTATCTAGTTGATAGAAGAGAGTAAGAAGTAAACCAGAGAACAGTGAAACATTCTGGAGATCTGCAAGGACAAAAAATGCTACCAGTTCTGGGCTACAGGGGCAGAAGTAAGAGGCAGTGTTGCTGGAGCCCAGGGATTCAGGTCCTTGGGTCACTGAGTGCAAGATGGAATCATGGAGAGCTTGTCTGGCCAGTGCTAAAATGGCAGCAAGGACACAGCAGCTGTCCGAGACACCTGTAGCATCAGAGGAGTGGGCGAGCATTTGACTTCTGTCATCTTTCTGAGCCCCAATCTCTCACCAGTGCTTTAAGCTGGTCAAAACCAGCTGAGCATCTTCTGTATGATTGCCAGGGTGCAAGGATCAACCCCCATTAGGACACTGGGAAAGCAGGAGAAGGGCAAGGAATGGATCTGAAGAAACAACCCAGGCCTGGTAGTGAGTGCTACTGAAGGTACCACGTGGGCATAGCTGAGGATTCAGAGTTCTTCTCACATGCCAAAACTGGCTGTATCTGAACTGCATTATCAAATGCACTGACTGAAGAATTTCTGTTTCATGGAAAGACAGATTTTGATAATAGATATCAATTATTGTAATGAATATAGCTTGCAAATTTGGTCTCTATTCCTATGTGCAGATATCTTCCCTGCCTTTAGTTCTAGTCCCCTGCTTAAAACAAAACAGAGTAAGACAAAGCAATGCTTTAAGCACCTCCTACATCCCTGCAGTTTCTTTGAGCTGGCAAAGGGTTATTTGTAATATCAAGGACTACTTTTGTTCAGAACAAAAGGAAAATTGTAAAAAAAAAGCAACCCCCTCCCGCCCACACACACAAACCAAAAAACCTGGAGTTGATCATGGGTAATTCATACCTCTCCGTGCTTCGGCAAGTTATTTTGCATTATATAGGGCTATTATATTTTTATAGTAAAGAACATGCTAAATTATATAATGTAAAGCTGTATTAATACTTATAAAGATAGTTGAGTCCATAAACAACTTGTTAAAGTATTTTTAGAAAAGATAGTCACATACATACCCAATACATAATTAAATATGAACACTCTACACTTAGATGATAGAACAACAAGATTTAATAGTTTTGGGAGGTCAGAGTTGTCAAATTTCCTAAAATTTGTGATGTTATTGCACAATAAAAATGTTGTGAATCTGAGGTCCAGCAAACCATAAGATCTGTTTGATATTTAATTTTTCTATTTTTGCTCTTCCTTTCATTCTTTTCTATTTGTTCTAAATATGGATACATCCCATGGTTTGTATTTAATTGTTACTTTCTACTTCCTGCCCATGCCATTCTTTGGAGATTCCACGCTCTGCTGTGGATCCCATTGTTATATTTGTGCAGGTATTTTTCCAAACATACATTTTTAGTTCTCAGTTCATTCATTTGTTTCTCCAGTTAAGTGCTGACACCTCACTGCTTGAATATTCTGTCATTTCAAACAAAGCATTTCAGTATCAGTAAGGGTCCAGAAAGGAAACAGAGTGTTTATTCAAAGGGTTAATTGGAGAGATTTAAGTGTAAACTGTTTACAGAGAATGTGCGTAGGAATAAGACAGTCAGCTAAGGGTGATAATACATCCAGGGACTAGCAGTATTAAGAAACTGGGAATATCTAGGTAAGAGAGTAGTTACTAGAACCCAGAGAGAACTGAAGCTATGAAAGAAATCTTCCTGAGAAAAGCTGTGACCGTGGGTAGAAGAATGCAGTGCATGCTACAACTATAATCCAATTTGGAAGAATCATGGAGAGAAAATACCTGACCTCTTTTTCCTCCCAGCCTCCAATTTCCTGGATTTCTCACTGGCCTAACCTAACAGGAATCCAGAAGATGAGGAAACATAAATGATGCACACCATGCCAATCAGTCTTCTCATGGGAGTACAGAGTGGACCAGAGAAGAGAAGAGAGTAGGTCTGGAGGCACCACAAACTGTGGACAATCCTTAAAGAGATGGGAATACCAGACCACCTGACCTGCCACCTGAGAAATCTGTATGCAGGCCAAGAAGCAACAGTTAGAACTGGACATGAAACAACAGACTGGTTCCAAATAGGAAAAGGAGTACAGCAAGGCTGTATATGGTCACCCTGCTTCTCTAACTTATATGCAGAGTACACCATGAGAAACGCTGCACTGGAGGAAGCACAAGCTGGAATCAAGATTGCTGGGAGAAATATCAATAACCTCAGATATGCAGATGACACCACACTTATGACAGAAAGCAAAGAAGAACTAAAGAGCCTCTTGATGAAAGTGAAAGAGGAGAGTGAAAAAGTTGGCTTAAAGCTCATCATTCAGAAAACTAAGATCATGGCATCTGGTCCCATCACTTCATGGGAAATAGATGGGGAAACAGTGGCAGACTTTATTTTTGGGGTCTCCAAATCACTGCAGATGTTGACTGCAGCCATGAAATTAAAAGACACTTACTCCTTGGAAGGAAAGTTATGACCAACCTAGATAGCATATTCAAAAGCAGATACCTTACTTTGCCAACAAAGGTCCGTCTAATCAAGGCTATGGTTTTTCCTGTGGTCACGAATGGATGTGAGAGTTGGACTGTGAAGAAGGCTGAGCACTGAAGAATTGATGCTTTTGAACTGTGGTGTTGGAGAAGACTCTTGAGAGTCCCTTGGACTGCAAGGAGATGCAACCAGTCCATCCTAAAGGAGATCAGTCCTGGGTGTTCATTGGAAGGACTGATGCTGAAGCCAAAACTCCAATACTCTGGCCACCTCATGCGAAGAGTTGACTCATTGGAAAAGACTCTGATGCTGGGAGGGATTGGGGTCAGGAGGAGAAGGGGATGGCAGAGGATGAGATGGCTGGATGGCATCACCCACTCGATGGACATGAGTTTGGGTGAACTCCGGGAGTTGGTGATGGATAGGGAGGCCTGGCGTGCTGCGATTCATGGGGTCACAAAGAGTCGGACACGACTGAGTGACTAAACTGAACTGAACTGAACTGAGAGCATCAAATGCTGTAAAGAATCAAGCCAAATAAAGTTTGAAGAGTATTTCCTGTTCATCTGTTTCCTGTCCATAGGGTTATAGGTCATCTGGTGAGCTGTTGCACATAGGATTCAAGGAATTGGTATGAATGTTGGGTTAACAAGACTGAATAGAAGGAGGACACACATGAATGAAGCCAGCAGTCATGATTATAGAAGTACTATAAAGTATTAGATAAGAGGGGGCATTGTGAGTCTTCCCATAGGAAACAAGGCAGAACAGAAAATAGGGAACAGAATGTAAGCAGGTTGAAGTGATGTGAAACAAAGCAGACTCTCAACTTAGAATTCATTCAACTCTGTCTCTTTTACCTAAGAGCTCATCTAAATCTTTTCTTTTTTAAAAATTTGTTTTAATTATAGGTAAACTGCTTTACAATGTTGCATTGGTTTTTGCCATACAACAACAAAAATCAGTTGTAATTATATATATATATATATATATATATATTCCCTCCCTCGTGGACCTCCCTCCCCTTCCCTAAATCTTTTCTTATATTTTTCTCCTCTCTTCTCTATTGTTTTCCTTCCTTCATATGTACCTCTGATGTCATTTATTACATCTTTTTCTGATACTTTGATCAACAAATTGATGACTTTTCCTCTCCTTTATTATCATCATATTTCCCTTCCTATTAGCTTCTTTCTAGCCTATGAAGTGAAGTGAAAGTCACTCAGTTGTGTCTTACTCTTTGTGACCCCATGGTCTATACAGTCCATGGAATTCTCCAGGCCATAATACTGGAGTGGGTAGCCTTTCCCTTCTCCAGGGGATCTTCCCAACCCAGGGATCAAACCCAGGTCTCTTGCCTTGCAGGCAGATTCTTTTACCAGCTAAGCCACAAGGCAATAACTGTATTTAAATATCATCCATATTAAAAAAGATTTTGCAGATCCTTCTCTTTCTTTAGCTATCATTTTATTTTTCATTTCCTCTATTGCCAATCTTCTTGGAAAGATATGTTCATTGTTTCCCATTTGTCGCCTCAGATTCATCCCTACATCTGTCCTGATTTGGCAACAGTTACTCCACCAAATATGTTCTGTTGGAAGTCATGATTGAATTATGGTCTGTGACTTTACCAGCACATCATTCTCATGACACTCCACCCAAGGCCTTGAGTAGTAAACAAGGCTATTCAAGTAGCCTTACTTTAGTAAGGCTTACTCTCCTTTTCTTTGTAGCCTAACTTGTTTCGTTAAACATTTTTAATATCAAGAGTACATAAGAATTTGAGGGTTTCGGTAATAGCACTTTGGTATCTAAATGTTGGACTGGTGAACAGAGAGATGACAGTTTGTAGAGAAGGCATGAAAAAGAAAAAGGCTGTGGGGAGTTGAAGCTGCTGATGGAAAGATAGTTAACCTTATCAGCCCTGGGGTTCAGGCTGGCTAGGGAAGGAGGGGAGAACAGGGGGCACTGAAAAAATTGAAGAAAACAGGTTGTATGAGAAGGAGAGTGAGGAATCGGTCTGGATCTGGTCAAAGAGTGCGTGCAAGTGATGTGTTGACAGAGAAAACTGGTAGTAGAGATGGGTATTATAGGTTTACGTATTTACCAGGAAGCATTTCTGGATGATGGTAAATTCTAGACCATCAAGTGATTTGATGGAGATTGAGGTTAAGAGTTTCAGCTTGAAATATTGAAAAATTGTGAGGTTATGTGTTTGTGTATTGAGTGATTAGAACATGAAGGCTTTAGCAATACCATGAAATATTACTCTTTGGTGATAAGAGAAACAAGGATGAGAAAAATTGAGCAACTACAATCCAGATGTTTTTGTTTGACAAAAACACAGGTGGAAGGGAATATTTTGACAAAAGTTGAGGGATGATGAACCATCTCTCTTGTCACCAATTCACAACTGTCTCTCCATTCTTAACCCCCTTTTCATGTAGATGTCTTACATAGCTTAGCTAAAAGCTGTAAACTGTATTATCTTATTTGCAGTTTATTTCATGTGTGCTTATTATTTAATCTTAAAATAGATTGTAATCATTTATTTGGGTGGAAAATTTGTATATTATGACTTTTTAAACTCTTAAGTATGTGCCTATGACAGTATCTTGATCACTGTGTTTTTCTTTAAATAACTGTTGACTAGTTCATTAAAGGATGTGACTTGTTCATATTCTTAAACAGCTTATGCATCATAAAAGCTTAAAATGGTCTTATCTTTGAGTAATATATTCTTTGCATTGATCACTGACAAAGGCTTTCTTTTTTCTCCTTGCTATTCTTTGAAACTCTGCAATCAAATGCATATATCTTTCTTTTTCTCCTTTGCCTTTCATTTCTCTTCTGTTCACAACTATTTGTAAGGCCTCCTCAGACAAGAATTTTGCCCTTTTGCATTTCTTTTTCTTGAGGATGGTCTTGATCCCTGCCTCTTGTACAATGTCATGAACCTCTGTCCATAGTTCTTCAGGCATTCTTTCTATCAGATCTAATCCCTTGAATCTATTTGTCACTTCCACTGTATAATCATAAGGGATTTGATTTAGGTCATACCTTAGTGGTCTAGTGTTGATCCCTACTTTCTTCAATTAAAGTCTGAATTTGGCAATACGGAGCTCATGATCTGAGCCACAGTCAGCTCCCGGTCTTGTTTTTGCTGACTGTATAGAGCTTCTCCACCGTTGGCTGCAAAGAATATAATCAATCTGATTTTGGTGTTGACCATCTGGTGATGTCCATGTGTAGAGTCTTCTCTTGTAATGTTGGAAGAGGGTGATTGCTATGACCAGTGCATTTTCTTGGCAAAACTCTATTAGTCTTTGTCCTGCTTCATTCTGTACTCCAAGGCCTAATTTGCCTGTTACCCCAGGTATTTCTGACTTCCTACTTTTGCATTCCAGTCCCCTATAATGAAAAGGACATCTTTTTTGGGTGTAGGTTCTAGAAGGTCTTGTAGGTCTTCAAAGAACGGTTCAACTTCAGCTTCTTCAGCATTACTGGTTGGGGCATAGGCTTGGATTATTGTGATATTGAATGGTTTGTCTTGGAAACGAACAGAGATCATTCTGTCGTTTTTGAGATTGCATCCAAGTACTGCATTTCGGACTCTTTGTTGACTATGATGGCTATTCCAGTTCTTCTAAGGGATTCTTGCCCACAGTGGTAGATATAATGGTCATTTGAGTTAAATTCACCCATTCCAGTCCATTTTAGTTCACTGATTCCTAGAATGTCGATGTTCACGCTTCCCATCTCCTGTTTGACCACTTCCAATTTGCCTGGATTCTGGACCTAACATTTCAGGTTCCTATGCAATATTGCTCTTTACAGCATCAGACTTTACTTCCATCACCAGTCACATCCACAACTGGGTGTTGTCTTTGCTTTGGCTCTGTCTCTTCATTCTTTCTGGAGTTATTTCTCCACTGATCTCCAGTAGCATATTGGGCACCTACTGACCTAGGGAGTTCATCTTTCAGTGTCCTATCTTTTTGCCTTTTCATACTGTTCATGGGGTTCTCAAGGCAAGAATACTGAAGTGGTTTGTCATTCCCCTCTCCAGTGGACCATGTTTTGTCAGAACTCTCTACGTCAGTGATTAATGCAAAGAAATAGAGGAAAACAATAGAATGGGAAAGACTAGAGATCTCTTCAAGAGTATTAAAGTTACCAAGGGAACATTTCATGCAAAGATGGGCACAATAAAGGGCAGAAATGGTATGGACTTACCAGAAGCAGAAGATATTAAGAAGAGTTGGCAAGAATATGCAGAAGAACTATACAAAAAAGATCTTCCTGACCCAGATAATCATGATGGTATGATCACTCACCTACTGCTAGACATCCTGGAATGTGAAGTCAAGTGGGCCTTAGGAAGCATCACTATGAACAATGTTAATGGTGATGATGGAATTCCAGTTGATCTATTTCAAATCCTCAAAGATGATGCTGTGAAAGTGATGCTACATTCAATATGCCAGGAAATTTGGAAAACTCAGCAGTGGCCACAGGATTGGAAAAGATCAGTTTTCATCCCAATCCCAAAGAAAGGCAATGCCAAAGAATGCTCAAACTACCACAGAGTGACACTCATCTCACATGCTAGAAAAGTAATGCTCAAAATTCTCCAAGCCAGGCTTCAATAGTATGTGAACTGTGAATTTCCAGGTGTTTAAGATGAACTTAGAAAAGGCAGAGGAACCAAAGACCAAATTGCCTTCATTTGTTGGATCATTGAAAAAGCAAGAGAGTTCCAGAAAAACATCTATTTCTGCTTCATTGACTACGCCAAAGGCTTTAACTCTGTGTTTCACAACAAACTGGAAAATTCTGAAAGCGATAGGAATATCAGACCACCTGACCTGCCTCCTGAGAAATCTGTATGCAGGTCAGGAAGCAACAGTTAGAACTGGACATGGAACAACAGACTGGTTCCAAATAGGAAAAGGAGTACGGCAAGGCTGTATATTGTCACTCTGCTTATTTAACTTATATGCAGAGTACATCATGAGAAACGCTGTGCTGGAGTAAGCATAAGCTGGAATCAAGATTGCTGGAAGAAATATCAATAACCTCAGATATGCAGGTGACACCACACTTATGGCAGAAAGCAAAGAACTAAAGAGCCTCTTGATGAAAGTGAAAGAGGAGAGTGAAAAAGTTGGCTTAACATTCAACATTCAGAAAACCATGATCATGACATTTGGTTCCATCACTTCATGGCAAATAGATGGGGAAATAATGGAAACAGTGAGAGACTTTATCTTTTTGTGTGCTCTAAAATCACTGCAGATGGTGACTGCAGCCATGACATTAAAAAACACTTGCTCCTTGGAAGAAAAGCTATGACCAACCTAGAGAGCATATTAAAAAGCAGAGACATTACTTTGCTGACAAAGGTCCATCTAGTCAAAGCTATGGTTTTTCCAGTAGTTGTGTATGGATGTGAGAGTTGGAGTATTAAGAAATCTGAGTGTTGAAGAATTGATGCTTTTGAACTGTAGTGTTGGAGGAGACTCTTGAGAGTCCCTTGGACGGCAAGGAGATAAACCAGTCCATCCTAAATGAAATGAGTCCTGAATATTCATTGGAAGGACTGATGCTGAAGCTGAATACAGCTTCAATACACTGGCCACCTGATGCGAAGAACTGACTCATTTGAAGATACCCTGATGCTGGGAAAAATTAAGGCAGGAGGAAAAGGGGACGACAGAGAATGAGATGGATGGATGGCATCACTGATTCAAGGGACAGGAGTTTGAGTAAGCTCTGGGAGTTGGTGATTGACAGGAAGGCCTGGCGTGCTGCAGTTCATGGGGTCACAAGGAGTTGGACACGACTGAGCCACTGAACTGAACTGAGTATATATTGATTATTTAGAAAATGTATTTATGACAAATTATTTACCTAGGAGCACTGACATCTTTTTTTTAACAAATTTATATCACTTTTTTCATTATACTAATTAAATCTTTCTCAGGTAATCAATTCATGGGTACCTATTGTGAATTAAATATATACTAATTGGTACATATTTTGAATTATAATAATTGACAGAAGTCTTACATTTTTACATTCATAGCTTTTGTTTGAATTTCTATTAAAATGTTGATGAGAATTTTTTTCTGTGATAGTCATGAGTCTTTGAGAAGGAAACAGCTGCAGATGTTGGGGGATGGAGGGAAACTTTAAGAGTATATTCTGTTTCCTCTCTAAGACAAAAGGGAGAGAAATCTGTTAGCTCAGCAGGGGAAGGTTGTTTTGCAACTTGAAAAAGCCTTTGATTTTCTTTTTATTTGTTTTTTTTTTTTTTGGGAAACTGCTGAAAGGCTGTACTAGCAGAAATTTGGAACCAGAGAAAGTCAAGTTTTTAAAGACAGAGTAGAAACTGAACCAGGTTGGAGCGAGGCACAAGGATGTTTCCAAAAGAGCAAGCTGTGTACACACATGGAGAATTCTGACCTCTCATTTGGCTGTCCTAAGATTCTTCATCCCAGAAAGCTCTGTCAATCAGGGATCATAGTCTTACAATATATTGCATTTGATCCTGAACCTAGAAATTATTCAAGCTTAAAAAGACATTTAAAAATATCTACATGCAGTATTCTCTTCTGTCCAGCATTTAAAAATATTAAAGCATAAATGAGCCTACTTCTGCACTAACAGCATTTCCATTTTATTTTTTTAAGTGCTCTGTTTTGAGCATGTGAAAAATAAAGACTGATTTTTAAATCCTTAGGGAGAAAATTGCTTCAAAAAACCTATTCCATTCTTCAAGACTATTATTACAGACCAAAACATTAAAATGCCAGAGAGCTGGTGGAACAATAAAGTAAAGGTCAGTCGGCATGATACTAACTTAGTCAAAGAAAGTACTTTCCAGGTAAAAGCATTTCTGCTTCTTCTAAAAAATGAAAATGGTAAAGAAAACAATTCATTCACATGAGGTTAATTTGATTTTCTCTGAGAAATATATTTTATTTTCACTGCCTGGAATGCAAAGCCTGGAAGCCTGTGAGTTGCTATTTGCATTTCACAGGTTGACTGACTGACTAATAGCCACATCTTACTCTATAGGGGGGAGAATGAAGGGGAAAAAGGAGAATGTAAGTGTGCCTCTGTGTGTGTGTGTGTGTGTGTGTGTGTGTGTGTGTGCATGCACGCCTGCACATGCTCCTGCCTGCTTGTGCATTAAAAGATTCAAAGGATAGTTTTAAAAAATAAGGAATGGCCTCTATTAGAAAGAGATTATGAGATTGTGTCTGGAGTTTTTTGATCCTTTTGATTTGCTTAATAGTTAAAAAAAGAAAACTGGTTTTTTTTTTTTTTTTTTTTTTGAAGCACAGTACTGCTGTTGTTATGTGCAAAACATGGTGTTAGCAATTCAGACCGGATATTTAAAAAAATCTCTCAAACTTATCTGACTATATTAAAATGACTAAATACTGCATTTTAAATGAAAACACTGAGCATAATTTTTCAGTTAGTCTTGCTACAAATATTCATTAAGCAACTGCTGTGTGCTCTGTAATATGCTCTGTGCTGAGGATAGAGATGTGGAAGCATATCCTGTGTCTTCAGATTACTTGCAAGTTGTGTTTTCTGTAACTGTTTATAGAGATTTTGGTAAGGTACTTTGGGGGAATAGGGTCAAAGTTCCGGAAAAGCTTAAGCCTCTAAGATGATGGTGGTGGTTGAAATGTAAGGTAGGGCCAGGAAGACAAGCACACTGGAGGAGTCTTGCACACATGGTAAGAGATTTGAAAGACTAAAGCATGGGTTAATGCAATCTTCATTTTCTTCCCTTTTCAAAACCTTTGTCTTTGCCTCTCTCAAAGCAATGCATTTACTTGTAACTGTAAGCCATATTTCATTTTCCAAGAGAAAAGTGAAATATGAAAAAAAAATTCTAATTAAGATGTTTACAGTTGAATCTGACACCATCAAAATAATACATTAAATATACAGGCTTCAGGAACACATTGTAAATTGTCTATTTCTTTTGGTATCTGAGGATTGTCCACATTTCAGTTATTGGCTCAGTGAAATGAATTTTCCTTGAAATATAAGAAGCAGGCATAGTTGAGCTATGCTTTATCATAACATGTAACTGCTATCGTGTTTCCATTATTCACTTCCTGAAGCATGCATGTATCTGTTTATTTAAATACAATGTTTTATTTGCATATTTTAACATTTATTTCTATAGTATTTCACTCTAATAATAACTTTATAACTTGATGTGTTACTTGTCTGAGTTTTTGCGCTTCAGTCAGGCAATAAAGGATCTAGCAGACATAATAGCTTCTTTCTTACATTTCATTGCCCCATAATGGCTTGATGATGGGGCTTCCCTGGTGGCTAAGTGGTAAGAGAATATGCCTGCAATTCAGGAGACACAGGTTTGGTCCCTGGGTCAGGAAGATCCCCTGAAGAAGGAAATGACAACCCACTCCTCTGTATTCTTGCCTGGAAAATCCCATGGACAGAGGAGCCTGTGGGCTACAGTGCATGGAGTTGCAGAGAGATGGACATGACTTAGCAACTAAAGAACAACAACAAAAGCTTGATTATGAATTTTAAAGATTATTTCTTTGGTACGTGTTCCTTTCAGCAATATTAATATGCTAGTGTGTGTGTGTGTATGTGTGTGCATGTATGTATATATATGCATTTTTATTTTGCTTTTTATTTTGACTTTTCCTCTAAGGGCCATTTTTATTTATTTAAAATTAAAAAAACTTTTTAAAAATATATTGGAATGTAGCCAATTAACAATGTTATAGTAGTTTTGGGCAAAGGCCATTTTTTAAACAGTACTTGGTATAAAGCCATATTAAGAAGGCAATCAACCAAACAAGTGATATTTTATAATATTCCTTTAACTGACTGAGGAGTCTCACTCTGACTGTAAGAGATGTCTAGGAAAGTGAACTTTGCTTTCCAGTCTCATTGCTAAATGCAGAAAGATCCTTGGACCAAGGTTTGTCAGCAAAGAAAATCTAGTGGAGGAATGTGCTTATTTCCTAGTGTTATGTATTCTTTGTTCTCCAGTATCCTGCAGTATGTATACAACCTCAAGATTAATAAGGATCACCTGGCCTAGATGAGGGGGGTTCAGATAGCACATGCATTTGGTCTCATTATGTGTACATTCAACTCAAAGGAACAGTTAAGTTTTCAGAAAGCTCATTTTTAGAATGATCATGTAATACATTGTCCAAGAAGGATATTTTTGAGAGACAAGGGAGTCACTGGTAACGATTATTCAGGAATAATAGGTATAAACAAGGATTGTCTTGGAATTCAATTGTTCTATCCAGTTGTTCTAGACTCAGATACAACACTCATTCACTCACTCACACGTATCCTTCTAGGCTGTATGTTCACTTGTGAACATTCTGGGGCACAGATGCTTGCATCTATGCCTTTCCTAAAAATGTTTGCTGATTACTCAAATTTTGGTATCTTTGTTATGGTGACTTATTTCTGTATTCTTTAGATGAGTAGACCTTGTCTGTATCTGCTTTTTTGTCTGTTTATAAAGCTTGCTGTTGATATTTCTGAAAATGGGAGTTATGCAGATATAATATGCATGTATTGCATATAAATACAAAGAATTCTTACTTTGACAAATTGCTTAACTTCTCTCTGACTTAATTTGTCTGTGAAATTGAATGATAGTAGTATTGATCTTAGATCTATTATAATGTTTATTAGTATTGAAGTATATTGAACTTTGAACAGTGTCTATCATGTACAAAACTATTATGTAAGATGGTTATTCTTATTCATTTTCTCATTGCCTCACTCATAGTTCTAGATGCTGTGTTCTTTCAAGAGACCTACTTAGGAGAAGTTATCTGTATATTATATATATTTGTTCATATCTTTAGTTTTTCGTAGTTTTGGTAACACTTGACTGAATATACCATTTTTTTCCCCACACTGGTTTGTTATTGTGCTGTGTTGCTTATTGACTTCCCCTTGGCTTAACTTCACAGACAGTACAACCTTAGAGAAGCCAGCAAGAAAACACCCAGATTCATCAGAGTGACCTGCTATCTGTCTCTCTATAGCTGATGGTCATATCACCTTTCTTTTCATTCTTTCTAAGGGGCACAAAAGAGAAGGAAAACAGTGTCACTGTGCTTGCTGCATGGCCAACAGCAACACCTGGTGCATTGTAGGTATTCAGCATGTATCTGTTGAATTAAACAGCATTTTAAACTTTGTTAAATCTAGTTTAGAAATACGCCTGACAAATTCCACAGAATTTTCCTTTGACTAGAGATAATTACATGGTTTATAATCATATAATGATGATTTTGATGTTGTTGACAGTTTCCTGTGACCTGTGGCAGTGTATTGTTGGCAAAATTAATGCGAGATATCTTTGTATGCTGGCTGCACATTTCTTTTGTCAGCAATTGAGTGAGCTTAAGCTAAATATTTCAGTGAGTTTATTAACAATAGCACTTATACTCCCAGAGTGTGTACACAGTAGTCTTTGATGCTAAAGGTAGTTGGGATGAAATTAACTTTTGGGGAATATTTGGTTTTATGAGAAGTTAGAAATTTATAAGTTCCATCAGTGAAAAAGGTTAAATGACTATTTACTGTATGTTAGACACCAAACTAAACATTACTGGAATAAAAAAAGACAGCATGTGGCCCCAACTGTTGGCATGATAAGTTTAAAGTTATTCTTTAAACATGCAAGTGGAGATGGAAGATGTTGAGTAGGCAGTTAGATCAACAACCCACAGATCACGTGAAAGTTCCAGGCCTAGAACAAAAGTTTAGAAGTGCTGACTTACAGATGACATTCAGTCTTGATGAACTCACCAGTGAAAGGAGTCTGCTGTTGCTAAGTCACTTCAGTCGTGTCTGACTCTGCGACCCCAGAGATGGCAGCCCACCAGGCTCCCCGATCCCTGGGATAAGATTACAAATAAAAACCATCCAGACCTGAATTCTCAGATGCTACAACGTTAGGGTACAATATTCTTTCATTGTCCAAGGCGGGGACAGTTATACCAGTGACATTCTTTGAGGTCTCAAGGCCAACTGAATTCAATTGGAACGCATAATGTTATATTATCTATAATTTATTTTGACATGTTGGCAGAACCATGGTAAAGTATGCCTCAGTTATTTAGTTTTGATCATCACTCAAGGATGGTTAGTTATTTTTGAACTGCAGTGATCAGGAATTTGAAACACTTATGGAAACTTTGTTCTACAAAATAATTCAGCTATCTGAATTTTCCATCAATCCCACAGGGTGTGCCATGTAACTAATGGAGAATAGAATTTTACCATTACTGAAGTTTTGTTAGTGGAATGAGTGGATTCAAGATATGTGGATTCACTAGAAGTATACAAACAATCCCACTCTTTATGAATCAGATAAAATAATCTAATGAGTCCAATAACCTCTACCCTTCAGGGATGTACCCTGGGGTTAAGATTTCCATCTGACCTGTGTTCAGAGATTTCTGGAGGATTTTGTTTTCTGACCAGTAGTTTTGCTGAATCTTGCTGCTAGAATTATTGTTGCACCTGCCTTGACCAAATTTTCAGATAGGTACTTTCTAGAGTGCTTAAGAATTGAGACTGCATCAAGTTATTCAGTTTAACATTTTGTGTTTGCTTGATAAGAAATATTTGTGTAGGTGGCAGAATATAGTTAGGTACTATGTTTCGTCAGATACTGACTTTCATTATTATGTATGACGTAGAAGCAAGGAGTGTGTGTCTGTGTGTGCTTGTATGTGTGTGTGTTTATATGTGTGTGTGCATGTACATGCGTATGTGCCCTCAACCACCTTAGACTATTGGAGACTATACTGATTTCTATCAAAAGAACTTACTAATTATGGTAACAGTATATAATTATTAGTTTGAAATATGACATTACTTGAGCATCTAGTATGATAGAGTGATTCAAACCTGTTATAGCAGTTTATAAGGGGAATGAAACACCCAAAATGTATATAGTATATAGAGATAAAGAAATGCAATTAAAACAAAATCTTCCACCCAGAAATCTCTTCCACATAGATAGTAGGAAAAGAAAACACTTTTATTATTGAATAAGCAGTTAAACCAGAATGTGATGTGTATCATAGGCAATTGGCAAAGACAGGAAAGAATCTCACCCTCTTCTGTAGTTAAGTAGATATAACCCATTATGCACATCTCAAGATAAGCCATAACCAGTCTTCAAGTAAGAAGCGTTCATGGCATCATTTGTCACATATAGTTCTTTCCAACTTTACCTGATGATTAATTGGGGTGTTAGCTAATTGGCTTTATTGAGGCAAAGCAAACATATTTCTTATGACAGGAAAGAATTTTGCAACTCAGAGCAAGATGCCTACAGAAGTTAAACTCCTACCCTCTCACAGAAAGGGGAGATAGGAGTGCCATCTCTCCTGACATTTATGTTTCAAAAAGATGGCTCCCAGGTCCTTGAGAAAGATATTCCTGGGTCTTAAAGCTGACAAAAGACCGATTTTTGTCTTCAAAAGGATAAAAAGAGGAAAAAGTATTTAAAAGTATAAGTAAATTCTCAAAGAAAAAGGAAGGGAGAAAAATCTGCTTCCCTTATTTTAAACAGAAAGAATTAAGCCTCTTATTTTTCATTTGTAGTTTACAAATAGAACAAGATAGGACTTTATTTGAAAGGCAGTTAAGTTCTACATATTTCATAAGAAGGCTGTTTGGTTACAGGAGGAATGAGGCTTATTCACGACTACATGGGGGAGGTAGATGCAAGGAACTGAAGATTAGTTAGAATTTAGAAATATGTAAATTAAAGTAAATGATGATGAATACAGCTGACCATGCTTTCATTCTGGGAGAAGTTAGTTGATGTGTCTAGAGTGGATGACTCAGGTTCCTAGTGTTTTTAGCTGTGGCAGTATTGTAGCCATGCGTTCTGGGAAACAAACTCACTCAGAAGGACAATGCAGATAGTGGGGTGCAGTATATTACACTGGTGGGCTCAAGGCAGAGTCTCTTCTTCGCCAAGGACCCCAACCCGTTTTTGTGAAAACCTTTTATGCCCTAAGTGTATGTGCCCAAACCCACCTCCCCAAATTCCCTGAAACTAGTCTGAACAAAGGAAAAGAAAGATACAATAAAAGTTAACCTGTGATTCATTTGCCTTAAGCCTAGGTTAAATTAACAGTGGACAATTATCAACAGGCCTGTGGTCATACCCCAATAAGCATAATGGAATTTATGATTCTATTCGGTTACACAAATAATTCGGGTATTCTTTTAGGTGCGAGCCCTGGGGCTCTTCCATCCGGGGGTCTGGTTTTCCAGTTGATATGTTGTTTCCATAGATACTGGGCATATAGCTCAAAGTCCACAGTCTGGCCCAAGATGGAACCTGTTCTGTCTGTTTCCTCCTTCAGCAGAGCCAACTGGGTGGAGGAAGACTATCACTTCCAAGGCTAAGGGGAAGTGTTGTGAGGATAAGCTAGAGAAGTCTCAGAGCAAAGTCCCTGAGAGAGACATGAGGGTCCAGGTTCCCTATGAAACCATGTGAAAGATATTAGCTGGGAATAGGAAGTGGAGAAGATAAACAAGAGATTAAGAACTGGGAGATCTCCTGGGGACAGGTTAACATATCAGCTTTGTTTCAAGGCACTGAGGCAGGACAGGCATAAACTGCACAATGAAAAACAGAGCATGTGCATTTCTATCAGTTCAGTTCAGTGCTCAGTCGTGTCCGACTCTTTGCGACCCCATGAATCACAGTATGCCAGGCATCCCTACCATCACCAACTCCTGGAGTTTATTCAAACTCATGTCCATTGAGTCGGTGATGCCATCCAGCCATCTCATCTTCTGTTGTCCCCTTCTCCTCCTGCCCCCAATCCCTCCCAGCATCAGAGTCTTTTCCAGTGAGTCAACTCTTCACATGAGGTGGCCAAAGTACTGGACTTTCAGCTTTAGTGTCAGTCCTTCCAATGAACACCCAGGACTGATCTCCTTTAGGATGGACTGGGTGGATCTCCTTGCAGTCCAAGGGACTCTCAAGAGTCTTCTCCAACACCACAGTTCAAAAGCATCAATTCTTCGGCGCTCAGCTTTCTTCACGGTCTAACTCTCACAACCATATATGACACTGGAAAAACCATAGCCTTGACTAGACGGACCTTTGTTGGCAAAGTAATGTCTCTGCTTTTCAATATGCTATCTAGGTTGGTCAAAACTTTCCTTCCAAGGAGTAAGTGTCTTTTAATTTCATGGCTGCAATCACCATCTGCAGTGATTTTGAAGCCCCCCAAAATAAATTCTGACACTGCTTCCACTGTTTCCCCATCTATTTCTCATGAAGTGGTGGGACCAGATACCATGATCTTCGTTTTCTGAATGTTGAGCTTAAGCCAACATTTTCACTCTCCTCTTTCACTTTCATCAAGAGGCTTTTTAGCTCCTCTTCACTTTCTGCCTTAAGTGTGGTGTCATCTGCATATCTGAGGTTATTGATATTTCTCCTGGCAATCTTGATTCCAGCTTGTGCTTCATCCAGCCCGGCATTTCTCATGATGTACTCTGCATATAAATTAAATAAGTAGGGTGACAATATACAGCCTTGACATACTCCTTTTCCTATTTGGAACCAGTCTGTTGTGCCATGTCCAGTTCTAACTGTTGCTTCCTAACCTGCATAGAAATTTCTCAAGAGGCAGGTCAGGTGGTCTGGTATTCCCATCTCTTTCAGAATTTTCCACAGTTTATTGTGATCCACACAGTCAAAGGCTTTGGCATAAAGCAGAAATAGATGTTTTTCTGGAAGTCTCTTGCTTTTTCGATGATCCATCAGATGTTGACAGTTTGATCTCTGGTTCCTCTGCCTTTTCTAAAACCAGCTTGAACATCTGGAAGTTCACAGTTCATGTATTGCCATAGCCTGGCTTGGAGAATTTTGAGCATTATTTTACTAGCATGTGAGATGAGTGCAATTGTGCGGTAGTTTGAGCATTCTTTGGCATTGTCTTTCTTTGGGATTGGAATGAAAACTGACCTTTTCTAGTCCTGTGGCCACTGCTGAGTTTTCCAAATTTGAGTGCAGCATTTTCACAGCATCATCTTTTAGGATTTGAAATAGCTCAACTGGAATTCCATCACCTCCACTAACTTTGTTTATAGTGATGCTTTCTAAGGCCCACTTGACTTCCCATTCCAAGATGTCTGGCTCTAGGTGAGTGATCACACCATCATGATTGTCTGGGTCATGAAGATCTTTTTTGTACAGTTCTTCTGTGTATTCTTGCCATCTCTTCTTAATATCTTCTGCTTCTGTTAGGTCCATACCATTTGTGTCCTTTATTGAGCCCATCTTTGCATGAAATATTTCCTTAGTATCTCTAATTTTCTTGAAGAGATCTCTAGTCTTTCCCATTCTGTTGTTTTCCTCTATGTCTTTGCATTGATCGCTGAGGAAGGCTTTCTTATCTCTCCTTGCTATTCTTTGGAACTCTGCATTTCTATGGGGCCAAGAAAATAAAAGTTTAGCTTGGATAAAATATAGAGGGCTAATGAGAGAAGACATTTGTTGCCCTACCTCATTCTGGATATATCTTTTTGGGGGAATTATATAGAGTAAACAAATAGTAAGTTACAGATAATGAAGATCCCAATAGAGAGTAGAATTTTTTAAATGAATAGGAAAAAGGAAATTTTAGAGCATGGGGAAAACTTGTATTGATACAATTGATCTACAGATTTGTTTAAGCAACATAACAGTCATAATAATAATTAAAAAGAATATAATTATCTGTGTAATTCTTCTATTAAAAGAAACCTAGAAAAGGAGGCAATACTTTAACACAAAGTTTAAAAAAAATTTAAATACAGTCATTTAGAAAAGACTTAAACAATGTTCTCAACAATGTTTAAACAGCTAAAGCAGTGAAAATGAGTTTGTTAAATAATTTTGATAGGTTGGCATGAAGTGTGCATAAGTTGAAAAGATTGGAAAGATAGACTGTGGTTTGTTCATAAAGGGCTATGATTAACTGGTTAATCAAGGTGTTTGAACTTTATCTAATTGGCGATAGGAAGCTATGAAAAGTTTTTGAGTAGAATGACTTATATGACACCATCAGTGGGAAGATGGATGAAGCATTGTGTTCCAGATAGATTAGAAAGCAAGGGCTTTTTAAAGGTCTGTGCTATCGTCTAGGTGAGATGATAAAAAAGTATGTTCAAGAATGGAAAGAAAAGGAAAAATATAGAAGACATCGAGGAAAAAAATCTACAGAACTTTGCTGTCCATTCAATATGCAGAGAGAAGTATTTGTGAAATAATGAATTGCAACTTTGAAAAAGGAGGGTAAGTTAATAATCATTCCAATCAGAAGGATAAGGAGCAGAGGAGAAAGAACTAATAGTAGTTTTGGACTTAACTTTGGGGTGTTGCTGGAGAAGTTCAGTTAAGAAATTGGGGATACCTATGGATACTCTGTATCTCTATAGGGATACAGGGGTATATACATACATACATATAGAGGTAGTTATCCATATAGAGGTTATAAGATCAGATCAGATCAGATCAGTCGCTCAGTCGTGTCCGACTCTTTGCGACCCCATGAATCGCAGCACGCCAGGCCTCCCTGTCCCTCACCAACTCTCGGAGTTCACTCAACTCACGTCCATCAAGTCAGTGATGCCATCCAGCCATCTCATCCTCTGTCGTCCCCTTCTACTCCTGCCCCCAATCCCTCCCAGCATCAGAGTCTTTTCCAATGAGTCAACTCTTCACATGAGGTGGCCAAAGTACTGGAGTTTCAGCTTTAGCATCATTCCTTCCAAAGAAATCCCAGGGCTGATCTCCTTTAGAATGGACTGGTTGGATCTCCTTGCAGTCCGAGGGACTCTCAAGAGTCTTCTCCAACACCACAGTGCAAAAGCATCAATTCTTCGGTGCTCAGCCTTCTTCACAGTCCAACTCTCACATCCATACATGACCACAGGAAAAACCATAGCCTTGACTAGATGGACCTTTGTTGGCAAAGTAATGTATCTGCTTTTGAATATGCTATCTAGGTTGGTCATAACCTTCCTTCCAAGGAGTAAGTGTCCTTTAATTTCATGGCTGCAGTCACCATCTGCAGTGATTCTGGAGCCCAGGAAAATAAAGTCTGACACTGTTTCCACTGTTTCCCCATCTATTTCCCATGAAGTGGTGGGACCAGATGCCATGATCTTCGTTTTCTGAATGTTGAGCTTTAAGCCAACTTTTTCATTTTCCACTTTCACTTTCATCAAGAGGCTTTTGAGTTCCTCTTCACTTTCTGCCATAAGGGTGGTGTCATCTGCATATCTGAGGTCATTGATATTTCTCCTGGCAATCTTGATTCCAGCTTGTGTTTCTTCCAGTCCAGCGTCTCTCATGATGTACTCTGCATATAAGTTAAATAAACAGGGTGACAATATACAGCCTTGACGAACTCCTTTTCCTATTTGGAACCAGTCTGTTGTTCCATGTCCAGTTCTAACTGTTGCTTCCTGACCTGCATAGAAATTTCTCAAGAGGCAGGTCAGGTGGTCTGGTATTCCCATCTCTTTCAGAATTTTCCACAGTTTATTGTGATCCATACAGCCAAAGGCTTTGGCATAGTCAATAAAGCAGAAATAGATGTTTTACTGGAACTCTCTTGCTTTTTCTATGATCCAGCGGATGTTGGCAATTTGATCTCTGGTTCCTCTGCTTTTCTAAAACCAGCTTGAACATCAGGAATTTCATGGTTCACATATTGCTGAAGCCTGGCTTGGAGAATTTTGAGCATTACTTTACTAGCGTGTGAGATGAGTGCAATTCTGCGGTAGTTTGAGCATTCTTTGGCATTGCCTTTCTTTGGGATTGGAATGAAAACTGACCTTTTCCAGTCCTGTGGCCACTGCCGAGTTTTCCAAATTTGCTGGCATATTGAGTGCAGCACTTTCACAGCATCATCTTTCAGGATTTGGGATAGCTCAACTGGAATTCCATCACCTCCACTAGCTTTGTTCGTAGTGATGCTTTCTAAGGCCCACTTGACTTCACATTCCAGGATGTCTGGCTCTAGGTCAGTGATAACACCATCGTGGTTATCTGGGTCGTGAAGATCTTTTTTGTACAGTTCTTCTGTGTATTCTTGCCATCTCTTCTTAATATCTTATGCTTCTGTTAGGTCCATACCATTTCTGTCCTTTATCGAGCTCATCTTTGCATGAAATTTTCCTTTGGTATCTCTGATTTTCTTGAAGAGGTCCCTAGTCTTTCCCATTCTGTTGTTTTCCTCTATGTCTTTGCATTGATCGCTGAAGAAGGCTTTCTTATCTCTCCTTGCTATTCTTTGGAAATCTCCATTCAGTTGTTTATATCTTTCCTTTTCTTCTTTGCTTTTTACTTCTCTTCTTTTCACAGCTATTTGTAAGGCCTCCCCAGATAGCCATTTTGCTTTTTTGCATTTCTTTTCTATGGGAATGGTCTTGATCCTTTTCTCCTGTACAATGTCACGAACCTCATTCCATAGTTTATCAGGGACTCTATCTATCAGATCTAGGCCCTTAAATGTATTTCTCAGTTCCACTGTGTAATCATAACGGATTTGATTTAGGTCATACCTGAATGGTCTAATGGTTTTCCCTACTTTCTTCAATTTAAGTAGTAGGAGCCATTCTATTACACATAGATATTATGCTAAATTAGAAAATTTTAAGACTCTCAAGTGTAAAAATGACAACTTAAATTTGATGTCTAGTACATACGTTTTCCCCCACAGGTCTCTAAACAATTGTTAGTTGTTACTATGAATAACCACCTAGCAGGAATATGAACAGCATTATTGAGAATAGGAGCATGCATTGTTTTTTGGGGAAAGTGCAGAATATTTTGTGTAGAAGTACAGAATATCAGTATTTTCCTGTGAAAACACTGACACCTCAGTGTGTTTGTAAAGTCTTCTCTCTATTGGGATTGAAACAGGAATATCTGTGAGTGTTGTCACAGAAGCTGATATTTTAAACTGTTACCATGAAACATTATGCCAAAAATACTTCTGTCCAATTGTAAATCAGTTTTTTTGCTCGTGTTCCAAACTGATAGAGATTCTTTCAGACAAAGAGAGCTGAATATCTCCATTCTAATCACTCTATTGTGTCGGAGAGCATACAGATAAGGATCAAATTGGACAGAGCTCAGCAGAATACAAACAAGGTGACAGAGATAACAGCTACCATTTTTAAGATGATATGGAAGGGAAAGATTTACTATGTATTGATATAGTTGTACATGCCAAGATTTATCAAACTAAATTATCTGAGTGCTCACTCAAAGTAGAGCTCACACAGAACTCTTTAGGATCTTTTCTTAGGTGAAATGATGTTTTAGGTAATCACCCATCTTGCGTTTTGCCATTCCTGGTCCCAGGGCTTTTGCCTGGAATGTAGTTTCTAAAATCTGAGTCCTTAACATAAAATAGCAGGAGTAATTGATAGGCTGTCTCCAAACAATTACCAGGAAGGTGGCTGGCTGCATGTGAGATAAATGGAAAATAGACCTGTTTGGATATGACTTCACATGGGCTTATTGTTAAACTGTAACTTAACTTAAGATTACTGGACGGCATTAGAAGCTAAACATTGTCATTAGAACTCTTGGTATCTCTAATACTTTAAATAAAATAATTTTTTTATCACTATACAATGAAAGGTATATGTTTACTACATTATTGGGTCTTCCATGGTGGCTCAGTGGTAAAGAATCGCCCTGCTCATGCAGGAGATGCAGGTTTGATCCCTGCATGGGAATGATTCCCTGGAGAAGGAAATGGCTACCCACTCCGGTATTCTTGGAAAGAGATGGGATTTTGGAAAATCTCATGCACAGAGGGGCCTGCTGGGCTATAGTCCATGGGTCACAAAAGAGTTGGACATGACTTAACGACTAAACTACATTATTATCATTTTATTCTTAAAAAGTAAAAACAAAAATCTTTGTTCCTAAAAATCAGAATTGGAAATCAGTTTAGGTCTCCTAGCATATGGATACTTGGATTTGGGAAATATGGTTCGATGGTTACATTAGAGTAGATAAAATCAGAGAAGTTAGGGTCCCTATAGAAATATCTTTTAAATAGGCTATTTCTGTTAGGGTATGCTCCATGTATTATGTGCACCTTCAAGTTCAGTTAATTGGTGAGTACTATTCTTTGACTCTTTATCTTCATTTTTCTTTTCTTTCACATGAATTCAGTATTTGGATGAATTATGCTTATCTCAGAAAAAAAAAAAAAAAACTGGGCCTTTTCCACTGAAGGAGATTTAATCCTAACACCTATCTGTGAGGTAGATTTTAGGATTTACCTCATTTTACTGATGAAGAAACGGAAGCTAAGTTAATGCAGTTTTCTCAGAGTCTCCTAGCTGGGAAGTGGTAGAGACAGGATTCAAGCCCCTCGAATGACCAACTTACATCCTGTTGTTTACTAACAATTATGATTTTCTTTTTTTTTGCCGAAGTCTTCCTGTGTCCTATTTCAAATAAAGGATTAGCTATTAACCCTTCTTCCTATGGAGCTTCTCTGGTGGCTCAGACCAGGGAAAGAATCTTCCTGCAATGGAGGATGGAGGAGACTGGAGTTCGATCCGTGGGTTGGGAAGATCCTCTGGAGAAGGGAATAGCTATCCACTCCAGTTTTCTTGCCTGGAGAATTCCATGGACAGAGGAGCCTGGCAGACTACAGTCTATGGGATTGCAAAGAGTCACATACAACTGAGGGACTAACACTTATCTTCTTACACATTAAACATGGCAGGTCTTGCTTTGTACTTAATCTTTGTTGTCATCTGATCTTGCTTCTGTCCAGCTCCATTTCCACTAAGCTTTGAGGTTTTCAATTTATCTATTTGGTTTCAATTTCCAATTGCTCAGAACTGTTAGAGGAAATTGGCATATAAACAAACCTGACATCACGTGTACTTATAAATTTGTAATAATGATATGAAAAGACTTTTCATTATTTCTTTGTTTATTTTGCATTGTTTTTCACCTGGGTAAGGTGGTGGTAAAGAATTGCTCTTTACTAGTGCCAGAAAAACAATGGAGCCATGGTGTGTGAATACTGTGCCAAAACAATTAACTAAGAGTTAAAATGTCAATCATGTCTTTGTTGTTGTTGTTATTCCCCAACCCAGGTCCCCAAACTAGTTGGAGTGAATTTTTCTATTAATCTATTTGTTGATTTTTCTTTATATAAGCAGCTCGATAGTCAAATGTTGTTTTCCTTTTAACATCACTTATTAATTAAAATATGATTCTTTCTTTTTCGAAGCCAATGCCTAGCTTGTCAGAAACTGCATTCTTTCATTTTTCTAGATACATAATTACCATGAGAAACAAAGTTATCAGATGCAAATTACTTTTAATCCCTTTGAGTCTTAACAAACACATCAATATTTCACATCTAAGGAAAAGTTCAGGCTCAGAAGACAGCTACAAAGATTTTATCTCACCTTTTTAGGCAAATGCCCTACACATTACAATTATTTTATAAGTAGGATTTTGGAAACTCATGAAATTGGCTTGTTTTTCTTTCTATTCTCAGGATAAATACTATTAATGCTAAACATGTAATGTTTAAAAATAATTTTATTTATTTGTTTTTGGCTGTGTGGGGTCTTCATTGCTGCACAAGCTTTTGTCTAGTTGCAGAGAGCAGGGGCTACTCTTGTTGTTGCACAAGGCTTCTCATTGTAGTGGCTTCTCTCGTGCAGCAGGGGCTGTAGTGTGCACGGGCTTCAGTAGTTGCGGCTCCTGGGCTCTAGAGGACAGGCTCTGTAGTTGTGGTACGCGGGCTTAGTTGCTCTGTGGTGTGTGGGGTCATCCCAGATTAGGGATTGAACCTGTGTGTCCTGTATTGGCAGGTAGATTCCGTAATACTGAGCCACCAGGGAAGCCCTAAACATACGTAATCTTGGTTTTGAGTTGGATCCCCCAAAGATCAAATGGTAAAGAGGTGCTAAGCATTGATGCAAACCTAATGTATGACAGCTTTTAACTCAACCAACAGTTCCATAAAATATTCCATCAAAGGCCTTTTAAATTAAATGTTGTGTGTGTGAATGTGTGGAACATTTTTTGACAAAACAGAGTGATTAACTCAGATTCTCCTGCTTTCTTTGATCTCATTTGCACATCAACAGTTAAAGGCAAAAGGTGCTGGAACAGCAAGCTGACTTGATGAGATGAAATACTAATCCTCATTATGATCCTGTATGTGAGACGATAGTTTTGCAAATCACCCCGACATTTGACTAAACCAGAGTTATATTGAGGGAATATTAGAATTTGAAGATTTTTAACTAGTCAGTTTAGAAGAGTAATGAGTATATGAGACTAAATTATAACTTGTAAAATGACAGCAGAGATTGGTTTATTATAAACTAATAATAATTATGATAAATTTCTTTTCAACTAAGGTAGTTTGATTTAAATCAGAAATAACACAGAATGGAGCTTCTTTGGTGGCTCAGTGGTAAAGAGTCCACTTGCCAATGCAATAGACATGGGTTCGATCCCTGATCCAGGAAAATTCCACATTCTGCAGAGCGACTAAGCCTGTGTGCCACAACTACCGAGCCTGGGCTCTAGAACCTGGGAACTGCAACAACTGAGCCCACATGCCGCAACTACTGAAGCTCTAGAGCCCGTGCTCTGCAGCAGGAGAAGCCATCACAATGAGAAGCCCAAGCATCGCAACTACAGAGTAGCCCTCGCTCACTGCAAGTAGAGAAAAACCTGCACATCAAGAAGACCTAGTGCAGCCATAAATAAATAAAATTAAATGTAAAAATGAAATAACACAGCATGGGCCTGATCTTATGAAGTATAGAATTATATTGTGATTATGAATAAAATATGGAAATGTATACCACGATTCTACAATTCTTTTCAGAAACCATTTGAATAGTTATTTTCCAAATAGGAGATTTTGTTCAATAATTGCTTTTGATTCATGATGTTGTACAATATACAATCTACAATTAATTCAAAATGTAAGGATTAATTGAAATAATTAAAAATGGATGAACAAGTTAAGAGGAATAGCAAAATGCTTTCAAAACATGATAAATATATATAATTTATCTGATACTACTTTCTGTGGGCAGGTAGAGGAATAAAAGCAGTAAATATTTGGTTAAGAAAGGGAGATTGACTATTAATTTTCTCTTTCAATTGCTATGGAACTCTATATAGCTCAGAAAGACTACACAGACTCCCTGCTATATGAACAGAAAAATACTATTAATCTTCCTATAGCGGATGGTTGTTTACAACCAGTCACCATCATTGAACATTCTCTTTTATCTTGTTACTCTGACATTGACTTCTACCTTCTGAAAATGCACATCCTTAGATGCCCTTGTGACTAGGGTGTAGGTAGCTGGTTTTACAATCAGATGTGGCCTCAAATCAGCAACATTGCAGGGTAGCCTCTTAGGGGGAGATAGTGTTCTTTTTTTTTTTTTTTTTTTAAGTTAATTTTTATTGGAGTACAGTTGCTTTACAATGTTGTGTTAGTTTCTGCTGTACAGCACATCGAATCAGCCATTATGTATATATGTGTCTCCTCTTTTTTGGATTTCCTTACCATTTAGGTCATCACAGAACACTGAGTAGAGTTCTTTGAGCTATACAGCAGGTTCTCATTAGTTATCTGTTTTGTACCTAGTAGGGTATATAGTCTGAGAAGGCAATTGCACCCCACTCCAGTACTCTTGCCTGGAAAATCCCATGGACAGAGGAGCCTGGTAGGCTGCAGTCCATGGGGTCGCTAAGAGTCAGACACGACTGAGCGACTTCACTTTCACCTTTCACTTTCATGCATTGGAGAAGGAAATGGCAACCCACTCCAGTGTTCTTGCCTGGAGAGTCCCAGGGACGGGGGAGCTTGGTGGGCTGCCATCTGTGGGGTCACACAGAGTCGGACACGACTGAAGCGACTTAGCAGCAGCAGCAGCAGCAGGGTATATAGTGTTAATCACTCAGTTGTGTTCAACTCTTTGCGACTCCATGAACTGTAGTCTGCCAGATTCCTCTGTCAATGAAATTCTCCAGGCAAGGATACTGGAGTGGGTTGCCATTCCCTTCTCCAGGGGATCTTCCTGACCCTGGGATCAAACCCAGGTCGCCGGCATTGCAGGCAGATCCTTTACTGTCTGAGCCACAGGAAAAGCACTGAGGCCAACCATCAATCCCAATCTCCCAGTTCATCCCACCCCTTCTTCCCCTTGATGTCTATACATTTGTTCTCTACATCTGGATCTCTGTTTCTGTTTTGCAAATAAGATCATCTATACCATTTTCTAGATCCACATATATGTGTTAATATATGAATTGGTTTTTCTCTTTCTGACTTATATGGAATATTATTCAACTGTAAAAAAACAAAATTGGGTCATTTATAGAGACGTGGATTGGCCTAGGGTGATAGTGTTCTGACAAGCATAATGGTGAAGGTACACAGTTCCCTGGGTGGCAGTAGCGAATGTTCTGGAGTTTAGATGTGAGGATTTCTGACTGAGGCAGGGATGTTTTAGGTCAGATGTTGTACATTTGTATGGCCATGGTGTGTCACACGTGTGGGAATAATTTCAGAGATATGTTCACCAGCTCTGAGATTTTATGAGCTACCTAATGTCTTTTAATAAGTGGTTTTTTTTTTTTTTTTTTTTTTTAGTATGGAAACTAGCCATATTGGATTTTCTTTACCAACTAGACTAGAATAGATATTCTTCCCTCAGCCCTTCCCACTGCCAATGGGGCTTCCTCTGTAAGTTAAGCTCCAATACTTTGGCCACCTGATGTGAAGAGCTGACTCATTGGAAAAGACCCTAGGTTGGGAAAGATTGAAGGCAGAAGAAGGGGGTGACAGAGGATGAGATGGTTAAATAGCATGGCTGACTAATAGACATGAATTTGAACAAACTCTAGGAAGTAGTGGAGGACAGAGAAGCCTGGCGTGCTGCAGTCCTTGGGGTTGCAAAGAGTTGGACATGACTTAGTGACGGAACAACAACTGGTCTCTTTAAACATGAGTATTTAATTCTTTGCTCCCTAGATAGAAAGTGAATTGTAAAATTCCTTTGGTGGGATGCTAATTGAAATTAAGAGATTGTCCTGGCTCTCTTTTTTAGGGCCACAATCAACCAGTGATTTTTTTTTCAGTGTATCAAGGCAGTCTTCTCTGATAAGACTTTCAATGAGATAACATTTTACAGCTCTTTTTTTGTTTCCCTTTTCAAACCTTATAGGAAATATGAAATATTTATGTTACTCAGAACAAACAGATCCATGGCTATTTCTTGTGATGCTATTATGTTTCCAACAGAAGAAAATGTTTTTCTCTGGGACTTTGGGGTACCATATTAGGAAATAAGGAAGGGTCAGTATAATATAGTGACCTGAGAGAGGTGTCTTCTTTCTCAATGGATACTACACTTTTAATATTTTCCTCTCAGCTCTCTGAGAATTTTCATCACCTCAAACAAAGGAAAAATGAAACACACGAGGAAAACAAAGTATTTTTTGTTGTTGTTGTTAAGATTCTGATCTAATAATCATTTAAGCACCCACAGAATTCCAACACTGTGCAAGATATTCCACTCAAGACATTCTCTTTTAGAAATGTAAACAGTTATTAAGAATGAAAACATCCAAGAAAAGTGTGAAAAGTTCCCAGTAGAAAAATATTAGCTGATATTTACTTTGCACTTGTGCTGTATTAGACTCTGAGATAAACATTTTATATGTCATCTCATTTAATCCTCACAATTTCCCTATGGGATAGATAATATCTTCATATTACAGAGAAAGAAACTGAAGCTTAGTGATATGAAAACAATTGTTTGAGCTCATGTGACCTCCATGTCTCCTTATCACTAACTGTACTATGTCAATGTCTTGCTTAGAAGCAGCTCTAGATTCTTTCAACTATTGACTGAAACACTGAAATGCTTCCAGGGATAATATTGTAGAGTCTGTCAGAACGTGGGACTTAAGGACTCCTCAATGGAAACCATCTTCCTTTCCTTTTGGATTTCTTAAGAATTGTTTATATATGTCCCATATCAGAATCATGTAAGATCCTTATTTAAAATATAAATTTCTTGTTATATGTAGTTATATCTCAATGAAACTAGGAAAAAGTTAAGAAAAAAACATAGGTTTCAGAAAAAAATTTACAGATTCTTGAGTCCCACCATAGGCTTTCCAGTTAGAATTTATAGAAACAGAAGTGGAAATTTACATCTATGACAAACATCTGATGTGATTCCCAGGCCCACTAACTTTGAGAAACACTGTTTTTAGTCTTGCACTCTGAGAAGAGGCAGGGCACTTCACATTATTTGTAAGAAAAAAAAAATCAGTGTGGTCTTTGATTAATGGCTCTGAGAAAGAGAATAAGAAATGTATCTAAAAATACTACCTTAGAATTGGAAAGGTTGATGGGTGAGAACAATAAGTTATTAAAAACCAAGAATAATTTAAGAACTAATTTTACAGATAATTGATAATGAAATGATCTGATAATAGTGCAAGTAGAGTACATAAGGATGAGCTTTGAAGAAGCTGTAATTAAGAGGATTAAGGAGACCAGCTGAAAAAGAATTAAAGAATTTAAGATAAATTATAACAGAGCAGGGACAAGAAATTTACTTCCCAGAGATAAGGCAGGCTTAGGAAAGAGACATTAGATATGAGATTCATATGGAAATCTGTAATGGACTTTAAAAGTATGACACTTTGGCCTTACAGAGAAAATTTCATAGATGAAATCTTTCTTGGGAAGTTTGTGTGTTACCTGGAACAAAAGATTCTGCTTTGCTTGTATGATAACAGTGAGTGTATATTTTCATGCTGGACACTATTTTCCAGTGTTTAAAAACATTGCTAGCACTTCTAGTGAATACACCAGAATTGTAATTTCCCATGCATAAAGCATGATTTATATGTAATATGCAGCTGAAAAAATAGAATTTACATCATTTTGATAGAGCAACAGTATTTACATTGAGTGAAACATTTAATATATCAAATAACTTGATTAAAATATATAAGGTGATAATAACTTACAAAGTGCTATATATTGCTTTCCAGAAGTTTAAAGCAATTTTCTCTGATGGAAATAATAATCTCTGGAAATCAATATTTATGAATAATAATGAGTATATTTCTTGATATTACACTTAAGTCCATTGACTAATCTATTTTCATACCAATACCTATTGGATGAAA
This sequence comes from Bos indicus x Bos taurus, assembly GCF_003369695.1. Classification (NCBI taxonomy): domain Eukaryota; kingdom Metazoa; phylum Chordata; class Mammalia; order Artiodactyla; family Bovidae; genus Bos; species Bos indicus x Bos taurus. Next base: position 83,634,090 of record NC_040077.1, on the reverse strand, counting down.
TCATCAGATCAAATCAGATCAGTCGCTCAGTCATGTCCAACTCTTTGCGACCCCATGAATCGCAGCACGCCAGGCCTCCCTGTCCATCACCAACTCCCGGAGTTCACTCAGACTCACGTCCATCGAGTCAGTGATGCCATCCAGCCATCTCATCCTCTGTCGTCCCCTTCTACTCCTGCCCCCAATCCCTCCCAGCATCAGAGTCTTTTCCAATGAGTCAACTCTTCACATGAGGTGGCCAAAGTACTGGAGTTTCAGCTTTAGCATTTCTTCCAAAGAAATCCCAGGGCTGATCTCCTTTAGAATGGACTGGTTGGATCTCCTTGCAGTCCAAGGGACTCTCAAGGGTCTTCTCCAACACCACAGTGCAAAAGCATCAATTCTTCGGTGCTCAGCCTTCTTCACAGTCCAACTCTCACATCCATACATGACCACTGGAAAAACCATAGCCTTAACTAGACAGACCTATGTTGGCAAAGTGATGTCTCTGCTTTTGAATATGCTATCTAGGTTGGTCATAACTTTCCTTCCAGGGAGTAAGTGTCTTTTAATTTCATGGCTGCAGTCACCATCTGCAGTGATTTGGAGCCCAAAAAATAAAGTCTGACACTGTTTCCATTGTTTCCCCATCTATTTCCCATGAAGTGGTGGGACCAGATGCCATGATCTTCGTTTTCTGAATGTTGAGCTTTAAGCCAACTTTTTCACTCTCCACTTTCACTTTCACTGAGAGGCTTTTGAGTTCCTCTTCACTTTCTGCTGTAAGGGTGGTGTCATCTGCATATCTGAGGTCATTGATATTTCTTCTGGCAATCTTGATTCCAGCTTGTGTTTCTTCCTGTCCAGCATCTCTCATGATGTACTCTGCATATAAGTTAAATAAGCAGGATGACAATATGCAGCCTTGATGTACTCCTTTTCCTATTTGGAACCAGTCTGTTGATCCATGTCCAGTTCTAACTGTTGCTTCCTGACGTGCATACAGATTTCTCAAGAGGCAGGTCAGGTGGTCTGGTATTCCCATCTCTTTCAGAATTTTCCACAGTTTACTGTGATCCACACAGTCAAAGGCTTTGTCATAGTCAATAAAGCAGAAATAGATGTTTTTCTGGAACTCTCTTGCTTTTGCCATGATCTAGCGGATGTTGGTAATTTGATCTCTGGTTCCTGTGCCTTTTCTAAAACCAGCTTGAACATCAGGAATTTCACGGTTCACATATTGCTGAAGCCTGGCTTGGAGAATTTTGAGCATTACTTTACTAGCGTGTGAGATGAGTGCAATTGTGTGGTAGTTTGAGCATTCTTTGGCATTGCCTTTCTTTGGGATTGGAATGAAAACTGGCCTTTTCCAGTCCTGTGGCCACTGCTGAGTTTTCCAAATTTGCTGGCATATTGAGTGCAGCACTTTCAAAGCATCATCTTTCAGGATGTGGAATAGCTCAACTGGAATTCTATCACCTCCACTAGCTTTGTTCATAGTGATGCTTTCTAAGGCCCACTTGACTTCTCATTCCAGGATGTCTGGCTCTAGGTGATGATCACACCATCGTGATTATCTGGGGGCATGGCAAATCACTCTAGTATTATTCTGTCATTAATATATCTATATGAAGTTGGAGATCATTTTAAGCAAATCTCAATCCACAACACACACAAAGTGGGGACTAATTGTAAATGATTTAAACATTAAAATGAGCATTAATTTTAGGAGAATTGATAGGTTGTGCTCTGAATCATTCCATTCAATGTCAATGCCCACCCAGCCCAGGGCCACTAGAAACAAACAGCCTGTTGTTGAGCAGGTTGGCTTTATTGTATTTTGAGATGAAGGAGAACACACATCATGGAAAACCGTAAGGTGTCTCAGAGTATTAAAAAGGACCCGTTATAGGGTTTGTGTCCTAATTCGATTCAGTCCTGTCTGACTGTAACCCTATGGACTGCAACTCACTAGGCTCCTCTGTCTGCGGGATTCTCCAGGCAGGACTACTGGAGTGGGTTGCCATGCTCTTCTCAGGGAATCTTCCTGACCCAGGGATCGAACCCATGTCTCTTATGTCTTCTACCTTGACAGGTGGGTTCTTACCACTAGTACCACTTGAGAAGCCAAGATAGGGTTTAATGAAGTGAAGTCACTCAGTCGTGTCCGATTCTTTACAACCTCATGGACTGTAGCCTACCACGCTCCTCCATCCATGGAATTTTCCAGGCAAGAATACTGGAGTGGGTTGCCATTTCCTTCTTCAGAGGATCTTCCTGACCCAGGGATTGAACCCAAGTCTCCCATGTTGTAAGCAGACCCTTTATCATCTGAGGCACCGGGGAAGATAGGGTTCAGGTTTTGTTAAATGATTTTGGAGAGGATTCAAGAAAGTCAGTTGGGCTTTGTTCTGGATTGGATCCTGTAAGATGGCAGAGGTGACTCTGCAGTTAGTGGGGGGAGGTGGGGAGGTAAAAATACCATCTAGAAGGCAGGAAGAATGTCGTGAAGCTAGAGGTGTAATTGGTAAAGAAGAAGTAGGCACTCATTTTAACCAGGATATAGGGTGTGGACTAGTTTTGTTATTTGGATAATATTCACATTTTTGTCTGTGTTCAGACCTGATTAGGTAGTATTTTTTTTATTCGTCCTGGTGATAAAGTAGCCTTGTTTGATGGTGTTACTCAATGAAACCAGGCATCTTTGACAAGAGTACATGTGCGGGCCAGGTCAGCTCCCAGGTGTCACAGGACTGCTTTTCTCTTTCTCACCAGGAAGATGGTATGAGTTTCCATTTGTTCAGATCTTCTTTTATTTCTTTTAATAACATTTTATAGTTTTACTTATATTGTTCTTCCTTGACATGTTTATTATTAAATATATTTTTTTGATTTTGCTTTCAAAAAGAGATTATCCCTGTGTTTTCATTTCTTGGTATTTATTGCTAAAATAGAGAAAGCTATTTGGTTTTGCATGTTTATATTGTACCTTAGCAAAGTATTTTATTAATTTTGTTTGAACATTTCATATCTTGGATTTTCTACTATCCAAACAGGATAATGTCTCTTCGGGTGCTTATGTTAGTTGTTTAATTTTATTGGATATTTGTTTTTGTTAAAGCTTTCAAGGCAGCATTTACTATTGTGATGGCGTTCATCCCTGTCTAACTGGAAAGATTTTAGTGTTTATTTGTTTATTATAATGGGTCCTTTTGGGAAGTGGTAAAGTAGTCTTTGTTGTAGTTACAAATTTTGTTTCTGTTAAAATTTTATTTAGGTTTTATTGGAAATGATTGCTGAATTTTGTCAAGTATCATTTACCCTACTCCAGTACTCTTGCCTGGAAAATCCCATGGATGGGGGAGCCTGGTGGGCTACAGTCCATGGGGTCGCTAAGAGTCGGACACGACTGAGCAACTTCACTTTCACTTTTCACTTTCATGCATTGGAGAAGGAAATGGCAACCCACTCCAGTGTTCTTGCCTGGAGAATCCCAGGGACGGGGGAGCCAGGTGGGCTGCCGTCTCTGGGGTCGCACAGAGTTGGACACGACTGAAGTGACTTAGCAGCAGCAGCAAGTGGTGCTAGTGGTAAAGAACATGCTGCTAAAGCAGGAGACATGAAAGATGCAGATTTGATCCCTGGGTGGAGAAGATCCCCTGGAGAAGGGCATGGCAACACACTTCAGGTCTCATCTGGAGAATCCCAAGGACAGAGGAGCCTAGTAGGCTGCAGTCCATAGGGCTGTAAAGAGTCAGACATGACTGAAGCGACTTAGCACAATTTAACCATTTAGTGTTATCTATATTTTTCTTTTATTATTATGTAGTGCATCATGTTATATATCTTACTTTTATACTGATGAGAAAGATAATGTGTTTAAAAAAGTAGCAAAGATCTTGACTTGACTGATCAACAAATGTGAAAAAAAAAAAAGGTTCAAATGTGGTAAGAAACATGCATATACATACACACACATAACCAAACTCAGAAAAGAAGACATTATGTTATATTCATACACCTGTCCAAAAAATTCCTATATTTTTCATCACTGGTGAGTGATGTGAAGAAGAATTAATTCTTTTGCCCACTGGGAATAGTGAGTGTTAATGCTGCTGCTTTAGAGATAATTTGTCAGTATTATTAAAATAAACATACACATACCTTTGTTTACCAGTTTTATTCACAGGAATATATTATACAGATAAATGAAAGCATCACTGCTTAATGAAGTATGTGAAAATATCTTGAATAATAGAAGAGGAAAGAAATATAGTGGAAACAAAGATAATGCCTATCAAGAGGGGAATGGTTTTATAAACTAGGAGGATCCACACCATAGAACATTATCCTGCATTAAAAATATTATTTAGCTTCCTCCTAGTTAACTGCAGAGAGTTTCATGGTGCATTTTGGAGTGAGAAAAATAAGGTCAGAAAGGTTATGGATATGATCTCAATTATTATGAAAACAAGAGCAAAATTTGTGTCTGGTTATATGCACCTATTATATGTTACATTTTATATATCTTACATATTGTATGAAAAACTATTTAAAATCTTTCTTTACTATAAAATATTGTTTTCTTCTTGTATATTCAAGTATAATGGTTTCTCTCCATGTGGATACAAAATCCAGTTATTTTAATCTGAAAATATACAATAATTTTTAATGTGCCTGGTGTCCACATTCTTCTGTATGAGTGAGTGAGTAAAGGTCGCTCAGTTGTGTCTAACTCTTTGTGAACCCATGGATTACAGTCCATGGAATTCTCCAGGCCAGAATACTGGAGTGGGTAGTCTTTCCCTTCTCCAAGGGATCTTTCCAATCCAGGAATCAAGCCGGGGTCTCCTGTACTGCAGGCAAATTCTTTACCAGCTGAGCCACAAGGGAAGCCCATTCTTCTGAATAAATGACCTTTAAAAAGTAAACATAGGAATTTCCCTGTTAGTCCAGTGGTTAAGACTTTACATTGCCAATGCCAGGGCGTGGGTTCAATCCCTGGTTGGGGAACTAAGATCCCACATGCTGCACAGCACAGTCCCCCTCCAAAAAAACAAACAAAAAAACAGTAAATACAAAATCTAAAGAGTCCTGGCCTTTAGAATATTAATTATATAGCAAAAATTCCAAAACCATTCATATTACTATTTTATGTCTTCATGTCCCAAGATTCAAAATATGAACAATTTTAGTACTTTGAGATAGAATTTAAGTTATGTGATTCAACATTAAAAAACAAATTTACCTTTGAATAAAGCTTTCTGTAAAAATTCAAACTATATCTCAAAATACTAACATGCATCCAAAATTGAAATCAAGTAAAATAAGAAGTGATAGTGTAAAACATGCCTTTTAAAATGATTTATTATAGTAAAAGATGAGGGGACAATGAAAAAGTGAGCAGAGGGAGGAATTCTCTTCCAATCCCATTTCTATCACAGCTGGAAGTGCATAGTTTCCTTGTTCTTATCAAGGAATTACTACCACATGGTGAGCTTCTGCAAGAAAAGTTAAATATTAATTGGCTTTGCTTCTTAAATGTTAATAATCCAATCATATGGAAGAAGGGGTTTAGTAATGTAGAGTGTAATTTAAAAAGTCAGCTCTAAGAGTTTGAGATTTTCTTGGAGAGTTACTCAGAGGCTGTCATCTTTATGTGATGACAGTCCTTCTGAACAAGTGTTTATATTGATAGTGAAAGTCTGTTTTAAGTGAAATATTTATTAAAAAGTATACATTTGAATCACTTTTAATGAGGTGGATGAAACTGGAGCCTATTATACAGAGTGAAGTAAGCCAGAAGGAAAAACACCAATACAGTACACTAACACATATATATGGAATTTAGAAAGATGGTAATGACAACCCTGTATGTGAGACAGCAAAAGAGACCCAGATGTATAGAACAATCTTTTGGACTCTGTTGGGTGGGGGGATGATTTGGGAGAATGGCATTAAAACATGTATAATATCATATAAGAAACAAATCGCCAGTCCAGGTTCGATGCAAGATACAGAAAGCTTGGGGCTGCTGCACTGGGATGACCCAGAGGGATGGTATGGAGAGGGAGGTGGGAGGGGGGTTCAGGATGGGGAACACGTGTACACCCGTGGTGGATTCATGTTGATGTATGGCAAAACCAGTACAATATTGTAAAGTAAAAAAAAAAAATAAAGTGAAATATTTATGTCTGTAAGCTCATTAGCTGTTTAAATCAATATGATCTAAAACAACTGATTTTTTAAAAAATAAATAGCATAATTTGATACAGTGAATATTAGGCTTTATTTCTCCCTCCGTGTCTCCTTCCCTCCCTCCTTCCTTTCTTCTTACATTTTTCCCTTTCCCCCTTCCTTCCCCTTTCCCTCCTTCCTTCTTTCTTTTCTCCCTCTCTTTTTCTTTTCTTCTCCTTCTACCATTAAATGTTCTATAGACATAGACTTAGAAGAGAGGACATTTGTTTCCCTCCTAGGTTCTTAAAGGAAAATAGCTTTCAAAACTTAATTTTTATTATGTTTTTGCAAACTTGCTAAACCTAGAGAAAAGCAATGTTGTTAGGGGGAGGGGAAGTAAGTTTACATAATACTTATAAATATTTCCTTGATATCTATAAATATTTGCTCAGTCTACATCAACTAGTATTCTACTAACACTAAGTTCAGTTTAAAACTGTTTCTGTTAGTTAGTTCCTAAAGATATCAATGGGATGTGCAGTCAGGGGGTAAAAAGGGAGAAGTTTAGGTACTTTTAAGAAAGGTCCAAGAAGGAAAAGATAAAGTACATAGAGAAAATAATCATTTTCTTTTCTGATGTAGCCATTCATTTCTTTAACAAATATTTATTGAATGCCAGGGACTCCTCCAGGTGCTATAGATTCAGCTGCAGTTGAAGAGAAAATGCCCCCAGAGCTTACTTCCTAGTTGAGATCTCCCCAGGAAAGAATGAAAACAACCCTTAGAAATAATACTGAATGTGCTTCCAGAAAGGATATTATCCCAGGGGAAATAAAAACTTCCCAATAAAATAATGCACCACTGAAGTTTCGTGGTCACCAATGCTTTAAATATCAAATATCAGAAAGGGAAGTATAGTATATATAATTGAAGAAAATTGTATCTAGTGATCCATTGTTTAATATACTCTCTAACAGATTATTGAAAAACACCCTTTTTTTAGTAAGCATAAGGGACCTCTGGCAATGTGGATTATTTAAAATACACAAAAGTGATGCTTGTGTTCTTGTTTTTCTCTGTTTGCAAACAAGTGAACATAACATTACCAAAAGAAATAGGCTCATACACATGTTTTTACTTTAAATAATGCATTAGAATAGAAATCACATATGAAGAAACAACCAGAGCAAACTGAAATTATTTATAAAAGACTGGGGAATAAATACGTCTTTATCAAGAGATTGGATTAGAACATTGCACCAAGGAAGGCAGTTGGGTCAAGAATTATGAGAGAATTAAAAATCAAGTGATGTTGGCAGAGCATTAGTTTTATATTAACATACTGAGTTTTTGAAGTACTAAAATTCTCTAGAATGCCTACATGGCAGAAAGAAAGACATTTAATATTTGCTTATTGGTAAATTTGAATTTACTTGGATCTATCATGTCAAGATAGAAAGAGAGATTTCTGAAACAGTCATACTCTCATTCTCTCTTTAGAACTCCGCAAACATGTTTCATTCATTTTGCTAAGTATTTATTTATAGCATTTTATCCAGCTGAGAACTGCCTGCCATGAGTCTATCTGTCACAATCTTCTAATGCAGTAATACATGAGCATTTAAACTAGAGTATAGTAAGAATAGAAAGTACTACAAAAACAAAAGATCATGTATGCATTGTTAAGAGTTTCCTGACCAAAGAGTGATGAAGATGGAAAATTTTATGGAGGACAAATATCTAGAGTTGAATCTTGCAAGTTTATGGATTTGGGTGGAAATTAAATATGTGTGAAGCCTGTAAGCTCCATTAACAAGACTAAAGCTGGGACAGTGTATATGATGGGAGCAATCTCACTAGAGTGATAGATCTTTGAGGTCCATAGGGAAATAAAAGCTATGATGAATTCAGATTTCTCAGGAGATCTGTGTAGCAAAATATAGATGATGGATTTCTTTTTTAAAAGAATATTTTAAAAATTTATTCATTTCTTTGGCTGTGTCAGGTCTAGGTTGCAGCATGAGATCTTTCGTTGTGGTGCTTGGGCTTCTCTGGTTGTGACATGGGCTTAATTGCCCATGAGACATGTGGGATCTTAGCTTCCTGACCAGGGTCAAACTCATGTCCCCTGCATTGCAAGGTAGATTTTTAACTACTGGATTGCCAGGGAAGTCCTGAAGATGGATTTATTTTAAGAGGCAACAAGACGGTACTGAGTATCAATGAGTAATAACTTGAGCATTAGAATGTTATGGAAGCTATTGGAAACATGAGATATGGAAGATGGGATCACACACCTCACACAAGCACAGACACAAACTATAAGAATGTATACTATAAAAGGAAGTTTTCTCAAGACACAGAAAGGTTATTTGGGTTGTAAAAAAGTGAAAATTAGGAGGGCAAATAAAAAGAGTTCCATTAAATTATCCTGTGGAAGGGGCTTTGCACCATTTTCTTGAGCCAAGTTTCTTTTCCATAGTGCTGATATACAGTAAATGGGCTTCCCAGGTGGCTCAATGGGTAAAGAATCCACCTGCAATGCTGGAGACACAAGTGGCATGGGTTCAATCCCTGAGTGGGGAAGATCTCCTGGAGAAGAACAGGGCAACCCACTCCAGTATTCTTCCTTGGAGAATCCTGTGGACAGAGAAGCCTGGCAGGCTACAGCCGTTAGGGTCACAGAGTCAGAATGACTGAAGCGACTGAGCACAGTATACAGTAAATAGGTTTCTGGAGTATGAGAGTAGAAGTTACCTGTGACTTACTTCTTTGGAAAATACCTTCCAGAGAGGACTGCAAAGAATAAATAACTATATGGTGTGTCTAGGTAGATAACGGTTGTAGAAAGTTTCATCTAGGTACCCGCATTTATGCTTGGTTGAAGTAAGAAAATACATTTTTATATTCTCAGAGTGTCAAGGAATTAACTATGAGAATCCAGAGTCTGGTAGGGAGTTCTGATTTGTGAAAAGGCATGAGGAGTGACAGGAATGTACTGATGATCAATTACCACAAGACATGAGGTTTGAACTCTCCAAGGATAGGTGATGATCAGGGACCAGATGGGAGTTTCCTATCTCTTACACCTTGGTTTCACACATTTTCTTCAATTTGTGTGTAAATCCAACAAATTGTGTGTATGTGTGTGTGTGTGTGTGTATGATGTAAAAGGTGGAAAGATGTGAGACCAAATTATATATCTGTAAGAATGGGAACATGTTCAAAATATAAGGATGGTTATAATAGAAAAACAAAGGTTAACTAGTATTTACTCCCTGTAAATATAGCTGATTGATTATAAGTTCTGGCACTTTTTTGGGGGGTTGGTAATAAGTTCTCAATAAATGTTTGTCAATTAAATAGAATTATTGATTGAATTGGATGAGATCATATATTTTCTGACATTCCCTTTCAGTTCAGTTCAGTCGCTCAGTCGTGTCCAACTCTTTGCCACCCCATGAATCGCAGCATGCCAGGCCTCCCTGTCCATCACCAACTCCCGGATTTCACTCAGACTCACATCCATCGAGTCGGTGATGCCACCCAGCCATCTCATCCTCTGTCGTCCCCTTCTCCTCCTGCCCCCAATCCCTCCCAGCATCAGTCTTTTCCAATGAGTCAACTTTTTGCATGAGGTGGGCAAAGTACTGGAGTTTCAGCTTTAGCATTTCTTCCAAAGAAATCCCAGGGCTGATCTCCTTCAGAATGGACTGGTTGGATGTCCTTGCAGTCCAAGGGACTCTCAAAACATTCCCTTTAGACAACCATGTTTCCTAAAAATAGTGGAAAGTTATAAAATCCCTAATTTAATTGGGTGTGTAGATCTTTTTTATTCTGCTTTATATCTTTCTTAAACTTACATTCATCCTTTAGGCCTATATTTTTTGGCATATTTCCCCTTGAAAATCCTTCTGACTTGAAACACTACAGTTATTTGGAGTTTCTTCAATGTACAAAAATAGAGGTTTCTTAAATGTAGCAAATTAACAGACGGTGGTCCTAAGATGGCGGAGGAATAGAATGGAGAGACCACTTTCTCCCCCACAAATTCATCAAAGATCATTTGGACGCTGAGCAAATTCCACAGAACAACTTCTGAACTCTGGCAGAGGACACCAGGCACCCAGAAAGGCAGCCCATTTTCTTCGAAAGGTGGTAGGAAAGGTGGTAGGACAAAATACAAAAGATAAAAAGAGAGACAAAAGAGTTAGGGATGGAGACCTGTCCTGGGGAGGGAGTTGTGAAAGGGAAGTTTCCAAGCACCAGGAAACCCTCTCACTGGCAGGTCTCTAGGGAGTTTTGGAATCTCAGAGGGCAATATAACTGGGAGGAAAAAAATGAATAAATAAAACTCACAGATTATGCACGTGACTGCAACTCCCAGCGGAGAAGTAGCCCAGACGCTCGCATCTGCCACCAGCAAGCAGGGACTGAACCGGCAGGCGTAGGCTGCATTGCTTAGGGTGAGGACAGGGCCTGAATGCCCTGAGGACAATCTGAGGAAGCCACCCAAACTGTGGGATAGCTAGAGAGAGGGGAAAAAAAAAGAGAGAGAGAGAGGACTTTCCTGCAAAAAGCTCTAACCTAAGGCACTGCTGGGCCCACTCACAGAGCAAAGGATTGAGTGAATACTAGAGGAGAGCTAGCTGGCGGCGGACCAGCCCATCCCCTGCCTGAGACAGAGAGGCAGACAGGCTACAGCCGCGGAAGGCAAGGGGAAATCTTGGCCCAAGAGACGGCATCCTCCACCAAATTGTGAGCAGGCTCCGAGTTGCTAACCAAGTCTTCCTGGGATCCTGGACGGTTGACATCTGCCAGGAGGGTCGCAGCCAGAGATCAGCTCCCCAGAGGAGACACATGGCACACCTGAGACAGCGCTCCCGCTACGCACCCAGGAAACAGAGCGGCCAGGAAGGGAAGTGAGAAGACACACTGCACACTTGGGGAGCATGCACTCGCCAAGCACCTGGTCGCCTGAGCTGCTTGGACCTGGGAAGGGCACAAAATGCAGGCCCAACTGAATCTGTGCCTTTGTGGAGTACCCAAGAACCTGAACCTGAGCGTCTTAGACCTGGGAAGTACACGCAACCCAGGGCCTGCTTTAGACAGTTCCCCGGCAGAGCAACCTGGAACTTGAGCAGTGTAGCCTGGGAAAACACACATGCCATGAGTGGGGACAAACCCGGTGTGGCCCAGACACTGTGAGCCCTCCCCACAATCGCCAGTGATATTTGTTTGCAGTATTCCTCCCTCCTCACAGCACCACTCAACAAGTGAGCCTAAATAAGTGACCACCTCCGCCCCCTTGTGTCAGGGCGGAAATTAGACACTGAAGAGACTTGCAAACAGAAGAAGCCAAAGTAAACAGAGGGAACCGCTTTGGAAGTGACAGGTGCAATAGATTAAAACCCTGTAGTTAGCACTGACTACATTGGAAAGAACCTATAGACCTCAAGAAGAAGTATAAGCTGGAACAAAGAACTATGTGAAACTGAACTGACCCCATACTGCCCGCAACAGCTCCAGAGAAATTCCTAGATATATTTTACTACTATCATTTTTAAAATTTTTAAAATTAAAAAAAAATTTAAGTCCTTTATTACTCCTTTAATTTTCATTTTTATAACCTATTATTACCTTGCAAAAAAAGACCCTATTTTAAAGCAAATTTCATACGTATTTTTTATAATTTTTGTGATTTTTTTTTAATATTCTATTTTTTTTTGAGAGTTGACTGTGAAGAAAGCTGAGTGCCGAAGAATTGATGCTTTTGAACATCAATTGTTGGAGAAGACTCTTGCAAGTTGGACTGCAAGGAGATCCAACCAGTTCATCCTAAAGGAGATCAGTCCTGGGTGTTCATTGGAAGGACTGATGCTAAAGCTGAAACTCCAATATTTTGGCCACCTCATGCAAAGAGTTGACTCATTGGAAAAGACCCTGATGCTTGGAGGGATTGGGGGCAGGAGGAGAAGCAGACGACAGAGGATGAGATGGCTGGATGGCATCACTGACTCGGTGGATGTGAGTTTAAGTGAACTCTGGGAGTTGATGATGGACAGGGAGGCCTGGCGTGCTGCGATTCATGGGGTCACAAAGAGTTGGACACAACTGAGTGACTGAACTGAACCTCTATTCTAGATTTTTAATCTTTGCTTTTTAGTATTTTTTATCAATTTTGTACCTGTAAGAAGCCAATCTTCTGTACCCATTTTTATTTAGTAGTGTGATTACTGGCTTGATTGCCCTCTCCCCCCTTTGACTCTCCTTTTTCTCCCCCAGGTCACCTCTATCTCCTCTCTCCCCCTTGTCTTCTCTGCCCAACTCTGTGAATCTCTTTGTGTGTTCCAGGCTGTGTAGAATACTTAGGGAACTGATTACTGGCTAGATCTTTCTCTCTCCTTTTGACTCCCCCTATTCTCCTCCTCGTCAGGATCATACTTCATGACCAAGTGAGCTTTATCCCAGGCATGCAAGGATTCTTTAATATCTGCAAATCAATCAATGTGATACATCACATTAATAAATTGAAAGATAAAAATCATATGATTATCTCAATAGATGCAGAGAAAGCCTTTGACAAAATTCAACATCCATTTATGATAAAAACATTCGAGAAAGGAGGCATAGAAGGAACATACCTCAACATAATAAAAGCCATATATGATAAACCCACAGCAACCATTATCCTCAAGGGTGAAAAATTGAAAGCATTTCTCCTAAAGTCAGGAACAAGACAAGAGTGCCCACTCTCACCACTACTATTCAACATAGTTTTGGAAGTTTTAGCCACAGCAATCAGAGAGGAAAAGGAAATGAATCCAGTTTGGAAAAGAAGAAGTAAAACTCTCACTATTTGCAGACGACATGATCATCTACATAGAAAACCCTAAGGACTCCACCAGAAAATTACTAGAGCTAATCAATGAATATAGTAAAGTTGTAAGATGTAAAATTAACACACAGAAATCTCTTGCATTCCTATACACTAACAATGAGAAAACAGAAAGAGAAATTAAGGAAACAATTCCATTCACTGTTGCAAAAAAAAGAATAAAATACTTAGGAATAAAGCTACCTAAAGAAACAAAAGACCTATATATAGAAAACTATAAAACACTGAGCCCCAGAGAAATTAAAGAGGACACAAATAGATGGAGAAATATATCATGTTCGTGGATCGGAAGAATCAATATAGTGAAAATGAGTATACTACCCAAAGAATCTATAGATTCAATGTAATCCCTATCAAGCTACTAACAGTATTTTTCAGAGAACTATAACAAGTAATTTAACAATTTTCATGTAAATACAAAAAACCTTGAATAGCCAAAGGAAAGAGAAGGCAATGGCACCCACTCCAGTACTTTTGCCTAGAAAATCCCATGGACAGAGGAGCCTGGTAGGCTGCAGTCTATGGGGTCGCTAGAGTTGGACACGACTGAGCGACTTCACTTTCACTTTTCGCTTTCATGCGTTGGAGAAGGAAATGGCAACCCACTCCAGTGTTCTTGCCTGGAGAATCCCAGGGACGGGGAAGCCTGGTGGGCTGCCATCTTATGGGGTCGCACTGAGTCAGACACGACTGAAGAGACTTAGCAGCAGCAGCGCAGCAGCAGCCAAAGGAATCTTGAGAAAGAAGAATGGAACTGGAGGAATCAACCTGCCTGACTTTGGGCTCTACTACAAAGCTGCAGTCGTCAAGACAGTATGGTACTGGCACAAAGACAGAAATATAGATCAATGGAACAAAATAGAAAGCCCAGAGATAAATCCATGCACCTATGGACACCTTATCTTTGGCAAAGGAGGCAAGAATATACAATGGAGGAAAGGCAATCTCTTTAACAAATGGTGCTGTGAAAACTGGTCAACCACTTGTAAAAGAATGAAACTAGAACACTTTCTAACACCATACACAAAAATAAATTCAAAATGGATTAAAGATCTAAATGTAAGACCAGAAACTATAAAACTCTTAGAGGAAAACATAGGCAAAACACTCTCTGACATAAATCACAGCAGGATCCTCTATGACCCACCTCCCAGAGTAATGGTAATAAAAGCAAAAATAAACAAGTGGGACCTAATTAAACTTAAAAGCTTTTGCAGAATGAAGGAAACTATAAGCAAGGTGAAAAGACAGCCTTCAGAATGGGAGAAAATAATAGTAAATGAATCTCAAAAATATACAAGCAGCTCCTGTAGCTCAATCCCAGAAAAATAAATAACCCAATCAAAAAATGGGCCAAAAAACTAAACAGACATTTATCCAAAGAAGACACACAGATGGCTAACAAACACATTAAAAAAATGCTCAACATCACTCATTATCAGAGAAATGCAAATCAAAACCACAATGAGGTACCATTTCATGCTAGTCAGAATGGCTGCTATCCAAAAGTCTACAAACAATAAATGCTGGAGAGCGTGCAGAGAAAAAGGAATCCTCTTACACTGTTGGTGGGAATGCAAGCTAGTACAGCCACTATGGAGAACAGTGTGGAGATTCCTTAAAAAACTGGAAATAGAACGCCATACAACCCAGCAATCCCACTGCTGGGCATACACACTGAGGAAACCAGAACTGAAAGAGACACGTATACCCCAATGTTCATCGCAGCACTGTTTACAATAGCCAGGACGTGGAAGCAACCTAGATGTCCAGTGGCTGACAAACGGTAAAAAAGCTGTGGTATATATACACAATGGAATATTACTCAGCCGTTAAAAGAATGCATTTGAATAATTTCTAATGAGGTGGATGAAACTGGAGCCTATTACACAGAGTGAAGTAAGTCAGAAAGAAAACCACCAATACAGTATACTAACGCATATATATGGAGTTTAGAAAGATGGTAACAATGACCCTATATGCGAGACAGCAAAAGAGACACAGATGTAAAGAATCGTCTTTTGGACTCTGTGGGAGAATGCGAGGGTGGGATGATTTGAGAGGGTAGCGTTGAAAGGTGTATATTATGATACGTGAAGCAGATCACTGGTCCAAGTTTGATGCATGAGACAGGGTGCTCAGGGCTGGTGCACTGGGATGACCCTGGGGGATGGAATAGGGAGGCAGGTGGGAGGGGGGTTCTGGATGGGGAACACATGTGCACCCGTGGCTGATTCATGTTGATGTATGGCAAAAACCACTATAATATTGTAAAGTAATTAGCCTCCAATTAAATCAATTAATTAAATATATATATATATGGCAAATTAACAGAAATTTTTGTTTAGTATTTAACAACCGAGGAAGGCATGTTAGCCTGTCCCCATAGTTGTATATTAAAAATACCACAAACTTCAGAGTTAATTAAAGATTTGAATGTACGTTTTAGTATTACATTTGGAAATACATGATTAATTTAAGCATGCTACAATATTGACTGGACATGTGAAAATTGATGTCTTCATCATTCTTAATAGTTGGTAATTTTCACAGTATGATCCTGTGCCAATGGAACCTTAACTTCACAATGAAGTGGAAACCAGTAACTCTGTGCTGATGATATAATATATAAGATATAAGCATTAGAGTGTATACATATTTACACAAATATGAAATACCATTGAGATATAGCTTGAAAGTATGAAAGGAAATCTAGATTTATTTTTTATTAGTTTTAACATTATATTGTACTTAATTTAAAAATATACTTTATTGATTTTTTTTTCTGTTTTTGAAAGTAACTGGTATTTATTGCAGAAAAATTGGAGCATGAAGACAGGTATAAGATGCAAATAACCATAATCTCATGATCCAGATATTTGCTGTATTTCTTAATGGCTTTCAGTGCAGAAGTATGCTTGGTCAGAGTTGAATCTAGACAAAACTCTCAAAATTTTATTTTTCTACTGTAAGTAACCCATATATTACAAGGAGTTAGTTTTCCTTCATAGGAAACTGGTCCTTTACCAATCTCCATTTTCCTCATCTCTCATTCCATGTTCAAACTTTCCATGTGAATAAATCTTTCATAGAAATGATAATATTATAGTTATTCTCTATTTTGTTGTCTAAAAACACATTTATTTTTCTTTATTAAAAATTGCAGGGTTGCAAAACCTAAGTCCTAGAAATACAAAGATTCAAAACAATGTTCCTTTCCAGTTTGGTGCTCATTTCATGAAGTACATTTAATATTGGTGAACTGTTATGATTTGTAAAAACCTAGGGGAATTGGAGAAGGAAATGGCAACCCACTCCAGTGTTCTTGCCTGGAGTATCCCAGGGACAGGGGAGCCTGGTGGGCTGCCGTCTATGGGGTCGCACAGAATCAGACACGACTGAAGTGACTTAGCAACAGCAGTAGCAGCAGCAGCAGAGGCTTCTTTGTCTAAAAAAGCATCTCATATACAGTAGGCACTCAGTAACTGTGAGGACTGAGGGCGTCTCCTTGTTGGATTAAAGGTAAAGTGACTGTTGTTTTTTTTACAGACAATGAGTTTATTATCAATTAATGTAACTATAGACTATGTTATACAGATTAGCAGAGTATGTTAGACTGTTGGGGCAATGGCTCTTTTGTAAAATTCTTTATGGTTTTCCCCTGTTTTTGTTTATAACTGTCCCATGTGGTCTGTTACCCTTTTATTTTGTATCTAAAAATCAGAAATAATATTTCTATTGAGATTTTCCATTGATATGCACAAGCAACTGTGCTGCCTAAAACTATTTCTTTCAGTTAATGCAACACTGAACTGTAGAAGTTCCTAGAGTGAAATAAAATGGCTCTCTTTAGATTGACAAAAATACCCTGAGGCACTCTGCTTATTTAAATAGTGTTCTTCAGCAAAGGTTGCTCCATCAACAATTAGTGTCTTCTTCATAACTCCTAAATTATTCATTAATGCAAATCCAAAATCTAATCACTTTATTCTCCAGCAAAGTTGAAAGGAGAAAATTAATGCTATTTGTTTCTTTGAAATATACTTTTTAGTTCTTTTACTCTTAATGTGTTTGAATAATGATAAATATGATTTTGATATGCAAGGTTTCCATGGCAATTTAATTTTTTGAGTAACAAAAGAATGATGAAGACAGGATTTTACGGGTTTCTTTTACTTCTCATAGAGTCTTGACTAATAAACTGCATTTCCTATACACATGAATTTCTTTTTGCTGGCAGCAAAAATTCTGCTAATAGTTTCATATCCATTTCACACTTGTGCATTGACTAGTTTATGGCATATCCTTAATCTGCATCTCCCCTCCTTCTGTGCCACAGGGCTTCATAAACAGGATAAAAATAAGGCTGCAGGCTTCTCCTTATTACTGTAGAATCATAACTACCATCTCAAGGCACTTTCTTCAAGTTTACCTTCTGGCCAGTGCTACCTTTTTGTGTTCTTGGCTCCATTCACTGAGAAAGAAAAATCAGATATTGGTCATGGTTTTAACTAGGTAAAGCAATGTCTCTTTGTGTGTTTTTAAGTCCTATAGAAACTATTGAGTCTTTAGTAAGCTGATCGTGTTCACCTTGTTCTGCCTGGTCTGAATCTTAAATTATATACAAATTAATGGTAGTTATTATGATTATTCTTTTTTCAAATTGTATTCCTTCTCTCTTACTACTCTTGTTATTATTTAGTTATAATGTCAAAATACATTTTGTTTCATCTTAGAGTAAAAGCATATTTTCCTGTAAACCATACTGGAATCTTTCATGGAATGATGTGGAGTATAAATATAGACATATAGACAGAAATTTATGTTGTATATACTGTGCATCTCTGCTGTGCTGGCAGAATGACAGCTAGTAGAACCAGCAGGTATATTCTTCTCTTCAATAGGAGGACATTGTAAGACAAAGCACAATCCTCTGTTTTTCACCAAGAGAGGATAGGCATATATTATTCAGTTATGGAAGAAAAAGTTTAATCCAAAAGTTAAGCAATATAGGTAATGAATAACAAGACAGTTTCCTGATACCTTGTTGTCTGTATAGCCATGACAAAGGAACATTTATATTTAAGCATTTATATAACAAGAATGGAGTTTCCCAGGTAGTGCTAATAGTTAAAAACAAACAAACAAACCTGCCTGCTAACGCAGGAGACTTGGGTTTGATCCCAGAGTTGGGAAGATCCCCTGGAGGACGGCCTGGCAACCCACACCAATATTGTTGCCTGGAGACTTTCATGGACAGAGGAGCCTGGTGGGCTACATACAGTCCATAGGGTCTCAAAAAGTTGCACACAACTGAAGTGATGTAGCACACACGCACACATAACAAGAAGAGATCATATCGTGGTTTTTAACTCTTACATAAATATTTCCTGATCATGTGACACAGGCGAAGCCAATCTAGATGTTTCAGCTGCCCCAGTGCTTGGCTCAGCAACAGGGCTAACACATACTCAGATCAATGAGAAGCAGTTAGTTTAAAAGACCCAGTCATGGGAGAAATAAGATTAGATTCTGAACTTTTCAGAAGATAAGCAATCAGTTCTTTGTTCAGAGGTTAAGCAGTAAACATTTGAAAGGTTGTTGTTGAATCACGCGAAGACACCGGGATTCTTGGCCCCGAGAGGAGAAGAATTCAATCCGTGGCCAGAGACAAAGCTTGATCACTCAGAGCTTTTGTGTAATAAAGTTTTATTAAAGTATAAAGGAGATAGAGAAAGCTTCTGACATAGGCATCAGAAGGGGGCAGAAACAGTACCCGCTTGCTAGTGTTAACAATGAAGTTATATAATCCAAAGAATGTCTGGAGGTTGTAAAGACCTCATCAGACCTACTCCCATGATTTACATTTTAAGATAAGACTGTCCTCAGGCAGGATTCATCCTTGTAAAGACCAGGTCTACTCCCATAATTTACATTTTAAGATAACAGAAGATTTAATCCAGAGACTGTCCTTAGGCAGGATACATTATTGTTATATAATCCTAAGGAATGTGGAGAAAGAAAAAAGTTTGTCCTTTCTTCCTCCTTGAGAATTCCAGACCCCTCTCTCCTTGGGGACCCCTAGACTCCTTATCAACCTGCCTAGGAACGGACTCTCTCACATTTATTGTCTCCTCTTTATTTTTTAAAAATGCACTAATTTAAGATTACTGTAAGTGACACTCATGATGGATCAGACAATAGTTGAGAAAGCATTCTTTGCTACTGACTTGATGCAGTGCTCAGGGAAGGCAATCAGGGATCCCAGATATGTCTGTGTAAATTATGGATTAAATAGTCCTTAGGCAATCCATATAGTTCATAGCATGAACAACAACATATCTCAGGATTTATGAATTTCATGACCTGCACAAAAGCCAGGTCTAAATGATTAATTTTAGAACTCAGCTGCAACTTATTCTAATGGTTGATTCAACTTTTTTTTTTTTTTTTAATGAAAATATGGTTTTATGCATCATGATGGGAAAGCCAGTTAGGTTATATGAAATTGGCATTGTAGACATTTTAACAGTCATCGAGAATCTCATTTTTTTCATATTTTTATAAAAGATGTTAGTCTTTAGAAGTACAAATACTCAATTTGAACAATGTAGATAAACTCTCAACCGTTTCTTTTCAGAGTGTTGACTATTTTGAGATTGGACAAGAGAGAAGTTTTTAATAATGTATTACTATTTTAATAGTGTATTGCTAAAAATAGATTTGTGTTAAAACAATTTTATTGACCACTTCATAGTCTAAAAAAATACATTAAACTTTTAATTGCAGGGCATTTGTTAGTAAAGGGTTGTGGTAAAATTATTAGTGAGCTTTCAGAAGCATTTCTTGGAGATAATGTTTGAATAATCTATTGCCAGAATTTGAATAATTTATGCATGAAGCAGTGTAGAGTTATAATTGCAATTACAATGTTCAGTTCAGTAGCAGTGAGTTGCATTTGAAGTTGGATGCTGATCACTCTGCATAGCTTAAGCTCTGCTTTTCATTTCATTTTTAACAAAGGATTCTGAGTAAAGGGAGATGGCTCAGAGCTTGACAAAAGTTCCCAAGTGAAGTTTTTAAAGAGTTTCTTTCTAAAGATTTTTATTTCATTTCATTATTATTATTATTTTTTATATATTCAAAGTCTGAAATCCAATCTTGCTTGCTTCTGTGCCATAGAGATAAACCAAGGGACTGAAAGTGCCCCTGGTTGGACAGAAAGGACTTTTCTACTTCTCCTCTGAAGGAGCAGCTGCTCTCATCAATAATTTCCTGAAGCAATAGTCCTGGAGTGTAAACAATATTTTATACGGATGACAGTGGAACGGAATATGTTATTGCTAAAATTTGTGCACTTCACTGTGGAGAATGGATTAACCCTGTATAACACGGCATCAATACATTATATTTTCTGAATTAAATGAAAGGGTTAAGCATTTTTATATGATGGGACTCTCTGACTCAAAAAGAAACAATAATTTTCTTTTCACAAATGTACAAAAATGTTATATCAATACACTTCTAAGTAATTAATATTACTAATCTTAGCATTTTGCC
Organism: Bos indicus x Bos taurus; assembly: GCF_003369695.1. NCBI lineage: Eukaryota > Metazoa > Chordata > Mammalia > Artiodactyla > Bovidae > Bos > Bos indicus x Bos taurus. The sequence continues at coordinate 83,613,476 of NC_040077.1, read as the reverse complement.
AGTTGGTGGAATTAATTTTGTAATGTGATGCTGAATTTTTTGCTTCCTTGAAAAATTTAAAAACTCTACTAAAGCGTTGACAGTTTTAGAGGGCTAATTTACTTTATTTCAAAAGTGTCAGTGGGCCACAAATTATTTTTATATTCTTTGAACTCAACAAACAAACATTAATACTTTAATTGGTTTGACCCAAATTAAAACAATTTTAATTGTCTCTAGAGATCAAACATTTCCATGGAAATCATTCGTTTCTAGAAACTTTGAGATTTATTTTCACTCATTATAGTCAAATGTTTACAGACCTTTCTCCAAATTTTGTTTACTCTTATTATGATATAAGAATATTTCTTAATTTTACCATTCATATTAAAGATATTCTCAAATGGGTATTGACTAGGGAACTGAGAAATATAAAATGAATCTCAGAGGCAAAATTGTGTAACTCTTCCATCATGTATATCCTAACACAGAGTTGTAGATTTATGAACTTATACCTTGTAAAGGAAATGAGTTCATTTAGATCTGTACCTCACTCTAAGCAAAGCACAACATTACAGAAATATTGTAGACATGCTTTGGCAAAAACCTTAATATCAAATCAAATTATACAGGCTTTCAAAATAACTGTTTTTCTTTTTTCATAAATCTTACATTCAGAAATATAGATCTGGTGTAATTTAGATCTATTCTCTGTTGTAATTTAGATTTGTTCTGGTGTAATTTAGATCTATTCTCACCTGCTACTTTTTAATTTCTAAATTTACTTTTGAGATTATTGAAAGAATGTTAAAGATGAGTTAGTTAAGTGTGAACCCCTCCTAAGGACTGAGAAATTAAAAATCAAGGGTGTAACCAAAGGTTTGCATGCTAAGTCATTTCAGTCATATCGACTCTTTGTGAGCCATGTACTGTGGCCCGCCAGGCTTCTCTGCCCATGGGATTTTCCAGGCAAGAATACTGGAGTGGGTTGCCATTTCTTCCTCCAGGAGATCTTCTCGACCTAGGAATCAAATCTGCGTCTCTTATGTCTCCTGCATTGACAGGCAGGTTCTTTACCGCTAGCGCCACCTGGGAAGCCCAAAGGTTTATTTTACTGTAAATCTTATTGGATTAAAATTAGTCCAGGTTCGATGCACTATACTGGATGTTTGGGGCTGGTGCACTAGGACGACCCAGAGGGATGATATGGGGAGGGAGGAGGGTTCAGGATGGGGAACACATGTATACCTGTGGCGGATTCATTTTGATATATGGCAAAACCAATACAATATTGTAAAGTTAAAAAATAAAATAAAATAAAATTAGTTTTTATTTTTTAGGAACTTCCCAAAGAAATTTAATATTTTAACTTCTCTTTTCATATGAGAATGAAAAGATAGACGATTCAATTCTCAGAATTATACCTTATTAAGAAAATTTTGGAACTAATGTATAGTTTGAATTATAGCTAATGATTACTTGGTATGAAATATGCATTGCACAATCCAAATTCAATTGATAAAATTTGCTTTCAATGTTCTCTTCTTGTTTAAAAATGATCAACAGAGATGAATCTATTCAGACTATAGTAATTTACAGTTGGCTAATTACAAGTGGCACAGGGTGGACTTCATAAAGAATTAGTTTTGCCTAAGCAACATAATAATGTAATCAACATTGTAAGATACTATATTTTAAGAGAACATACTTAAGAAAAAAATTTGTTTTTCACATTTATTGTAGAGGAATAGTGGATAGGAGTGTGAATCTTGCAGTTAGACTAATCTGCCCCTTATGATGTGTTACGGTATTGGGAAGATCAATTGGAAAAGTCTTAGTTTGCTCACCAATGAAAAGTAATTATCTGATAGGATTGCAATTATTTTATTTGTTAAGGAGATAGAACATTACTTGACCTATAGTTGGTACTCTATGGTATTTGTTATTAATTATGGGTTATATTTGTTTGTTGTTGTTTAGTTGCTAAGTTGTGTCCGGCTCTTTTGTGGCCCCATGGCTTGTAGTTTGCCAGGCTCCTCTGTCCATGGGATTTCCCAGGCAAGAATACTAGAGTGGGTTGCCATTTTCTCCTCCAGGGGATCTTCCCAGCCCAAGGATCAAACCTGCTTCTCATGCACTTACATATAGGGAAGCCCCTATATATGCATGGGGCTTATGCCAGTGCCTAAGAAGCGGATTTGATCACTGCATTGGGAAGATCCTCTGGAGGAGGAAAGATAACCCACTCTAGTATTCTTGCCTGGGAAATGCCATGGACAGAGGAGTCTGGCAGGCTGCAATGCTTGGGTCTCAAAGAGTTGAACATGACTGAAGCATGCACACATACAAGTGTTTTATTATTTATTAACAATCTAGCTGAGGTTATTAGTTTCCTGAGTCAGTGTTTACTAGCTGCACTATATTTTAAATCCAGATCACAGTGACTGAGTACATTAGATCATTTAGGAATGCTTGAACAGTGTGTCAGTATCTGATGAAGAGGAAATAGGCTATTCTACATGAAATATTTGTTACTAAGGAACAGTTTATTAATGTTAATGTGTTTTCAGTTTTGTGGGCTAAAATAAATAAAAGATTTGACCTAAACTATTTCTAAAATATGATCCCATGCCTTAAAGTGTGTTTCTATCCCTAAATCAAGTTTCTATCCCTAGAACTAATCTAGGAGCTCTAACTGGTGAAGTTACTGGCTTATGTCTACATGAGTGTACTTCATTTTATTTTGTTTGGCTTCATTTCACTTTGCATGTATTGGATCTTTTTTTTTTTTTTTTTTAACAAGTTGAAGGTTTGTGGCAACGCTGCATTGAGTAAGTGTAGTGGCTCCATTTTTACAGCAATGTTTGCTCACTTTGAGACTTCCCTGGTGGCTCAGATGGTAAAGCATCTGCTTGCAATGCAGGAGATCCAAAAAACTAGTCAATCTAATCACATGGACCACAGCCTGGTCTAACTCAATGAAACTAAGCCATGCCCTGTGGGGCCACCAAAGACAGGCAGGTCATGGTGGAGAGGTCTGACAGAATGTGGTCACTGGAGAAGGGAATGGCAAACCACTTCAGTATTCTTGCTGTGAGAACCCCATGAACAGTATGAAAAGGCAAAATGATAGGATACTGAAAGAGGAACTCCCCAGGTCGGTAAGTGCCTGATATGCTACTGGAGATCAGTGGAGAAATAACTCCATAAAGAATGAAGGGATGGAGCCAAAGCAAAAAAAATACCCAGTTGTGGATGTGACTGGTGATAGAAGCAAGGTCCGATGCTGTAAAGAGCAATATTGCATAGGAACCTGGAATGTCAGGTCCATGAATCAAGGCAAATTGGAAGTGGTGAAACAGGAGATGGCAAGAGTGAACGTCAACATTCTAGGAATCAGCGAACTAAAGTGGACTGGAATGGGTGAATATAACTCAGATGACCATTATATCTACTACTGTGGGTAGGAATCCCTTAGAAGAAATGGAGTAGCCATCATGGTCAACAAAAGAGTCCAAAATGCAGTTCTTGGATGCAATCTCCAAAACGACAGAATTATTTCTGTTCATTTCCAAGGCAAACCATTCAATATCACAGTAATCCAAGCCTATGCCCCAACCAGTAACGCTGAAGAAGCTGAAGTTGAATGGTTCTATGAAGACCTACAAGACCTTTTAGAACTAACACCCAAAAAAGATGTCCTTTTCATTATAGGGGACTGGAATGCAAAAGTAGGAAGTCAAGAAACAACTGGAGTAACAGGCAAATTTGGCCTTGGAGTACGGAAGGAAGCAGGGCAAAGGCTAATAGAGTTTTGCCAAGAGAACGCATTGGTCATAGCAAACACCCTCTTCCAACAACACAAGAAAAGACTCTACACGTGGACATCACCAGATGGTCAACACCGAAATCAGATTGATTATATGCTTTGCAGCCAAAGTTGAAGAAGCTCTATACAGTCAGCAAAAACAAGACCAGGAGCTGACTGTGGCTCATTATGAGCTCCTTATTGCCAAATTCAGGCTTAAAGAAAGTAGGGGAAAACACTAGACCATTCAGGTATGATCTAAATCAAATCCCTTATGATTATACAGTGGAAGTGAGAAATAGATTTAAAGGCCTAGATCTGATAGATAGAGTGCCTGATGAAGATGAACTATGGATGGAGGTTTGTGACATTGTATAGGAGACAGGGATCAAGACCATCCCCATGGAAAAGAAATACGAAAAAGCAAAATGGCTGTCTGGGCAGGCCTTACAAATAGCTGTGAAAAGAAGAGAAGTGAAAAGTAAAGGAGAAAAGGAAATATATAAGCATCTGAATGCAGAGTTCCAAAGAATAGCGAGAAGAGATAAGAAAGCCTTCCTCAGCGATCATTGCAAAGACATAGAGGAAAACAACAGAATGGGAAAGACTAGAGATCTCTTCAAGAAAATTAGAGATACCAAGGGAACATTTCATGCAAAGATGGGCTCGATAAAGGACAGAAATGGTATGGACCTAACAGAAGCAGAAGATATTAAGAAGAGATGGCAAGAATACACAGAAGAACTATACAAAAAAGATCTTCACGACCCAGATAATCACGATGGTGTGATCACTGTCCTAGAGCCAGACATCCTGGAATGTGAAGTCAAGTGGGCCTTAGAAAGCATCACTATGAACAAAGCTAGTGGAGGTGATGGAATTCCAGTTGAGCTATTCCAAATCCTGAAAGATGATGCTGTGAAAGTGCTGCATTCAATATGCCATCAAATTTGGAAAACTCAGCAGTGGCCACAGGACTGGAAAAGGTCAGTTTTCCTTCCAATCCCAAAGAAAGGCAGTGCCAAAGAATGCTCAAACTACCGCAGAATTGCACTCATCTCACACGCTAGTAAAGTAATGCTTAAAATTCTCCAAACCAGGCTTCAGCAATACGTGAACCATGAACTTCCTGATGTTCACGCTGGTTTAGAAAAGGCAGGGGAACCAGAGATCAAATTGCCAACATCCGCTGGATCATGGAAAAAGGAAGAGAGTTTCAGAAAAACATCTATTTCTGCTTTATTGACTATGCCAAAACCTTTGACTGTGTGGATCACAATTTTTCACAACTGTGGAAAATTCTGAAAGAGATGGGAATACCAGACCACCTGACCTGCCTCTTGAGAAACCTATATGCAGGTTAGGAAGCGACAGTTAGAACTGGACATGGTTCTAATTGGTTCCAATTGGATTGGTTCCAAATAGGAAAAGGAGTACGTCAAGGATGTATATGGTCACCCTGCTTATTTAACTTATTTGCAGAGTACATCATGAGAAATGCTGGGCTGAAAGAAGCACAAGCTGGAATCAAGAATGCCGGAAGAAATATCAATAACCTCAATATGCAGATGACACCACCCATATGACAGAAAGTGAAGAGGAACTAAAAAGCCTCTTGATAAAAGTGAAAGAGGAGAGTGAAAAAGTTGGCTTAAAGCTCAACATTCAGAAAACGAAGATCATGGCATCTGGTCCCATCACTTCATGGGAAATAGATGGGGAAACAGTGGAAACAGTGTCAGACTTTATTTTTTTGGGCTCCAAAATCACCGCAGATCGTGATTGCAGCCATGAAATTAAAAGAGGCTTACTCCTTGGAAGGAAAGTTATGACCAACCTAGATAGCATATTCAAAAGCAGAGACATTACTTTGTCAACAAAGGTCTGTCTAGTCAAGGCTATGGTTTTTCCAGTGGTCGTGTATGGATGTGAGAGTTGGACTGTGAAGAAAGCTGAGAGCTGAAGAATTGATGTTTTTGAACTGTGGTGTTGGAGAAGACTCTTGAGAGTCCCTTGGACTGCAAGAAGATCCAACCAGTCCATCCTAAAGGAGATCAGTCCTGGGTGTTCTTTGGAAGGACTGATGCTAAAGCTGAAACTCCAGTACTTTGGCCTTCTCATGCGAAGAGTTGACTCACTGGAAAAGACTCTGATGCTGGGAGGGATTGGGGGCAGGAGGAGAAGGGGACGACAGAGGATGAGATCGCTGGATGGCATTACTGACTTGATGGACATGAGTTTGAGTGAACTCTGGGAGTTGGTGATGGACAGAGAGGCCTGGCGTGCTGCGATTCATGGGGTCCCAAAGAGTTGGACACGACTGAGCGACTGAACTAAACTGAACTTGCTCACTTTGTGTTTTTGTGTCACATTTTGGTAATTCTCTCAATGTTTCAAACTGTTTTCATTATCATTATGTTTCTTATTGTGATCTGTGACCAGTGATCTTTTATATTATTGCTACAACATTGAAGCTGAGATGATGGTTAACATTTTTAGCAATAAAGTATTTTTTGGTTAATGTAAGTACATTGTTTTTTAGACATAACACTATTGCACAGACTATTAATAGACTACAGCATTATGTAAACATAACTTTTATATGCACTGGGAAACCAAAACATTTCATGTGACTTACTTTGCTGTGATATTTGTTTTATTGTGGTGGTCTGAGATGTAGCTATAATATTCAATAAATCACTCATAGCATAATATTCTAAGGAAACATTAAAGTATTTCTCTTAAGAAATTTTTTCTAATATAATCAACAGGTATTCCTGTCAGGACTTAAAAGAGACTAGAAAACACAACATCCTGAAGTTATATCTCTTTTTATTTGGTCCCAGATGGAGTTCCTTTAAACCTTTTCTGTTGTATGCATTTAAAAGTCTCTTTTGAAGATGGTATACTTTTTAACTAATAAGTTATTTGATTGCAAAATGCTAGGCAATACACAGAAGTTATTCTAAAGTCTATATTATATTAATATACAATGTTTTCCCAGAAATAGAACAGTGTCCCTTGTAATTTTCTGAATTATGGGCTATTCTTCTGAAAACTGTAATAGCTTTACATAAGTTTATGCTTTACATCTTAGAGGAGCCTTACATATGTGCCTCTTGTATAAAATAGGGTGGTGATGAATTGCAGGTTATCACAAAATGAAGGAAATCTGCATCATGATTAAAAACTTAGATTTAGGGTCAGCCACTTTCTAGCTCCATGGTCTTAATCAAGTTACTTGACTTTCTTAAAGCCCCAGTTTATGTATTTGTGAAATGAGACCAGATAACTACATGCTCAATTATTTAGTAAATATTTGTTATCGTTATGAAAATCATGGATGACATTTCCTCATCCATCATGGCAGGAGATATAATAGGCTAATTTTCTAACTCTCAATTCCAAACGTTTCTGTTATTAGCCATATAGTCCATTGAAGAAAGGTAAGATGTTTGATTTCAATATAAGGACTTCAATGTAAGCTTTTATTAAAAAAAAAAAACAACTTATAGAGCTGTTTCTTTGCAACTGTGTACACACAGGGGTCCAGAACTGTATAACCACAGAACTATTAGTGTCTCAACTGAGAATGTCTAAAAAGATTTTAGCAACAGGTGCAAAACAGCTGCAGTTCTATTTCAGTAATTACAATCGATGGATTTATTCTCTGTGGGCTCTCTTTTATGCATTATGAGCTGACACTAACATTTAGGATACAAAGGAAATGAAATAATACCCCCCAAATCACATTTTCATGGGTGAGGAAAACTTGAGCATTAATAAGTGAGTATTTAGAATATGCAACGATAACTCACTGTCAAAGTCTAGTTCATTCTTTACCATTATGCTGAATTGTAATATCAATATTAGCATTGGACAGTAGGGTAAATGTGTTTTAAAGTTTGCAAAGTAGTTTCTCTAATAGCAAACACTGCTTTGTAGTGAAATTGGTTTGGATATCATTTTAATTCCAAACAAGTTTAAGAGGATGAATAATTTACATATTGATACTATTGGCAACTTTTATCAGAGTATTTTTTTTAATTGCTTCCTGGTTCTAAAAGATACTCCAAATCTGAGCTTTTGTTTAATATACCTCAATATGAGATACAATTATGGTTAATTGTTAAAGTATTTATGCAGTACGTAGTACATGAAATGGCTTAAATAACTTTGAGGTGGCAAACCCTATGCCTCAAGCAGGATACTGGGATGAATAATAACATGGAAACTGGAGAGGCATTCCTTTTGGGGAGGTAAATATAATATCAGTTTTTGACAAATTGCATTTCAGATAATGGTGGGATGTCCAAGAGGGATTTCAATGTGACGGTTGTTATATCTGTTTTCATTCTGCTGGTCAACCCATCCAATGATTCTGTATTGCATTTAATACATTATTCATATCTAATATCATCAAATGCTTTTTATTAAAAACATATGCCGTTGCTTCATGTTTAAAAGATTTTCTAAATTTTCTCTGCTGCTGCTGCTGCTGCTAAGTCGCTTCAGTAGTGTCCGACTCTATGCGACCCCATAGACGGCAGCCCACCAGGCTCCGCCGTCCCTGGGGTTTTCCAGGCAAGAACACTGGAGTGGGTTGCCATTTCCTTCTCCAATGCGTGAAAGTGAATTCGCTCAGTCGTGTCTGACTCTTCGCAACCCCATGGACTGCAGCCTACCAGGCTCCACCATCCATGGGATTTTCCAGGCAAGAGTACTAGAGTGGGGTGCCATTGCCTTCTCCACTAAATTCTCTCAGAGAATAATAATTCTGTTTTAAATTCTGGTTCTTTCTGTTTCATTAGTTCTATTTCCTTTGGTGTAGTTTTTCTATATATTGTTCTTATTTCATAATGCTAAATACTGTGAATGTCTCAGGTTTTGTGGCTGTGCAAGCTGCTTCACTTCTTCTGAAACTGTCATCCTCTTCTGCATGCCATGTACATTTGGAAGAAGAACAAATTCTGTAGCCTGGGCCTGAGCTCTTTGCCCTGGTTTGGGGAAAAGAGTGTGATGTGTCTATGGTGGTGGTTTAGTCCCTAAGTCATGTCTGACTCTTGCAATCCCATGGACTGTAGTCCACAAGGCTCCTTTGTCCCTGGGGTTTCCCAGGCAAGAATGCTGGAGTGGGTTGCCATTTCCTTCTCTAGGGATCTTCCCCACAGGGATCAAACCCAGGTCTCCTACACTCAGGCAGGTCTCGTGCATTGCAGGTGGATTCTCTACCTACTGAGCCACCAGAGAAACCTATGGGTGCAGTGTGTTTTCTTTTTCTTAGTTTGACATCTTAAACTAAAGGATGTATTTGTCCTCCTGTTGTGGGCCAGGGCTTATTCAGCTGATGTGGTTAGCTAAGCAGATGTTACCTTTCTTGTTCAAGACAAGATGTAAAAATTACCTAAAAATTTAAACTCGATTAAAATAGGTTTATTCAACATAGATTAAAACAATTATTTCTCTTTAAACTATTATTTGTATCTTTTAAGGATTTCCAGTTGAGATTTATCCTATAGGGGCTAGGATATAGTGAGTTAAGTAGAAAGTGTAGGTTTAGATTTCACAATCTTATTGCTAAGGTCCATCTCAGAAAGAATTGTGGAAGGTGCATATTCATCTTGTTAGTGTCCCTACATCCTTCAGCCTCATTATCCTGTCTCTGACACTTCAGCCTATCCTAACCACACAAATAGCCACTGGGTATTCAGAGTTCTTCATTAAGGACTTAGCCAATCCCTAATCACTTAAGACCCCACACAGAGGTAGTATTTTAGTGCATAGGAGCCACTAATGGCAGTGCAATGAAAGTTCTCCCCTTTTTTTAGTAGTTTATTAGAAATTATGTTACCTTTAATTAGAAATGAAAAAAATAAAATTGAAAGACATGTTTGGTAGACTTTGACTAAAAGTAGCATACGATGGTGACTGCAGCCTTGAAATTAAAAGGCACTTGCTCCTAGGAAGAAAAGCTATGTCCAACCTAGACAGCATATTAAAAAGCAGAGGCATTACTTTGCCAACAAAGGTCTGAGTAGTCAAACTGTGGTTTTTTCAGTAGTCATGTATGGATGTGAGAGTTGGACCATAAGGAAAGCTGAGCACTGAAGAATTGGTACTTTTGAACTGTGGTGTTGGAGAAGACTCTTGAGAGTCCCTTGAACTGCATGGAGATCAAACCAGTCAATCCTGAAGGAAATCAGTCCTGAATATTCATTGGAAGGACTGATGTTGAAGTTGAAACTTCAATACTTTGGCCACCTGATGCGAAGAACTGACTCATTGGAAAAGACCCTGATGTTGGGAAAGATTGAAGGCAGGAGGAGGAGGGGATAACCGAGGATGAGATGGTTGGATCACATCACTAACTCGATGAACATGAGTTTGAGGTGGTGATGGACAGGGAAGCCTGACATGCTTCAGTCCATGGGATCGCAAAGAGTTGGATATGACTGAGTGACTGAATTGAACTGAACTGAACTGAAAAATAGTATGCAGTTATAGTCTGCAATTTCTTGGATCTGATGAAGTAATCACTGAAAGATATCTTTTATATAATACTGTGTATATACATATGTTTTCAAATATACATGATATAGCCAAAAACTTTTAAAAATAAAGATGAAATTGTCTTAATTATCTATATTTTCCCACATTCAATCTAATTTACTTGTTATGATTTAACATGTTGTTGTTATATGTTTGTCTCAGTTACCTTTAATGAATCATTTATGTCTATCTGCTTGCCTGTCTGCCTCTCTATATGTATCTATCTAGGCATGCATGCATGCGTTCATTTATCCATCTGTCTCTGCTGCATTTATCTTGACACCTGTGATTGATACTAGCAAAAAAATAAAAATACTTTTAATCTACTGTAGCATGGAATATTAACTTGCTGTTATAATACTGAACTTTGATCACAATTAAAAATAGGAAAAGGTTTTAAAAGACAAATTGAACCATTGGTGACAAGAACACCTGACAGTGTTGTAAAGTCAATCATACTTTGATTTCATTTCTGAGAAATTTCTTCATGGTGAGTTGTATGATCTTAGGACATGTATTTTTTAAAACTTTTTATTTTGTATTGGGGAATAGCTGATTAACAACGTTGTGATAGTTTCAGGTGAACACTAAATGGACTCAGCCATATATATATACATGTATCCATTCTCCCCCAAACTCCCCTCCTATCCAGGCTGCCACATATCATGGAGCAGAGTACCACAAGCTATATAGTAGGTCTTTGTTCATTGTCCATTAGGAAATATATTTTTATTCATAAATTCAAAATTGATTTTTGACAAATAAAAAAATTAGCTCTCCCAATTCGTACTGATCGAACATATAAATATTTTGTAAATAACTTTACAATTGAAATATTTTCCCTTCTGGATTATTTATATTTTTGGTCTAATTTATAGACGCTCCACCTACTGGAGTATTAGAAAAAAAATGACAGCATAAGACTGTGGGATACATGTTTGAATCATGGTGTATAGTTGATTCCATTTAATAAATATCTATTAATGAAATCATCTATTGATAGACTTTTATGAATAACACTGTCTGATTCCCTTAGTGAAACAAAGATGAATTAAAAGACTGTTTTTTAGCTTTTTGTAGCAAAAACTATACACAATAATTGATACACTGGTTATCAATAATTTTGGATACTGTTAAACATGATCTATATCTCTTATGTTTAACTGTCAAGTTCCAAATTACTATAGAACATTTAGAAAGATGACCTTCAATAATCTAAGATACTTTTTACATTTAGATATAATGTCTTTAAAAATTACTGGTAATATTATCATTAGTTTATTTAGTATTAAGCCCTTTCTAAGACTTGAGACAAATAATACTTTTAAAATTATATATGTATGCTTCAGGTTTTGAAATCTAATAAAAATGTTTAATGCTAAATAATTTAAAACAAAAAATCATTCACAGATTATTTAGAGACTCAAGCTAATTATTATGTACATTTTATTACTAGACAGACAAATTGTTCCCAAGTCATCCTGTTCTAACCAAACAGCTATTGTAGACCCTCACAATTTAACTTCATAATGGAGGCTGCCGCATTCACTGGTAAGAGTATTTCTGCTTTGTTGGTTAGTGAAGCTGTGATACTTCAAAGCTAGCAATTAATTTTTGGTCAGAAACATGCCTTGGACCTCCCTCTAGATGGAAACCACAAACAATGTTAAAGAATAAAAGGAAATAATACGCTGCTTTAGATACTTATACAGAGTGAAGTAAGCCAGAAAGAAAAACACCAATACAGTGTACTAACGCATATATATGGAATTTAGAAAGATGGTAACAATAACCCTGTATACGAGACAGCAAAAGAGACACTGATGTACAGAACAGTCTTTTGGACTCTGTGGGAGAGGGAGAGGGTGGGATGATTTGGGAGAATGGCATTGAAATATGTATAATATCATATATGAAATGAGTCGCCAGTCCAGGATCGATGCACGATACTGGATGCTTGGGCCTGGTGCACTGGGACGACCCAGAGGGATGGTATGGGGAGGGAGGAGGGAGGAGGAAGGAGGGTTCAGGATGGGGAACACATGTATACCTGTGGCAGATTCATTTTGATATATGGCAAAACCAATACAATATTGTAAATTTAAATAAAATAAAATAAAATAAAACATACGACTTGGTGCACGTCTGTGTTTGGTGTGTTTGAGTTTGAGAACATGCTATACATGAACATAATTACAACTTTTTAAAAGAACAATGTTCTTAGGAAGCCATTTAAGGAAATAGTTTATGACAGGCAACATGTAATCAAGGTAAGCTAAGATCAATTAAATTTTCAGGGAGTAGTTGAGAAGTCAGTTGTATTAATAATTTGAATTTAGTTCCAAATTATGGCAGGGCAATAGTTGGTTGAGATAGATGGCTAAATCTGCAAGGCAGAGGTGGAACTGTAGGCAACTCAAAGAAAGCTCAGGCTCTGGATCAAGGAAATCCAATGACTGAATAGAAGGGAAAAGAAAGTAAAGAGGGCAGGACCGTTGTCACCTTTATGGGAAGTGCTTTTTGTCTCCTTGACTACCTGGCTAGCTCGTTTTTACCCTTGAGGCATCAGCTCAAATTACTTAGTCTTATTTTCTGTGCTGACTCTAATTTCTGTTCTGTATTCCCACTGCACTTGGCGCAAACTACCATTTCTAACTACCATTAGCTCTTAGTTTCTTTAGCCATCTCTGTCTTGAGACCACAGGAAAGTTCTCTCATTTATCTCTGCATTTCATTACCAGAAAAGCACCTGGTACATAATAGTTGTTGAATATATTTGTGTTTGTATTTCTTCAGGAAAGATAGTGAATGGATTTTCAAAATTCCAAGTTGTGCTCTGTATATATGCATTTTTGAGTGATAGCTGGCATTAGAATTATTAGGCAAGTAGTGGTACTAATTGCTCATAAGTGGATAATGTGGGGAGAGACCTAGAACCTTTGTAGAAGGGTCTGGAATTGATTACAAATGTGGTGCTGATGGCCAGCATCGGAGCTCAAGTAATAGACACAGTTGAGTTGTTGCAGGTGTTTGAGAAAAGGGCTAATCAGGGGAGTTGATTAGCACAGCAAAGGCAAAAACTTTACTCCTAAACCTCCATTCTAAACCTCACATGCAAGGAGGAATGAAATCTGTGCAAACTGTTCCAGGAGTTTATGGTGACAAACTACTTAATGTGCAAATGGGAACTTCTTTGAATTTTTGAGCAGGGAAGTATAGCAATTTATATACCCTTCACTAAAGAACTGTCCTCCACTATGAAAGAAGGCCATCTTCCTCCACCATGTACACAGCCCATACAAATGTGAAACTCAAGGTATTGTTTTTCAGGATGATTATGCCTCTTAAGGCAGAAGACCTTAGCATTAGAAAATATAAGCTAAGATGGAAACCCTAAATTGTGGGATCTTGTTGAGAAAGAGAAAGTTAAAAATAAAGTGCCATGGAAGAGGACCAAAATAGGTGTCAGGAAGACCAAAGAATCTAACAAGCATGTGGCTCTTCCCACCGAGTTACTACTGGGCTCTTGGGAGGAGTTCATCATAGCGTGTTCTGCAGATCAAATGGAATAAGTTACAAAGCTGGGAAGAATGAGGATATCTTTACATAATAAAACAGAAGATCTGGAGCTTATTGGCAGCTCCTATGAAGTAGTCTAAGTATGTTGACTTGGCCATTGGTAGCTGTGTTGTGGGTATTGATATCCCCATTTTTCAAATGAGGAAACTGAGGCACAGAAAGCTTAAGTAACTTTTCCGCATATAAATGGTGGAGTCAGATTTGTCCCTATGCAATATGTTCAGACAGAGAACAGATTCTTTGTCACTATTCTATGTTTAAAATCAAGGTGATTTTAATAATGATAAAAAAGCAGAATTGGGAAACCTAGCTTGATCACTCATTAAAATTGGCCTTCTAATACATATATCCCAAATTGAACTTATCCATCCTAACACTGGCTGAGTCAGAGAACCACAATCTTGTTCCCAGAGTTTGAGTCTCTTCCAAAAAACATTCCACACAGATGAGTAGAGAATACAAGTGCATAGAGGGCAGGATGCTCTGAATCAGAGACCAAGGCTGACAAGGTATGCACAATTTTGTCTTAGTCTCTCAATTTGATAAGTAACCATTCCCCTGAGAAATATAATGGGATGGATAGTACTTTCCTAAGGAGTGGGAATTACTGCTGCTTTATAGAAATGCTCATAGAAAGCACTTAGGATGGATTGGAACACACAATCAGAATATGGAAATGCAAATTATACTTTATTGAATTCTGAAATAGGAAGCAGAATTGTATATGGTTAGGTGTGTGGGCTTCAGAAGCAACAGGCCTATTTGGCTTCTATACCCTTGTTATCTGTGTGGTCTTAGGCAATTTATTTTATCTTTCTCAGACTCGGTTTCTTTATCCTGAAAATGGAGATAAAAATACGTATCTTTTGGAGTTGTGACATTTTATATGAAAGAATAGATCTATTGAAATTGTATAGTCCATACCTAAGCCTTTTGGGTGAAGACTATGACAAATGGCTTTCTAATTGGGCTACATTTTGATCCTCAAAAACATTGCTCTGTAGACTTAGGTTTCAAAAGCAAGGCCTGACTGCTTCTTGTGAATGTGGGATGTTGAAGAAGTAGATTTTTCTAATTAACTCAAGATGGCAATCTCCCAAAGCTGTCTGTTTTCAGGATTGTAGGTATTTCATTTTCATTCTGTTGTGATAAAGAGGAATGTGATGAAGATGATCAGAATTACCTCCTATTATGAGCTTGTTAATTTGTCTGCTGTAATTTTC
Source organism: Bos indicus x Bos taurus (assembly GCF_003369695.1). Classification (NCBI taxonomy): domain Eukaryota; kingdom Metazoa; phylum Chordata; class Mammalia; order Artiodactyla; family Bovidae; genus Bos; species Bos indicus x Bos taurus. The sequence goes on along the minus strand of NC_040077.1, from coordinate 83,598,338 downwards.
TAAGCGTTTTCTTGGAACACATCCAGAAATTTATAAAAGAGATCATCTTCTATTTCATACTGTTACAGACTGTGAAACAATAGGTAATTTGAGATAATAAGTATTCTAGTTTATGTAAACATACATAAATACAAAACATGCTAGAAGCAAGTACACCAACCAGGACTAGAAGAGATATATTTTTAGCAAAGTTTACTCTTGTATATGATGAGAAAAAGGTGTGAATATATGCTAAGACATTAGTATACTCATTCCATTAATCATTTGTTGAATAAGTATTTATTAAGTACCTATTGTATATCAGGTATGGTTTAAAGCAGTACCCATTCTGGAGGAGTTTATATTGTAAGATCAGCACACATTTGCTGGACTTTGACAAGTTTTTTCCCCTAAATTGTTTTCTCTCAAAATTTATTTTATTCACCAAAATATATTTGTTTTTAAAATTGTTCATAGTCTTTGTTTCCATAGTGATAGTACAAACTGATTTACTTGCATTCTTATCCATTTCTAGTGGTGACACATACCAACTCCATTCATGAGTAGGAAAATTTATGACTTCTCTTTTTATGTGACAGCTGGTATGTGTAATCTGCACTGGATCACAGGGGAACTGATGTCAAGTTTTTCTACTGAAGTGGTAGTAGTATAAAATTTACTTTGGTAGGTTTTGAGTTTTCAATGTATATCATTGTCATTCTTTGAAAACTCTAAGGCATGTAATATACATGTGATAATGCGTCATAAGTGAAAATATTTGATTTACTCATATGCCCCATTTCTCAGTCATTTCAAATGACTGAATTGTATTTTCAACCATTCTTCCCCATTTTCTTTACAATGGTAAAGGATTTGTCATTTATTGAAAAATAACTTAGGAAAATACTTTGTATAAAATAGTTTTAATCTCAGTTATAATGATGAAATATTTGTTATGATCCTCAATTTTTAGATGAGGCAATGGAGGCTCGTGTTACTATATAACTTTCTCAAAGTCACACAACTTTATGTGGTGGCCCAAATTGAAATCCAGATCTGTTTAGATTGAATTCAATGTCCTATTACATTATTTTACTGCCTGTAGAAACTTGAATGAGCATCTGGAGACAGTTTCTTAACTGAGGTCTCTGGTACAGTTTGAAAGATTTTCTTAAAGTACATCATATGAAAGAGAGATACCAAATAGCCAATTCAAAGATAAAAGTGCATATCAGTCCAGTTTAGTTCAGTCGCTCAGTCGTGTCCGACTCTTTGCAACCCCATGAATCACAGCACGCCAGGCCTCCCTGTTCATCACCAACTCCCAGAGTTCACCCAAACTCATGTCCATTGAGTCAGTGATGCCGTCCAGCCATCTCATCCTCTGTCGTCCCCTTTTCCTCCCGCCCCCAATCCCTCCCAGCATCAGAGTCTTTTCCAATGAGTCAGCTCTTCGCATGAGGTGGCCAAAGTACTGGAGTTTCAGCTTTAGCATCAGTCCTTCCAATGAACACCCAGGACTGATCTTCTTTAGGATAAACTGCTTGGATCTCCTTGCAGTCCAAGGGACTCTTAAGAGTCTTCTCCACCACCACAGTTCAAAAGCATCAATTCTTCAGTGCTCAGGTTTCTTCACAGTCCAACTCTCACATCCATACATGACTACTGGAAAAACCATAGCCTTGACTAGATGGACCTTTGTTGGCAAAGTAATATCTCTGCTTTTGAATATGCTATGTAGGTTGATCATAACTTTCCTTCCAAGGAGTAAGCGTCTTTTAACTTTATGGTTGCAATCACCATCTGCAGTGATTTTGGATCCCCAAAAATAAAGTCTGACACTGTTTCCACTGTTTCCCCATCTATTTCCCAGGAAGTGATGGGACCGGATGCCATGATCTTCATTTTCTGAATGCTGAGCGTCAAGCCAACTTTTTCACTCTCCTCTTTCACTTTCATCAAGAGGCTTTTTAGTTCCTCTTCACTTTCTGCCATAAGGGTGGTGTCATCTGCATATCTGAGGCTATTGATATTTCTCCTGGCAATCTTGATTCCAGCTTGTGCTTCTTCCAGCCCAGCATTTCTCATGATGTACTCTGCATAGAAGTTAAATAAGCAGGGTGACAATACACAGCCTTGCCGTACTCCTTTTTCTATTTGGAACCAGTCTGTTGTTCCAGTTCTAACTGTTGCTTCCTGACCTGCATATAGGTTTCTCAAGAGGCAGGTCAGGTGGTCTGGTATTCCCATCTCTTTCAAAAATTTCCACAGTTTATTGTGATCCACACAGTCAAAAGCTTTGGCATAGTCAATAAAGCAGAAATAGATGTTTTTCTGGAACTCTCTTGCTTTTTTGATGATCCATTGGATGTTGGCAATTTGATCTCTGGTTCCTCTGCCTTTTCTAAAACCAGCTTGAACATCTGGAAGTTCACGGTTCACGTATATATAATCATACAAAAATCACAGCAGCATCAGATGAAAAAAATTGTTTTTTTTTGTACTAAAATTCTTCCCAAAATTGATTAATTGCATTTTCATAATGTATAGATGCTGACTGCAATAATGGTATGACTATTGTTGTTTGTTTTATCAGATTAAATTGGTCTTTAAATTTTTATTGGTATATATCATACAATTATCTGTAAGACCTCTTTTATTTCAATTCTATGAGATTTATTTTTAAACTATTTTGATATAATTTCAAACTTTCAGAGAAGCTATAAGGCTATAATAGAAAACTTTCATATACCTTTATCCATATTCACTAATTCTAAAAATTTTGCACCTTTTTTTTTTGTGTGTCCACATCATGGGACATGCAAGAATCTTAGTTCCCTGATCAGGGATCAAACCTGTGTCCCCTGCAGTACAGCATGGATTAACCACTGGACCACCAAGAAAGTCCCACTACCTTTGTTTTATTCTGAAGTACTTGAGAATAATTTCCAGAAATTTTGCTTTTTTACTGAATATTCAAGGACATTGCTAGAAAGATTTCTGCTGAAGAGAAATCTGTGAGCTAGGTGTTTAAATTTTTTAGCAAATGAGGGGTACATATCAGTGAGGACCTCTGTTACTTGGTTCTCTTATGTAATTCCAATAACACTAGGAATGGACAACCTATTATTCTCAAAGTTTATAGAAAGAATGATTTCTGTATCCCTTGACTTGTCTGCTTAGCCAGGCTTTAATGACTTTGTCCATTGACAGGATAGAGCGTCAGCCACTACTCTGATGGGCTATGCCCAGGTTCTTCATTTTTGCAGAACTTCATTATTGCTAAACTGATAAATTCAGATGTTTGCTTTGGATCACAGCTTCCTAGCTGTCTTCTTACCCACTTATTTCTTCCTATCTTCTTCCTTCCCTAAGTTGTTTAGATCCCATGGTTCATGGTATCTATGAATAGGCTCACAACCTTTTCTCACTGTTCTTCTATTTTGCCAACCTAATAAAACCCCTGAACTTGGTGAATCCATCTGTCCATTTGTTCTTAACCTCATGCTGCGGGCAGAGGTGAAAAGATGATTGCTCCCGAAAATTCATGGTCTTCAACTTCATCTACATTCTCCTCAGCTCCAGGCGAGCCTGGCTGCAATCTTCCTTTCTTAACTGTGACTATTGAAAATTTTGTCTTAGCACTTCATGGGAATATCTACTAATTATCTTGTTTCTCTTCTGTAACTTCAAATTCTACTGTCTTATAGAATCCTTCCCTTTAAAATGTGATCAGGTATACATCTACTTATATCATCCCAGCTAAAGTTTCCACGACCTACAACGCTTTGAAATTATAGCATTGGTGTCTCACCAGGGCTGAGAGTTCAACCTCTTATGAAGTTCTGCTGCTCTGAAGATTAGGTCCTGAGAGTGGTTCTCAGTACAGTCAGCTCTCCAGTTAGAGAAAGTGAGTGATTCTTTGAAATCTGACCAAGAAGTTCTCTGGTTTTCAGTACTTTGCTTTCAGTGGTTGATTGATTGTCTAAATAAGTTATTTTCTTTCTTCAAAGAATCACTGGTACTCAGAAACAGCTGTTCCATTCCAGAGTCCTTATAACTACTATTTTCCTCACACTTTTCAAATGCCAGACATACTGTACAAGATAGTGCATACCCTTCCAATGTGTCCTGTTCCATTCACTCCAACTAAAAGTGCAAACAATTACACTCCACAGCATGTCAGAGATTATCCATCTTACATCCTTCACTGGTGATTCTGGGTCCATTACCAGCTGACTGGTGGGTAATCCAACTTAGAATCCCATAGAGTAAGCTGCCTAGGATAATCTCAGTACCAATTTTCTGACTCAACCTTAAAAATGTGAGACAGATTCAGTTGTACATGATTTTCTGAGAGTGTTTTTTTAAAAAAACAGTATGAATGGGAAGTGAGAGAAGCAAAATTGCAAAAGGGAAAAGACTGAGCTTGGATAAAAGTCTGTTGTTGTTCAGTTGCTCGGTCATGTCTGACTCTGCAATCCCATGGATTGCAGCACGCCAAGCTTCCCTGTCCTTCACCATCTCCCAGTGCTCAAACTCATATTCATTGAGTTGGTGATGCCATCCAAACATCTCACCCTCTGTTGTCCCCTTCTTCTCCTGCCCTCAATCTTTCCCAGCATCAGGTTCTTTTCTAATGAGTCAACTCTTCGCATCAGGTGGCCAAAGTATTGGAGATTCAATTTCAGCATCAGTCCTTCCAACAATTATTCAGGACTGATCTCCTTTAGGATGGACTGGTTGGATCTCCTTGCAATCCAAGGACTTTCAACAGCCTTCTCCAACACCACCATTCAAAAGCATCAATTTTTCAATGCTCACCTTTCTTTATGGTCCAACTCTCACATCCACATGATTACTGGAAAAATCATAGCTTTGATGAGATAGACTTTTGTTGGCAAAGTAATGTCTCTGCTTTTTAATATGCTGTCTAAGTTGGTCATAGCTTTTCTTCCAAGGAGCAAGCATCTTTTAATTCCATGTCTGCACTCACCATCTGCAGTGATTTTGGAGCCCAAGAAAATAAAGTCTGTCACTGTTTCATATCTATTTGCCATGAAGTGATGGGACCGGATGCCATGATCTTCGTTTTTTGAATGTTGAGTTTTAAGCTAGCTTTTTTACTCTCCTCTTTCACTTTCATCAAGAGGCTCTTTCATTCTTCTTCACTTTCTGCCATAAGGGTGGTGTCATCTGCATATCTGAGGTTATTGATATTTCTCCCTGCAATCTTGACCAGCTTGTGATTCATCCAGCCTGGCATTTCACATGATGTACTCTGCATATATGGAAAAGGAAATGGCAACTCACTCCAGCATTTTTGCCTGGAGAATTTCATGGACAAGCCTGGTGGGCTACAATCCATGGGGTCACAAAGAGTCAGACATGATTAAGTGGCTAGCTTTCCTTTACTTTACTCTACTTTTAAGTTAAGTAAGAAGCATGACAATATATAGCCTTGATGTACCCCTTTCCCAATTTGGAACCAGTCCATTGTTCCATGTCTGGTTCTAACTGTTGCTTCTTAATCTGCATTCAGATTTCTCAGGTAGCAGGTAAGGTTGTCTGGTATTCCCATCTCTTTAAGAATTTCCCACAGTTTGTTGTGATCCACACAGTCAAAGGCTTTAGCATAGTCAATAAAGCAGAAATAGATGTTTTTCTGGAATTCTCTTGCTTTTTCTATGATCCAGTGGATGCTGGCAATTTGATCTCTGGTTCCTTTGTCTTTTCGAACCAGCCTAAACATCTGGAAGTTCTTGGTTCATGTTCTGTTGAAGCCTGGCTTGAAGAATTTTGAGCACTGCTTGTGTATGAGATGGTACCATCAGTCAATCCAATTCTCTACAGTAATAGAACGGTTATTATCAATAGCAGTCTTACCCTATGGCAAGTAGCCCAGCAGTAGCCTATTTAAAAGATGCTGTTACGTGGATGATCCTCAAAAACTTGATATTGAAAGAGGAAAAGATAGGCACAAATAGTACATACTGTGTGATGGTTACCACAGGGTGAGGAAAATGCACTTAAGGGAAAAATAAGACTTAAGGTAATGGAAATATTTTATATCCTTAAATCTTATATCCTTTATATTCTGGTGTTCCAGGATCAGGTATGGACTGTGGATAGGATGTCGAAAGAAAAATGCTGAATATTTGCATCCTTGCTCAAAATATGGTTAAAGATTTGTGCACAGGGTAGATAAGAAGAATCTTGTGAGTAGAGGAGTATCATTATGACTCCACCTAAATATTGAGGGAGTTTTCTTTCTTGCTTGCTTTCCTCCTAAATTATCAACTTGTTAATTAACCCTATACCTATTTCATTTCTGTTAGATATAAGACCTTTTCTCCTTTTCGTTTTCATTTTTGTTTAATTTTTATCCCTATTTTCTTCTGTATTTTCCTATTCTGCTTTTCCTATGAACAATTCAAAAAGACTTTCTTTGGCTCAGCGTTAGTTCCAAACTCCTTTCCAACACTTGATATTTTCTTATATGAAGTATTATTACTTTGAGTAAGCCCCATTGGAGCTGTTCCTTATAAAAACAATTTATATGGTTATAAATTCATCACTTAAGTTTAAGCACCTAGTTTTAAAAACTCATGCTGCTCCCCTGGGACAGTTCATTCAGAGTCCTGCTTGTCAGAAACATTGGATCAGACATGCACAGCATATAGAAGTGTCTATCCACACATGCAGCCATGAAATTAAAAGATGCTTACTCCTTGGAAGGAAAGTTATGGCCAACCTAGACAGCATATTAAAAAGCAGAGACATTACTTTGTCAACAAAGGTCCATCTAGTCAAGGCTATGGTTTTTCCAGTAGTCATGTATGGATGTGAGAGTTGGACTGTAAAGAAACCTGAGCGCTGAAGAATTGGTGCTTTTGAACTGTGGTGTTGGAGAAGACTCTTGAGAGTCCCCTGGACTGCAAGGAGATACAACCAGTCCATCCTAAAGGAAATCAGAACTGAATATTCATTGGAAGGACTGATATTGAAGCTGAAACTCCAATACTTTGGCTACCTGTTGCGAAGAACTGACTTATTTGAAAAGATCCTGATGCTGGGAAAGATTAAAGGCAGGAGGATATGAGGACAAGAGAGGATGAGATGGTTAGATGGCCTCACTGACTCAATGGACATGAGTTTGAGCAAACTCCAGGAGTTGGTGATCTACAGGGAGGCCTGGCATGCTGCAGTCCATGGGGTTGCAAATAGTCAGACATGACTGAGTGACTGAACTGAACTGAACTGATCCACACGAACCTTTGTCCCTCACACTATTTAAATATTGATTGAATATATGGATGCCACAACTTTATTTTTTACCAAAACATTTATTTTAGTCATTCTGTATATTTGCAGCATTAGTATCAATATATGAGTTATGCTATTGTTTACAGAAGAAACAATTGCAAAACTTGTGATGAAAAGAGGAATGATGCAGAATTCACCCATTATTTCATGGTGTGAAAAAATGACACTGCTGGGTATTGTAGGAATATGCGTGTGTATGTAGTGCTAAGTCGCTACAGTTGTGTCCAACTCTTTGTGACCCTGTGGACTGTAGACCGCCAGGCTTCTCTGTCCATGGGGATTCTCTAGGCAAGAATACTGGAGTGGGTTGCCATCCTCTCCTGGAGGAGACCTTCCGGACCCAGGAACTGAATCTGTGTCTCTTATGTCTCCTTCTTTAGCAGGATTCTTTACCATTAGTGCCACCTAGGAAGCCACATTGCAGTAATATAGATTATCTTAAAGTTCGTTGGTTACTTTCATAATTCTTTTCCCATTTTGAAGAAATGTAAAATAGAGATTTAAGCAAGAACCGTAAAGTAAGAGTAAAGAAATTATGAAAACAACTTAAAGTCACCTTTGCTATTTTGGTATAAATGAATAAATTTCAGCTGAGGAGAGAGAGCTTTTTACGATATGGATGATTATGTTGATTTCTGGCAGCTATCAGTTATAACTGATGTCCATTATAATCTTGACTGATGTTTAATGCCAATCATTTCCAGTTATTTTAGTTTAAAAATGAAAAAGTTCTCATGAAATGAACTTACCTGCTTGACAAACCCCTTTGCAGTTTCCCTTATTAAGGATCTACTTTTGACATATCTGTATGTCTTTTAGTATTCTCATTATATCCTCCTCTTTACAGTCTCTCAGTTTTTCTATCCCAATCTCAACTTCTTCATGTGAACTATACAAGGAAAAGCTTGACATCCCAGGTCTGAGAAAAATATGTAGTGTCTATCCACAACAGACAAGGCTGTGGTTCTACTGTGATTAGATTGACTAGTTTTCTGTGAGTATGGTTTCAGTGTGTTTCCCCTCTGATGCCCTCTTGCAACACCTACCGTCTTACTTGGGTTTCTCTTACCTTGGGCGTGGGGTATCTCTTCACGGCTGCTCCAGCAAAACGCAGCCATTGTTCCTTACCTTGGATGAGGGGTATCTCCTCACTGCAGCCCTTCCTGACCTTCAAGGTGGGATAGCTCCTCTAGGCCCTCCTGTGCCTGCACAGCAAGGAGATCCAACCAGTCCATTCTGAAGGAGATCAGCCCTGGGATTTCTTTGGAAGGAATGATGCTAAAGCTGAAACTCCAGTACTTTGGCCACCTCATGTGAAGAGTTGACTCATTGGAAAAGACTCTGATGCTGGGAGGGATTGAGGGCAAGAGGAGAAGGGGACGACAGAGGATGAGATGGCTGGATAGCATCACTGACTCAATGGACGTGAGTCTGAGTGAACTCCGGGAGTTGGTGATGGACAGGGAGGCCTGGCGTGCTGTGATTCATGGGGTCGCAAAGAGTTGGACATGACTGAGCGACTGATCTGATCTGATCCACAACAGATGGTATTTTATACCTGTATCTGCTGCTGCTGCTGCTGCTAAATCGCTTAAGTCATGTCCGACTCTGTGCGACCCCATAGATGGCAGCCCATCAGGCTCCTCCGTCCCTGGGACTCTCCAGGCAAGAACACTGGAGTGGGTTGCCATTTCCTTCTCCAATGTATGAAAGTGAAAAGTGAAAGTGAAGTCGCTCAGTCCTATCTGACTCCCAGCGACCCATGGACTGCAGCCCACCAGGCTCCTCTGTCCATATGATTTTCCAGGCAAGAGTACTGGAGTGGGGTGCCATTGCATTCTCCGATACCTGTATCTATCTATCTATTAATATCTATTTCTCTATTTCTGACATGCAAAATTAGAGTTAAGTTTTGTAGACTTACATACATATCCAACTCTTTTGTGACCCCATGAACTGTAGCCCACCTCTCTCCTCTGTCCATTGGATTTCCCAGGCAAAAATACTGGAATGGGTTGCCATTTCCTTCCCCAGGGGATCTTCCCCACCCAGAAATCGAACCCAGATCTCCTGCTTGACAGGCAGATTTTTTTTTATCACTGAACTACCTGAGAAGTCCCATATATATGTGTACTCTTATATATATATATGTATATATCTATGTATATGCATATATATTTTTTTTATGTGTATGTGTGAGAGAAATTGCAAAAATGGGAAAACTACATGGTTTTTTTGTTCTTTCTTTGTTCTTTTTTTAAAAAAATTGATGAAGTATTAGTATTATTTACATGATTACTCTGATTACACCATAAATAGCATGGTCATAATTTGTTGCCTTGAAAACACTGGTGGAACCTTGAAGCATTTATCTTCTGTGGCAATCCATAATGTGTTTTGTATTAACAGATTTTATATGTCTTTTAGTTTGAAACAGATAGTACTGGAAACCCTGATGAAGAAGCATTATCAAATAATCCTTCCTGAGAAAGAAGGAGAGGAAGAGAAAGATATTAGAGTTCTAATCGCCTACCTTTAGTGACTTTGATATATTTTAAATCTGCAGTGCTAACTTGGTGCCAAGTCAGGAACACTGCTGGGACTGGTTGAGGTTTTCCTTGTGACACAAAGTGAAGGTTAAATCTTTTCCTTTGGTTTTGTGTAGTGTCTTTGATTGATTTATTGATTTTCAATCTTAAGTTTGAGCCTTTCTCTCTAAAATCTCCAATCATCAGATAAGTTTTGTTGTAGTAATAAGCTACTCTAGTATTTCATGGGCTTGCTGTCGTTGTTTAATTGGTAAGCTGTGCCTGACTCTTTGTGACCCTATGGACTGCAGCCCACCAGGTTCCTCTATCCATGGGATTTCCCAGGCAAGAATACTGGACTTGGTTGCCATTTCCTTCTTCAGGGGACCTTCTGACCCAGGGATCAAACCTGCATTTCTTGCATTGGCAGGTGGATTCTTTCCCTCTGAGCCACCAGGGGCTATGGTACAAGTATTTATTTACTTATTTTTGTGCTGTGATCATTGCAAATTGATTCTGACTCTGTTCCACCTTGCCTTAACTCTGGACTCAAGAATGAAGGAAGCAGACACTACCTGGAACTTTGCTAATTCTCATGGCATAGAGAAAAAGAATATAGTACATTGGCTCTTACAGCTTCTGCTCAGAAATGTTACCCACCACTCTGGTCATGTTTTGTTTTCCTAAGCAAATAATATGGCTAGGCCTGACTTACACAGTGTGGTAATGTAATAATACCCCAGGGAGGTCAGTGAAAAATATTTGTCATTGCAATACATCCTACAGTGGATCCTTTTCACGCTGTGTGTTAAGTCACTTCAGTTGTGTCTGCCTCTTTGTGACCCTGTGGACTGTAGGCCGTGGGGCTCCTCTGTCTATGGGATTCTCCAGGCAAGAGTACTGGAGTGGGTTGCCATGCCCTTCTCCAGGGGATCTTCCAGACCCAGAGATTGAACCTGCATCTCTTACATCTCCTGCACTGGCAGGTGGATTCTATACTTAGCCCTACCTAATCAGCCACACATAACTGAAAATCACAGCCTTCATTCTAGGTTTCTGTTTACCTAAGAAGAGGTGAAAGAATAGAGTGCACAACTGTTTTGTCTGCCACGGTGGCCTGGAATCTGTCAGATAACACCAAGTTGGAGACTTGATTATGGTAGGGGGTCTCTGTTTTATTCTTTTCTAAAGGTGGGAGAAAAGCATTTATTTTTCTTTCTTTGAGGTAGGACCACAGAAAATCTACTTATTTGGGATAGAGTAACATCAAACATGGAGAAGGCAATGGCACCCCACTCCAGTACTTTTGCCTGGAAAATCCCATGGATGGAGGAGCCTGGTGGACTGCAGTCTATGGGGTCGCTAAGAGTCGGACACGACTGAAGTGACTTAGCAGCAGCAGCAGCAACATCAAACATCTGGGTGTAAAACTGTGCTTGTTAGAACACAAAATGAATATTTTGTATTTTTGTTTCAAGTTAAAAATTAAGGATTAATTCAGATGCATTTAGAATACAATTAGTTTTCATCAGTATTTTTTATACTTTTAAAGTAAATAAAATGCATATTATTATTAATTTAAATTGATGTCCAGTATGTTACATCTGGAATAGTATGTAGATGATCTTTGTGTCCCTCCAGGGAGCTGGAGAGTTAGTTAAAACATCTTTGATGATGCATATTGATTTTATTTGAAGGTTTGAGTTAAATACATTAAGTACGTAGAGCTAAAAATATACATTCATTTCATTAAATATATAATGGTGATATTAGTTTTAAGATTCCATTATTTAATAGAATTTTAAAAGCATTTTTTTATCCTTTCACTACAGATATACATAATTTACTGACCTTGATATTATGCAAACTTGATTGAAAACTATAAGAAATAAATTACTAGTTTTTAAGGTCATAAATGTGCAGCTTTTACATGTGACAGATAAAACACTAATATTCAGATATAATCTTGTTTTCCTCTAAAGATTATGGTTTTTATAGGTCAAATATAATTCCAAATGTCTTATATTAGAACTGTAAAATTTTTGAAGAAGCAACTTTTTATATGCTTGGCATTAGTAAGAAAATTTTGAAAGAAGCTTTTCTGTAATCTTGAATCAGTTTTGATCCAGCCAAGATGACTATGGATGCCAACACCATAGGAGCCCTAGGGACAAATTCTACTGTGTGCTTGCTGGCATTCACTGGATTTTCTTGAAAGTTTAATTTTGATGAATATTATTTCTTCCTCAATGAACAAGTTGGGGCTGACTTTTTTGGGGGAAAGTTCATAGGGGTTAGACTTTTTGCCTCAAATAACCTACCCCAGATATCAGGCTTGCATGCATCTGTGCTAACTCACATCAGTAGTGTTTGACCCTTTGTGACCCTATGGACTGTAGTCTGCCAGGCTCCTCTGTTCATGGGATTCTCCAGGCAGAGAATCCAGGTGGGTTGCCATACCCTCCACCAGAGGATGTTCACAACCCAGGGATAAAACCTGCATCTCCCGCTCTGCAGGAGGATTATTTACCACTGAGCCACCAGAGAAACCCAGTATCAGTCACTATGCCAAAATGTAAGCATTTTAAAATATCCCTCTTTCTTCTAAAAAGTTTGTCTTGCCTTGGATTCCATGATTCTCGACTCTCTTGACTTTTCTTCCAACATCTCCCAATGTCCTTTGCTGCTTTCTCTTTCTCAGCACTGGCATTATTTTCCTCCCTGGTTTTCTTAACTAGTTCAAATAAAACCCAAATTTCTCTAGGAGGGCATTTATAGGTTCTTTAGGATCTGTCCCCAATGTAAATCTCTGTCTTCATTTCTATCAAGTCTTCAGCTCCTTCTTGCAGACCATTTACTTTAATCATGCTAGCCAAACTGTCTCTTTTTCCCTTTGGTCTTTGTATATTCTCTGCTTGGAACACATCTTTATCCTTCTTTGTCTTCATTATGTCGCAGTGGTTTTTAAGTCTGACTTTCCTAACATCTCCTCCGTGGGTTTGGTACCTTGTTTCGTGTCTTGGGGACACTGTGTTTAATTACAATTGACACTCATCTCACTTGACTGTAACTGCCTGTTTACTTACCATTCTCTTCAACTCCTTGTATGTGGTTGGAATGATCTTATTCCTCATTGTGTCCCTAGTTCCTAGCAAGGTAACTAAATGATGCTTATTATTTACATGGTTTAGAATGAATTAATGATAATCCTGAGTCATATTAGACTAAACCAAATGAAATGCTCTTGTTTCTTTATGTGCACTATAAGGTATAATATTGCTGATGACATTTTCACCTGGCCTTCCTGGTAACATGTAATATACTTGTGTGTGTGTGTGTGTGTGTGTGTGTGTGTTAAACTGCTTCAGTCCTGACCCTCTCTTTGTGACCCCATGGACTGTAACCACCCAGGCTCCTCTGTCCTTAGGTTTCTCTAGGCAAGAATACTGGAGTGGGTCACCATGCCCTCCTGCAGGGGATCAAACTTGAGTCTCTTATATCTTCTGCATTGGCAGGTGGGTTATTTACTACCTGTGCCACCTGGGAAGCCCAATATACCTTTAATAAATGCTTATTTTCCATTCTGGCAATCAGAAACTATGTTTGTCAATGAAATAAATACATATTTTTATCATCCTCTTTCCTCAAACTTCACTGTCTGGTGGACACTAACGTTTTCAGTTCAGTTCAGTTCAGTCACTCAGTCCTGTCCGACTCTTTGTGACCGAATGAACCACAGCACGCCAGGCCTCCCTGTCCATCACCAACTCCCAGAGTCCACCCACACCCATGTCCATTGAGTCAATGATGCCATACAACCATCTCATCCTCTGTCGTCCCCTTCTCCTCCTGCCCTCAATCTTTCCCAGCATCAGGGTCTTTTCCAATGAGTCAGCTCTTTGCATCAGGTGACCAAAGTATTGGAGTTTCAGCTTCAACATCAGTCCTTCCAATGAACACCGAGGACTGATCTCCTTTAGGATGGACTGGTTGGATCTCCTTGCAGTCCAAGGGACTCTTCAAGAGTCCTCCCCGACACCACAGTTCAAAAGCATCAGTTCTTCAGTGCTCAGCTTTCTTTATAACATTTTAGCAGCTTATAAAGAAAGCATCTTACTCAGTCTCATCTCTTCTAAAATCTAATAATCTTCTAAAAATAAACTATTGTTGCCCCAAATCTTCAAAAACTAGTTCTTCTCTCCTTTGAATTTTCTGCTCTTGCCGTCTCTCATCTGTACTATTGCAGGTTTCCCCTCTAATTGCATATCTTTATCTCTGTACTACTGCTGTCAATCTTCAGTTTCAGAATGTAAGTTTTCTTATCAACCCAAACCTGTCTCCATGCTCATAATTTTTTTTTTAAAGCAGGCTTTATTAATGGCCTGGCATTCTGAGAACTTTCTTACTATACTCTCAAGAGGATTTGGATCATATGTGAATTCAGTGTTTTTTATGAGTCCAGTTGCTGTAGATAAAGTAGATAGTTAGGCCTCAGAAAATCTGGGATTGTCATTTCACTGGAAGATGAAATGAAACTTTCACAATTCATCTTGGCTCACAGTTTACCATAATAAATGCTTCAGAGATGAATGCTTTTAACATTCACTGAGACTTTTCTGAACTTTTAAAAATGCATTCACTTTTACTATTCTCAAATTTATGTACTGTGAGCATTTATTAAGAATAATTTATAAAACGCTGCTGAATTGTGACGAATTTAATAATGTATCTTGTTGTAAGACAGTCTTCTGATATTTACAGGGCTTCAATAAGCCTTTGAATACTTTTTCAAAATTTTTTCATTTTAATATTAAACAAGAGAATAATTGAGATCCCCACTACACTCACATTAATATATTTTGTTAACTGTTGAGTGAGTTTGATTGTACATTACGTATTTTGCTATCGGGAGGAAAGTTATAACTACAAAAGCTAATATAGGAGATTATGTGAAGTCATTCGAAACAAAGGAGGAAAAAAATTCTCAAAAGATTAATCTTTATCAAAGAAAAACCACAAATCATACTTTTCAGAATTATGTTTGTCACAGTCATTGCACTGGTGAAATTGTCCTTCAATACAGTTTCTCTTGCCAGTTAAAAATAGTCTCAAGAAAATGACACAAGTTGTCCCACGTAATTTAGGTTGAGTATTTAGGGAAAATTTTCCCATGTAACTCAGCGCCATCTGTTTAGGCTAGAACTGAATGCTGTGGCTTAATAATCTCTTCTCAAAGAAGTAAACATGTGAACTTTACCATAGGAATTTATCTCATTAGTTGTAATTGAATAAATCTTAACATTGTTGACACGTTAAGTTGGAGGGCAGGTACAATGAAAATACAATCTGGATGCTAGGAATTTTACATTGAGCTTTAACATGAATTTCAGAATTGCTGCTTAAAATTCTGCTAAGTACAATAAAATCAGACAGAGAAAGATAAATACTGTATGATATCACTGATTTGTAGGCTCTAAAAATACAACAAACTAGTTAATGTAACACACACAAAAAAGCAGCAGATTCACAGACACAGAGAACAGACTCATGGTTACCAGTGGGGAGAGGGAAAGGGGGGGCAAGATAGAGGTTGGGGATTAAGAAATAAAAACTACTAGGTATAAAATGACCCACCTCCCAGAATATTGGAAATAAAAGCAAAAATAAACAAATGGGACCTAATTAAACTTAAAAGCTTCTGCACAACAAAGGAAACTATTAGCAAGGTGAAAAGACAGCCTTCAGAATGGGAGAAAATAATAGCAAATGAAGCAACTGACAAACAACTAATCTCAAAAATATACAAGCAACTCCTACAGCTCAATTCCAGAAAAATAAATGACCCAATCAAAAAATGGCCCAAAGAACTAAATAGACATTTCTCCAAAGAAGACATACAGATGGCTAACAAACACATGAAAAGATGCTCAACATCACTCATTATCAGAGAAATGCAAATCAAAACAACTATGAGGTACCATTTCACGCCAGTCAGAATGGCTGCGATCCAAAAGTCTACAAGCAATAAATGCTGGAGAGGATGTGGAGAAAAGGAAACCCCCTTACACTGTTGGTGGGAATGCAAACTAGTACAGCCACTATAGAGAACAGTGTGAAGATTCCTTAAAAAACTGGAAATAGAACTGCCTTATGATCCAGCAATCCCACTGCTGGGCATACACACTGAGGAAACCGGAAGGGAAAGAGACATGTGCACCCCAATGTTCATTGCAGCACTGTTTATAATAGCCAGGACATGGAAGCAACCTAGATGTCCATCAGCAGATGAATGGATAAGACAGCTGTGGTACATATACACAATGGAGTATTACTCAGCCATTAAAAAGAATTCATTTGAATCAGTTCTAATGAGATGGATGAAACTGGAGCCTATTATACAGAGTGAAGTAAGCCAGAAAGAAAAACACCAATACAGTATACTAACGCATATATATGGAATTTAGAAAGATGGTAACAATAACTCTGTATATGAGACAGCAAAAGAGACACTGATGTATAGAACAGTCTTATGGACTCTGTGGGAGAGGGAGAGGGTGGGAAGATTTGGGAGAATGGCATTGAAACATGTATACTATCATGTATGAAATGAGTCGCCAGTCCAGGTTCGATGCACGATACTGGATGCTTGGGGCTGGTGCACTGGGATGACCCAGAGGGATGGTATGGGGAGGGAGGAGGGAGGAGGGTTCAGGATGGGGAACACATGTATACCTGTGGTGGATTCATTTCGATATTTGGCAAAACCAATGCAATATTGTAAAGTTTAAAAATAAAATAAAATTAAAAAAAAAAAAGAACACACACACAAAAAAACCAAAAAAAAAAAAAAAAAAAAACTACTAGGTATAAAATAAGCTACAAGGATATATTGTACAACATGTGGAATATAGCAAATGTTTTATAATAACTATAAATGGAATGGAACCTTTAAAAACTGTGAATCACTCTTATATACCTGGAATTTATATAATATTATATATCAAGTGAAGTGAAGTGAAAGTCGTTCAGTTGTGTCCCACTCTTTGTGACCCCATGGAGTATACAGTAATCTCTGTAGTTAGTTACTTGAAGTGAAGTGTAAGTCTCTCAGTCATGTCCGATCTTTGTGACCCATGGACTATATAGTCCGTGGAATTCTCCAGGCTAGAATACTGGAGTGGGTAGCCTTTCCCTTCTCTAGGGGATCTTCCCAACCCAGAGATTGAACCCAGGTCTCCTGCATTGCAGGCAGATTCTTTACCAGCTGATCCACAAGGGAAGCCCAAGAATACTGGAGTGGCTAGTCTATCCCTTCTCCAGCGGATCTTCCTGACCCAGGAATCGAACTGAGGTCTCCTGTGTTGCAGGTGGGTTCTTTACCAACTGAGCTATCAGGGACAGTTCGTTAAAAATGTTATGTATTAAATGATATTTCAGAGAGATAATTTACTTAAGGTAGAACATTTAAATGAAAAGCTCAAAGAGAAAAAAATATTTCCTGTAATCTTACCACCTAATTATTCTTTTCTATAATCTGTAATTTCTATAAAGAAAATCTATAATTTTCTTCTATAATCTTTCATACACACTGTCCCTAAGTATCCTCAGGGGTTGGTCCCAGGAACCCCTCTGTGGATGACAAGGTCTGTGGGCTCAAGTCCCTTGCAGTTGCTCCTGTCAATCCATGGATTCCCTTTCCACAGATTCAATAAAGGGCTGATCGAATATTTCCACTTGTATATTTATCATATAATAATAATAATAGATTTCCATTATACTTACAGTTATGAAGGAGAGTCATGTATCTTGTTTTCCTCAATCGAATTTCTTTCTCCTTTCTTGAATTGGTAGGAAATCTAATCTCTAATTTGTCCAAAGTTTTGTCATTGAACACCCATAGGTTACATTTTTAATGACCTCTTGACCTTTCTTACAGCGGTCATACTTGTTACATCTAGAACTTTTCAGCTGCTATTCATCTTTTCTCTATGTTCTTTGATTTTTCTAGTAATAACAAGCAACCGTGTTTCCAGGGTTATTTTAAAGTATGAAATGTTAAGCTTAAAATAATATTTAAAAAAGCAATCTCAATGCTTTTGGATCATGAGTTGTGATAATATGTTTCCATTTAAGAGGTTAAGGAAATAATTTGGATTTTAATTGTGACAAAATTTAGTATTTTTGTTAAGAAAACTACTTGTAAACTTAGAAGCTCAAATCTTTCTGGTGATATTTGATGTTTATATGTACCACCATCTACGTACCTTGCTCTATCAGAACATGGTGTTCCCATTTCCAATTCTTACCTATGAATACAGAATTAATTCTGGATAATATTAGGTATAGAAGGAAGAAGGGCATTTTACTTTTACTTTACTTTTCTAAAATTTTATTTAATTTGTTACAATATTGCTTCTGTTTTATGTTTTGGTTTTTTGGCTGAGAGTCATCTGGGATCTTTGCTTCCCAACCAGGGATACAGCCTTCAACCCTTGCTTTGGAAAGCAAAGTCTTAAGCTTGGACCACCAGGGAAGTCCCTAGAAAGGCATTTTAAATAAAAACAAATGTAACATTTTTGTTTCATTTACTCAATGGTTTTATGTCCCTCAGTAGAATTTAAATTTTATGTAGATTTTATCTGTTTTTATTAATTTTGTAAATTTCTAAGAATTTTGTTTTTTTGCTCTGTAAATGGTAACTTTTCTTTCATTATATTTGATTTTTGTAACTGGCTACAGTAGAGCTTTTATTGTTTCTAATACCTTATAAGATTTGATTCTCTTGGTATTTACCAATACATGTATATCATCTACCACTAGTGCCTGCTTCTATCTTTCAATTTTTATTTATTTCTTCTATTATCTAGTTGCATTGGACAGTTTAGAGCAGTGTTAGGTTGTAATGGTGTAGCAGTTACTATTATTTATTTCATTTCTACGTGCTCTGCTGCTGCTGCTGCTGCTGCTGCTGCTAAGTCGCTTCAGTCGTGTATGACTGTCTGTGACCCCATAGACGGCAGCCCACCAGGCTCCCCCGTCCCTGGGATTCTCCAGGCAAGAACACTGGAGTGGGTTGCCATTTCCTTCTCCAATGCATGAAAGGGAAAAGTGAAAGTGAAGTTGCTCAGTTGTGTCTGACTCTTCGCGACCCCATGGTCTGCAGCCTACCAGGCTCCTCCACCCATGGGATTTTCCAGGCAAGAGTACTGGAGTGGGTTGCCATTGCCTTCTCTGCTATGTGCTCTAACCATCCATATATTTTAGAGTTAACATCACTTCTGATCATGTGTTCTTCTGATGGATTTGTTGCTCAAAGCCAATTTAAAACTTTTGCATCATATTTAAACTCATGGTCTTGTTTTTATTGTGATACCTTGGTCAGATTTTCGCGTCAATGTCAAGTTGACTGTGTGAAAAAGCAATGGTGAGTGTGATGGTTAATTGTGTTTGTCAACTTGAATAGGCTGTGCTGCCCAGTTGTTTGACAAATACTACTTTAGATCTTACTGTAAAAATATTTTGTAGGTGCCATCAACATTAACTATCAGTTAATTCTAAGTAAAGGCAATTAACTATCAATAATAATAGGGGACACCTCATCTAACCAATTAAAGAACAAAATCTGAGGTTTCCTGGGAAGGAAGGAATTCTGTCTCAAAATTGCAGCAAACTCAGAAAACTTGCCTGAGTTCCCAGCATGCTCTTCTGTCTCATAGACTGAAACTTACTCAACCCTCATAGTTTCTGAACCATTGGTTTCAGTTGGTTCAGTTTCTCTGGAGAACCCTGAATGGTATATGAGGTTTCCTTTTCCCTTCCCTCTCCATGATTAGGAAGGCAGTATAGATCCATGGACAGGCTTCCCAGGTGGCACCAGTGATAAAGAGCCCACCTGCCAGTTCAGGAAATATAGAGACATGGGTTTGATCCCTGGGTTGGGAAGATCCCCGGAGCAGGGTGCAGCAACCCACACCAGTATTCTTACCTGGAGAAACCCATAGACAGAGGAGACTGGCAGGCTGCAGTCCTTGGGATTGCAAAGAGTCAGACATGACTGAAGTGACTTAGCACACACACACACACACACACATAGATCCATTGACGGGAAAGCCTGGTGTGTTACAGTCCAGGGGTTGTAAACAGTCCCACATGACTTAGCAATTAAACAACAACATAGATCCATGGGGGCATCCCTGGTGGCTCAGCCATAAAGAATCCACCTGCCAATGTAGAAGATGTGGGTTTGACATGTGGGTTGGGAAGATACCCTGGAGAAGGAAATGGTAACCCACTCCAGTATTCTTGCCTGGAAAATCCCATGGACAGAGGAGCCTATGGTCCATGGGTCACAAAAAGTTGGACCCAATTTAGTGGCTAAACCACCACCACATAGATAGCATGGTAGGTAGGAGGATAGACACTGAAAATATAACCTTAAATTTTCTGTCTACATATCACATCACTTAGGAATAGTGACAATTGTGTTTTTTCCTTTCCAATCATCATCTATTTGCTGTTGTTGCCGTTCTCATATTATTGCACTGATTAGGATCTCTAATAAAATGTTAAATAAGATAGGTGATATTGCTTTGTTTTCTGTTTCTCTCAAAGGGAGATGATGTTTTGTTTCAGGTTTTTTGTTAATATAGAATAAATACTAGACAAAAAAACCCTATTGCATTATTTGTAAATGCATTTGAAACATAAATGCCTAATTCAATAAACTAAGCATGTGAAGAGCTTCTCCCATTTGATGTTATGTATATTTGTAAGATATATTTCTCATCTATGGAAGCTGTTAAAATCAGTTATTAAAATAATGTGAGCATCGAAACAGTTATTCATATCACTCTGTAATTAAATGTTAAAATTTCAAAAATAATTAAGCAGAGAGTCAATAGTATTGCATCAGTGAAAATTATCAAAGAAAAATTCTATTGAGAGCAAAGTTATTTTATATTGTAAAGAAACTTAAAAAACTCAAAATTATTTGAAAATATTGTTATTTATTCTTAAATATTTTAAAATGTTTATTTTTTGCTTTTATCTCCTGAATAAAATATGTTAATGCATGTATATATTCAGTTCAGTCACGTCTGACTCTTGTGACCTGATGGACTGCAGCATGCCAGGCTTCCAAGTCCATCACCAATTCCTGGAGCTTACTCAAACTCATGTCTTTCGTGGCAGTGATGCCATCCAACCATCTCATCCTCTGTCATTCTCTTTTCCTCCCAGCTTCAATCTTTCCCAGCATCAGGGTCTTTTCCAATGAGTCAGTTCTTCCCATCAGGTAGCCAAATATTGGAGTTGCAGCTTCAACATCAGTCCTTCCAATTCAGGAATCCAGACTGATTTCCTTTAGGACTGACTGGTTAAATCTCTTTGAAGTCCAAGGAAAACTCAAGAGTCTTCTCCAATACCACAGTTCAAAAGCATCAATTCTTTGTTGCTCGGCTTTGTTTATAGTCCAACTCTCCCATCCATATATGACTACTGGAAAAACCAAAGCTCTGACTAGATAGTGAGGAAGACTTTCTTATCTCTCCTTGCTATTCTTTGGAACTCTGCATTCAAATGGGTATATCTTTCCTTTTCTCCTTTGCTTTTCGCTTCCCATCTTTTCACAGCTATTTGTAAGGCCTCCTCAGACAGCCATTTTGCTTTTTTGCATTTCTTTTTCTTGGGGATGGTCTTGATTCTTGTCTCCTGTACAATGTCATGAACCTCCATCCATATTTCATCAGGCACTCTGTTTATCAGATCTAGTCTGTTAAACCTATTTCTCACTTCCACGATATAGTCATAAGGGATTTGATTTAGGTCATACCTGAATGGTCTAGTGGTTTTCTCCACTTTCTTCAATTTCAGTCTGAATTTGGCAATAAGGAGCTCTTGATCCAAGCCACAGTCAGCTCCTGGTCTTGTTTTTGCTGATTGTATAGAGCTTCTCCATCTTTGGCTATAAAGAATATAATCAGTCTGATTTCAGTGTCAACAATCTGGTGATGTCCATGTGTAGAGTCTTCGCTTGTGTTGTTGGAAGAGAGTGTTTGATACAACCAGTGCATTCTCTTGGCAGAACTCTATTAGCCTTTACCCTGCTTTATTCTGTACTCCAAGGCCAAATTTACCTGTTACTCCAGGTGTTTATTGACTTCCTACTTTTGCATTCCAGTCCCCTATAATGAAAAGGGCATCTTTTTTGGGTGTTAGTTCTAAAAGGTCTTGTACGTCTTCATAGAACTGTTCAACTTCAGCTTCTTTGGCATTACTCGTCGGGGCAAAGACTTGAATTACCGTGATATTGAATGATTTGCTTTGGAAATGAACAGAGATCATTCTGTTGTTTTTGAGATTGCATCCAAGTACTGCATTTCGGACTCTTTTGTTGACTATGATGGCTACTCCATTTCTTCTAAAGGATTCTTGCCCACAGTAATAGATGTAATGGTCATCTGGTTAAATTCACCCATTCCAGTCCATCTTAGTTCACTGATTCCTAGAATGATGATGTTCACTCTTGTCATCTCCTGTTTGGCCACTTCCAATTTGCCTTGATTTATGGACCTAACATTCCAGGTTCCTGTGCAATATTGCTCTTAACAGCATTGAATCTTGCTTCTATCACCAGTCCCATTTACAACTGGGTATTGCTTTGTCTCCATCCCTTCATTTTTACTGGAGTTATTTCTCCACTGATCTCCAGTGGCATGTTGGGCACCTACTGACCTAGGGAGTTCATCTTTCAGTGTCCTATCTTTTTGTCTTTTCATACTGTTCATGGGGTTCTCAAGGCAAGAATACTGAAGTGGTTTGCCATTCCCTTCTCCAGTGGACCACATTCTGTCTAGACAAGGTTATGGTTTTTCCAGTGGTCATATATAGATGTGAGAGTTAGACTATAAAGAAGGCTGAGTGCCAAAGAATTGATGCTTTTGAACTGTGGTGTTGGAGAAGACTCTTGAGAGTCCCTTGGACTACAAGGTGATCCAACCAGTCCATCCTAAAGGAGATCAGTCCTGAGTGTTCATTGGAAGGACTGATGTTGAAGATAAAACTCCAGTACTTTGGCCACCTGATGCGAACAGCTGACTCTTGGAAAAGACCCTGATGTTGGGAAAAATTGAGGGCAGGAGGAAAAGGGGACGACAGAGGATGCGATGGTTGGATGGCATGATTGACTCGATGGACATGGGTTGGGTAGACTCCGGGACTTGGTGATGGACAGGGAGGCCTGGCATGCTGTGGTTCATGGGGTCGCAAAGAGTCAGACACTACTGAGTGACTGAACAGAACTGAACTGACTAGCCGGACGTTTGTTGGCAAAGTAATGTCTCTGCTTTTTAATACGTTGTCTAGGTTGCTCATAGCTTTTCTTCCAAGGAGCAAGTATCTTTTAATTTCATGGTTGCTGTCACCATCTGCAGTGATTTGGGAGCCCCCCAAAATAAAGTCTGCCACTGTTTCCATTGTTTCACTATCTATTTGCCACTAAATGATGGGACTGGATGCCGTGATCTTAGTTTTTTGAATGTTGAGTTTTAAGCCAACTTTTTCACTCTCCTCTTTCACTTTGATTAAGAGGCTCCTTAGGTCCTCTTCACTTTCTGCCATAAGGGTGGTGTCATCTGCATGTCTGAGGTTATTGATATTTTCCCTGGCAACCTTGATTCCAGCTTGTCCTTCATTCAGCCTGGCATTTCTCATGATGTAGTCTGTATATAAGTTAAATAAGCAGGGTGACAATATACAGCCTTGACATACTCCTTTACCAATTTGGAACCAGTCTGTTGTTTCATGTCCAGTTCTCACTGTTGCTTCTTAACCTGCATACAGATTTCTCAAGAGGCAGGTCATGTGGTCTGGTATTCCCATCTCTTGAAGAATTTTCCACAGTTTATTGTGATCCACACAGTCAAAGACTTTAGCATAGTTAATAAAGCATTAGTAGATGTTTTTCTTGAACTCTCTTGCTTTTTTGATGATCCAATGAATGTTGACAATTTGATCTCTGGTTCCATTGCCTTTTCTAAATCCAGCTTGAACATCTTGAAGTTCACAGTTCATGTACTGTTGAAGCCTGGCTTGGAGAATTTTTAGCATTACTTTGCTAGCATGTGAGATGAATGCAATTGTGCCGTAGTTTGAGCATTCTTTGCTGTTGTCTTTCTTTGGAATTGGAATGAAAACTGACTTTTTCCAGTTCTGTGGCCACTGCTGATTTTTCTGAATTTGCTGGCATATTGAGTACAGCACTTTCACAGCATCATTTTAGTATTTTAAATAGCTCAAAAGGAATTCCATCATCTCCACTAGCTTTGTTCATAGTGATGCTTCCTAAAGCCCACTCGACTTCTCATTCCAGAATGTCTGGCTCCAGGTGAGTGATCACACCATCCTGTTTATCTGGGTCCATTCTTCTGTTAAAGTTCTGCTAAATCTTTGAAACATCCAAACAAAGATGCAAAATATACAGGTGGATATATGTTGGACTATAAAGAAAGCTGAGTGCTGAAGAATTGATTCTTTTGAACTGTGGTGTTGGAGAAGACTCTTGAGAGTCCCTTGGACTGCAAGGAGATACAACCAGTCGATCCTAAAGGAGATCAGTCCTGGGTGTTCATTGGAAGGACTGATATTGAAGCTGAAACTCTAATACTTTAGCCACCTGATGTGAAGAGCTGACTCATTTGAAAAGACCCTGATGCTGGGAAAGATTGAGGGCAGGAGGAGAAGGGGACGACAGAGGATGAGATGGTTGGATGGCATCACCAACTCAATGGACATGAGTTTGTATAGACTTCAGGAGTTTATGATAGACAGGGAGGCCTGGCATGCTGTGGTTTATGGGGTCACAAAGAGTCGGACATGACTGAGCGACTGAACTGAATTGAACTGATATGAGTCGGGAGTTTAGACAAGATTCAGAGTAGGGGATATTCGTTAATTGGTTATGGTATTTTAGAAGGTAATCAAACTTTAATAAAGAAGTAAATGAGGTTACCTAGGGAAAGAGTGTATAATGAGAAAATAGTCATAGATGCAGTCTGGGATTTAGACTTGAAGTAGCAGACAAAGATATGATGATGGGGACTGAGGTGAAATAGCTAGAGAAGAGAGAAAATAAGAGTGAAGGGACATGGATGCTGATTAAAAAATAGCCATTCTATATTCTCCATAAATATCTTCATAAATATTTCTTAAAATTCAGGTTAATAGATGCTACGTAATAAGTAACTTATAACACAGTTCAGTTTTTCTCCCTAAAAGGCTAAAAATCTCTGCCTATATATACCTCATTTTGGAGTAGAATCAAAAATATATAAGGATGGATGGAGTGCTTCCTTTATTCATGCAAGTAATTTTCTAGCATCTAGAAAGGTCCTCATATTCCAATCTGTTCTATTTTCATTTGGGTAAACAGTAGACCAACAGAAAGTGCTTCTGTTGTGCTTCCTATTTTATACCTGCCCTGAGGATTTATCTGATATTCACAGATGTCATTGGTACCCTGCTTCCTGACCCAGGTTGAAGGAGGTCTTTAGGTTTAGTAGGAATGAGTGGGTGCAGTTATAATTAGTTGATAGCAGAAAGAGTGAACAAGTTGTCCAACTGTTGCAAGAATTCTTTTGATGAGCCAAGCAAAGATATTACTGTAACAAGGCAGCAGGATGAAGTCAGTAGTGGGAAAAACTCAGGTTCTCTTTCTTCCATTTTGATCCTGGAGTAGCTGGAAGGCTTAATTCAGAGAACTAATATAGATTCCTTCTTTTTGCCCTGCACAATTTGTTGGTACCCTCAGGTTGATAATTTAGAGAAATAATTGCTGAATTATTAAATCCACCCCAAAAGATAGAATTCGTTTAACAATTGCTGTGAAATCATGAATAAGATCTAACCCACACTGGTCTTTATTATATCTGGCCTATAGAAAAATGAGCAAGAATTGGAATCTAATTATATCTGGTAGAAAGCTGAGCTAAAGGTAAGGAGGATTCTATTATATGGGAAAAGTGACAAATAAATATTGTGGAATTTTTCAGATTGCTAGAATGGAATATAAATTTAATTCATTGGTCTTTATCTCTACTATTTTAATAAAAGTAGAATTTTCTTCATGATAATGTCATTAATTCAAAAGTATTGTGTTTAACTCCCCTCCAAACTCTATTATAATAAAGTCAATCCAGTTGTATTCTGGATTTAATATAAGGCTTTTCACAGTCTGATAGTTGCTCAGTCATGCCTGACTCTTTGCAACCCCATGGACTGTATAGCCTGCCAGACTCCTCTGTCCATGGAATTCTCCAGGCAAGATTACTGGAGTGGGTTGCCATTTCCTCCTCCAGGGGATCTTCCTGACCCAGGGATCCTGCATTGCAGGATTCACAGTCTGAGAAGATCTCAATTCATAGTTTGCTAATTGCATCATTGTCCCAAATGTTATACATTTGCATGTATAACAAGAAGATACCAATAATCATAGTAAGAGACTGCAGTGGCTTTTTTTTTGGAGGCAGGGGACGCGCTATAAAACTTTAAGAAGTTGTTAAAAATGAGAAGTGAGATAACTTTTCATGGAGCTATGAGTTCTCAGGTATCCCCAAGTTCCACATGGGAACAGTTGGTGAGAAGTTAACAGTGCACGTCCTCAGGAATCTATACCATTCTCTAGAACTCTGTGATGCAACCTGAGCCACTTGACTGTTGCAGAGATCTAGTCCTGCATCTACGACCTTACAAGATACTGGAAATGGTTGGAAAAAATTCTGTTTACTGCATGATAGAGTAAAGATGTTTCTCTGTAGCATCTCTCTGTAGCTCCAGACAATAGGTATCTCTGAGCTCATTTCTCCACAAAGAAACCATGAAGTGATGTCAAATAATTAATCACCTAAAATATTTACTCCATGCCTATTTCCACCATTAATATACTCAAGAAAATGAATAAATGTTAATTATATTTTGTGTATATTGTTCCCTGTATTTCATATATTTGAAAATTAAAGTTGGTAAAATATCTCATTTTTGATGTAGATGTCACTAAAGATGAAAAGTAAAAATACTTGCTTTCTTTAAATGTGAATAGCAGCCCCAAAGCATTAGAGGGACAACAGTCACATTGTTTGGCTTCCACTTTCTCTTTCAGATAAAGAGACTGAAAAGTCCCAATTTAAAAAATTTGTTGTAGATTCCCTTGTAGTTTGGACTTTGGATTTCAGTTATTCTCTGGAAAACAGATACACCTGTGAGAGGTTTAGAAGGCAAAAGGGAGGTAGACTCCAACTTCCTACTGCTGTTGCAGCCAGCAAGCAACGTCTAGAAACACTGATATTTATAAACAGTTGACAAAGCTTGTAATTTCTTAACCTATTTGTATCAGGTTTTAACATTTGTTTGCATAGAATTAATTCCTTGAGTCTTCTCTTATGTCAGGATTATGATTTTCCAAGTAAAAAACTGTGCCCTTTTCTTACCAGGAGTGCTGATGGGTTCTTTGCTTGCTTTACTGTTTGTTTTATTACCATTGATTATTTTTGGTTCCTTTCACTAGGTGTTTGGGAGAAGGTCTTTGAATCTCAATATTGTCCTTCTGCTATGCTCTCCTGTTCCCTAGGTGCATTCAATCTTTATGGGTGGTGTGACTGCCAGGGAAAACATACCCAAACCTCATTTTATCTCTTTTCACTTTATTGTGCTTCACACATACTGTGTCTTTTACAAATAGAAGGTTTGTAACAACCCTATATCGAGCAAGTCTATTGGTGCCATTTTTTCCAACAGCATTTGCTCCTCTCATGTCTCAGCATCACATTTTGGAAGTTCTCGTATTTCAAACCTTTTCATTACAATTGAATTTGTAATGATGATCTGTTATGAGTAATCTTTGGTGTTACTACTATGATTTGCTAAAGGCTCAGATGATGGTTAGAAATTTTTAGCAATATAACAGATTTTAATTAAGGTATGTGAGTTGTTTTTTTAGGCATAATGCTATTTGTACACCTAATAGACTGCAGTACAGTATAAACATATCTTTAATATGAACTAAAAACCAAAAAAGTGTTACTTGCTTTATTATGATAGTCACTTCATTGTGGGGCTCTGGACTAAACCTACAATATTTCCATGGTATGCCTGTAATCCACTCAGCTGGGTCAGTTTACAGGAACTACCAAACCTGGAAAATGAGCAAGTCATTTCACAGTTCTTTGTTGTTTTTTTTTTTTCTCCCATTCAGTAGTAGATAACTGATAAAGCAACATGTATCGACAAAGATTTGTCTGCATTGACTACACTGAAAGATAACAAAGGCCAGAGATACTCAAGAGTTCCCTAAATTATGGGCTTGATAAATTCTTTCGCATTCACACATCTGCCCCATTTCAACTGCATCTTTGTTCATTGTATAACCTCTTCTGAAGTCATTCCCCACACTTCTCTCTAAGCCAGTAAGAACTTCACTAGATACGTGCCATTTACTGTTTACTTCCTTTGCTTGTTGCTTTTTACATATAATAAGGTTATTAGAACCAGCGTAGGCATGGGGTTAGGGGAGGGAATTGTAACTGGTAATGGTGCCAGTTAAGTTCTGTCTCAGCCAGGACCTCCCCTCCATTTGACTGAAAGTCACTTGTGTTCCTGCCTCATCCCACCTATATGGTAACAGTAATTTAGAGACTTTCTAGTTGCTGTCTCCTTGTCTACTTTGATGTCCTTAATGTCTCCCCGAATTTACTAAGATCCAAAACATTCGCATTCTTTAGTTCAATACATCTTTTTATTCCTTAGTCCAAATATATCTATTTAGTGTATAATAAATTTCTAGCTTATAATTATTTTCATATTATTTTTATGACAAATGCTAAATAATATAAATTAACTTTATCAGTATTCAAAACTGTGAAAATATAAATACATTAAAAATATTTTTATCCCTTAATCAGCATGAATTAATATTTTCTTTACTTAATTCTTCTTTTATCACCTGCTTAAATAATTATATGATAAAACATGATGTAGTTAGGATGAAAAATTAGAATAGGTCAATAATAATGATTTAAAGAACTGAAAATTTTAAAAATCACACAGTATTTTATAATTTACAAATGTATTATCAAGCAATTTGATGAAGTTACTTTTTTCTTATAAGAAGGACTACTGCAAAGGGAATTCTTGAATTAATAGAAGCCTCATGAATAATGGCAAACAGATGCTTCATGAAACAGAATGAAACCATGCTTCAGGGTGGCCTTGAATATGAAATTTCCTTTCTGAAAGTGCTTCTGGGTTTTCAGTCAGCCCTTGGAATTGAACAGCACTTAGGCTTTTGTGTGTAGAGATCAGATATTTCATAAACTCAAGGACCTGTCTAATTGCTTGTGAATACTGAGAATCCTGTAAAAATAATAGAAATAAATTCTTGTGAAGGAGCAAAGAACACAGATCTAGGGGTGGATTTTTGAGAACAAAGACTGAGATGTTTCATTACATTTTGGAAGACCTTTTGCCTGAAATCTCATGTTAAGACATGTTCATTCAGGTGCCAAGAGCAGTAGGTTGATGGATAACCGTACAAAGGGGAAAAAAGGAGAGGAAGGTACAGCACTACATATGTTACTAAACTCATTTCACCTGCAAAGAAAAGAATATTGATTTCATTCATCTCACTTAGTGGGAGTCTGACTTAAGAAAAATTTAAGTTCATTGACATCAACTCTAAAGATGACAGGATTGTATTGAGAACAGAAAAAAAGGGACCAGAAAAATGATAAATGTAACTTCATTAAGAAAATTTAAAAACACTATTTTTCTTCATGATAAGGCAGCAAAGGAGCCAGAGATTCTGGCTGCATCTTTAATCTATGGTGACCTCAATGGCATTTGTGATCTATGGGCTTTAACTTACGAGCATGCATGAATGTGTGTGTGTGTGTGTGTGTGTGTGTGTGTTTTCAAGAACAGGCAGGACACACAGGTCAATAAAAGTAGTGCCTAAAACTTTTTTCCCTGAAGGATACTTGTTTTACATGTGCATGTGTTTTGAAAATAACAAGAAACTTTATAAAATAATTCAATAAATATAATATTTCACTATCACAGTTTTTTCATCAAAATAATTATAGTTTTTTCACTTATTGAATTATTCTCTTTTACTTTTTTTATCATAATTTTAAAAAATTAAAACAAAATTCTATGCAATTTTTATAGGTTACTTTCAATTTATATTTATCACAAAATATTGCTTTTTTTGTTATGTTCACTACTTTGTTGTACTTTTTAAATTCCACATATATATATAAGTGATATCATACAATATGTCTTTCTCTAACTTACTTCACTTAGCATAATGTGTGGCAGATTCATACATGATACTGCAAATGGCAAATTTTCATTCTTTTTAATGACTGAGTAGTATCACTGCAGATGGTGACTGCAGCCATGAAATTAAAAGACGCTTACTCCTTGGAAGGAAAGTTATGACCAACCTAGATAGCAGAAAATGAAATGTCTCTGAAAAGCAGAGACATTACTTTGCCAACAAAGGTCCGTCTAGTCAAGGCTATGGTTTTTCCTGTGACCATGTATGGATGTGAGAGTTGGACTGTGAAGAAGGCTGAGCGCCAAAGAACTGATGCTTTTGAACTGTGGCGTTGGAGAAGACTCTTGAGAGTCCCTTGGACTGCAAGGAGGTCCAGCCAGTCCATTCTAGAGATCAGTCCTGGGTGTTCTTTGGTAGGAATGATGCTAAAGCTGAAACTCCAGTACTTTGGCCACCTCATGTGAGGAGTTGACTCATTGGAAAAGACTCTGATGCTGGGAGGGATTGGGGGCAGGAGGAGAAGGGGACGACAGAGGATGAGATGGCTGGATGGCATCACTGACTCGATGGACGTGAGTCTGAGTGAACTCTGGGAGTTGGTGATGGACAGGGAGGCCTGGCCTGCTACAATTCATGGGGTCGCAAAGAGTCGGACATGACTGAGCGACTGAACTGAACTGAACTGAACTGAGTATCCCATTATATTAATATAGATTTTGTGTGTGTGTGTGTGTGTGTGTGGTGTATGGCTATACACACATACATATATGGGCTTTCCAGGTAGCTCAGTTGAAAGAATCCACCTGCTAAAGCAGGAGATGCCAATTTCGCCCCTGGGTAGGAAGATACCCTGGAGAGGGAAATAGCAACACACTCCAGTATTCTTGCCTGGAAAATCCCATGGATAGTGGAGCCTGGTGGGCTACAGTCCATGGGTCAGAAAAAGTCTGACATGATTTAACGCCTGAGCATACATATGTTCCACATCTTTTTTTATCCATTCATCTATTGATGGACCATCTGTGATGTCCATTAGTGGAGTCTTCTCTTGTGGTGTTGGAAGAGAGTGTTTACTATGGCCACTGCATTCTCTTGGCAAAATTCTGTTAGCCTTTGCCGTGCTTCATTTTGTACTCCAAGGCCAAACTTGCCTGTTACTCCAGGTTTCTCTTGACTTCCTACTTTTGCATTCAGTCCCCTATAATGAAAAGGACATATTTTTGGGGTGTTAGTTCTAGAAGGTCTTGTAGGTCTTCATAGAACCATTCAACTTCAGCTTCTTCAGCATTACTGGTTGGGGCATAGACTTGGATTACTGTGATATTGAATGGTTTGCCTTGGAAATGAACAGAGATTATTCTGTTGTTTTTGAGATTGCATCCAAGTACTGCATTTTTGACTCTTGTTGACTGTGATGGCTACTCCATTTCTTCTAAGGGATTCTTGCCCACAGAGTAGATATAATGGTCACCCGAGTTAAATTCACCCATTCCAGTCCATTTTAGTTTGTTGATTCCTAAAATGTTGACGTTCACCCTTGCCATCTCCTGTTTGACCACTTTCAGTTTACCTTGATTCATGGCCCTAACATTCCAGGTTCTTATGCAATATTGTTCTTTACAGCATCAAAATTTACTACCATCACCAGTCACATCCACAATTGGGTTTTGTTTTTGCTTTGGCTCCATCTCTTCATTCTTTCTGGAGTTATTTCTCCACTCTTCTCTGGTAGCATATTGGGCACCTACTGACCTGGGGAGTTCATCTTTCCATGTCCTATCATTTTGCCTTTTCATACTGTTCCTGGGGTTCTCACTAGATGGTCTTCACCAGATGGTCAATACCAAAAAGACTGATTGTATTCTTTGCAGCCAAAGATGGAGAAGCTCTATACAGTCAGCAAAAACAAGACTGGGAGTTGACTGTGGCTCAGATCATGAACTCTTTATTGCCAAATTCAGACTTAAATTGAAGAAACTAGGGAAAACCACTAGATCATTCAGGTATGACCTAAATCAAATCCCTTATGATTATACAGTAGAAGTGAGAAATAGATTCAGAGGACTAGATCTGATAGACAGGGTGCCTGAAAACTATGGATGGAGGTTCAGGACATTGTACAGGAAGCAGTAATCAAGATCACCCCAAGAAAAAGACATGCAAAAAGGCAAAATGGCTGTCTGAGGAGGCCTTACAAATATCTGAGAAAAGAAGAGGCATCAAAGGCAAAGGAAAAAGGCAAGAGATACCCATTTGAATGCAGAATTCCAAACAATAACAAGGAGAGATAAGAAAGCCTTCCTCAGTGATCATGCAAAGGAATAGTGGGAAAAAATAGAATGAGAAAGACTAGAGATCTCTTCAAGAAACTTAGAGATGCCAAGGGGACATTTCATGCAAAGATGGGCACAATAAAGGGCAGAAATGGTATGAACCTAACAGAAGCAGAAGATATTAAGAAGAGGTGGCAAGAATACACAGAAGAACTACACAAAAACCATCTTCATGACCCAGATAACCACAGTGGTGTGATCACTCACCTAGAGCCAGACATCCTGAAATGCAAAGTCAAGTGGGCCTCAGGAAGCATCACTACAAACAAAGCTAGTGGAGGTAATGGAATTCCTTTTGTGCTATTTCAAATCCTCAAAAATGATGCTGGAAAAGTGGTGCACTCAATATGCCAGCAAATTTGGAAAACTCAGCAGTGGCCACAGAATTGGAAAAGGTCAGTATTCACTCCAATCCCAAAGAAAGACAGTGTCAAAGAATGTTCAAACTATTGCACTCATCTCACACGCTAGGAAAGTAATGCTCAAAATTCTCCAAGACAGACTTCAACGGTTCGTGAACCATGAACTTCCAGATGTTCAAGCTGGATTTAGAAATGGCAGAGGAACCAGAGATCAAATTGCCAACATCTGTTGGGTTATCGAAAAAAGCAAAAGAGATCCAGAAAAACATCTACTTCTGCTTTACCAGCTATGGCAAACTCTTTGATTGTGTGGATTACAACAAACTGTGGAAAATTCTTCAAGAGATGGGAATACAAGACCACCTGATCTGCCTCCTGAGAGATCTATATGCAAGTCAAGAAGCAACAGTGAGAACTGGACATGAAGCAGCAGACTGGTCCCAAATAGGGAAAGGAGTACGTCATGGCTGTATATTGTCACCCTGATTATTTAACTTATATGCATAGTACATCATGCAGAATGCCGGACTGAATGAAGCACAAGCTGGAATCAAGATTGCTGGGAGAAATATCAATAACCTCAAACATGCAGATGACACTGCCCTTATGGCAGAAAGTGAAGAACTAAGGAGCCTCTTAATCAAAGTGAAAGAGGAGAGTAAGAAAGCTGACTTAAAAGTCAACTTTCTAAAAACTAAGGTTATGGCATCTGGTCCCATCACTTCATGGCAAATAGATGGGGAAACAATGGAAACAGTAAGACACTTTACTTTTTTGGGCTCCAAAATCACTGCAGAAGATGACTTCAGCCATGAAATTAAAAGATGCTTGCTCCTTGGAAGAAAAGCTATGACTAACCTAGACAGCATGTTAAAAAGCAGAGGCATTACTTTGCCAACAAAGGTCCTTCTAGTCAAAGTGATGGCCTTTCAATATTCATGTATAGATGTGAGACTTGGACTATAAAGAAAGCTGAATGCTGAAGAATTGATGTTTTTGAACTGTGGCGTTGGAGAAGACTGTTGAGAGTCCTTTGGATAGCAAAGAGATAAACCAGTCCATCCTAAAGGAAATCAGTCCTGAATATTCATTGGAAGGACTGATGCTGAAGCTGAGACTCCAATACTTTGGCTACCTGATGCATAGAACTGACTCATTTAAAAAGACCTTTATGTTGGGGAAGATTGAAGGCAGGAGGAGAAGGGGATGACAGAGTATGAGATGGCTGGATGGCGTCACCGACTTAATGGACTTAAGTCTGAGTAAGCCCTCAGAATTGGTGATGGACAGGGAAGCCTGGTTTGCTTCAGTCCATGGGATCGTAAAAAGTCGGACATGACTGAGTGACTGAACTGTATTGATGGACACTTTGGTTGCTTCCATATCTTGGCAGTTGTCAATAATGCTGCTATAAACATTGGGCTGCATTTATATTTAGTAACTAGTGGTTTTTTGTTTTTTTTTTTTTTCAAATAGATATCCAAGAGTGGAATTGCTAGATCATACAGTAGTTCTATTTTCAGTTTTTTGAGAGACCTTCATACTGTTCCACAGTGAGTGCAGCAATTTACATTCCTACCAACAGTGTACAAGTGTTCCCTATTGTTTGCATCCTCACCAATAATTGTTATCTGTGTTCTTTTTGATGATAATCATTCTGACAGATACAAGGCAATACTTCATTGTATTTGTGTTTCCCTGATGATTTATGATAGTGAACGTCTTTTCATGAACCTGTTGACAATCTTTATTTACCATACTTTAAAAAAAAATTCATGGAAAGTATCACCATTGCTGACTCTGAGTGTTAAAATGTTTGCTGTGACTCTTAATTCTTGCATATATTTGAATGTCTTCTACATATAAAGTATTACATTAGATACTATGAGCGACATACAAATGAATTAAATGAAGAAGGTATCTTCAGGGAGATGATAGGATATTCCTTTCATCCACTACTTAAGAGACTGTGTTTTCTGGTGAAAGTTTTTTTCTAATTCCAGATGGCAGACACTCTTTGGAAGGCAAGAACTACTGTCCTTGGTATAGTAGGAATTATTACATGCAGAATATGAGTGTGATCTGCCACCTGAATGAAAGCCGGGCCCACCCTTGTAAATGGAAAAGGCACCTGGACAGATCTTTTGGAACCTTTTTGCAATAAAGGACTGTTAGAATGCTATGCACTTTACTGGCAAAAAGTAGAACTCCCCAATAGAAATTCTTGTATTGACTTCATCCGACAGTCAACATACACTTCTACAGGTGCTGCCATAGTGAGTCCTAGCATCAGAATGAGAGTTGGAGAGTCAGAAGATTTGATGGATACAGGAGAATGGGTTAATAATATTCAGGGCCAGAGAGAGGCTACTTGAGAGATTGAATTTCAGGCAGGAGATTAAAAAATGCATTACTTATTTCCTATGGCCTATAAATAATTATGAAAAGATAAATTAGTTTTACACAATTTAAATACCCAAAGTAGGTTTTTGATTTGACAAATTGGGCAAGGTAACATACTTTATCATTTTATGTAAATTCTTCTGAACTATTGTGTTCAGATATGTGTAGAAAGATAAAGGCAAAGCTCCTTTTAAGCAGCTAAGAGTGGCTGGGTTCATTAAGTTATTACCTTTAGCAATTTTGTACAAAGTAATTAGTAAAGGCTGTGAGCAATGAGCTCCAAATGAGGGAGGTGTGAATGACTAGAAGATGGCTAAGGGAATGAATCTCTCCTAAATTATAGGTAACTTGTAAGTATCTCTTGCCTTCTTCTGTTGGTAGCAGCAGGAACTAGGTAAAGGAGAAGCAACAACCCTTCATCAAAAAGATAAGAAAGCCTTAACCACTTTACAGCTAAATGGAAATGATAAGGTCACAGATAAATGCCTTATTTTACATAAGCCTTCATCAGCAGGTCAGTTTGGGAGAGCAAATAACTAAGCTGGAATGTTGAGGTTTTCAGCTTTTCTACCTAGACACTGAGAGGTGAGGTGCTGAGGTGAAAAACTAGAGCACAGAATTGTTGAAGCCTAGTTAAAGATTTGGGGTAAATTTTCATTTTGCACCTCATTAGGAGATTATCTGACCTAAATTAAGTAATGATAGATAAAAGTTGAAATGTATGAAAGGCAGAGTATTTAACTCAGTGCATATTATGGTTTCCTCATTTTGTCATTTTTTCCTTAAAATTGCTACTGACAGTAAGAATTTGCCTGAAACGCGGGAGACCTGGGTTTGATCCCTGGGTCAGGAAGATCCCTTGGAGAAGGGAATGGCTACCTACTTCAATATTTTGGCCTGAAGAATTCCATGGGCAGAGCAGCCTGGCAGGCTACAGTCTGTGGATTTGCAGAGTTGGACACGACTGAGCAACTATCACTCACTATCACTATCACTATATATAGTTTGGCAATTTTTGGTATTTTATATTTTTAGGACTAACTAACACCAACCGAATCCCATGCTAAACTATACGAATGTAACACAGCATACTTAGGCAACTGGGTACCGGAAAATACTCTGCACGAATTTTTTTTTAAATGTAGGGAAGAAAAGCCGGTAACTTCCAAGAGACGGGACATGCATTAGCTTGTTAACTGTAAAATTCAAAAGGCAGCTATGGCTGTGAAATTCGATGTTGTTTTCCTCTGAGGGACACAATGTTCCAGAACATCGTGTGGAACAGGAGCTCCCTTAATGCTGGTTAAACAAATGCTAGCTGCTTTGCTTGAATGATAATCCCTTTAATTGGACATGTTGAGCTACAGACTAGTAACTAAATGTGATCTCTTTTGTGCTAGCCGAGTCACTTTGTTTCCCTACTCAGATCCATAGACATACATGAAACGTATTTATTTAACACAATTGGGTTCTCACTGCTTTCTTCAAGCACATCAATCCAGAAAACCCAGGGAGAAACATACTTGTATTAAACATAATGTAGTGTGAAAATGTAAATTCCCAAAGAACACCATATATAACATGGTAAATGAAAAACAAAACTGTATAAGGCTCCTTATTCAATTGAACTTCACCTCAGTCTTTTCTCTCCACTCGTCTCTTATTCTGTACAGAAAACTGAGTGAGGCTTGATGGCATTTTCCTTAAGAACTAGGAAGTGTTTTAGAATTTAGTATCAATGTCAAGGTAGAAAATCTGTTTTTAACACTTTTAAGAAAATTTATTTGTTGCCATTCATATTTTCTGCAACTGTGTCTTTTTTTCTTTTCCCTAGAAGCTTTCTTTTCCCCTTTGGTTCTAATATAAAGAACTTCTGCATTTCATTTTTTAACATTTCTACTTCTTGTTCAAATTGTGCTTGCTAAAAGCCTTGTTGTAGGCTACACAACTGATTACAAGCCATCGACAGAGATTTTACACATAAACCGGCTGAGATTTTGACAATTTTGTTCAAGGAAAAATAGCTCCTTTAGGTAATGGTTAATTATTCACAACTTCAGAGAAATGTGTCTTATCTTCAAACTAACTTTTGAAAAATGACTTGTGTTTCTTTGGAAGTCATTTTAGGGACTCTGTAGAAATTTTTGAGTTTATAAAATGTTTTTTTTTTTTTCTTTCATATGGAGGATGAAGGTTGATTTCTTTACCTTTTTTTCTTCCCATGCACACTTTTCTTATTTGAGAAACACTACTCCCAGATGCTAGCAAATAAGATTTAACTATACTATGACCTTTTCAGTAAAGAGTAGCAAGTAACATTTAGAGGGAAATATAACTGCAAAAAGAGCTTTAAGACATTTGCTTCTCGTAATAAACTAAATATATGGACAACTTACTGAATGAAACACTATGTTCTATTTCTCCATTATGTAGTGGGTGTGTGCTCAGTCGATTTAGTTGTGTCTGACTCTTTGCAGTCCTATGGCCTGTAGCCTACTAGGCTCCTCAGTCCATGGAATTCGCCAGGCAAGAATACTGGAGTGGATTGCCGTGCCCTCCTCCAGGGGATCTTCCCAAACCAGGGATTGAACCCGAATCTCCTGCATTGCAAGAGGATTCTTTAACGCTGATGCACTAGGGAAGGCCCCCATTATATAATACTATCAGATTAGATCAGTCACTCAGTCGTGTCCGACTCTTTGCGACCCCATGAATCGCAGCACCCCAGGCCTCCCTGTCCGTCACCAACTCCCGGAGTTCACTCAGACTCATGTCCATTGAGTCAGTGATGCCATCCAGCCATCTCATCCTCTATGGTCCCCTTCTCCTCCTGCCCCCAATCCTTCCCAGCATCAGAGTCTTTTCCAATGAGTCAACTCTTCGCATGAGGTGGCCAAAGTACTGGAGTTTCAGCTTTAGCATCATTCCTTCCAAAGAAATCCCAGGGCTGATCTCCTTCAGAATGGACTGGTTGGATCTCCTTGCAGTCCAAGGGACTCTCAAGAGTCTTCTCCAACACCACAGTTCAAAAGCATCAGTTCTTC
Organism: Bos indicus x Bos taurus; assembly: GCF_003369695.1. NCBI lineage: Eukaryota > Metazoa > Chordata > Mammalia > Artiodactyla > Bovidae > Bos > Bos indicus x Bos taurus. The sequence goes on along the minus strand of NC_040077.1, from coordinate 83,560,037 downwards.
GGCGCTCAGCCTTCTTCACAGTCCAACTCTCACATCTATACATGACCACAGGAAAAACCATAGCCTTGACTAGACGAAGCTTTGTTGGCAAAGTAATGTTTCTTCTTTTGAACATGCTATCTAGGTTGGTCATAACTTTCCTTCCAAGGAGTAAGCGTCTTTTAATTTCATGGCTGCAGTCACCATCTGCAGTGATTCTGGAGCCCAGAAAAATAAAGTCTGACACTGTTTCCACTGTTTCCCCATCTATTTCCCATGAAGTGGTGGAACTGGATGTCATAATCTTTGTTTTCTGAATGTTGAACTTTAAGCCAACTTTTTCACCCTCCACTTTCACTTTAATCAAGAGGCTTTTTAGTTCCTCTTCACTTTCTGCCATAAGGATGGTGTCATCTGCATATCTGAGGTTATTGATATTCTTCCCGGCAATCTTGATTCCAGCTTGTGCTTCTTCCAGCCCAGCGTTTCTCATGATGTACTCTGCATATAAATTAAATAAGCAGGGTGACAATATACATCCTTGACGTACTCCTTTTCCTATTTGGAACCAGTCTGTTGTTCCAAGTCCAGTTCTAACTGTTGCTTCCTGACCTGCATACAAATTTCTCAAGAGATAAAGTATCAGTTCAGTTCAGTTCACTCGCTCAGTCGTGTCCGACTCTTTGCGACCCCATGAATCACAGCACACCAGGCCTCCCTGTCCATCACCATCTCCCGGAGTTCACTCAAACTCACGTCCATCAAGTCGGGATGATGCTATAAATAGCCTTATATGGAAAAAAGTATTAGAGGTGACATATAACTACTTAAAATAGATGAAGTTGCTTATCAGTTCAGTCACTCAGTCGTATCTGACTCTTGGTGACCCCACGGACTGCAGCACATCAGGCTTCCCTGTCCTTCACCAACTCTTGAAGCTTGCTCAAACTCAGGTCTATCGAGCTGGTAATGCCATCCAACCATCTCATCCTCTGTCATCACTTTTCCTCTTGCCTTCAATCTTTCCCAGCATGAGGGTCTTTTCCAGTGAGTCAGCTCTTTGTATCAGGTGGCCAAATATTGAAGTTTCAGCTTCATAATCAGTCCTTTGAATGAACACTAAGGACTGATTTCCTTTGGGATGGACTAGTTGGATCTCTTTTCAGTCCAAGGGACTCTCAAGAGTCTTCTCCAACACCACAGTTCAAAAGCATCAATTCTTCAGCACTCAGCTTTCTTTATAGTCCAACTCTCACATCCATACATGACCACTGGAAAAACCATAGCCTGGACTAGTTGACCTTTGTTGGCAAAGTAATGTCTCTGCTTTTTAATATGCTCTCTAGGTTGGTCATAAGTTTTCTTCCAAGGAGTAAGCATCTTTTTATTTCATGGCTGCAGTCACCATATGCAATGATTTGGGAGCCCCCCAAAATAAACTGTTTCTACTGTTTTCCATCTATTTGCCATGAAGTGATGGGACCAGATGCCATGATCTTTGTTTTCACAATGTTGAGCTTTAAGCCAACTTTTTCACTCTCCTCTTTCACTTTCACCAAGAGGCTCTTTAGTTCTTCTTCACTTTCTGCCATAAGGGTGGTGTCATATGAGAGGTTATTGATATTTCTCCTGGCAATCTTGATTCCAGCTTGTGCTTCCTCCAGCCCAGTGTTTCTCATGATGTAGTCTGCATATAAGTTAAATCTGCATATAAGTTAAATAAGCAGGGTGACAATATACAACCTTGATGTACTCTTTTTGCAATTTTGAACCGGTCTGTTGTTCCATGTCCAGTTCTAACTGTTGCTTCTTGACCTGCATACAGGTTTTTCAGGAGGCAGGTCAGGTGGTCTGGTATTCCCATCTCTTTCAGAATTTTCCACAGTTTATTGTTATCCATACAGTCAAAGGTTTTAGCATTGTCAGTAAAGCAGAATAGATGTTTTTCTGGAACTCTCTTGCTTTTTCTATGATCCAGTGGATGTTGACAGTTTGACCTCTGCCTTTTCTAAAACAAGCTTGAACATCTGAAATTTCACAGTTCACTTATTGTTGATGCCTGGCTTGGAAAATTTTGAGCATTACTTTGCTAGCATGTGAGATGAGTGTAATTGTGCGGTAGTTTGCTCATTCTTTGGCATTGCCTTTCTTAGGGATTGGAATGAAAGCTGACAATTTCCAGTTCTGTGGCCAATGCTGTTTTCCAAATTTACTGGCATATTGAGTGCAGCACTTTGACAGCATCATCTTTTAGCATTTGAAATAGCTCAACTGGAATTCATCACCTCCACTAGCTTTATTCATAGTGATGCTTTCTAAGGCCCACTTGACTTCACATTCCAGGATGTCTGGCTCTAGGTGAGTGATTATCTGGGTCATGAAGATCTTTTTTGTACAGTTCTTCTGTGTATTCCTGCCGCCTCTTCTTAATACCTTCTGCTTCTGTTAGGTCCATACCATGTCTGTCCTTTATTGAGCCCATCTTTGCATGACATGTTCCCTTGGTATCTCTAATTTTCTTGATGAGATTGCTGCTGCTGCTGCTGCTGCTGCTAAGTCCCTTCAGTTGTGTCCAAATCTGTGCGACCCTATAGCCGGCAGCCCACCAGGCTCCCCTGTCCCTGGGATTCTCCAGGCAAGAACACTGGAGTGGGTTTCCATTTCCTTCTCCAGTGCATGAAAGTGAAAAGTGAAAGTGAAGTCGCTTAGTTGTGTCCGACTCTTAGCGACCCCATGGACTGCAGCCTACCAGGCTCCTCCATCCATGGGATTTTGCAGGCAAGAGTACTGGAGTGGGCTGCCATTGCTTTCTCTGTGATGAGATTGCTAGTCTTTCCCATTATTTTGTTTTCCTGTATTTCTTTGCAGTCATCACTGAGGAAGGCTTTCTTAGAATTAACAATAGAAAGGTCTTAGCAGACCCACTCCCACAGTATACAGGTTTTAAGATAAGATTAGTCAGATGGTTCTTGTTAAGGAGAAACATATCCTAGGGTAAGATACATTGTTATATTGACTAAGACAAAGCAATATAGAAAAAAGTGTTTGTCCTTTTCTCCTTGAGAGCCCCAAACCCCTTTCTCCTTCTTGAGCACTCTGCACCCCTTTGTCCTCCTCAGGGACCTCGGATTTCTTATCAGCTGCCTAGGAGTTGTAAGCAAAATGAATAATAATTAATGTTTACAGAGACCAAAACTTCAGATTTCAAAAATATCATCTCCAATTAGCACTTGTCTAGTTTTTTTTTTGTGTGAGTATGAATCTGTATGTGGGTATTTGTGTGATTTCTGTAAGCTTCCTAGGTGTTCCTGCTGCTGCTGCTACTGCTGCTGCTGCTAAGACACTTCAGTTGTGTCCGACTGTGAGACCCCATCCATAGACGGCAGCCCACCAGGCTTCTCTGTCCCTGGGATTCTCCAGGCAAGAACACTGGAGTGGGTTGCCATTTCCTTCTCCAATGCAGGAAAGTGAAAAATGAAGTCGCTCAGTCGTGTCCGACTCTTAGCGACCCCATGGACTGCAGCCCACCAGGCTTCTCCGTCCATGGGATTTCCCAGGCAAGAGTACTGGAGTGGGGTGCCATTGCCTTCTCCAAGGTGTTCCTAGGCGTGTGGTAATGTTCAAGAGATTTGTCTAAATGGTTCAAGGTTGTGTGTTCTTGATTTTTGCTTTTTCAGTAGAGGTCATCTCGTCCTTATATGGATTCTCCTAGTCTGATAGTAGTAAGAGGAAAAGAGGAAAGAGTATTGAAGCCATAATACTTTCTATTTCTTTAATACCAAACTTCTTAAGTAGAAGAGGTTGAGTTTTTTTTTTTTTAATTTAGGACCGGTGTCAAAAATATCAATTCCTTCTTCCTCTACCAAATGATCAAAAGATAGATGTTGCATATGCTTTGAAAAATAAAATATACATCAATGTCAACATTTAAAATATTATTTAAAAATTCCATAAGATTTAATTACATAAAACTAAAGTCTAGAAATTTATTATATGGTTCTAGAATATATAGATCTCTTGCCCTGTGAATACGATTGGAATTTTGGCTCTGGAATATTTATATAAGTCAAAAATATTTATATAAGTCAGAATATTTATATAAGTCAGAATATTTATATAATGATGAGTGTAATGTTATTTTGTGTAATAGGAATTTTTATCTGTCTTTGTTTATATTGTAGGGTGCCCTGAAGGAATATTTATATACCACAATAGAAAAAGTATATGATAATGAAGAAATTAAAATTAGAAAGACTACATATTCACTTTATTTGATAGGTACATAAATTTCACCCTAAAATATTGACATATTTCAAAATTAAAAGAAAAATCTGTATTGTTTTTAATCTATTTTAATAGCTCATTTTTTTCTTATGTTCTTTCTGCTGTTAATATTTTGTAATTTGAATTTATTTCAGCAGTTTCAATTATAGCAGAAAGTAGATAGATATAATTGGACATTAATTGTATGTCAACTTATAGGTTAAGATTTAAAATGTATTTATTCTTGTTTAATTAAGCTTTAATGGGAGATTTCACAGTTTTGAGTTTTTCTCCAACATGCTTGACCTGTAAAACATACTGAAATGGTAATTTTGAAGACACGAGCTCACAATATATTCAGATTTTTGTTTAAACATGTGGATTGTTACTGGGTGAATACAGAAGGTAATATAGGTGTAGTGTTATCTCAAAATTTTACCCAATGTGACAGTTACAATTTTATAATGGTCTCTGTAAAATCTTTGAACCTAGGCCAGGGAAGACTTTTTGACACAAACAATTGATGAATTTATAGAATAACATTGTATATCAGGCTCACATCAACTTGAAATGAAAGCACTATAGTCATAGTTTCTGTTTCCTCATATTTGATGTAGTATTAAACTACCTCAATTAAATACCTTCCTCATTTATTCATAAAAAATTTGAAACAGATTTAACAAAATTATTGAAAACCAACACATTGCATACTTTTTTTAGAGCTCGTTTGAATTCATCTATTATGTCATTAAGTACCTTATTTATATAGATCTGACTTATTAAATAGCTAAGAACTTAAATATTTTATAATAGCTAAAAAAGTACTTTGCTCTTTTACAGATTTATAGATTGTAATATATGTTACGATAAAAGCAAAGTGAGACACAGGGAATACAAATTTTTTAATGTACAATATTTTCATGAAAAATTTGAAAACCAAAATATATTGAAATTTACACTTTAAAATAATCAAAGACCAAACAGTGAATATTATTTTGATCTGGATTTTCTCCTTCAAAGGATATTTGTGCAGAATGTATTTGGGAAACATTTGTTTTCCTGTGTTGTCTAATAATTTATATTTCTGTATATTGAAGATAATACCATAAAATGTAAATCACAAAAGCTGAGATATATCATCTTATAGTAATTCTGATGAAAGCAGGAAAAGCAGTTCAGCAACATATTGAACCTATTGCTGATTATTGACCTCAAATTTATTGAATTACCACTCTGATTATTGAAAATGGTTTTTCAAAAATAGTAAACAATATCCATTACAGCTTCAAGATTCTTTTGGAAATGGGAGTTATCTTTGTAGAAGCAAAGCTCATTTTCATTATTATTTTTAATTATTCCCATAGTGCAAAACAATAGTTCTGAAACTTTAGTATATATCAGAATCACATGAAAGACTTTGGAAACAAGTTGTTTCAGAACCACACTTTGAGAACCACTGGTATAGAGCAATTGTAGTATTCATAATCATTATACAGAAAGCTTTTAAAATATAAATTCCTGGACCTACTTCCAGAGATTCTGATACACATGTCTAGCTACCAAATATCTGACCTAATTATGCCAGTGGTCTTAGGCTACACACTCAGGAACATAATTGCAGAGATTAGATTAAAAATATTGTACCATTTGGTAAAAAAATGCAGAACAAAGAGATGTTGGATTAAATCAACAGATTTTGAAAGTCAGAGTTTCATTTTGTGAAGTTCATTTTTATAGGCTTTCAGGTATTTTATTGATAGGAAGGCACTGCATATATCTATTACAGATTTCATTAGCATCAGGTTCAGACATTTAAAGGAAGTGAGATGACATCACAGAATAGGAGCAAATGTTATCTATACTGGAGTGAATTTCTCTTGGATATTGCTTAGCTAAAGTAGACATGATCCCACAGATTCATAAAAATAACAGATTTTTGTTGTTGCATTTTTTTTTTAATACTCAGAGCTTACCTGATTTTCATTAAAGGAGAATGTGACTAATAAGCTGCTACTTAAAGAAATATTTACATATTTTAAGGTTATTAATCCATCCAGTTTCAGCTCTGCTATGTAAAGAGTTTGGAAGCCATCATTGTCAACCTTACAATAAGAGATAACCTGAACAAACTGAAAACCAACAACTTTCCTTGGATCCATCAAAGAACTGATGTCACAGGGCAAACTACCATCCTGAAACCTGGAGAGACAGGCAGATCTCAACAGTGACAGCTGAGGTCTGCTTATCTGGAGCAGAAGATGCTGGAGCCATAAATTGTTGTTGTTGCTGCTGCTAAGTCGCTTCAGTCGTGTCCGACTCTGTGCGACCCCATAGATGGCAGCCCACCAGGCTCCCCCGTCCCATAAGTTGTTAGGAATGTTTAAATGGTAATTTTGATAAATTTCTTTAGGTTGAGTGTTGACTAGCTTGAGAATGAGAAACTTCTGGGGGCCACGGTCTTTAGGGTGGGAGCTCATGCTTTTGTGGATTGTCCCTCTGGGAGCCCTGCCAGTTTCTCCTAGTGGAGAGTCAAGAAATATCTCCTTGTAGATCTCACAGGCAGAGAGGAGACAGAAACCTTGTGAAACACAAAGATTTCTCTGTAACAAAAGCCTGTTATTCCAAGGAAGTGACCTTACCAGAATCTTATTCCTCCTGAGAGAAGGGTATTTTATAGATTCTAACTCCCGCTAGCCTTTCTGTCTCACCAAAGGGAAGGATGGGAGGCAGCTAAGAAACATATTTAAGGTCACAGCTGAGGGACAAAGAATAACTAAAAGCCTGAGATTTAATCATAGGATTATAAAATGCTTGCTTTTCCCACACTTTACTACCACATCAACAGGGCTGTATTATAAATATAGTAGATTACAGCTGAGAGAGCTATAAAATACAAACTCTTAACAGTAGAGGAATTTTTAGAAAAGCCCAAAGAAAACAAGAGTGATAAAAACAAGGACACTAGAGTCCAGATGACCCTTGAGCAATGTGAGAGTTAGGGATGCTGACTCCTGTGTGGTTGAAAATCCCTGTGTAACTTCATAGTTGACCTTTTACAACTGTGGTTTCCCAGCTATGGATTAAACCAACAACAGATAGTAAAATATTGTAGTGTATATCCATTGAAAACATTCATATATAAGTTGTCTTAAGAAGTTCAAACACATGTTGCTCAAGGTCAACTGTAATTTGAAGTCTCTGACACCTGTAGCTAAAGCCAACATTAAGCAGCCCTCCTACGCTAGTAAAGTAATGCTCAAAATTCTCCAAGCCAAGCTTCAGCAATACATGAACTGTGAACTTCCAGATGTTTCAGCTGGTTTTAGAAAAGGCAGAGGAACCAGAGATCAAATTACCAACATCTGCTGGATCATCGAAAAAGCTAGAGAATTCTAGAAAAACATCTATTTCTGCTTTATTGACTATGCCAAAGCCTTTGACTGTGTGGATCACAGTAAACTGTGGAAAATTCTGAAAGAGATGGGAATACCAGACCACCTGACCTGCCTCTTGAGAACCCTGTATGCAGATCAGGAAGCAATAGTTAGAACTGGACATGTGCTGGGGTCCAGCCCCGGTGGATCCAGGGAAATTTGAAGGGGAGACAGCTTTGGCGATCAGGATACGATAGCTTTAATTAAATATTAATTAGAGATATAAAGAGTAATAGAATAAGGATAGCTCAGCGAGAAAATTCAGTGGAGAAAAGAGGCTGAATAACTTGGTTTACGTGGAAAGCTAATAAAATTCCAAAATAAGGAATTTACGTCACCTACGTAGGCCGCAGGCGTCCTCCTGTTCTCCCAAAGGAGAGGAGACACTAAAGCCTCCCCTGTCAGATCTTAGAAGCCCAGGCATAATTAGTAGGCTTGACGAGCCTCCACGTTCCAGATGGGGATTCAGCCAGAAGGTGAGAGAAAGAATGACATGGGGGGACCGGTCTTTCGAGGAACTGATCCCCTTTTTTATTTTTCCAGGGTCTGTCTGTATACACTGAGATGTTATACAAAAGTCACGAGGGGTCAGCAGTCCTGACTTTTATTAAAGTCAGGTGCTTCATATAAATGTATACAGAGGGCTTAGGGGTGTTACATCATCTTCTGGCCAGGGGGTCTGCTGACAATTTATGACCCTCTCCTTGTGACAGCAGTCAGTCAACCAGAACATTTATTTCTCCAGGGGTGATTATTCTTAAAACAGATGGCACCTTCCAAAGGTACCAGAATGGTTACATTTTTATAGGGTGAGGGTACAGTGGGTTTTAATTAAGGAAAGAATTTGCTTAGCCTAAGGTCTAACGTGATTAATATCAGGGGTTAATACTTATTTCTTCTATATATTCATCAATGTGTATAAGGGCAGGGGATATGGAGACTTAGCAGCAAACATTGGCTCAACAAATGAAAAAACCCTTCACCAGTACAATTTCTAATCAGCCCACTATATTTATACTAATAGTTTTCTAACTTCTCTAAAGAACCTGTTTTTAGAAGGTTTAAAGCATCTCATGCCTCTCACGGTCGGGAGGCTGTGAACAATCATATGTGGCCGGACAAGCCTGTCAGGCAGGCTAGAGAACCTTCAGAGGAGTTTGTAGATTGAAACACTCCTGTCACGCCCAGGAATTATTATTAACTGGAGCTCTAAGTTAACTCTTTCTCTGAAAGAGGTGGTGGGGGACAGCCCCCCGTAACGTCAGAGGTGTAGGTCAGAGCACAAGGTAGTAAAGTAGGCAGGCTCTGGTTATGGGGGTAGATGCTTGAGGATTTCCAGGGGGACTCCTGAGGCTCAATCCCGCCTTTGCATATGTCGAGCCTCCTTCCTCATGACATTTGCCATGGGCGGAGTTCCTCATGCTGGCTCCCGGCAGAAATGGAACAACAGACTGGTTCCAAATAGGAAAAGGAGTACGTCAAGGCTGTGTATTGTCACCCTGTTTATTTAACGTATATGCTGAGTACATCATGAGAAATGCTGGGCTGGAACAAGCACAAGCTGGAATCAAGATTGCCGGGAGGAATATCAATAACCTCAGATATGCAGATGATACCACTCTTATGGCAGAAAGTGAAGAACTAAAGAGCCTCTTGATGAAAGTGAAAGAGAAGAGTGAAAAAGTTGGCTTAAAGCTCAACATTCAGAAATCGAAGATCATGGCATCTGGTCTCATCACTTCATGGGAAATAGATGGGGAAACAGTGGAAACAGTGTCAGACTTTATTTTTTTGGGCTCCCAAATCACTGCAGATGTTGACTGCAGCCATGAAATTAAAATACACTTACTCCTTGGAAGAAAAGCTATGATCAACCTAGACAGCGTATTAAAAAGCAGAGACATTATTTTGTCAACAAAGGTCCTTCTAGTCAAGGCTACGGTTTTTGCAGTGGTCAAGTATGGATGCGAGAGTTGGACTATAAAGAAAGCTGAGCACTGAAGAATTGATGCTTTTGAACTGTGGTGTTGGAGAAGACTCTTGAGAGTCCCTTGGACTGCAAGGAGATCCAACCAGTCCATCCTAAAGGAGATCAGTCCATTGGTAGGACTGATGTTGAAGCTGAAACTCCAATACTTTGGCCACCTCATGCGAAGAGCTGACTCATTTGAAAAGACCCTGATGCTGGGAAAGATTGAGGGCAGGAGGAGAAGGGGATGACAGAGGATGAGATGGTTGGATGGCATCACTGACTCAATGGACATGGGATGGGGTGAACTCCGGGAGTTGGTGATGGACAGGGAGGCCTGGCATGCTACGTTTCATGGAGTCATAAAGAGTCGAACACAACTAAGTGAGTGAACTAAACTGAACTGAGGGGGATGAACATAAAACCTCAGTTCCTATGACCTTATACATCATATTTGGCTTTCAACCAATAACCACAAGGCATGTGAAAAGATAAGGAAAAAATCTACATCCTGAAGAGGCAATGTATACACCAGAGAAGACTCAGGGTATAACATAAATTTTGAAATTAACAAAGAGGGAATATAAACTAACCATGATTGCTATGTTAAAGGCTCAAATGGAAAAGTAAACAAATATAAGAACAAGTGTGAACCATTAGCAGAGGGAATAAAACTCTGAGAATCAAAAGGAAAGGCTAGAAGTTTAAAAATTCAGAATTAAAAAAAATACAGAATGAAGAATACTTTTACTGAACTGATCTGTGGATTGGATGTGGCCAGAAGAAGGACCAGTGTACTTGAAGACAGGTCAATAGAGTTCCCAAACTAAAATGCAGTGATAAATAAGAATTAAAAACCAGACAAATCCCAGAATATCTGTGAACTCCAGGACAGTTTCAAGAAGTGTAACATATATATGCGTTAGTATACTGTATTTATGTTTTTCCTTCTGGCTTACTTCACTCTGTATAATAGGCTCCAGTTTCATCCACGTCATTAGAACTGATTCAAATGTATTCTTTTTAATGGCTGAGTAATACTCCATTGTGTATATGTACCACAGCTTTCTTATCTATTCATCTGCTGATGGACATCTAGGTTGCTTCCATGTCCTGGCTATTATAAACAGTGCTGCGATGAACATTGGGGTACACGTGTCTCTTTCCCTTCTAGACAGCAAAAGAGACACTGATGTATAGAACAGTCTTATGGACTCTGTGGGAGAGGGAGAGGGTGGGAAGATTTGGGAGAATGGCAATGAAACATGTAAAATATCATGTAGGAAACGAGTTGCCAGTCCAGGTTCGATGCACGATGCTGGATGCTTGGGGCTGGTGCACTGGGACGGCCCAGAGGGATGGTATGGGGAGGGAGGAGGGAGGAGGGTTCGGGATGGGGAACACATGTATACCTGTGGTGGATTCATTTTGATATTTGGCAAAACTAATACAATTATGTAAAGTTTAAAAATAAAATAAAATTAGAAAAAAAAAAAAAGAAGTGTAACATATAAATAATTGGAATACCAGTAAGAGAAGAAAGAGAAAACAGAGTGGAATAAATAGTTGAAATAATGATGACTTTGAGAAGCTTCCCTGGCTGTCCATTGGTTAAGACTCTACGCTCCCAATTCAGTGAGCATGGGTTCGATCTCTTCTTGGGGAACTAAAATCCCACATGCCACACAGCATTGCCAAAAATGTGACTGAGAATTTTCTAAAATTAGGTCCAGATACCACATCACAGTTCTAAGAAGCTCAGAGGATACCAGGTAGGATAAAAGACAAAACAAAAAATGGCTCTGAGGCATATCATATTCAAAGTGTGGAAAATCAAAGACAAAGAAGAAATTTTGAAAGCAGCCAGAGGAGGGGGAAAAAAACAAAACAAACCAAAACAAACCACCCTATCTGTAGAACAAGGGAATGAATTATATAGCAGGCTTATCATCAGTAGCATGCAAGCAATAAGAGAGTGGAGTGAAATAAAATATTGAAAGCAAAAAAAATTAGAATTCTATATCTAGAAAATAGACTTCAGAAGTGAAGAAAAATAAAAAAGTTTCTCAGAAAAACCAAAACTGAGGGAATTCCTCACCAGCAGACCTATCCAGAAGAATTTAAAAGGAGTCACTTTTGGAAAAGAAAAATAATATAGGTCAGAAACTCAGATCTACATAAAGAAAGTTAGAATTTGGAGAAGGAATTAAAGCAAAGTGAAATCCTATATTTTTCTTATTCTTAATCTAAAATAATTTTTTAAGTAATAATAGTGATAATGTTTTGAGGACTGTGACATCTGAATAAGTGAAATGAATGATAGCAATGTCGCAAGGGGCATGAGAAAAGGATTGGGACTGGTCTGTTATAAAGTAGTGCATTAGATGTGAAGCAATACAGTGTCATTTGAAGGTGGACTAAAATTAGTTAAACACTTATATTTCACACTTAAGAGCAACCAGTAAAAAATTTATGGGACTTCCCTGGTGCCTCTGTGGTAAAGAATCTGCCTGCCAATGCAGAAGACACGGGCTTGATTCCTGGGTTGGGAAGATCCCCTGGAGAAGGAAATGACAACTTGCTCCAGTATTCTTGCCTGGGAAATCCCATGGACAGACGAGTCTGATGGACTACAGTCCACAGGGTCACAAAGAGTCAAACATAACTTAGGGACTAAACAACAACAACAAAATTTATAGGCCACAACATAATCCAGAACAGCATATGTGTTCTTATTCATACCTTTTAAAGCAAAACTAAGCCTCATCAGTAGTTGGAATAATTCATTTCTTATTATATAGAAACTGACATGATATTTGAGCTAATTTCAGTACCAGTAAATGTATTTGGAGGATAAAAGAGTGATTCTACTCAGTATTCTTGAATGATATAAATGCCAGAGTGTTTCTATGTCCCAAAGGGCTTATCTTCTTGAAATTCACCTAACAGTCTTGATCATGAATGCTTCTGGTTCTAAGGTTGGTCCAAGTGTAACCATATCAAATCTTATTTTCCTACAAGTCCAATAAAGAAGCAAAAGAATGACAAGCAAATGAAGTTGACAAACTCACCTTATAATAAGTTGGCTTAGAGTTTCCCAGTGTCTTACTCCATCTCTTAATAAAATTATGTATGTCCTTTCTCATGTGGTTCTGCAGTGACTTCAACTAGGAGCAGAGTATAGTTCTGTGCACTACCGGCCCTGTGTTTTCTTGGCCATGCAGTTTGCCTGGCCAATGGAATGTGTGTAGCAGCAACACTGTGTTGGATTTTAGTTGAGATCATTAGAGGCATCATTCTTTTCTATTAACCCATTTCTTTTCTGTGATTGCTATAAACATTGCATGCTCCAGGTAGCTGCTGTACCATCAGTCTGGGACTCAGGATACGAAATGTAGAGTAGACAGAAACTCATCAAGCTGCCTAGAGTCCAGCCTGCTCCAGCAGAGACGAGCCTAGATCACTGGAACTGCAGGTGACTTGAAGAATGCATGGACATGAAAATGGATCTTGGTGTTGCTACTCAGATGTTGAGTTTTTTTTTTAACATAGAAACAACCAATACATACTTTTTTGTTCTTAAACTTAAACCTGCAAGACACACTAATAAACATGTTTTATATATGTATATTTTAAATTCTAACTTAATTGTATGTTTTTAATTCTAACTTAATATTTTATTTTTTTTAATTTTATTTTTAAACTTTACAATATTGTATTGGTTTTGCCAAATATCGAAATGAATCTGCCACAGGTATACATGTGTTCCCCATCCTGAACCTTCCTCCCTCCTCCCTCCCCATACCATCCCTCTGGGTCGTCCCAGTGCACCAGCCCCAACCATCCAGTATCGTGCATCGAACCTGGACTGGCAACTCGTTTCATATATGATATTATACGTATTTCAATGCCATTCTCCCAAATCATCCCACCCTCTCCCTCTCCCACAGAGTCCAAAAGACTGTTCTATACATCAGTGTCTCTTTTGCTGTCTCGTATACAGGGTTATTGTTACCATCTTTCTAAATTCCATATATATGCATTAGTATACTCTATTGGCATTTTTCTTTCTGGCTTACTTCACTCTGTATAATAGGCTCCAGTTTCATCCACCTCATTAGAACTGATTCAATGTATTCTTTTTAATGGCTGAGTAATACTCCATTGTGTATATGTACCACAGCTGTCTTATCCATTCATCTGCTGATGGACATCTAGGTTGCTTCCATGTCCTGGCTATTATAAACAGTGCTGTGATGAACTTTGGGGTACACGTGTCTCTTTCCCTTCTGGTTTCCTCAGTGTGTATGCCCAGCAGTGGGATTGCTGGATCATAAGGCAGTTCTATTTCCAGTTTTTTAAGGAATCTCCACACTGTTCTCCATAGTGGCTGTACTAGTTTGCATTCCCACCAACAGTGTAAGAGGGTTCCCTTTTCTCCACACCCTCTCCAGCATTTATTGCTTGCAGATCTTTGGATCGCAGCCATTCTGACTGGCGTGAAATGGTACCTCATAGTTGTTTTGATTTGCATTTCTCTGATAATGAGTGATGTTGAGCATCTTTTCATGTGTTTGTTAGCCATCTGTATGTCTTCTTTGGAGAAATGTCTATTTAGTTCTTTGGCCCATTTTTTGATTGGGTCATTTATTTTTATGGAATTGAGCTGTAGGAGTTGCTTATATATTTTTGAGATTAGTTGTTTGTCCGTTGCTTCATTTGCTATTATTTTCTCCCATTCTGAAGGCTGTCTTTTCACCTTGCTTATAGTTTCCTTTGTTGTGCAGAAGCTTTTAATTTTAATTAGGTCCCATTTGTTTATTTTTGCTTTTATTTCCAGTATTCTGGGAGGTGGGTCATAGAGGATCCTGCTGTGATGTATGTCAGAGAGTGTTTTGCCTATGTTCTCCTCTAGGAGTTGTATATTTTCTGGTCTTACGTTTATATCTTTGATCCATTTTGAGTTTATTTTTGTGTATGGTGTTAGAAAGTGCTTAGTTTCATTCTTTTACAAGTGGTTGACCAGTTTTCCCAGCACCACTTGTTAAAGAGATTGTCTTTAATCCATTGTATATTCTTGCCTCCTTTGTCAAAGATAAGGTGTCCATATGTGCGTGGATTGATCTCTGGGCTTTCTATTTTGTTCCATTGATCTATATTTCTGTCTTTGTGCCAGTACCATACTGTCTTGATGACTGTGGCTTTGTAGTAGAGCCTGAAGTCAGGCAGGTTGATTCCTCCAGTTCCATTCTTCTTTCTCAAGATAGCTTTGGCTATTCGAGGTTTTTTGTATTTCCATACACATTGTGAAATTATTTGTTCTAGCTCTGTGAAGAATACCGTTGGTAGCTTGATAGGGATTGCATTGAATCTATAAATTGCTTTGGGTAGTATACTCATTTTCACTATATTGATTCTTCCAATCCATGAACGTGGCATATTTCTCCATCTATTAATGTCCTCTTTGATATCTTTCACCAGTGTTTTATAGTTTTCTATATCTAGGTCTTTAGTTTCTTTAGGTAGATATATTCCTAAGTATTTTATTCTTTCTGTTGCAATGGTGAATGGAATTGTTTCCTTAATTTCTCTTTCTGTTTTCTCATTATTAGTGTATAGGAATGCAAGGGATTTCTGTGTGTTGATTTTATATCCTGAAACTTTACTATAGTCATTGATTAGTCCTAATAATTTTCTGGTGGAGTCTTTAGGGTTTTCTATGTAGAGGATCATGTCATCTGCAAACAGTGAGAATTTTACTTCTCTTTTTCCAATTTGGATTTCTTTTATTTCTTTTTCTGCTCTGATTGCTGTGGCCAAAACTTCCAAAACTATGTTGAATAGTAATGGTGAAAGTGGGCACCCTTGTCTTGTTCCTGACTTTAGAGGAAATGCTTTCAATTTTTCACCATTGAGGATAATGTTTGCTGTGGGTTTGTCATATATAGCTTTTATTATGTTGAGGTATGTTCCTTCTATTCCTGCTTTCTGGAGAGTTCTTATCATAAATGGATGTTGAATTTTGTCAAAGGCTTTCTCTGCATCTATTGAGATAATCATATGGTTTTTATTTTTCAATTTGTTAATGTGGTGTATTACATTGATTGATTTGCGGATATTGAAGAATCCTTGCATCCCTGGGATAAAGCCCACTTGGTCATGGTGTATGATCTTTTTAATGTGTTGTTGGATTCTGATTGCTAGAATTTTGTTAAGGATTTTTGCATCTATGTTCATCAGTGATATTGGCCTGTACTTTTCTTTTTTTTGTGGCATCTTGTCAGGTTTTGGTATTAGGGTGATGGTGGCCTCATGGAATGAGTTTGGAAGTTTACCTTCCTCTGCAGTTTTCTGGAAGAGTTTGAGTAGGATAGGTGTTAGCTCTTCTCTAAATTTTTGGTAGAATTCAGCTGTGAAGCCGTCTGGACCTGGGCTTTTGTTTGCTGGAAGATTTCTGATTACAGTTTCAATTTCCGTGCTTGTGATGGGTCTGTTAAGATTTTCTATTTCTTCCTGGTCCAGTTTTGGAAAGTTGTACTTTTCTAAGAATTTGTCCATTTCTTCCACATTGTCCATTTTATTGGCATATAATTGTTGATATAATCTTATGATCCTTTGTATTTCTGTGTTGTCTGTTGTGATCTCTCCATTTTCATTTCTAATTAACTTAATATTTTAAATTCTAACTAACTTGCTTATTTTTATTCAAAGAGAGACAATTTATGTTTTATAATTGTTTAGATTATATATAAACATACCTACTATAAAATTGTTTAGATTATATATAAACATACATACTATAAAATAAATCTCTGTTATATAAAGATGATGCAGTTTTTCTTATGGCTGGTATAATATGGCCTAATCCACTAACTCTTTGAAAAACAGTTGTTGAAACTAATGAAGTTAGTTATTTAATGTAGCTAGTTATCTGCTGGACTGAATATACTGTCAAATCAAAATGTGAGGCAGTCTTAAATAGCTAAGAAGGGTCATATTCTCAAGTTATCATTTATTAATTTTTTCCATGGTATACCTGTAAAGTTGAAATGTTTACTTGGATAATATAATATTTCTATGCTCTTTTCCATGTTATACCTGTGCAGTTGAACTATTTAGTTGGATAATCTAATATTTATATACTAAAGTTGTTGTTCAGTTACCAAGTTGTGCCTGACTCTTTGTGACCACAGGGACTGCAGCATGCCAGACTTCACTGTCCTTCACTATCTCCCAGAGTTTGCTCAGATTGAGTCATTGAATCCATTGAGTCAGTGATGCTATCGAACCATCTCATCCTCTTCTACCCTCTTCTCCTTTTGCCGTCAATCTTTTCCAGCATCAGGGTCTTTCCAATGAGTTGGCTCTTCCCATTAGCTGGCCAAAGTATTGGAGCCTCAGCTTCAGCATCAGTCCTTCCTGTGAATATTCAGGGTTGATTTCCTTTAGGAGACTGGTTTGATCTCCTTGCTATCCAAGAGATTCTCAAGAGTCTTCTCCAGCACCACAAATAGAAAGTATTGATTCTTTGTGCTTGGCCTTCTTAACATTCCAACTCTCACATTCGTACATGACTACTGGAAAAACCATAACTGACTGTACAGACTTTTGTTGGCAGACTGATGTCTTTGCTTTTTAATATATTGTCTAGGTTTGTCATAGCTTTCCTTCCAAGGAGCAAGTGTCTTTTAATTTCATGGCTGCAGTCACCACCTGCAGTGATTTTGGAGCCTAAGAAAATAAAATCTGTCACTGCTTCCACTTTTTCCACTTCTATTTACCATGAACTGATGGAACCAGGTGCCATGATCTTCATTTTTTGAATGTTGAATTTTAAGCCAGCTTTTTCACTCTTCTCTTTCACCTTCATCAAGAGGCTCTTTAGTTCCTCTTTGCTTTCTGCCATTATAAGTGGTATCATCTTCATATCTGAGGTTGTTGGTTTTTCTCCTGGGAATCTTGATTTCAGCTTCTGAGTCATCCAGCCTGGCATTTCTCATGATGTACTGTGCATTTGAGTTAAATAAACAGGGTGACAATATACAGCTTTGTTGTACTCCTTAAATGAACCAGTCATTTGTTCCATGTATGGTTCTAACTGTTGCTTCTTGACCTACATACCGGTTTCTTGGGAGACAGGTAAGGTGGTCAGATGATTGTATTATTCAGGGATTTTATTTCTTATTTTTACAGTCTTTTCTCTTTTTGTAAGAACTCCCAGGTGGTGCAGTGGTAAAAAATGTGCCTGCCAACACAGGAGAGGTAAGAGACACAGGTTGGATCCCTGGGTCAGGAAGATCCCCTGGAGGAGGAAATGGCCAGTCACTCCAGTATTCTTGTCTGGAGAATCTCATGGGCAAGAATCTCATGGGCAGTGGAGCCTGATGGGCTACAGTCCATAGGGTCTCAAAGAGTCAGACACGACTGAAGTGACTTAGCATTTCTAAATACTTTCCTGTTCAGACATACTTCCTGTTTTGTTTTCCCTCATTCAGTGCTCTTATTAAAAATTCCTTATTCTCTATTCTTTGATATCTTCTCATTTAATTTTATTTTTGTGTGATTTTAGTATATCTTATACACACTTTTCTTTCTAATACTGCTTCTTTTCTTTTATGTACAGCTCTTTGGGAATTCTGAAATAGTCTCTTCAATTTTTTTTCTCAGTTCCTGGTATGCAGTGTGTGGTGAATAAATGTTGAATGAATGAGTGCTAATGATCTAGCC
Organism: Bos indicus x Bos taurus; assembly: GCF_003369695.1. Lineage (NCBI taxonomy): Eukaryota > Metazoa > Chordata > Mammalia > Artiodactyla > Bovidae > Bos > Bos indicus x Bos taurus. The sequence goes on along the minus strand of NC_040077.1, from coordinate 83,541,665 downwards.
AAGAAACAATCATCCTGTCAAAATTCCTTTTTCTCAAAATTGCTTAGGACTGAAAACAAAAGTCAACAGCAGAAGCTGTTTCCTAAACTTTACATGTGATTCAGCAGCCTTGAGTTTCATCTGGGCTCATCTAGGACAACTAAGATGATGCTTTCTAAACAGCTGACACTCATCTCAGGCATTGTTGACGGGCCCTGGCTGCCAGCGACCATTAGAGCCTTTGCTCTGGGGCTAAACTCTCCTAATTGTTGAATCCTTAGTATGAGTGATGTTTTTGCCTGAGAACTCCAACACTGTCATGTCTTTTTATCCCTTTACTGTTGACATCAACCTTTAACCAGTACTTATAGTCTCTAATAAGCAGAGGACCTTTTCCTTCTAAGAATCCCCCTGAACTCATAAACCCTCATACTTATTAGATCAGGTGGTTAAAGTAAAATATCTCAGAAAATATTTACTAATGAAAGTGCTGATACAAAAACTAAACCATTATAAAAATAAATCTATAAAAAGCCCTTCATATATTCAAAATATAGTAGTGAAAATATGGACTTCAGTTCAGTTCAGTTCAGTCCCTCAGTCATGTCCAACTCTTTGCGACCCCATGAATCGCAGCACGCCAGACCTCCCTGCCCATCACCAACTCCCAGAGTTCACTCAAACTCACGTCCATCGAGTTGGTGATGCCATCCAGCCATCTCATCCTCTGTCGTCTCCTTTTCCTCCCGCCCCCAATCCCTCCCAGCATCAGAGTCTTTTCCATTGAGTCAACTTTTCACATGAGGTGGCCAAAGTTAGACAAATATATTTAATTTATACAAAAGCAGCTGTTGTGTCATATTACTAGAGGCATTTAAAGTAAGGACCTGTGAACTGAATTGATTATCAGAAAATTCCAAAATAATATTGTCTGGGCAGATTGTTGGGGCATTATCTTGTTTTGTTCTTAAGAATTTGTAGTCAAAATTAGAAAAAAAAAAAAGTTTTTTAGGCTAAACCATCTATGGTGAATAGTCCTTTTAATCATCACGTAGCTCTTAAATGTTTACGACTTGACCTTTGAGGAATCATAGCAAACCAAAAGCTCTGTGCTGTATTAATTGAATGACTCCTGAGGAGAGCCTGAGGAGCTTAAATACCAGTTGATCTCGTGAAATATCAGACTTGAAAGTGGGGCTCGCACACCTGCCAGGCAGCATTAGCGGGGGCAACCGAATCAGCAGCACAGAGTAAGAGCAGAGGCTCTTTCAAACCTTCTATTCCACCTAAAATAGGATTGAATTTTATTTCTCCCTGATGCTTTGGGGTCTTTATTCTTTATGCAGGGCTTGCTTTTCCTGTAACCTGAACCAGGAGCTCTTTCTGTCTACATCAATATCTTAATTCTTCACCTGCTAAATTAAATCAATAGCAAGTTCTTTTCATTTTTCATAGTTATTCTTCAGACTTTTAAAATGATATAGCTCACACAAGGGCACAAAAAATAAAATATTGGAAAAAATAGGCAGTAAAATGTACTAGAAATAGGATATATCTATTCATGTGTTAATTCATTCAACAAATAAATTTGAGTGCCTAGTATATATAAACACTGACTATTCTAGGCTTTAAAGATATGACAGTAAACAGTATACTGTAAAACTAATGAGGCAGTGAGGGAGAAAGTGAGATATAAGAACAGAGAATTGTAATGATAAAAAAAATAAACTTTTTGTATTTTTCTGTTTAATAACTGAATTTTTTCATCCATTAATTACTTACTGTCATGTATTTTTACCCTTCTTTTATTTTTTAAATCTTGAGGCCTATATATTCCCAGGAAATATCATATCATTGTGCAGAATGATTGCCTTACATATCTGTGCTTTATATTTTGCAAGGCAAGTGCTTCTTTGAAATTGGATGTGATTAGTTTAAATATATTTAACATTGAAATATAGTAACTGATTTCATCATTCAATTAACTGAATCAGACATTGAAAAATAATTTATTATTGAATTACTTTTCTAACACTTAATAGAAACTTATAAGAAATCCTTTAGTTAATGTTCTCATTGGTGTATTTTATCATCTGTGATACCACATGCAGAAGCATTACTCATACCCTATCTTATAGCACAAGTACCTGTTAAAGAAAACATTACAGATTTCTGAAGTTGAGAATTGGAAAGACTGGGAAAATACTTCCTTATAATTTATGCTAATTTAACAACCCTGAAGTCTCTGATTAACACAGCAGGGCATGCTGATTTTAATAATTTTTATTCCAAAAACTAGTCATCATTTGCTGCATGCTCAGCTATAATGACATTTTCTAAAGGACTTCCTAAAGCTTCTCAAGAGAGAAATTAATTTTGGAAATCTCCAAAGTGAAATTTTCTGGGCTTGAAGAAATGCTACCTAAAGAATGGTCATTTTTTAAAAAATAGCAGTCACTGATACTCTGCCCAGTGGATAAATGCTAGAGCAAATTCCAATAATCCCTTCCTCTTCCTTTGTATAATCTCCTCCTCTTGAGTACAGATGGAACCTGTGATTTGTTTCTAACAATTGAATATGGCAGAGTTGAATGGGGTGGCATTCCCTTGATTTGCTCACAGTATGTGAGATGTAGTCTTAGAAGGAGAGAGTCTTTTGATGGTCTTGATGAAACTCACTACTGTGATGTGAGCTGCCTATGGTGAGGGTTGCAGAGCAGGAAAGTGAGAGCAACCTCTAGGAGTGAAGAACCCAGCATACAGCCACAGGGAAAGTGAGTTCTACAAACAGCCTCTTGAGTTTGGAAGATGACTGTGAGCTCCGTGAAAATCCTACCCTTCCTGACATTTTGATGACAGCCTTGAACAGGGGACCCAGATAAGCTGTGTCCAGACTCCTGACCCGTTGAAACTGTGAAGTGAAAATGTCTGTTATTTTCAAGTGCTAAATGCGTGGTGATTTGTTACACAGTAATTGAACCCCAATATACTTTGTCTAATGTATTGTTGGGTATAGAAGAGGGTGGTAAAATATGCTTGTTCAGTATAATGACTAAGTTGGAACTGCTTATTGATGTATAACACACATACATCAAATCACACTAATCATAATAGTACAGCTACTTGAAGTTTTATAAATGAAATAAACTGCTGTAACCAGCATCCAGTAGAAGACTAGAAGATTATCACCACCCCAGATTTTCTTTCCATGTCCCTTTTCAGTCACTATTTTCCATTCCCCCTGCAAGGGTAACCATTTTTATTTTATTGTGATTTCCAGCGCCATTGATTGGTTTCACCTATTTTGGAGCTTATGGAAATGAAAGTATACTGTATGTATGCTCTGTCACAACATATCAGCTTACTTTTTTTTTTAAGATTTATTTGTTTATGTCTGTGCTAGGTCTATCGCTGCATGTGGGCTTTCTCTACTTGCGGCGAGTGGGGTCTACTCTTTAGCAGCAGTGCGTGGGCTTCTCATTGCTGTGATCTCTCTTGCCGTGGAGTGTGGGCTGTAAGCTTTAGTAGCTGCTACTCCTGGACTGTAGAGTACTAGCTCAGTAGCTGAAGTGCACGGGCTTAGTTGCCCCATGTCATGTGTGGTCTTCCCTGACCAGGGATCGAAACTGTCCCCTACCTTGGCAGGCAGATTCTTTACCACTGTATCCTTTACCAGGGAAGCCCCAGACAGTTTACTTTTACAAAGCCAACAGAAAAACTATTTTCAGTCTTCATTGAAATTTAGAGAAAGGACATCACCTTTGTTGTATAATGTAACATAATCAAGGGCATGACTATGCCATTTTACTCATAGGTCCTACCCACACTCAAGGAGAGGTGATTATATCAATGTGTACCCCAGTGGAAAAGAATCTTGGAAGCCATCTGAGAATTTGGCCTACTGCAAGGAGAATACCATTGTTTTACAGTTTATTTAATGGCTGGTGAAATATAAGGCACCGTGAGTCTCAATAATTTGTTGCAATAGGTTATGTTAATTGAAATATTTGAGGAAAATTTGGTCTCACAGTTGAAAATGTGTTTTTCCACAGTTTTTCTTAATACTGCAATCGCCCACTTAGAACTGTTAATTTCTTAGAGATTAGTTGCAGTGTGCAACCAGAAACCACATCAGAAAACTTTGTGTGCTCTTTGACATTAAAATCCACTGACCTTTCTTATTTTTTTAATGGATCTTTTACCTACACATGATTGTTGCCTTGCATGATGCAGAAATTTTTGCAACAAATATCAGCTGTTTTCTTTCAAGTGATAGGCTCATTTCACTAATTTTCAAGAAAATGTCTGCCAAAGGCCTCAGATGTACAGGAAATACAAAAGTAAGAGTGATTTTCTTATTTTTACTTGATAACATGTTTTTTAAAATATTTATTTGGCTGCATTTGTTCTTAGTTGGGGCTCACAGCATCTTCACTGTGTCACGTGAGAGTGAGACCTTTCGTGGTGGCACGTGGATTGTCTGGTTGTGGCGTGCAGGTTCAGTAGCTGTGGCATGAGGCCTTGGTTGCTCTGCAGCATGTGGGATCTTAGTTCCACAATCAGTGATTGACCCCACATCCCCTGCAATGTAAGGCTGATTCTGAATTACTGGACCACCAGAAAAGTCCTGATATATCTTTTTAAAATCAGCAAAAAGGATCAAATTAATGGTTAAATTGCAATTTGAATTAACTGTTTATTACATAGTATCCTGCTCTGCTTTCTCCTATAAACATGGGAAGTATAATTTATAAAATAACATGTGGAGACGTTCATTCATTGATAGGATTTCTTCTTTACATGTGACATGTGATCTGTAGCACTTCTTTTGCTGTGAAAAGTATTTTTCTTTCTCCCTAAGTCAAAGTTATGGGCCAAAAGTAACATTTCATTTCTTTACGATTTTCTTAAAATGTACATTTTATCTTTCATATTATGTTAAAAATATTTGAAATGAGTTGTTTCCATAAAATTCTATAAACAGTCTAAAACTCCAGTTTATGTCTTCAGCTACATAAGCCTAATGAGCCATGTGTGGACCACCATTCTTTTTGTGCTTATGTGGTAATTTCCTGATTAATATTAATTAATGACATGTCACTGTTCATTTAAAATGAATGATGAAAATGATTAGTCAACCCTGATACTGAAATCACTCAGCAACTTGGCACCAGATCTCTGTGTCAGGAGGCAGTGCCAGACTTCTAAAGACTGTGTTATTTCTACTTTCTGCTACAGTAAACTGAAATTAAATGATGTTTGTTTTTAGGTAGAGTAAGCCTCTAAAGTCATGATGGATGATTTGGCTTCTTATTGGAGCTTCTGTTTGATTTATTTATAAATGGTGGTAAATTACATAAACTGCATAGCCTCAGAAGAGCTAAGGAGGACTTGTCTAACAAAAAAGTCAGATATACACACTTTTCAAACATCACATGTCCATCTTTACTGTTTTCTTGTGTTTTTGTGTCTTTAAGGATTCTGTTTACTCAATGTCTGGGTTTTCAAAAGGGTTTTTACTATTCAGAGTTCTTAATGTTTCTTTTCCTTATGTTTATTATTTTTAGTGACAATTAGGTTAACTATGCAGATGAATGATTTGCCAATTTGCAAAATACTACATGTGTATCCATATATTATGTGTGTGTTTATAAGTGTGTGTGTGTGTGTATAATAAATGAGACCATGGTATTATATATAGCTTGGGTCAAAGGACAGTCAACACCAGTAAATTTATTTTTTTCCTCTAAAAGCTACTCTTCTATCTAAAAACTGCCAGTAACAGGCGCAATCAGATAAGTAAACTAAAGTCAAAAGAGTACTTTGCCTAATTTTCCATAAAGACACCATCAAAGCTAGGTCAAAAAATAAGCTGGATTTATTAATGACTTTTCTAGCAATGGAAAAAGCTTTTAAGACCAGAATTTCAATAATAAGTAAAACAGGGAGGCATGTATATACGTATAGCTAATTTCTTAGTTCTTCACCAAGTTCTACTTCTTGAATGTTCAGTTACAAAGTTCACTTCCTGTGAAAAGCTTCAGGTTTGTTTTGATGGAGATGGAAACTGCCAATGCTAGATATCATTTCCTAAGGAGTTTTAGGACATAATATAATTCTTAAAGAGATGGGAATACCAGACCACCTGACCTGCCTCCTGAGAAATCTGTATGCAGGTCAAGAAGCAACAGTTAGAACTGTATATGGAACAATGGACTGGTTCCAAATCAGGAAAGGAGTACATCAAGGCTGTATATTGTCACCCTGCTTATTTAACTTATGTACATCAGAAAAATGCTGGGCTGGATGAAGCACAAGCTGAAATCAAGATTGCTGGGAGAAATATCAATAACCTCAGATATACAGAAAACATCACCCTTATGGCAGAAAGCCAAGAAGAACTAAAGAGTCTCTTGATGAACATGAAAGAGGAGAGTGAAAAAGTTGGCTTAAAGCTCAACATTCAGAAACCTAAGATCGTGGCAACCAGTCCCATCACTTAATGGCAAATAGATGGTGAAACAATGGAAACAGTGAGAGACTTTATTTTTTGGGGCTCCAAAATCACTGCAGATGGTGAATGCTGCCATGAAATTAAAAGACACTTGCTCCTTGGAAGAAAAGCTATGACAAAACCAGAAAGCATATTAAAAAGCAGAGACATTACTTTGCAAACAAAGGTCTGTCTAGTCAAGGCTATGGTTTTTCCCAGTAATCATATATGGATGTGAGAGTTGGACTATATAGAAAGCTGAGCACTGAAGAATTGATGCTTTTGAACTGTGGTGTTGGAGAAGACTCTTGAGGATCCCTTCGGACTGCAAGGAGGTCAAACCAGTTACTCCTAAAGGAAATCAATCCTGACAATTTATTGGAAGGACTGATGCTGAAACTGAAACTCCAATACTTTTGCCACCTAATATGAAGAGCTGACTCATTTGTAAAGACCCTGATGCTGGGAAAGATTGAAGGCGGGAGGGGAAGGGGATGACAGAGGATGAGATGGTTGTATGGCATCACTGACGTGATGGACATGAGTTTGAGTAGGCTCTGGGAGTTGGTGAAGGACAGGCAAGCCTGGCATGCTGCAGTCCACGGGGTCACAAAGAGTCAGCCCCAACTGAGTGACTGAACTGAATTGAAGGAGCTTTAGGCTTTTGTCTGTCTAATTCAGTGTTGTATTTGCCACCTAGTGGTTGAAAGGAAATACTCATGAAACCAATTGATTGTCTCGAAGGGACTGGTACTAAAGGAAGCTGGATGGCACCCAAAGAAAATTGGGAAAAACTTGACCTTTGATTTGATTGTATCTTTTACCTGAATCATGAGTTGAAGGATGATAAGAATAGTAATAGAAACAGGGACATTTAGGAAGCTATAGTGAAGGAGCTACAAGTGTAAGAACCATCTAGAACCTTAAGCCAACAGAGAGAAAATAAAATATCTAGGAAAATAAAGAACATGATTGTGCAGATAAAACATGATTATTTGTGTTTCTGGTCATCTGGGGTGTGGCAAATGGCTTTTGAACATAAAGTGTTAACATTAGAAGTCATGTACCTGATCCAAAATCATGGTCAAAATTGTCTGCTTTATGATTTCGTCTATGTTTGGGAACTTTCTGGAGGCCTTGTCTTGAGGTCAACCAAGAGTTTGGATTGCCAAATGGAACTGGCATTTTTATATTGTGGAATATGGACACACATGTTGTGTGTGTATCACTTCAGTAATCACTGAATTTTGATTACTGTATTTAGTCAATAGTACTTGATAAGATTCTTTCCAACAAAGTTCACGTGTAGCCTTTCTTTGTTAACTTTTTACAAATAACAAACATTCAGGTTGAAGCTTGTATAATGGTAGGGAAGAGAGATGTTGTGGAAAGGCAGCTTTAATTTCTTGATGATAAGACAATTTGGACAATATACTAAATTAACCCCTTATAATATTTAACTAACTCAGCTTAAAGAAGATTCAAGGCCAAATAGGTGACGTTATCTCCAAGTGACTCACTTTTTTCCCAGCATTATGTTGATTATGAGTTGTGAACCAGCCACGTCATCACTCACCAATATTAGTTCTTTATAGCAAGCAACTTTTGTCTTTTATAAGGGGAAGCTATCAGATGCCAAAGTGAACTTGTTCAGTCATGTCTGATTCTTTGTGACCCCATGGACTATAGCCCACCAGGCTCCTTCCATCCATGGAATTTTCTAGGCAAGAGTACTGGAGTGGGTGCCACTTCCTTCTCCAGGGGATATTCTGACCCGGGGATTGAACCTGGGTCTCCCACATTGCAGGCTTTACCATTTGAGCCACCAGGGAATCCCATCAGATGCCAACACTCAGCTATTTTGGTATCACAAAAATTAACTTTAGACATTGTTCAATCAGATCATTCACAATGTTTTTCTCAGAATCTAAGGTTTACTTTTGTAATGGACTCTTTGAAAGAATTCATATATTTATCTGTCAATTATTGAATGGTTGTTTTATGCCAATCTATGTTAAAGGAGCTTGTTTGGAATGGTGATGAGCCAGGGCATGTCTAATATCAGTGTCTAGAGCTTGACTGTCTAAAACAGTAGATATTAGCCATATGTGACTATAAACACTTGAATTTTGGATAGTCTGGATGGAGATGTTTTATAAGAATGAAATACACATTGGGCTTTCAATGCTTAATAAAAATAAAATACATAAAATATAGAATTAATATTATTGTATTGGTTACATATTAAAACAATATTTTTGTCACATTTGTTTAACATACAGTATTTTTTTAAATTTTATTTTATTTTTAAACTTTACATAATTGTATTAGTTTTGCCAAATATCAAAATGAATCCATTTGTTTAAAATTTTTTAAATATAAATTTATTTATTTTAATTGGAGGCTAATTATTTTATAGTATTGTATTGGTTTTGTCATACATCAACATGATGTTTTAATTTTTTTAAGTGGTGGTGGTTTAGTTGCTAAGTCATGTCCGACTGTTTTGCAACCCATGGACTGTAGCCCGCCAGGCGCCTCTGTGCATGGGATTTCCCAGGCAAGAATACTGGAGTGGGTTGCCATCTCCTTCTCCAGGGGATATTCTCTACCTAGAGATCAAGCTTGGGTCTCCTGCACTGCAGGTGGTCTTTTGCATTGCAGGTGGATTCATTACCAACTGAGCCATGAAGGAAGCATCTATAAAATTCAAAAATATGAATCTGACTAATATTTTTGGCTTGATTATATTTTTACTGAACAGCCAGATTTCCAGAGTTTGTAGTTTAGATTTTGACTTCTATTTAAATGATACCTATTTATTTCAACAGTTGAAGAGATTCTAATAATTCTAGTATTTACTGCATGTTTGTATTGAGGGCATCAGATATAGGAATTTTCCCTTTTCCACAGCAAGCCAAAGTCATGTATGACCCATATCTTCTATCAGTATGGATACTGGCCGTTTTCTTTGGCAATTTGGCAATTTCTAGACAAAGCTAAAACTTCCTCTTGGAATTTTTGCTACGCCTCTGGTAAGGGATTGAATTCTAAGGGTTAAACAAAGATGCTTACTTATAGTTAACCTGGTATTTTCTTTGTTCAATCTTTAAGTAAATGCCGTCTATAAAACTAAATCAGGAATCGAGTCTATGAATAGTGGTGTACAAATCTTTGAAGTAAGTGTGTTTCCATATCTTATGAAAAAAATATGTAGAGTGAGATTGCTTGGTCATTTGGCAGATGTGTGTTTATCTTTTTAAGAAATTAACAAAATCTTTCCCCATATGGCTATACTGTTATACATTTTCAGTGGCAATATAGGGTAGTGCTGGCTTCCTTGGTGGCTCAGACGGTAAAGATCTTCCTGGGTTGAGAAGATCCTGTGAAGGAGGACATGGCAACCCACTCCAGTATTCTTGCCTGGAGAATTCCATAGACAGAGGAGCTTTGCAACCTACAGTCCGAGGGATTGGAAAGAGTCAGACACGACTGAGTGACTCACACACACACACACACACACACACGCACACACACACATGCACACATACAGAGAAGAATGCCAGTTGCTCCAGTTGCTTGCCAAAATTTTGACATTTTCAATCTTTAAAACTGTTATTCTAATGGATACATGGTGGTACCTTACTGTAGGTTTAATCTGCATTTCCCTAAAGACCTAGGTTCACATCTTTACATGTGCTTAACTGTCACTCTTATCTCTTCTTTCATGAAGTGACTGTTTAACTCTTATGCTCATTTTTATTGGGTTGGTTGTCATCTTATTATTGAATTCAACTTTCAAAAATATGTATTCTTTTATCAGTCCTTTATCAGATGTTTTACAAATATTAATACTAGCCTATGGTTTGCCTTTTCATTTCCTTAACAGTGTCTTTCAAAGAACAGAATTCTTATATTTGATAAAGTACAAATTATCAATTATTTTTCTTTAGTAATTGTACTGCTTTGTCCTACTTAAGACATCTTTGTCTACACTATGACAGCAGAAGAATTTATACTACATTTAATTTTGGACATTTTAGAGTTTCCACTTTTTATGTCTATGACTAATTTTGAGTTAATTTTCATATAAAATGTGAAGAAAAATCCAAGTCTATTTTATCCATATATATCCAATTATTCTAGTTGAAGGATATTCATTGAAGACTATTATTTGTCCACTGAATTGTCTTAGTAAATTTGGTCATGAAAATCAATTAAGCATATTATATGTTGTTTATTTCTTGAATTTTTGTTTACTTCCATTGACTTTTTATGTCTATCCCTTGCACCAGTATCACACTAATGTGATTGCTGTGGCGTTACAGTAAGTCTTAAAATAGCAGTGCCCTCCAATTTTACTCACTTTTGAAAATTATTTTGGCTTTTATAGGTTATTTGAATTCTATGAAGAAAGAAATTGGCCAGTTTATTTAAAACCTTGAATTTTGATGAAATTTGAGTTGCATCCTTAGATAAAATTTGAGAGAAATTCCAGTATAGCTGTATTTAATCTTCCGATCATAAACATCATAAAGTTCTTCATTTTTTTTTAAATTTCTCTATATTATTTTATAGTTTTTATTATATAGGTCTACCACTCCAGTACTCTTGCCTGGAAAATCCCATGGACGGAGGAGCCTGGTGGGCTACAGTCCATGGGGTCGCTAGGAGTCGGATACGACTGAGTGACTTCACTTTCACTTTTCATTTTCATGCTTTGGAGGAGGAAATGGCAACCCACTCCAGTACTCTTGCCTGGAGAATCCTAGGGATGGAGGAGCCTGGTAGGCTACTGTCTATGGGGTTGCACAGAGTCGGATATGACTGAAGCGACTTAGCAGCAGCAGCAGCAGCAGCACATATATTATTAAATTATCCCAAGATATTTTATGTTTCTAATGCTACTTTAAAATAATATGGGTTTTATTTCAGTTCTCAATGATTCTTGAGATATTGAAGTACACTTATTTTTGTCTATTTATTTTTCTATTGCCCTTTTATTCTGCAACATTGCTAAACTTGCTTATTAGTTCTAGTAGCATTTTTGGTAGATGACATTAAATATTCTACATAAATGATTTTATAATTAGAAAATTAAATGTTTTGCCTCTTGTTTCTAATAAATCACATTTTATTCTTCTCATTGCCTTCTTTGGCTCCTACTTTAAGGAAATCAGTCATTTAGGCTAAGTTTGTGTATAGCAATATGAACATTTTATGGATTGTCTGTTGTTTTTAGTCCATATGTAATTTTGACCAAAGCCAAGACTTCCATTTTGCTTTGACTCTCACATGGTTACAGGTACAAAGATGATCAGCTCAGCAATAAATTATAAATAGGTAGACACATTTTCTGGGGCTTCTAAAAAGAGCCTTTGAAAGTCCATCTTATTGTACAATAAGTCTCTCATGGTAAAACAGACAGGGGTGGTATTTAGTTTTCTCTTCTTTTGGTTTACAAAATTCTTTGATAATGACATGAAGCTCAGTCTGAATAAATATTGAAGATTCATCTGCAAATATTATATTTCTACCTGCATAATAATTCCGATTTCAGGATTATTAAACCTGAAGGGAAATTAGAAAGTTTTCTTCCAAGGAACTTTCTGAGGAAAAGAACATTCTAATAAAGGCTATTTTTGTAGAGGATCATTCCTGCAGAGGCTGAAGGAGTGGTAGAAAGATAAGGAGAAGGTAGTCCTAAAGAGAGAGAGGCCTGTGGAGATAAATATATCCAAGACTGAAATTCAGACTTTCTCTTTAATCTTTGCCAAATAGAGCTTTGAAGATACCAATTTGAGCTCTGTTTTTCTTTTGAAGATGGTTGCATACCAACTGAAAAATGATTATTGGTAGTTAATAATATAGTATTGTATACTTGAAAGTTATTGAGTGTAGATCTTAAGCATTCTCATCACATACACAAACATGCAAAGAGTTACCTATATGAGGTTGCTGCTGCTGCTGCTAAGTCGCTTCAGTCATGTCCAACTCTATGTGACCCCATAGACGGCAGCCCACCAGGGTCCCCCGTCCCTGGTCCCTGGGATTCTCCAGGCAAGAACACTGGAGTGGGTTGCCATTTCCTTCTCCAATGCATGAAAGTGAAAAGTGACAGTGAAGTCGCTCAGTCGTGTCCGACTCTTCGCAACCCCATGGACTGCAGCCGACCAGGCTTCTCCGTATATGGGATTTTCCAGGCAAGAGTACTGGAGTGGAGTGCCATCGCCTTCTCTGCTATATGAGGTAATGGATATGTTAATTATCTTGATCTTGATAATCATTCCACACTGCATACATATATCAAATCATCACACTTTAAACTTACACAATTATATTTGTTACTAAATCCTTAATAAAGTTATAAAAATGATTGTTGGATGTTTAGAGACTTAATACCTTCCCTTATTGTCCACCTCAAAGGCATACAATATTATATATATCAAATGTTCCATCCAGAATGGCTAGTATAATTCTAAATTTTCCTTGATAAAAAATTATGCCCTTTGGAAAGATATGTGCATGAAGTGAGATTGGGATATGAATGCTTAAAAGCCTGCAGATGATTCTAGGAAGTAGTTTATATTTACTGTTATATGTATTTACAAATATACTATACTAGTATATATACTATAGTAGTATAATATACTATACTAACAAATACAGTTAGTTAAAAGTTTCTGCTTATACTATTCCATATCTTGAGTCTCCCCCATCCCATCCTGATGATCAGGCCATCTCTAGACACTAACCAATTAGTGAGTGGCCTCTAATAGGCAGAATTTATGGGGAAGTAATCTGGATGAATCACAAACTGGAATCAAGATTTCCAGGAGAAATATCAATAATCTCACATGTGCAGATGATACCACTCTAATGGCAGAAAGTGAAGAGGAGCTAAAGAGCCTCTTGATGAGGGTGAAAGAGGAGAATGAAAAACCTGGCTTAAAACTCAACATTCAAAAAATAAAGATAATGGCATCCAGTCTGATCACTTCATGGCAAATTGAAGGGGAAAATGTGAAAAAGTGACTGGTTTTATTTTCTTTGGCTCCAAAATGACTGCGGATGGTTACTGAAGCCATGAAATTAAGATGTTTACACCTTGGAAGGAGTGACAAACCTCAACAGTATATAAAGAAGCAGAGACATCACTTTGCCAACAAAGGTACGTATAGTCAAAGCTATGGTTTTCCAGTAGTCATGTAGGAATGTGAGAGTTGGACTGTAAAGAAGGCTGAGCTCCAAAGACCTGCTGTTTTTGAATTGTAGTGCTGGAAAACACTCTCGAGAGTCCTTTGGACAGCAAGCAGAGCAAAGCAGTCAATCATAAAGAAAATCAGCCCTGACTATGTATTGGAAGGACTGATGCTGAAGCTGACACTACAATACTTTAACTGCCTGAGGCCAAGAGCCGACTCTTCCTGATGCTGCAAAAGATTGAAGAAAAAAGGAGCAGAGGGAGGCAGAAGATGAGATGGTTATATAATATCACCAACTTAATGGACATGAATTTGAGCAACTCCAGGAGGTAATGGGGAGAAAGAAATGGCAACCCACTCCAGTATTCTTGCCTGGAGAATCCTGTGGACAGAGGAGCCTGGTGGGCTGCTGTCCATGGGGCTGCACAGAGTCGGACATGACTGAAGTGACTTAGCATGCATGTGTGCATTGGAGAAGGAAATGGCAACCCACACCAGTGTTCTTGCTTAGAGAATCCCAGTGACAGAGGAGCCTGGTGGGCTGCCATCTATGGGGTCTCACAGAGTTGGACATGACTGAAGCGACTTAGCAGCAGCAGCAGCAGGAAGTAATGGAGGACGCAGGAGCTTGGCATGCTATAGTCCATAAGGTCACAAAGAACTGGACATGACCTAGCGGCTGAACAACAACATCAACAAATCTCTCCAAAAGTAAGTTCCTCGACAAGAGTCAATATGGAGGTGGGTTTTAATAGTTTTGACAGTGTCTCAAGCCATAGATTTTTATAGGAAAGATGACAGCCAATCAGAACTTTTGCTTATTAGTCTTCAGGGAAGGTTTGGAGAGCAAACTTAGTAGGGAGTATGTATGTCTTCTATCCTTTTATGAGTTTCCTTATGTAAATACACAACAGAAAGTGATATTCTTTAGACCTGACAAATTAGGAGGCAGTTTTCACCAAGGAAATTAAGTGTTCATTTAAATTATTATTAGGTCTTAAAATATTACTGAAGGACAAATTTCAGAATGGAGCAGAAGGCTTTTTTTCATAAATATCAGAGTCATACCTATCGTTAGAAAGTTATTTACCACAGTAGCCTAGGATAGACTTCTGGTAAGAGTAGGTCAGGTGGGTCTTGGAAGTGCAAGGGAGTCCTAAATCAAAATTCTTAAGCTGTATAAGATGGATAGATCACAGTGGAGCCTCATGAAACTATGAAATCCCCCCAAATCACCAGGTAAATGATTATTAAAAAACAAGTTGAGTTTATTAATAATCTTGCCCACAAATAAATAAAGTCTTGAAAAGGAAAGCTACAAAGAAAGTTTTATAGAATTGGAACTGGTACCTATATAATTTTTGAGGTGGGGTTTCTAAAGCAAGGAATGCATAGAGATTGGATAACATGGGCAGACTGAAGACACTTTTAATAATTTGGAGACTGTTGAGCAGGATCTTTAAGCAAACTGTCTACTGAAACTTCATGTTCTTATCTTTCCAGAACAGTTATGGCAATGGAACCAATTTATACTTGCTTTGTGGTTTGGCAAATTTATATTTCTTGGGTTCTTAAGTTCAGGTTTCATTACTCAAATTGAATTTGAGGTTACCTCGCATTGCATAGAAGGCAGTAAGACTATCTCCATCCTTTTACAGACATTCCGTTTTTAATCAAATCAATCGAGATAAAAAATAGTATAGTCCAAGTGCTTTATATATGTTAAAAACCATGTATAATCCCTTAAAAGTAATCTGTTTAACATGTCAAATGAGTTAGAGGATGAAGATGGTCACAAAAGAAGTGTGACACCTAATGTTGTTATGTTAAGCATTACCTCAAAATCCTAGGGGACACTTGATGACAATGAACAGCATGATGTTTTGATATACACATACATTGTGAAATGATTACCACTATCAAGCTAATAATACATCATGCAATTTAAGTCAGTAAGCATTGCCCTATGTTTTCAAAACTAGAAGGATGACTATGAATAATAGGCATTAATGCACTTCTTTATTTAAATAAAGGGTGGAGGAATACAATAATACTTTGTCTTCAGAAATATAGCTGAATAAATTAGGTGAAAATTTTCAACAAGAAAGACATTTTAAAATATAACTTATCTTATTCTTTTAATGAGTAATTTCAGAAATCTGTTTATACCAAATCATGCTCTTCATTTTAAACACCCAGCTTTCTACAGTAGTGCAAAAAAAGATTTTCAGGCTTCCACGTTCTCTAGGGAGTTAATCAAATAGAAAAATCTTGTTGCTTAAGGTCTTTTACATTCAGATGAACAAAAATATAGTCTAAATGATAGGTACAAGTCTATAATTTTTATGATCTGATAGCATATATTAATTTTCTAGTTTTGGCCTAAAATAATGAATAACTAAAACTAAGGATTTTGGCTCTGGTATTCCAAAAATTTAGGCATTACAATAACCAAAAATTCAAAAAAAATTATATTTAGAACTGAACCTATATCATTATCTTTGTGGTTTGAATTTAGTAGTAATAAATTAAAGCTGAGTGTTTTCTAGGAGAGGTTGGTTTATTAGATAATGAATCTGTCAGAAATTGTGTATATAAGTTGTAGAAATTATGAATAGAGATGACTGAATAGTTGTGTCTCTAATCAAGAGTTCTTAACTTTTTTAATATTATATAAAGATTTTTCCGAGTGAAAACACATTCAATTTTGTAGAGAAAAGATTTTGTTAGTATAGGTTACTAATAATAGTATCACTAAAATAAGATCCACTAAAATTATGCATCAGCATTATTTCAATACCAAGAAGCCCAACTCATTTTTAAAAAACATTGTAAAACAGAAATATGAAACCTGTGACAGTTAATTTCTGAATTATGATTGGCTAACTGGTAGCTCAGCTGGTAAAGAATCCACCTGCAATGCAGGAGACCCCGATTTCATTCCTGGGTTGGGAAGCTCTGCTGGTGGAGGGATAGGCTACCCACTCCAGTAGTTCTGGGCTTCCCTGGTAGCTCAGATAGTAAAGAATCTGCCTGCAATGCAGGAGACCTGGGTTCGATCCCTGGGTTGGGAAGATCTCCTGGAAAAGAGACCCATTTTAGTATTCTGGCCTGGAGAATTCCATGGACAGAGGAGCCTGGCAGGCAAAGAGTTGTAAACAACTGAGCGACTTTCACTTTCAACCTAGATATTCTATGCTGTTTATGTCATAGGACTTCATAGAATCATTGAACGGAAGAGTTTTCTTAGAAACTACCTGCACGCCTGCTTCAGTTCAGTTCAGTTCAGTTGCTCAGTTGTGTCCGACTCTTCACGACCCTATGAACCGCAGCAGGCCAGGCCTCCCTGTCCATCACCAGCTCCCGGAGTTCACCCAAACCCATGACAATCGAGTCGGTGATGCCATCCAACCATCTCATCCTCTGTCGTCCCCTTCTTCTCCTGCCCTCAATCTTTCCCAGCATCAGGGTCTTTTCCAATGAGTCAGCTCTTCGCATGAGGTGGCCAAAGTACTGGAGTTTCAGCTTCAACATCAGTCCTTCTAATGAACACCCAGGGCTGATCTCCTTTAGGATGGACTGGTTGGATCTCCTTTCAGTCCAAGGGACTCTCAAGAGTCTTTTCCAACACCGCAGTTCAAAAGCATCAATTCTTCACTTCAGTTGTGTCCAACTCTTTGGGACCCTGTGGACGGTAGCCCACCAGGTGCCTCTCTCCATGGGATTTTCCGGGCAAGAATACTGGAATGAGTTGCCACACCCTCCTCAAAGGGATCTTCCCAACCCAGGGACTGAACTTGCCTCTCTTAAGTCCCCTGCATTGGCAGGTGGACTTCTTTACCGCTGCCACTACTTGCAAAGCCCAGAAACTACCTTGTTGTTGTTTTTCAGTCCCAGTCGTGTCTGACTCTTTATGACCCTGTGGACTGCAGCACGCCAGGCCACCCTATCCCTCACAATCTCCTGGAATTTGCCAGAGTTCATGTCCATCACATCAGTGATACCGTCCAGTCATCTCATCTTCTGCTTCTGCTTTCAATCTCCTGGAATTTGCCAGAGTTCATGTCCATCACATCAGTGATACCGTCCAGTCATCTCATCTTCTGCTTCTGCTTTCAATCTCCTCTTCTCCTTCTGCTCTCAATCTTTCCCAGCATCAGGGACTTTCCCAATGAATTTTCTCTTTACATCAGATGACCAAAATACCAGAGCTTCAGCTTTAGCATCAGTCCTTCCAGTGAGCATTCAGCATTGATCTTCCTTAAGATTGACTGGTTTTATCTCCTTGCTGTCCAAGGGAGAAAGTACCTACTCAAACCTAATTATTGAATTAGCATAATGTGAATCTAATAGATGGAAAATACCTGTTCAAAATCATATAGCAAGTTTATTGCTAGTAAGTATATCCTAAATTGCCTGAATTCATCTTAATTTTTTAAGACTTTTTGAAATAGTTCATTCTGTGTGGTACCAGGTTTGAGGACAGTGCCATGAAGGTAGTTTCAGAAAAACTTAAGATTGAACTAAAATCCTGGGGCTTTCAAATGCCCCCTTTCCAGAACATTTATCTCAGCAACTCTTTTGACTATGACCACTGTCTTGGCACTGATACTTTAACCCTAACATCACATATAAACTCCAGATGCCAATTATGTGTATGTTCAGTTAACCATTGGAAATTTCTACCTGGATGTTCTGTAGGCATAGATCTCAAAAGCAGTTTATCCCCAGCTACTAAAGAACTTAGTCTATCTCATTTGCTTTTGTTGACGTTTTGTTAATTGTTGCTTGGGTTGCTGTTGTTCAAGAGGTCTTGCTTTACATTTCTGAAGAATACAGCTATGGTTTATATGCGATGCCAAATTTTAAAAAACTAATTTTAAACACTTTCCCAAACATTTAAATACTGTTCATGTGACTAATAAACCACAAATTACTTTAAGTTGAATTCTCTTGAATATGTTAAGGATTGATCACAAAACTAAGTCCTGCTAAACAATTCAAACAATAACAGTTCCTAAATGTTTTGATAACTTAAGTCTTATTAAAATTGTTACAATAATTATAATATTGTATCATAGTATTTTTTGAAAATATAAATAATATGGCTGAAAAACTGGAAATTTTCTTTTCTAAAAAGTAACAGTTGGTATAGGTCACAGTAAGGCTCCAAAATCACTGCAGATGGTGACTGCAGCCATGAAATTAAAAGATGCTTACTCCTTGGAAGGAAAGTTATGACCAATGTAGATAGCATACTGAAAAGCAGAGACATTACTTTGCCAACAAAGGTCCGTCTAGTCAAGGCTATGGTTTTTTCCAGTGGTCATGTATGGATATGAGAGTTGGACTGTGAAGAAAGCTGAGCGCTGAAGAATTGATGCTTTTGAACTGTGGTGTTGGAGAAGACTCTTGAGAGTCCCTTGGACTGCAAGGAGATCCAACCAGTCCATTGTGAAGGAGATCAGCCCTGGGATTTCTTTGGAAGGAATGATTCTAAATCTGAAACTCCAGTACTTTGGCCACCTCATGCGAAGAGTTGACTCACTGGAAAAGATCTAATGCTGGGAGGGATTGCGGGCAGGAGGAGAAGGGGACGACAGAGGATGAGATGGCTGGATGGCATCACTGACTCGATGGACGTGAGTCTGAGTGAACTCCGGGAGTTGGTGATGGGCAGGGAGGCCTGGCATGCTGCGATTCATGGGATCGCAAAGAGTCAGACACGACTGAGCAACTAAACTGAACTGAACTGAACTGAAGGTGATCCATAGAGGATCTGGTCTTTTTGATGGGGAATCCTGAAATAACAG
Source organism: Bos indicus x Bos taurus (assembly GCF_003369695.1). Taxonomy (NCBI): domain Eukaryota; kingdom Metazoa; phylum Chordata; class Mammalia; order Artiodactyla; family Bovidae; genus Bos; species Bos indicus x Bos taurus. Next base: position 83,522,175 of record NC_040077.1, on the reverse strand, counting down.
TATTTATAAGTCTTTCTATGGGCTTCCCTGGTAGCTCAGCTGGTAAAGAATCCGCCTGCAATGTGGGAGACCTGGGTCTGATCCTTGGGTTGGAAAGATCCCCTGGAGGAGGGCATGGCAACTGCTCCAGTATTCTTTCCTGGAGAATTCCATGGACAGAGGAGCTTGGCAGGCTACAGTCCATGGGCTCGCAAAGAGTCAGACAGAACTACGTGACTCAGCACAACACATAAGTCTTTCTGTGGGACATTTACTCTTTCTTCTGCCCATGATGGTATAAACCATCCCCCACCAGTATTCTGGGAAAAGTACAGGTACTTGAAAGAGGTATCAATATTTAATGTGAAAACTATTACCTAATGTGCCTAGTTTCAGAATGTCATCCAATCAGCCTCAAAGCTTCAATTCAGATCATCTCTCCTTCAAATGCAGGAAGAAAACCTTTCACCTTCTGCTATGTTAGGTGACAGTGGGTTCTTGGGTGTACAGCTGCTCATTCAGCAGGCTTTGAAAGAATGCTTTTGTTAACTCTACCTTACATTCTGTACCTGACACATTTTATGAGGAAAATATGCTTATTTTCCATTGTCCCTTCCCCCATACCTTGTAGGCAGTTACAATTCAGCTTTCATTCAACTCTGATAATATATTTTCTAGAATCAGCCATTTTGACTAGTTTTTTATAGTATATTGATATAATCTTATATGTAATCCTTTCTTTCAACTCTGTTTTATAGTATATGACAAATATATCTAATTTATGATGGGATATTAAGAAAAGGAGCCCATAATGAATCTGTAAGTGTTCTTCTGAGATCTTGTACTAATGTGTTTGATATATTATTTTTCCTCATCTTTATCTTCTTCCATTGTACGAGGACACTTCTGTGGACAAAATATTCAGCTTTAAGTTATATGTGCTGAGCTTAGGCAGCTACAGGCATTGCGTCCAGGCTCCTCTGTCCATGGGGATTCTCCAGGCAAGAATACTGAGGTGGGTAGCCATGCCCTCTTCCAGGGGACCTTCCCAACACAGGGATAGAACCCAGATTTCTTGCATTGCAGGCAGATTCTTTACCATCTGATCTATCAAGGAAGCCCAAGAATACTGGAGTGGGTAGCCTGTCCCTTCTCCAGAGGATCTTCCCAGCTCAGGAACTGAACCAAGGTCTCCTGATTGCAAGTGAATTCTTTACCAGCTGAGCTACCAAGGAAGCCCTATAAGTTATATTTCCTCCTAAATATTTTATTCTTAAGATTGAAATTCTAAATATTTTGAAAATTGGAATTATCCTGTTAGCCCACATCTTGACATGTTTGAAGTCATTAAATTTGAAAGTCACTGAGTTTCTTTAATATTGACTAAGGTGATTGATGATATTGACAACAATGAGGAAGGAAAGATTTGTTTTTAGTGTGGACCGCAGTCAGGTTTATTCCTGCCATAGTTGGGTTGGATATCATTATTCTAGCAATGAAATATCTAGAGAGAATTATGCTTGTGACAGAGAAGCCATGTAGCATCATCTGCTCAGAATTATAAGGATCTGAAGGGTCTAACGCTTCATTAAGAAAGCAGGCAGTTCACATTGTAAAGTACATTGGAGATAAGCAAAGCCTTTATGCAATTCATTGATGGAGTCGGTATGGGAAATGAGCTTTTGCAAATAGAATGACTAAAGACTTCTGCAAATAGAAGAAAGCATCCTAAAATAGGGAAATAACTACTCTTACAGTAAATGGTGTGTTATAGGAAGAGCAATGGATCTAAAAATGTAAAAGGAGAAGAACAGGATGAATAAAAATTCTTGCCTAAAGTCTCCATTGGTTCTTTATTGAGGAGAAACTGGAAGTATGTGTGTACACACACATAAACATGCACACATACATCACAGGCCAACGTAGATGTATATACTACATCTACATCGTGGCTGCATACACTTCTATGCAGTGTTCTATAATCAGTTATTTAGAATTCTTATCTAGACCTGTGATTTAGCCACTCTCAGAAAATCCTTTTGCTATCCTCCTAAATTCTAAGGTAAAAACACCTCTTTCAGACATTGTAATTCTTGAATAATCTATCTTAGTATCACCATACAGATATTTTTCTGAATAAAATTACACATTATACTGGCACAAAAGGATATCTCTGATGAAAGTCATAAGTGCCAGTCTGACTTCTTGTCCTAAAGCTCTTATCTCTGCCAAGGCCCCCAAATTGGGGTCATTTAGTTCATATCTGTCAGCTCACCTGGCTTAGAGAAATTTCTCTCCTGGGCAAGTTGAAAGTCTACCTGAGGAAGCTGAGGAGTACAAGTTTTATGACTTATTTGAGAACATTTGTTGTTTTTGAGGTAAGTTATGATATATTTTACCACTGCAGGTTAAAAATGTAATGAAAATAATGTTTGTCTCTTCATTTGCTCTCCTAATGCATGCAACAGTGCATGCTTAACTTCTGAAAGTTACAGGATGATTGCAATTTTTTTAATCAATGAAGCTTTATTTTGTGGGTGCCCACTGATTTGCACATAAAAGAACATGTGTATGTGCATGCTAAGTCACTTCATTCATGTCTGACTCTGTGCAACCCTATGGAGGGATAGAACCTGCGTCCCCTGCATCTCCTGTGTTCCACGTAGATTTTTTACCATTGAGCCAACTGGGAAGACAAAAAGAAAATATAACCAGTTCCTTTTCTGCTGAAAATCTAGCTGATGGCATGAAAGTTTGCAAGCATTGACAAAACAATTTCATCAGCGTTGTAAAATCATTCAGGTAACAGATGGTATTCAGAAATGGCTTCTCTGAGGGCTGAGGTGCAGGAAACCATTGCAGCTACATGATTTGCTGATTGCTTTGTAACTGGATACCTCCAGTGATCTAATGCCATGTGTCTTTTGCAACACTATAGCCACCACTCAGAGGAAAAAAAATAACAAAAATACATATGGTTCAGAAACCTGCAACAGCTCATGAAAGACCTTGGCATTTGCAATTAACACTAGCGGGGTTAAAGGCTAATTTTCTTATCTTTCCATGGAAAACTACTTGTTAAAAGTGCATCCCAGGGGTTCATTTTTATCTACATTTGTTCATCAAGTTTTCATCTGGTTAATCTATGGTAGAATCTTCTTCCCTATTCATGCTCATCATTCTGAGTTTCATGTTGTTTCTGCCTCCAGGCCTTTTCTTGCACTTACCTTTCCAACTTCAAAAATGCATTTTTTTCAGGAAGCTTTTCTGATTGGTCTATTTTGATCATTTCTGTGGCCAGATTTAGTCAGATGTATAACTAATACTTTGTTCATTTGTATTCTTGGATATGTCACTTTGTAATACTTCTTCAGTTGTTTATTATTTATATGGGTAACCTATTTAATTTATTTTAGTATTCTTGGTACATCTATTAAACTGTCAAGTCAGTAGTATAATAAGATGTGGAGAGAACTCTAGTGACTGACCTAAAGCTAGATGGAATTGGTAAAATAAGAAAAGATAAAATACCTAGAATTCCATTGTGAAATTTAGTGTTCAGATTTATGCATGAGTTCTGAGATGTACTGCTTTAACATTTGGGACTTGAAGTTTGCGACTCCTGTATTGATCTAAACTCAGATCATGTGGGTAGTGGTACTAAATATAGCTATGTAATTTTTTCAAAACAAATGTATCTCAGCTATCTATTTTCTGGAAGTTGAAAAAACAATAGATTATAAAACAGAATAGAATCTTTCTATATACTGAGAACAATGGAAAATACAAGAGACATTAATTTCAAAGAAGCTGTGCAACAGAAATTCACAGGAATGAAAATATACACTGCCCAATATGGTAATCATATACTTATGAATAGATATTTTTTTCATCTCCTACTTTCAGCATGAGGTCCTTTGAGAAAAAAAGCTCTTGGCAGATGATTGTCATTAACAGCCTCAAGGAAACAGAAATTCTGTAGAAGTAGCTTTAGAAGAAAAATGGATTTCTTATTTTTTTTGCCAAAGAATGGAGAAACTGTAAAGCAGAGTAACCAGTATAAATGAAACATTTTCTACCTGTTGCTTTTAGATTTTAAAGAAAATAAAGCACATTTGCTTACAGCTTAATAGCATTTTTAAAATATGTAGTCAACAGACTATAAAAGTTAATACCACCAGCAACTTATAATTGTTCAACATTTATATATGGCTTATATTGTAGTATTTTCATGATATGTCATTTTCTTTCATCCACATAATAGTCCTTTTGTGTTAGATTTTTAACATAAAGATATCCCATTTTACAGATGATTAAATAAGTTGCCCAAATTAGCAAGCTAAGATGCATTAGAACTGGGAATCTCATTTCTTCTACCCAGTCTAAACTCAGTTGCTTTGAAATTGTATTAAAAGTTCATGATAAAACATTAACTCATATGAGCTGCAAAGGAGTTTCAGAAAGTTTTAAAGAACATGATTCACGGAGTGAGTTCAAATTATTTTCTAAGAAATTTCTATGTTACTTTAACAGGTAGTCTAATTTTTTTTAACACCTGAAATTTCCTCCATTGGCCTGAAAGTGGTAAAAATCGTCTATTAATCTTCCCTTAGACATAACAGAATGGTCTCACAAAATAAGGCAGGAGTCAGAAATAAGGACAAAAGTCAAAAGGGAGGAATAGATAATAACTATGCTGCATATATGTTTAAAACTGAATATTCTGTCATCCTATTTCCTATATAGTTGCATTCTCAGATTTGTAAGTTTTTATGTATACTTTCATTGAATAAGTATTTGACTAAATGGGAAAAGCAAGTAGACAGATTTCACCTGAGAAATGGCATACCAAGAATTATTTTAGATAGGATTTTTGGTATATAAGTTTTGGGCTCTCCTGATTCTATGAAAAGCTAAAATGGGCCACAACCTTATATAATGATTGATGCTATTGTTGTTACTATGTCCTAAGATAATTATAACAGAAACATATAACAGATATATTTTTTAAAAATTCGTAGTAACCTTTGATAGAACCCATTTTCACAAGACAGTGATTGTGACCTAAGTTATTCTTTTGGAAATTATATTTATCTCAATACCAGAAATAAGGCATACATATTATGTGCAACACATTTTACATTAGCAAATTAATATCATGCTTGTAACAACTTGTCTAATTCTGGTAAGACTGCTGTAACAGAATACCATAGACTGGGTAGTTTACCAACAACAGAGATTTTTTTCTTATAGTTCTAGAGTCTGGGAAGTTCCAGATTAAGGAGTTAGTAGATTGAGTGTCTAGTGAGAGCCCACGTTATGGTTCACAGATGACTGTCTTCTTGCTGTGTCTCCCCTAGGGTGGAAAGGATGAGAGCTCACTCTCTGGAGTCTCTTAAAGGGCACTAATGAAATCAGTCCTGGGTGTTCATTGGAAGGACTGATGTTGAAACTAAAACTCCAATATTTTGGCCACCTGATGTGAAGAGCTGCCTCATTTGAAAAGACCCTGATGTTGGGAAAGATTGAGGGCAGGAAGAGAAGGGGATGACAGAGGATAGGATGGCTGGATGGCATCACGGACTCAATGGACATGAGTTTGGGTAAACTCCGGAAGTTGGTGATGGACAGGAAGGCCTGGCGTGCTGCAGCCCATGGGGTCGCAAAGAGTCGGACATGACTGAGTGACTGAACTGAACTGAATGCCCTTTATGAGGGTCCTACTCTCATGATCTATTTACCTCTCAAAAGTCCTACCTCTTTATATCATCACAATGATAGGATTTCAACATGTGAATTACAGGGGGATACAAACTTTTAGTCCATAACACAACTCTAAGAGGAAAGTGCTATTTAAAAAAATCATAAACAGAAACTCCAATTTAGAACACTTTGGTAACTTTCCCCATTATACATCTATGAATGTAGGAAGCTGTACTTGAATTGAGGTTTGTGAATACCAATACCCAAGTTCATAACAAGTTTTTTGACTAGGAAGTTGTCATCTCTGTCCTTCAGAGGACATACTTTACTAACAAATATTATTTTTATTTTCATTTCCCCTGAAGGATTGAGTTTATATAAACCTCAGGTTGAATTTTTTCAATAAATTAAATTATTTAATATTTGGAGCAAGCAGAGAGAATGTGGTAGAATTGCATCATTCTACCAAATGCATATACATTTCCCCCAATACTCTCTAGATTTTGAGTTTCTTCAAAAATATAACCAGTACAATATTGTAATTAGCCTCTAATTAAAATAAATAAATTTAAATAAAAAAATAATCCATAAGCATTTACTACAGAGACTAGGGTAGCGGATGCCAAGGTGACTGTCAGTCTCTCTTGTACCACAGTTCCTTTTTGTCCATTGATATTCAGCAACTTAATGGGAGGGAACCTGAAAAGCATTAAAATTTTGTAGTTCTAGAAGTTTCAAGAAATTTTGCTTTCTTTTTCTTTCTGGTAACTTGAAACTGAGTTCTCCAAATTCCCTGGTCAAGACTCATTTCTTAAAGCGATCTTTTTTGTTTGTTTAATTGTAAAGAGTCTTCTTGCTTGGTAGTTTCCCTCTCTTCATTTTTCATAGTAATGCTCAGTTTATGTATTACAGGATATAAATCTTCAGCTTCATTTACTGTTATCAAATGACTGGAATGATTTTTTTTTCTAACAATTTTCATATAAAGATAAATTAGCAAGTCAGAGAAGAATATCCTACATTTCCTTGGTCCTGAGAATTTCCTTGCTGAGGATAAGTAACTGAAGCCACCATAATCCTCAGTGTCAGTGGGTGTGATAAGGGCAAAGCTGAGGAAAAAAATAAGCATATACTGATTCTCTGCTCTCAATTATTTTAATTTTCAGTGTAATTGGGGCAGGGAGTTCCTTTCTAAAGTGTGAATTTTTCTTTTTTTTCTTTCTCTCACTTCTCAGTTAATGAAGAAGCAGGCTGGTGGGCTTTTGTTGTTCTAAACAAAAACAGAACTGACACCAGAAGTAGGGCTTCTTTTGTTTATCTGAAATTCTTTGCTTCAGAAACAATAAATGCTTCAATAACCCGGCTGCTGAAAATCCTTAATGGAAGTTTTGATTTTCATCTTCTGATCTAACTCATTTCACAGTAAGGTATGGGCTTAATATAGGAACTTTTTGTTTTGTTTATGACATTTTCACACCTACAGATATTTGTAGACACATGGAGCGGCTGCAAGCAGCTGATTGTTTCTGAAATTAGCTCAGTACAGACACAGAGCAGTGCCTGCGAATAACTCATGTTTAAAAAGTGAAAATTCCAAAGGGCAAGGATGCTTTGTAAATAAAACCTCTGTAATCTGTTTTAATGTAGTTTAATTTTTGTATTTATTAATTTGTGAAATCCAGCTCTAGTGCAATTAGGGTATACATTGAAAAAAATCTTTACTTCTGAGAAAGTCATATTCATCTTGTTTGAATAAGCCAAAAAAGTTAATAGAGATTTTGGAAAGCTAGAAGTCTTCATTTTTTTAAAAAAATTTTTAACTTTACAATATTGTATTGGTTTTGCCATATATCAGAATGAATCTGCCATAGGTATACATGTGTTCCCCATCCTGAACCCTCCTCCCTCCCCATACCATCCCTCTGGGTCGTCCCAGTGCACCAGCCCCAAGCATCCATATCGTGCATTGAACCTGGACTGGCGACTCGTTTCATACATGATATTATACATGTTTCAATGCCATTCTCCCAAATCATTCCACCCTCTCCCTCTCCCACAGAGTCCAAAAGACTGTTCTATACATCAGTATCTCTTTTCCTGTCTCATATACAGGGTTATTGTTACCATCTTTCTAAATTCCATATATATGCATTAGTATACTGTATTAGTGTTTTTCTTTCTGGCTTACTTCACTCTGTATAATAGGCTCCAGTTTCATCCACCTCATTAGAACTGATTCAAATGTATTCTTTTTAATGGCTGAGTAATACTCCATTGTGTATATGTACCACAGCTGTCTTATCCATTCATCTGCTGATGGACTCCTAGGTTGCTTCCATGTCCTGGCTATTATAAACAGTGCTGCGATGAACATTGGGGTACACGTGTCTCTTTCCCTTCTGGTTTCCTCAGTGTGTATGCCCAGCAGTGGGATTGCTGGATCATAAGGCAGTTCTATTTCCAGTTTTTAAAGGAATCTCCACACTGTTCTCCATAGTGGCTGTACTAGTTTACATTCCCACCAACAGTGTAAGAGGGTTCCCTTTTCTCCACACCCTCTCCAGCATTTATTGCTTGTAGACTTTTGGATCGCAGCCATTCTGACTGGCGTGAAATGGTACCTCATAGTGGTTTTGATTTGCATTTCTCTGATAATGAGTGATGCCACCTCCAGAATATTGGAAATAAAAGCAAAAATGAACAAATGGGACCTAATTAAACTTAAAAGCTTCTGCACAACAAAGGAAACTATAAGCAAGGTGAAAAGACAGCCTTCAGAATGGGAGAAAATAATAGCAAATGAAGCAACTGACAAACAACTAATCTCAAAATTATACAAGCAACTCCTAGAAGTCTTCATTTTTTAATTGTTCAGATACTACACAAGGTAGAGGCAGGACTGGAGAAGGCAATCTCTCAGGTCCTTTACTAACCAAGGAAACTGGCAATAAAGCCAAGTTTTAAAGAAAGCTCATAAAGCTTTGTTCTTGTGCTTCTCTGAAATTAATGTTAAATAGATGAAAACTGGATATATATGATATCTTATCAGTAATGGAGATCAGATAATTTACCCAAAGAACAAGTAGCATTTCACTAAGCTCCTGGGGTTACAGGTAGTTCAGTTCAGTTGCTCAGTCAGTGAATATACATAAAAACAGTTACCAGATTAAAAAGCCATTCCCCTCCTGTTGCTGCTGCTGCTAAGTCGCTTCAGTCATGTCCGACTCTGTGCGACCCCAGAGATGGCAGCCCACCAGGCTCCCCCGTCCCTGGGATTCTCCAGGCAAGAACACTGGAGTGAGTTGCCATTTCCTTCTCCAATACCTGAAAGTGAAAAGTGAAAGTGAAATCACTGTCGTGTCCGACTCCTAGCGACCCAATGGACTGCAGCCTACCAGGCTCCTCCATCCATGGGATTTGCCAGGCAAGAGTACTGGAGTGGGGTGCCATTGCCTTCTAACCTCTTGTAAATCCTAAGTATGACTTATAATGAGGATATTTTTAGAATTCTCCAATAATGATCTATTATTTATCTACTCCGGGAAAATAAACTGGAGTGAAAATAGACTCCCAATTAAATAACTCCAATTAAACATTTAGTTTTGGGCAAGAGTTTCTAATTTTGAAATATATGTACACATATACATTTAACAAAGAGGAAATATTTTCCTTCAAGATAAATAGATTATGTCAACATGTGTTTCTTTTGCATTTAATCAGGGTGAAATTTGATGCTATATTTTGAGTTCCCAACAAGAACAGGACACTATTCAGTACATGAAAAGTCTTAATAGTCATGTCAACTGTTTCTAATTTAGTTTGTAAAAATAATGTCTAGAAGTCTAGAGTGGCTTACATTCCTAGACAAATTCAAGAAGCATATTTCTCTTCCATAAAAGTTATTTCACTTGTATTTCACATTTCTATGCTATTTTTAAATATTGATATTTAATTTGAAATTTATAACTTTTTAGCACAATGATTTGTATTGCCTTGGGGGAAAGAGATGGAGTAGTAAAGTACCTCTAGAGAAAATTACCTGAAGCTCACACAAAACTAGGCTGTTTTCTTTTCCATCACATTCTAGTTACAGAATAAAAAGCTGATTGAAATTGCAGATTATCATGTGCTTTAGTGTCCTTGTGAGGTTTATACTAGTGCAATTTTTTATAGAAATCATTTGATTAAAGTCATAAAAATTTTACATATAGAAGACACATCCACTCCTAAGGTTCAACTGATCACTTTTTACTTCTACTACCAGTTGACATTTGTGAAAATATTTCTTTAGAATGTATTGCTGAATCTTCCAAATAGGTTACCTCATGCTCCTTTCAAGCTCAGAGGATCTCTTTTCTTATATCAGACCAACTGTTTAAAGCTGGCACTGTATTTAGCAACTGTTTACCCTCTGGAAGGTGAGACCTTAGAAAACTGACCTATCTATTTGAGTCCTAAGTGACAGTTTCTCATTGTGAACAGCTACTTTTATGTAAAATGTGTTTAACATAGTTTTAATCATGCAGCAATTAAGAGTAACATTTAGAGAGAAATCTGGAGATGCTTCCTTGTCTTTCTTCTGCTCTATCCTTCTGTCGATTGAAAATTGAACTTATGCCTATAACAACTTCTTTGTCTCACCTTTATTTTTGGTTTGTTAGTTTCCTGAAAGTATGGAATTAAATCTGCAAATGGTCATGGTGACAGTGTTGTCTTGAAAACTCAAGAGCCCTTGTAGTAACGTAAGAAATGCTAGTGATTTGCTCTTGGATTATCATGTACTATGATCTCAAGTAAATTGAGGTGCGCTCTGATGTGCAGTTTCAATGTGGATGCTTTGTTTTTTCCCTCTGACGTGATCTTGCAGTGCAGCAAGGGGAAAAGATCAAAGAAACTCATGAAACTAAATTTGATCCATCTGAAAATTCAGTCTCATAAATTCAGTCTCTTCAGGCATTTGTCTTTTTGAATAAGAAAGTATTGTAGATTTTCTCCTCTTCCCTGCTTCTTTCCAAGGTGATGTATGTGTCCTGGGGAGCTATGTAATCTGGCAGCAAGGAAGGCAGTACACATCTCAATGTTTATGTCTATATGACTTTGCTTGGTTTTCTGCCTCTCACATCGTTGCAGTGATGGCCTAACCTGGTGGTCTGACTGTAACAGGACCTTCTGTTTAGTTTTTTCTCACTTTGGTTGGGGGTCTTTGCTACTGACCTGGCTTCACATCAGCCCCCTCTGAGGTCTAGTTGTAACTTCTCTTTGCTCCTTAACCTTAGGTATCCTCTGTGGACTTTAAATACTCAATTGTCTCTCCAAGAAGCAATCTCTTCCCATGGGAACCTGCCTTTATTTTTCTGTGCAAAATGGGATTCTATGATGACCAGGTAGGGTAGGTCTGGACTTCACCTCCCTAACCCTGGGGGTCCCCTGGGTTGGTAATACCCCTGTAATTCCAAGTGGAAAACAGCGCAAAACCCTTATATTCAATGGCTTTTTTCTTTACCCATCTAACACTCCAAAGACTGTCCTCTCCATGACTTCACTGCAGAGAAGGGTGATTGGGGATGACTTGCCTTTTTATGTATTTCTACTCTCCTTTCTTGTCCTCATTCCACAGTCGCCAAGGAAAAAAAGATCAGGTTTTCCCCCTCCCTCTTTCTGTCTGTTCAGAAAAATCTCTTTAAGTCATACTTCCTAGGGTGGTATCACACTTTTCCTGGATTCAATGTTGGCAGTTGGGGCATAGGTATTTCAAAAATATTTTACCTGTTACACTTGAGTAACTCTGGAGACAAAATGTGGTCCATCTGCTCTGCTATGTATACTTGAGAGATCACCTTCCTTTTCTGGTTCTTATTAAACAAAACTGAAATGAAGTTTTAGCTTTTCTCTCCCTAGAAGAATGCTCAAACTACAGCACAATTGGACTCATCTCACATGCTAGTAAAGTAATGCTCAAAATTCTCCAAGCCAGGCTTCAGCAATACATGAACCTTGAACTTCCAGATGTTGAAGTGGTTTTAGAAAAGGCAGAGGAACCAGAGGTCAAATTGCCAACATCCTCTGGATCATTGAAAAAGCAAGAGAGTTCCAGAAAAACATCTATTTCTGCTTTATTGACTATGCCAAAGCCTTTGACTGTGTGAATCACAATAAACTGTGGAAAATTCTTAAAGACATGGGAATACCAGACCACCTGACCTGCCTCTTGAGAAACCTGTATGCAGATCAGGAAGCAACAGTTAGAACTGGACATGGAACAACAGACTGGTTCCAAATTGGGAAAGGAGTACGGTCAAGGCTGTATATCATCACCCTGCTTATTTAATTTATGTGCAGAGTACATCATGAGAAACGCTGGGCTGGAAGAAGCACAAGCTGGAATCAAGATAGCTGAGAGAAATATCAATAACCTTAGATATGCAGATGACACCACCCTTATGGCAGAAAGTGAAGAAGAACTAAAGAGCCTCTTGATGAAAGTGAAAGAGGAGAGTGAAAAAGTTGGCTTAACTCAACATTCAGAAAACGAAGATCATGGCATCCGGTCCCATCACTTCATGGCAGATAGATGGGGAAACAGTGGAAACAGTGTCAGACTTTACTTTTTTGTGCTCCAAAATCACTGCAGATGGTGACTGCAGCCATGAAATAAAAAGACACTTATTCCTTGGAAGAAAAGCTATGACCAACCTAGATAGCGTATTAAAAGGCAGAGACATTATTCTGTCAGCAAAGGTCCATCTAGTCAAGGCTATGGTTTATCCAGTGGTCATGTATGGATGTGAGTTCAGTTCTGTTCAGTTCAGTAACTCAGTCATGTCCGACTCTTTGTGACCCTAATGAATTGCAGCATGCCAGGCCTCCCTGTACATCACCAACTCCCGGAGTTCACTCAAACTCACATCCATCGAGTCGGTGATGCCATCCAGCCATCTCAGCCTCTGTCGTCCCCTTCTCCTCCCGCCCCTAATCCCTACCAGCATCAGAGTCTTTTCCATGACTCAACTCTTCGCATGAGGTGGCCAAAGTACTGGAGTTTCAGCTTTAGCATCATTTCTTCCAAAGAAATCCCAGGGCTGATCTCCTTCACAATGGACTGGTTGGATCTCCTTGCAGTCCAAGGGACTCTCAAGAGTCTTCTCCAACACCACAGTTCAAAACCATCAATTCTTCGACACTCAGCTTTCTTCATAGTCCAACTCTCACATCCATACATGACTACTGGAAAAACCATAGCCTTGACTAGACAGACCTCTGTTGGAAAAGTAATGTCTCTGCTTTTGAATATGCTATCTAGGTTGGTCATAACTTTCCTTCCAAGGAATAAGCGTCTTTTAATTTCATGGCTGCAATCACCATCTGCAGTGATTTTGAAGCCCAAAAAATAAAGCCTGACACTGTTTCCCCATCTATTTCCTATGAAGTGATGGGACTGGATGCCATGATCTTCGTTTTCTGAATGTTGAGCTTTTAAGCCAACTTTTTCACTTTCCACTTTCATCAAGAGGCTTTTTAGTTCCTCTTCACTTTCTGCCATAAGGGTGGTGTCATCTGTATATCTGAGGTTACTGATATTTCTCCCAGCTATCTTGATTCCAGCTTGTGCTTCTTCCAGCCCAGCGTTTCTCATGATGTATTCTGCATATAAGTTAAATAAGCAGGGTGACAATATACAGCCTTGATGTACTCCTTTTCCTATTTGGAACCAGTCTGTTGTTCCATGTCCAGTTCTAACTGTTGCTTCCTGATCTGCATACAGGTTTCTCAAGAGGCAGGTCAGGTGGTCGGGTCTTCCCATCTCTTTCAGAATTTTCCACAGTTTATTGTGATCCACACAGTCAGAGGCTTTGGCATAGTCAGTAAAGCAGAAATAAATGTTTTTCTGGAACTCTCTTGCTTTTTCAATGATCCAGTGGATGTTGGCAATTTGATCTCTGATTCCTCTGCCTTTTCTAAAACCAGCTTGAACATCTGGAATTTCATGGTTCACATATTGCTGTAGCCTGGCTTGGAGAATTTTGAGCATTACTTTACTAGCGTGTGAGATGAGTGCAATTGTGTGGTAGTTTGAGCATTCTTTGCATTGCCTTTCTTTGGGACTGGAAGGAAAACTGACCTTTTCCAGTCCTGTGGCCACTGCTGAATTTTTCAAATTTGCTGGCATATTGAGTGCAGCACTTTCACAGCATCATCTTCCAGGATTTGAAATAGCTCAACTGGAATTCCATCACCTCCACTAGCTTTGTTCATAGTGATGCTTTCTAAGGCCCACTTGACTTTACATTCCAGCATGTCTGGCTCTAAGTGAGTGATCACACCATCATGATTTTCTTGGTCATGAAGATCTTTTTTGTACAGTTCTTCTGTGTATTCTTGCCACCTCTTCTTAATATCTTCTGCTTCTCTTGGGTGCATACAATTTCTGTCCTTTATCAAGCCCATCTTTGCATGAAATGTTCCCTTGTGTCTCTAATTTTCTTGAAGAGATCTCTAGTCTTTCCCATTTTGTTGGAAACTCTCATGGATGTGAGAGTTGGACTATTAAGAAAGCTGAGTGCTGAAGAATTGATGATTTTGCACTTTGATGTTGAAGAAGACTCGAGAGTCCCTTGGACTAAAAGGAGATCCAACCTGTCCATCCTAAAGGAGATCAGTCCTGGGTGTTCATTGGAAGAACTGATGAAGCTAAAACTCCAGTACTTTGGCCACCTGATGCAAAGAGCTGAGTCATTTGAAAAGACCCTGATGCTGGGAAAGATTGAGGGCAGGATGAGAAGGGGACGACAGAAGATGAGATGGTTGGATGGCATCACTGATTCATTGGACATGAGTTTGGGTAGACTCTGGCAGTTGGTGATGGACAGGGAGGCCTGACGTGCTACAGTTCATGGGGTGGCAAAGAGTCCAGCATGGCTGAGTGACTGAACTGAACTGAACTCCCTAGAAAAGATGGAAGCTACCAAAAAATTGACTTTGTTATGTCTGAGTGTCCCATGTGACTGTTAGAATGTAATTTAGATTTTTCTTGATGCTGTGCCATGATTTTCTGCATAGGACTGATACTTAGCAGAAGCCCAAATGTGACTAATTCATTTTAGTTTCAGAATCTACATCTTTACTTCCCTTTCCTCCTGATGTCCATCATGAGCTAAAGGCCCCTAGACTAACTATAACCATAGCCAGGTGTAAAGAACACTTGATCTATAGACTACAACCTCTAGTCTTTAGAAGTTCTTTTGGCCTTGGGGCTTCTCTTATGGCTCAGACAGTAAAAAATCTGCCTGGAATGCAGGAGGCGTGGAGTCAGTCCCTGGGTCAGGAAGATCCCCTGGAGGAGGGCATGGCAGCCCACTGCAGTATTCTTGCCTGGAGAATTCTGTGGACAGAGGTGGCTACACTCCATAGGGTCACAAAGAGTCAGACATAACTGAGTGACTAACACTTTCACTTTCTTTTGGGCTCAGATGAAGAAGTTTGAGTTCCCAGTAGTGAAATTCCTTTAGTAAATCAGGGTCTTGAGCTATTAGAATTCCTTGTCCCAATTTGCTGGAATCCCTTGTCCAAATCCGTTGATGCTTCTCTCCCCTCAGAGCCTGCTCATCCTGGCTATGCTCTGTCTTGACTTCCTTTGGGACTTTGGGAAACAGAGATTGCGGTACTTTCCTCACATTGTGGAGGATGGCATTTTGGAGATGATGGTCTTCATGGAGAGGTTGATGACAGAATCTTTCCCGAGCTCTTCACATAAGCAGCGGAGCTGGGATTGCTACCTCTGTCTCCTATTAAAATGGGACTTGGTGAAAACAAACTTTGGGTTTTCCTCCCATAAAAACATCTCTCCACAGGTGGTCTGATGGAGCAGATCTCCACACTGAGGGGAGAATGGCTCCCCGTAGGCAGCAGCCCTCCTTTTCCGAGGAGGGAGCAGCAGCTCGTGGAAACTAAAGCATTCTCACTATCTCTAGAGCCCCACAGAAGGTGATGAACTGGACAACACAACTGAACTGCTGGAGTCGGGGGAGATTTAGTGTGAAGATTGTGCAAATAAAGTACACCTGAAGGCAAGATTGTCCCAACATTTGAAGAGTGGAGAATGAAAACATCTAATCTCTGATCTACCACCTACTTGAGGGCTGGGCAACTTTCCTGGTGACGTGGTGGCTGAGCCCGGCTGCTTTAAGGAAAAGGGCCACCAGTTTGGCCTGTTCACCCAGCACTGCATCGATTACTCAGTGACAGCTCTGGATGAATCTGTGATCAGAAAGCCCAGACTGAGGTGCACAGTAGGATATAGTGCAGGTTAGGTGCAGCCCTGGGTGCCCTTGAACTGAGGCCAGTACTATCTTAGCAGTACTCTTTGCTGAAGTGGCAGGACATTTGGAGAGGTGACTCTGGTGGTTGACTGACATTATCTGCTAAATAGCATGAAGTGGAAACCTGGAATGTGCATATCTTAGTATCTTTTGTGAAGTAGGAAGACCTCTATATGCTGTAAGAGAGTATCACAAATTGGGTGATATAAACAACAGAAATATATTCTCTCAGATTCCTCAGGGCTGGAAGTCTGAAATTAAGATATCAGCAGGCCATGTTCCCTTTGAATTGGCTTCCTTGTCTCTTCCTTAATCTCTGGTGGTTGCCAGCAAGCCTTGACATTCCTTGGCTTGTAGATGCACCACTCCAATCTTTCCTTCCATTGTCACATAGACTTTTCCCCTGTGTGTCTCTGTGTCTTTACATAGCTTTCTTATAAGGACACCAGTCATTGGATTTAAAGCCCATCCTAACCTACTAAGGCGGTATATTGTCACCCTGCTTATTTAACTTATATGCAGAGTACATCATGAGAAATGCTGGGCTGGAAGAAGCACAAGCTGGAATCAAGATTGCCGGGAGAAATATCAGTAACCTCAGATACGCAGATGACACCACCCTTATGGCAGAAAGTGAAGAGGAACTCAAGAGCCTCTTGATGAAAGTGAAAGAGGAGAGTGAAAAAGTTGGCTTAAAGCTCAACATTCAGAAAACAAAGATCATGGCATCCAGTCCCATCACTTCATGGGAAATAGATGGGGAAACAGTGTCAGACTTTATTTTTCTGGGCTCCAAAATCACTGCAGATGGTGATTGCAGCCATGAAATTAAAAGACGCTTATTCCTTGGAAGGAAAGTTATGACCAACCTATATAGCATATTCAAAAGCAGAGACATTACTTTGCCAACAAAGGTCCGTCTAGTCAAGGCTATGGTTTTTCCTGTGGTCACATATGGATGTGAGAGTTGGACTGTGAAGAAGGCTGAGCCCCGAAGAATTGATGGTTTTGAACTGTGGTGTTGGAGAAGACTCTTGAGAGTCCCTTGGACTGCAAGGAGATCCAACCAGTCCATTCTGAAGGAGATCAGCCCTGGGATTTCTTTGGAAGGAATGATGCTAAAGCTGAAACTCCAGTACTTTGGCCACCTCATGTGAAGGGTTGACTCATTGGAAAAGACTCTGATGCTGGGAGGGATTAGGGGCAGGAAGAGAAGGGGACGACAGAGGATGAAATGGCTGGATGGCATCACTGACTCAATGGACGTGCGTCTGGGTGAACTCCGAGAGTTGGTGATGGACAGGGGGGCCTGACGTGCTGTGATTCATGGGGTCGAAAGAGTCAGACACGACTGAGGTACTGAACCGAACCTACTATGATCTTAAATTAACTAATTACATCTACAAAGACCTTATTTCCAAAATAAGATCACTTAGGTTCCTTTTTTTCTCCACAGTTCTCATCACCATCTAACATGTTGTGTTTTTGTTTGCTTGTTTTAATTTATTTATTTTTAATTGAAGGATAGTTGCTTTACAGTATTGTGTTTGTTTCTACCAAACATCAGCATGAGTCATAGGTTTACATATGTCCCCTCCCTCACACCTCCCTCCCCATCCGACCCCTCTAGGTTGTTACAGAGCCCCAGTGTGAGTTCACTGAGTCCTACAGCACATTCCCTTTGGCTATCTTTAGATATGTATGTTTTCATGTTACTCTCTCTGTACATCCCACCCTCTTCTTCCTCACCTCCCCCCCCCCAACCATGTCCATAAGTCTGTTCCCTATGTCTGCATCTCCATTGCTATCCTGCAATTAATTTCATCAGCACCACCTTTTTAGATTCTATATATATGTGTAATTATACAGTATTTGTTTTTTTCTTTCTGACTTACTTCACTCTGTATAATAGCCTCTAGATTCATCTACCTCCTTAGAACTGACTCAAATGCATTTCTTTTCATGGCTGAGTAATATTCCATTGTATATATATGCCACAGCTTCTTTAGCCATTCATCTTCTGATGCACATCTAGGTTACTTCCATGTCCTAGCTATTGTAAATAGTGCTCAATGAACATTGGGGTACATGTGTTTTATTTTCAATTTTGTTTTCCTCAGGGTATATGCCTAGGAGTGGGATTGCTGGGTTATATGGTGGTTTTATTCCTAGTATTTTCAGGAATCTCCATACTGTCTTCTATGGAAGCTATATCAATTTACATTCCCACTAATAGTGTAAGGGGATTCCCTTTTCTCCACACCCTCTCCAGCATCTATTGTTTGTAGACTTTTTGATGATGGCCATGCTGACTGGTATGAGGTGACATGTCATTGTAGTTTTGATTTCCATTTCTTTAATAATGAGTGATATTGAGCATCTTTTCCTGTGTTTATTAGCCATCTGTATGACATTATATTTTTATTTTTAAAATAAATTTCTTCTTCCCTCCACTAGATGGAAGTTTCATGAACAAAGAGAGATTGTTTTAAATTTTGACTCTGTATCACTAACAAGTAAGGTGGTGTTTGACCTGTAGCAGGAACTCAGTACATCTCTTTTTAATATATTTGTATGTTGGGAAAAAGATACATGAACTGCTGTGGTGGCCACACAGGGACTCCTGGGAGGCATGTTACCACCACCTGAATAAAAGCAGAGGATGCAAATACCATGTAAAGGGAAAAAGGCAAGGTGAGATGGGCTATGAGGGTGGAAAGAGAGGGACAGCCTTGTTGACAATGAGTTAATTATTCTTATCTTTAAAATCTGCTTCCAGCATCTTCTTTTCTCCTTGGTATTGTAGCCAATAAATTGTTCGTTTGATTTTGAGTTAACAATGGGCAGAAGACCTAAATATACAGTTCTTATAAGACATACAAATGGCCAAGAGGGACATGAAAAGATGTTCAACATTGTTAATTATTAGAGAATCAAAACTACAATGAGATATCACCTCACATCAGTCAGAATGGCTTTCATCAAAAAATCCACCAACAATAAATACTGGAAAGGATGTGTAGAGAGAGGAACCCTCCAAAACTGTTCGTGTGAATGTAAATTGGCACAGCCACTATGGAAAATAGTATGGAGGTTCCTTAAAAAACTTGAAATAGAGCGCCATATGACCCTGCAGTCCTACTCTTGGGCATATATCTGGAGAAAAACAGGATCCGAAAGGATACGTGCACCCCAGTGTTCCTTGTAGCACTGTTTACAATAGCCAAGACATGGAAGCAACCTAAATGTTCATTGACAGAGGAATGGATAAAGAAGATATGACACATATAGACAAAGGAATATTACTTAGCCATTAAAGAAAATGAAATAATGCCATCTGAAGCAACATGGATGGACCTAGAGATTGTCATACAGAATGAAGAAGTCAGATAGAGAAGGAGAAATATCATATGACATCCCTTATATGTGGAATCTAAAAGGAAATGATACAAATGAACTTACAAACAGAAAAAGATCCACAGACTTAGAGAAGGAGCTTACTGTTGCTGGGGGAAAGGTGAGGGGTTAGGCTAGTTAGGAATTAGAAAGTGAAGTCTCTCAGTCGTGTCCGACTCTTTGTGACCCCATGGACTGTAGCCTACCAGACTCTTCTGTCTATGGGATTTTCCAGGTAATAGTACTGGAGTGGATTGCCATTTCCTTCTCCAGGGGATCTTCCCAACCCAGGGATCAAACCCCGGTCTCCCGCATTATAGACAGACGCTTTACCGTCTGAGCCACCAGGGAAGCCACCATCCCCTAGGGATTAGGGGATGGACATATATGCATAGTTATATTTAAAATGGATAACCAACAAGGACCCACTGTACAGCACATGAAACTCTACTTAATGTTATGTGCCAGCCTGGGTGGGAGGAGGTTTAGGGGGAGAAAGGATACATGTGTGTATATGATTGAGTCCCTTCGCTGTTCCCCTGAAACTGTCACAACATTGTTAATTGACTATACCCCAATACAAAATAAGAAGTTAAAAAAAAGAAACTTTCAGTAGAAAAAAACTGTGACCAATACACCAATCACGACTTGAGAGTGAAGCCATCATTTCATAAATGGTGTCTCTTTCTTGATGCCAAACAAACCCACTGGCAACTTTCTTTTATGACCTCCCACTCTACACATAGAAAAAAGGGATGCAGAATTGGATCTGACATAGAAGAGAAATAATTTGGAAGGTCTCATCACATTATAGGTTCATCCCTAGAAACCTAAGGAATCTACTTTGAAAATGATATATAATTCACTGGCCCCAGGGAAACTCAGAATACCTGCTGAGGGCATGGTCCTCCTTAAGCTTTGTGTCTATGGGAGGTACCAGGGACAGCAACCATCTGAGTGTGACCAGCAATCTTTTATGGGCAGTTAGAGGAGAAAAGAGGGGAGCCTAGCTGAAGCATAAAGGGAACAATGAACAGGGCTGAAAAAAAACATTTTCAAATGTCTCATGATAGAATCACATGAGCTCTGAGTCATATTCTTTCCAATCAAGAGGTAGAGACTTGCCCTGAACATAAGACAAATTCAACATTATTTATGCCCTGAAGTTCAAGGTGCTGCCTAAGAGGAAGCTTCTGTATTTATGTCCTGAGATTTCCACAGAACATTTTAAAAAATCTTCCATAGATTTTTTTCTGATGCAAATAAATGTGACTTCAACCAAATTAGGAAAATTTTCATAAGCCTTGCAGAGAAAAAGAAAACCAGTAGGAGCAGAAAACAAAGCATTATTTCAGACACTTACTTTGACTGTAATGCCAGGAGTGATACTAACATAAAAATCCTTGTTGTTACAGTAATTTAAGGCTGTTTTAAACTTTTTTTTTTTTGACAGCAGAAGACAATGCAAAATTACAGGGTCATTTTCAGAGTTCTGCTTAATTGGAATTGTTTTCTGTTAGAGTTTGTTTGCTATCCTAAGGGGTGCTTCCACCCACATCAGAGTCAAGAAGAAAATGCACATATAGTTCTCGTTATTTTGGACCGAGCAAAGTAAATGTGGGCCACCCTGTAACGCTGTCTTTAGTGTCTTGGGAAGAACGTAGAGAGTCCATTATTGTTTCTTCAAAAGTAATTTTAAAATGCAAATACAGGTGCTACCAGATTCTTGTCTCCATAAGATTGTCAATTTTCTTACCCCACACTCATTTATTTTTCATAAAGAATGAAATATGGGGCAGAGATTTATTTGTTGACAGTTACCACAACTAACTCAGTCTCAACTCTGACCTAAATTCTTCCTGCTTAGACACAGTCAAGTAGAAAATAATGAAGGCTGAGATATTTCTGAAATGTAAAACCTGAAATTGCCAGAATTTACTTAAGTTTCTCGAAGGTAAAGAGTTGAGAGCATTTTCTGTTGAACTGTTCCCTAACAATGATGATTCTCTGTCCTTTAATTTACTCTGCTTTCCCGTTAAATCCACACCTGTTCCCACTGACCCTTAAATTAAATTGTGTGCTCCAAGTTTTGTTTTAGTTTTTATTTTTTGTCTGTGTTTAGGAAATCAACTGCACAATGTGCAAGCTTTCTCCCTGGAGTTAACTTACAAATGCTAGAAGTTAGAATGATGTTGGTTTCTGTAGGGCTGAAATATCTAACCTAATTTCTCAGACCTGCTTATTTTGAAAATGCTAGGCATATTTATTATTGTAAGTGATATTGATATTAATAAGCAAAATGTTAACAGTAACCCATACAGAGATGTTTGATAGTTTACATAATAAGT
This sequence comes from Bos indicus x Bos taurus, assembly GCF_003369695.1. Taxonomy (NCBI): domain Eukaryota; kingdom Metazoa; phylum Chordata; class Mammalia; order Artiodactyla; family Bovidae; genus Bos; species Bos indicus x Bos taurus. Next base: position 83,500,433 of record NC_040077.1, on the reverse strand, counting down.
ATATATATGCCTTTAACTATTAATGTGTAATTTTTATAAGAGTTGCTGTGATCTTTATAGACCGTGAAAATATTTTAGGACTATAGTTCTTGTATCCATACTTAATGTATTTTTGTGATAGCATCAAAAGACTGTTACCCAATTATGAGGAAAAGTCAATCCTTGACTTTTACTTACATCAGTTCAGTCAGTTCAGTTGCTCAGTCATGTCCGACTCTTTGCGACCCCGTGAATTGCAGCACACCAGGCCTCCCTGTCCATCACCAACCCCTGGAGTTCATTCAAACTCACGTCCATCGAGTCGGTGATGCCATCCAGCCATCTCATCCTCTGTCGTCCCCTTCTCCTCCTGCCCCCAGTCCCTCCCAGCATCAGAGTCTTTTCCAATGAGTCAACTCTTCGCATGAGGTGGCCAAAGTACTGGAGTTTCAGCTTTAGCATCATTCCTTCCAAAGAACACCCAGGACTGATCTCCTTTAGAATGGACTGATTGGATCTCTTTGCAGTTCAAGGGACTCTCAAGAGTCTTCTCCAACACCACAGTTCAAAGGCATCAATTCTTCAGCGCTCAGCTTTCTTCACAGTCCAACTCTCACATCCATATGTGACCACAGGAAAAACCATAGCCTTGACTAGATGGACCTTTGTTGGCAAAGTGATGTCTCTACTTTTCAATATGCTATCTAGGTTGGTCATAACTTTCCTTCCAAGGAGTAAACATACATGATATTTATCTATTCTAAATAATGTTTCATCAGTATTTAGCGTATTTCAGATTAATTTAAGGAAAGGAGTATGCTAGAAGTGGATGAAATTTGAATTTAGTGCCTGAGTCTGCTTTCTTATTTCCTGCACTTGGAGTCAGGTGCCCAAGACCCTTCCTAACCTGCTGCACCCCTCCTTCCATCCAACACACATGCCTCAGGATTCCAGATGTCTGTGTTTTCTGCGTTACCACTTCTGTTTATTTACCCCTATCTATCCAATCCTATTTTCTGAAGAATAATTTGATTCTTAACACGAATAGAATATATATCAGCATTTGTCAAACTCTGTCATGGGTTGAGTGATGTTAAGCAAGCAGTGTTTGGGGAACATGGTGTGCCATACCACCAAATGCCCCGGGTATAGGCATTTTAAATCCTTCCCTTGGAATTTCAAAATGCAAGTTAATATATGAAAGTTTCTGAAAGTGAAACAAGAAACATATTTAATTTTGCTTTGCAGTTAAACAAGCCAACTCATTTGCTAAACGGAAGACCAATCTGGCTGTATCTATTACTATCCCTAAATAGCTATATTTCTTAACAACAGCTTAAGCTGGCTAACTTTTGTCAAGAAGGAGAGATAAATTAAAAGGAAAATATCAGTATATAGGCAGTCTTCTGCTTCCTTCTAAGTGAAGCTCTCACAGACTCATGCCTGGGTCAGAAAACTTTCCTCCAGCGTGGTAGTGTGTGCATCTGATAGAGACAAGTCCGTTTTTAGAGAGGCAATTGGGGACAGTTCGTAAAAACAAAACAAAGTAAACTTTTAGGGACTTCTAGGTATATCATATCCATACTGGAGAGCCATCAGGATCTTTTAAGGAGAAGGTACATGAAAAGATCTGTGTTGTCAAAAGTAGTTGGAGTGACAAGGTGGAGGTGGAGGGGGTAGGAGACCATGACTCAGGCAGCTGGTTTTAGGTTGTTACAGTAAACCCAGTGGGAATGTTGCGGTCCTGATCTGTGATCACAAGTATGGAAAGGAATTGAGAAACACTTACTTAGGAAGATTTAGCAGAAGAAAGTAGGGGAAAGTAATGCACCACAATGACTCAGTTTTCTAGCTTCGGTTGACAATGATAATGTAATTAACTGAAACAGAGAAGAAGGAAGAAAAGGCTGTGAGGACAGAGGGCCAGGGGTAATGAATTTGATTTTGGTCATAGATGAGTAATGAGAACAAGCTATCTTAAATGCAACCATACTTGCTAGAGCTGCCTAAGGGAGAAAGAGGCAGTGAGACGTTCTCTCTAGGCATCTTGCAGTGCCCACTTATTGCCAGTGGGCCCCATGCCTCACACTCTTTTCTTGTTGACTGACTAGTGACTACTCTGACATTTTTCATGGTTTTGCCTCACAGGGTTCTGCCTACCTGTCAAAATTTTCTTTCAATCACTGTGAGCAAAAGACAAGAACAAAGTGATTTAAGAGGAAAAATCTTGCAAAAATACTCCAATGACTTTAGTCCATAAACAAAAATAATAGGGCCACTGGCGCAGTCAAAAGTTACATTAAGTTTTTGAAAATGGGAGTGAACATAGGTTCAATTAGCATAGGGAGAATAGCAGGGCACCTATTTGGTATAATGTGAAGTATCAAAGAACTTTCAGGTATATATCTACACATTTAGCTTGCTCCAATATCAAAATCATTGGTCCTGTTTTTAAGTGGAGGGTGACTGGGATAAAATTATTCCTCCTAAGAATTAAAATTAAGGCTTCCCTGATAGCTCAGTCAGTAAAGAATCCACTTGCAATGCAGGAGACCTGAGTTCAATCAATCCTTGAATTGGGAAGATCTGGAGAAGGAAATAGCAACCCATTCTTGGATGGAAAATCTCATGGATAGAAGAGGCTGGTGGGCTATAGTCCATAGGGTCTCAAAGAGTCACACATGACTGAGTGACTGAGCACACACACCCATAATTAGGATTGTATATTCAGTATCATAGGAAAATGGAGGGCTCTTTTCAAAGTAATTCTTAGAAAAACATCTCCCCTCCATTGGTCCCTTTTCAACCCTCAAGATAAACACACACATATACCATTTCCATATAAATGCTGTCTTCCCTATCCTGGAATATTTTTGCATCTTCAAAGCTTCATTTGGATAATGTATAATGATGCTCCAAGACTCAGCTTAGGTATCACCTCCACTTTTCCAGGCCCCCATAGTGGGCTGTTTTTGGTTCTTATGTATTCTGTGCATGACTTTATCATGATGCTGACTCTGTTACAAAATTATACACACACTGTGTATTTACATGATTGGCTTTCTCTAACGACTGTGAGCTCTCTGACTATAGGATCATATGAAATTAATTTTTATTTCCATTGGATCTAGCACAGTGTCTTATATATAAAAATGCCAACAAATATTCAGAGTCAACTGAATATGAGATTTTTAGAGAACTGAGCAGTGCAAAAGAAAACTACTTGCTGGGCTTTTGGAAGATGTGATGTATTAGTAGTGGCAGTGTAGGAAGAAATTTAGAGGTAAATATATGACTTCCCTGATGGCTCAGACAGTAAAGAATGTGCCTGCAATGCAGGAGACCCAGGTTCAATCCCTGATTCAGAAAGATCCCCTGGAGAAGGGAATAGCTACCCTGTCCAGTATTCTTGCCTGGAGAATTACATAGACAGAGGAGCCTGGCGGGCTACAGTCCATAGGGTCACAAAGGATCAGACATGACTAAATGACTAACACTTTAACTTTCATGCAATCCTCAAATTATGATCTATCAGGTTCTTTGTTGTTTATCATTACTATTTTTTTTCTTAAAGATTCACAACTCCATTTGTTTGCTTATTCTAAAATAATTATCCAACACTTATATGTTCAGACACTGTGGCAGAAAAATAAATCTGATATAGGACTTACAGGGGCAAGTAGAAGGTGTACAACTCCCTTGTAAGTGCAAGGCACAGAGGGAAAAATGTTTAGAAAGACAGGGCATAATCAAGTAGAGTACAGCGTCTTAGTTCAAATGCCCACCTTCTAATCCTTCCCCTATCATTCACTAACATGCAACCTTAAAGAAGTTACTTAACCTTTCTGTGCCTCAGTTTACTCATCTAAAAAAATGAGGACATTAGAACTTTGTACATTACTACTTTGTTGTTAACATTATGTGAATTAATCTCCAACAAAATTATTTCTAGTTATTGCTATTTGGGGATTTCTAAATTATTTCCATGCAGCAGTGGGAGTGTTGTGCCAGTGAGCAGCAACACATTTCCAGGCTTTTCATCAGTTCAGTTCAGTTCAGCCTCTCAGTTGTGTCCGACTCTTCGCAACCGCATGAATCACAGCACGCCAGGCTTTTCATATTTATTACTAAATTGTCTTTTAAAATTATTGTATTACTTATTTTAACAACTGTTAATAAATTTATTAGTTTTCCTGCAACATTGCCAACTTTTGCTTTTTGTTATTATAGTTACAAAATAGCACTTAATAGAATTTTTAAAGTATTGTATAGATATAGTTGGTGTGGTTGAGCATCTTTTGTACACTCTGATTCTATTGTATTCCTTTTGTGTGAATCGTCTGTGATTTTTTTTTCCTTCTTTGGCAAAATGTGTGCTAAATATAAAGATACAATTACAATAGCCTATTTGGCATTACATAAAAGATGCTTCTGCTGCTAAGTCGCTTCAGTTGTGTCCAACTCTGTGTGACCCCATAGATGGAAGCCCACCAGGCTCCCCTGTCCCTGGGATTCTCCAGGCAAGAACACTGGAGTGGGTTGCCATTTCCTTCTCCAGTGCATGAAAGTGAAAAGTGAAAGGGAAGTCGCTCAGCCGTGTCCAATTCTTAGCAACCCCATGGACTGCAGCCTACCAGGCTCCTCCATCCATGGGATTTTCCAGACAAGAGTACTGGAGTGGGGTGCCATTGCCTTTTCCGAATAGATGCTGGGAATTTGCCTATTCCAAAACAATTTCTTGCCTTGGTTTGCAATGCTAAACTACTCTTCTGCATTTCTTTTAAACTATGTTCATAGTGCCTTCTGAGTTTGCTTTGCTGGCTCATCTTGTGACTGGCTTTTAGATATTGGTGCTTTTAGATATTAGAGATTTTATGTTCTCCCCACAGATGAACAAACAGGGTTTTATACAATCTATATACTGATGGTTCCCACATTTATATTTCCAGCCCAAACTTTTTCTCTAACTCCAGCTTTGTTTCACTCCAACTCTTGGAGATCACAACAGAAAACAGTCTCAACATGTTCTCATATAGATGTTTGGTTCATCTCACTCCCCAGTCCTTGATTCTTAACAATATTTTTAAACCTCCACTGAGTAGTACCACCATTATTCATATTACACAAACATGGAAATTTAGGGTTATTTGGATATTTCTCTCTTCCAAAACAATTACTGTCTTTTTACATTTTGTCTTCTTTGTATCAGCTCTGTCCCATTCCCTTCTTTGATGTTGATCACACTCAAGAAACTACTCTCTGTCTGAACTAGTAATAGATTCTTGAGAGATCTCCTTGACCGCACAATGTGATGTTTTTAGCATCCAAATCTAACAGGCAAATTTTACTGCTTAAAACTTCCTGATATCCTACTGGAATTAGAATTAAGGTCTACAAAGCCCTGAGTTATCTGTACTGTGTTCTTACCACTCTCAGCACGGTTATTTCAATTGCTCTCTGTTCTATCAAGTCACCATGTCATGCTCTTCCCATCTCAGTGTATCAGCACAAGCTGTTTTCTCTGCACAATTTCCCATTATCTACATAATCCCTACCCTTTGTTAATAAACTCTAAAGTTATTTACATAGGAAACCTTCCTTGGAGTCAGGAATAGGTCCCTTTGTAGCTGTACTTACTACAGCCTGGATTTTCCCTTCATAACAGTTATCATTAGCATAATTGAATATTTGATGGAATAATTAGATTTATTCCTCCAATAGACCATAATCTCAACAAGAACAAGGCTAGTACAGACAAGAAACTAGTAATTATTGATGTTATATTGATCTATAGGTGTTGATCTATTGATCTATATCTAGTTCATGGGGTTTCTCATGATGTGGTCTGCATATAAGTTATATAAGCATGGTGACAATATACAACCTTGACGTACTCCTTTTCCTATTTGGAACCAGTCTGTTGTTCCATGTCCAGTTCTAACTGTTGTTTCCTGACCTGCATATAAGTTTCTCAAGAGGCAGGTCAGGTGGTCTGGTATATCTATCTCTTTAAGAATTTTCCACAGTTGGTTGTGATCCACACAGTCAAAGGCTTTGGCATAGTCAATAAAGCAGAAATAGATGTTTTTCTGGAACTCTCTTGCTTTTTCCATGATCCAGCAGATGTTGGCAATTTGATCTCTGGTTCCACTCCCTTTTCTAAAACTAGCTTGAACATCTGAAAGTTCATGGTTCATGTATTGCTGAAGCCAGGCTTGGAGAATTTTGAGCATTGCTTTACTAGCATGTAAGATGAGTACAGTTGTGCGGTAGTTTGAGCATTCTTTGGCATTGCCTTTCTTTGGGATTGGAATGAACATTGACTTTTACCAGTCCCATGGCCACTGCTCAGTTTTCCAAATTTGCTGGCATATTGAGTGCAGCACTTTCACAGCATAATCTTTCAGGATTTGGAATAGCTCAACTGGAATTCCTTCACCTCCACTAGCTTTGTTCATAGTGATGCTTCCTAAGGCCCACTTGACTTCACATTCTAGGATGTCTGGCTCTAGGTGAATGATCACACCATTGTGATTATCTGGGTTGTGAAGATCTTTTTTGTACAGTTCTTCTGTGTATTCTTGTCACCTCTTATTAATATCTTCTGCTTCTTCTGGGTGCATACCATTTCCGGCTTTTATTGAGCTCATCTTTGCATGAAATGTTCCCTTGCATCTCTAATTTTCTTGAAGTGATCTCTAGTCTTTCCCATTCTATTGTTTTCCTCTATTTCTTTGGATTGATTGCTGAGAAAGGCTTTCTTATCTCGCCTTGCTATTCTTTGGAACTCTGCATTCAAATGGGTATATCTTTCCTTTTCTCCTTTGCTTTTTGCTTCCCATCTTTTCACAGCTATTTGTAAGCCCTCTTCAGACAGCCATTTTGCTGCTTTGCATTTTTTTTCCTTGGGGATGGTCTTGATCCCTGTCTCCTGTATAATGTCACAAACCTCCACCCATAGTTCATTTGGCACTCTGTCTATCAAATCTAGTCCCTTAAATCTATTTCTCAGTTCTACTGTATAATCATAAGGGAATTGATTTAGGTCAGTGGTCTGGTGGTTTTCCCCACTTTCTTCAATTTAAGTCTGAATTTGACAATAAGGAGTTCATGATCTGAGCCACTGTCAGCTCCTGGTCTTGTTTTTGCTGACTGTATAGAGCTTCTCCATCTTTGGCTGCAAAGAATATAATCAATCTGATTTTGGTGTTGGCCATCTGGTGATGTCCATGCGTAGAGTCTTCTCGTGTTTTGAAGAGGGTGTTTGCTATTACCAGTGCATTCTTTTGGCAAAACTCTATTAGCCTTTGCCCTGCTTCATTCCGTATTCCAAGGCCAAATTTGCCTGTTACTCCAGGTGTTTCTTGACTTCCTACTTTTGCATCCTGGTCTCCTATAATGGAAAGGACATCTTTGGGTGTTAGTTCTAAAAGTCTTGTAGGTCTTCAAAGAACTGTTCAACTTCAGCTTCTTCAGCATTACTGGTTGGGGCATAGACTTGACTTACCACGATATTGAATGGTTTGCCTTGGAAACAAACAGAAATCATTCTGTTGTTTTGGAGATTGCATCCAAGTACTGCATTTCGGACTCTTTTGTTGACTATGATGGCTACTCCATTTCTTCTGAGGGATTCCTGCCCACAGTGGTGGATATAATGGTCATCTGAGTTAAATTCACCCATTCCAGTCCATTTTAGTTTGCTGATTCTTAGAATGTCAACTTGAGCATTCCTAGAATGTTCACTCTTGCCATCTCGTGTTTGACCACTTCCAATTTGCCCTGATTCATGGACCTGACATTCCAGGTTCCTATGCAATATTGCTCTTTACAGCATCGGACCTTGCTTCTATCACTAGTCACATCCACGAGTGGGTGTTGTTTTGCTTTTCCTCCATCCCTTCATTCTTTCTGGAGTTATTTCTCTACTGATCTCCTGTAGCATATTGGGCACCTACCGACCTGGGGAGTTCATCTTTCCATGTTCTATCTTTTTGCCTTTTCATACTGTTCATGGGCTTCTCAAGGTAAGAATACTGAAGTGGTTTGCATTCCCTTCTCCACTGGACCACATTCTGTCTGACCTCTCCACCGTGACCCATCCATTTTTGGTGGCCCCACATGGCATGGCTTAATTTCACTGAGTTAGATAAGGCTGTGGTCCGTGTGATCAGATTGGCTAATTCTCTGTGATTGTGGTTTCAGTCTGTCTGGTCTCAGATGCCCTCTCTCAGCGCCTACCATCTAACTTGGGCTTCTCTTACCTTGGACGTGTGGTATCTCTTCACGATGCTCCAGCAAAGAAGGTTGAGCACTGAATAATTGATGCTTTTGAATTGTGGTGTTGGAGAAGACTCTTGAGAGTCCCTTGACTGCAAGGAGATCAAACTAGTCAGTCATAAAGGAAATCAATCCTGAATATTCATTGGAGGGACAGATGCTGAAGCTTAAGGTTCAATACTTTGGCCACCTGATGCGAAGAGTTGACTCATTGTAAAAGACCCTGATGCTGGGAAAGATTGAAGGCAGGAGGAGAAGGGGACAACAGAGGATGAGATGATTGGATGGCATCAGCCACTCAATCGACATGAGTTTGAGCAAGCTCAAGGGGATGGTGAAGGACAGGGAATCCTGGCATGCTGCAGTCCATGGGGTTGCAGAGTTGGACATGACTGAGCGACTCAACAAATATACTTTAAGATCATTATTTCTTGTCTGTCAAACTTTATGTCCCAATTTAATTAGATAATTGAAAATTCTCAAGTTTTTGTTGAGTAGACTCAATGTATATATCCTAAAGCATTTTGCAAAACAACATTACTTTACGAATACATCCATATTGGAGTTTAACATTGGTGTTCAGTATTTATGTTACCTTATAATTCTCCTTATTTATCACTCTGAGTGATGCTGAAAAAATGTTGGTTTTACTTTTTTAGTCACGTAACATCTTAGAGGCACTGCTAATTTATGCAAGCAAATTTTGCTTTTTCTTAATTACTTGGATACTCTAGAGGATTCATTAGATGGTAACTCAACATGGTTAACATATACATCTCTGTTTATTACTTACATGTACATCATCCTGGGTATTTAATACTTTATCATTTATTCATTTTTGCATGATAATTAGGCATTAACAAAGGCATAGGACTACAGAGCTAGAATTATGTAATATGTCTAATTGTAAAGCTTACATATAATTATTAATATTTAAATTCTGGTTAGTTATCATGAGATATGCTTTGTCCTACTAGTACTTTTAATTATTCATCTTCAATTTAATGTATTCAGAGCCTCTGTTTTTTCAATTTTCTCATTTCTAATCTCATCTTCTACCTTTAGTCTTATTCCTTTATTCTTTAAAACTGCAGTTTTAATTTTTAAAAGTCTTTCTTTTTCTTTTCTTTTAAAATGTATCTTGCAGTGTAGTGTTGAATATGTTTGATGTTTTTTATGCTTAAGTCTCCTAACTTTTTGCTGGCTTTTAGTGATGTTTTGTGAATTTTTTTCTTTCCCCCTTTCCTGAGGCAGTGACCACATTGCCCCCAGACACATAGTAATTGCTTATAAAAAGCAGGAAAATGCTCAGAGTCAGAATACAGATCTGAAAAAAAGAAAATGAGAAGTGTTAAAAATTCCTGTGCACCATGAGGAGGAGAGTTTATGACAGCAATTTCCATGTTTCTGATGAAAGTTAAACCACAATTAGCAACAGGTAAATGCAAATGAATTATTTAACACATCTTAAAGTATTCACATCCTGTTCCGAAGATTATTCTGGATGTTTTAAAGAACGGCCAGATTTCTCATGCTGCAGTATTTTTGGAGAAGTGTATCAAACATATCTGAAAGTACTGTTAATTACTCCTTCAGAGTATCTGTCTTTCAGATCCAGTGTCCTAAAATTTTTGTTGCAATTTTCAAAGTGACAGATCTCAAGGAGCTCGTTTTTGTGTTATAAAAATCTATGCAGCCTTAAAGAGTAATATAGGAATAATCGTCTGAGCTTGTATAAAAATTAACTTCAGAATATAGAAGGTACAATATTTTAATTATTTTATTTAACCAAATTTAAAGAGAAATATTTCTTCAGTATATGTTGATTCAGTAGATTGTGCAGCCTTTTTTGAAGATCTTCTAAATTTAGACAATTTCAATTTGACCTCAACAGTCTCTATATGTTCATTATCCATTTAGGTTTTTGTTAAATGTCAAAGAAAGCCTTAGCTTTAAAAAATTTTTAGAATATGTTGTTCAGTTCAGTTCAGTTCAGTCGCTCAGTCATGTCCGACTCTTTGCAACCCCATGAATCACAGCATGCCAGGCCGCCCTGTCCATCACCAACTCCCAGAGTTCACTCAGACTCACGTCCATCGAGTCAGTGATGCCATCCAGCCATCTCATCCTCTGTCATCCCCTTCTCCTCCTGCCCCCAGTCCCTCCCAGCATCAGAGTCTTTTCCAATGAGTCAACTCTTCGCAACTATGTTGTAGTTTAGTATTATACAGTGGACACAGAAGATATTTCTTAGCAGTTCTCATTTTTTTAAAATAAAAGTTCTAAGATACATTGTTTTCTATTTTAGTACTTTAGAAATAAAAATCAGAGTAGGTCATATTTTATAATCCTCATTAAAAGCAACTGGTCACCATCACCAATAAAAAAACATTCAAGAATAAAAAGTAGGGTATACATATGATGTTTTTTTCACTGCCTCATGCAAGAATTATCATTAGATTGGGTTGGGTTATTTACTTTTATAATTCTAAGTATTGATTGATTTTAACATAATTGTGAGATTCTAATTACTGCTATTTTAGGGGATAGCAGTGGAGAAGGAAATGGCAACCCACTCCAGCGTTCTTGCCTGGAGAATCTCAGGGACAGGGGAGCGTGGTAGGCTGCTGTCTATGGGGTCCCACAGAGTCAGAGGCGACTGAAGCGTCTTAGCAGCAGCAGTGACAGAAAATGAAAACAAAAAGTTACTATATCCTCAGAATATTGTGTGTCACATGCCAATCAATACAATTAAAGATAATAGAAATAGCCAAATTTCTTTTATGTGTGTATATGTAATAGAAATTGTATTGCTGTCACAACGGTGGGAGGAGTGACACTTATGTATCATGAAGGGCTATCATTCAGACCGAAAGCATCTTCAGACTTCCCACTGACTTTCAAGGTAAGTAATCTAACTTTTTCAATACATTTACTCTAAGGGGTGGAAGATGGGAAACTATATCTAATCAGGATTTCAAAGAAATTGAAGATCACCTACCTCAACTTTCCAAATTGTAGAGTCAGGGAAAGGGATTTTCCCCTGATCTTCCAAGAGGAGGTTGTCTTTTCTATGTGTTCTCATTGTTGCACTTTCTAGCAATTGTCACAGAATGATCATTATTGGCTGTTTACTTGTTTGTATCTTCCATTAAATCATACATTTCTTGAGTACAGAACTGTGGATTCTGTGTCCTTAGAACACAGACCTCTACCCAGAACATAGAGAACATTATTGACTAAATGGATATATGATTTTCTTCTATTAATACCAGAAGTGGTCACCAATATATATTTTAAAACATCATGGCTAGAAAACTGAAAATAATACATGACCATAATTTCCATTTTAAAGATGTTTAAAATTTCTCTTGATGTAAGGTACTTATATATGTCTTTGTAAATACTACACATTAGCTAATTCTACTACCTGGTAATTATGAACAATGGTGTTATGCGTGCTTCTCTGTGACACTATCTTTAATATTTGAAGGCTGCTCATATCTCTTCCACATGTCCATTTACACTCTGATTCTCATGCCATCTGTTTGTTTTGTTGTTTATTATTGTTGTAGTAGTATATTAAGTTATATTTCTGTTCAGCTCTGTAAAAAATTATCAATGTACTAGGCATTCTGCTAGATAAAGTGTAAAGATGAATAGGCATATACTGTTCTAGGGAAATAGTAGGTAAACATATAATTGCAAAATACTGTGGGATTTTATCACATAATGTATTATTTTAACATGGTGTCTGGGACTCAGATATGCACAAGGTGCTATATGAGTGTAAAGATTAGGCTTTTAGCCCAACTAAAGGGATCAGATGAGCAACTATTATTTCATTTCATCCTCTTAGATGTGACCTCTTATTCACATCTGTCAAGATCTATTTGGATCTTCATTCTATCAAACAAATTATGTTCCTTCCAAAATTTCCTTGTCTTTTACAAATTTTATAAGCTTACTTTAAGAAAATTGTATCTTCATATTAAAAATGATAAAGAGTACAAAACTAAGGACTGAGTTAATGAAATATCTTTTCCTAGGTTGATTCAATCATTACATAGCTCAAATAAAGATTTCCTATTATTGATGAATGGACTGTTTACATTATAAAGATTTTCTTAGAATAACCCATTATACTTTAAAAAACACATTTCCATTAGGAAATTCAATACATTTTGAAATAACCAGTTTCAAACTGTTTCTCATGAACTGGTAGATGTTGATCTTGTCCTACAAAAATTTTTGGATTATAGTGCAACTATTTTGTTTCTGAAGAGTAGAAGTTTGAAAACATGAAATTTTCTATTTTATGCTTTGATACTTGTGCACAGAAAATCTTAGTAAAAGCTTAAATATATTTTATTTCCTATTAAATACTTTTAAAGTCTATTTACTTATGAATCTACAAATATTTACCCATATTCTGCTACAGTGACAGGAGAATGTGGGTCAAAAATGTTTTCTTCTTAAATTTTTTTTTCCACAAACGTTTCTCAAAACTGACTACCCAAATCCTATGCTCTGGACCACATCTGAGTATCAGAAATAGGACAGGAACAAAACCAAAGTAGCTATGTTTTCCAATAGAGGCAGTCATTTACCCAGGGCACACCTAAGTGAATATGCCTTCCTATGATAAGGCAATTTTACTTTTTACTTTTATATGACTGTGAATCTGCTTCTTTATTATTATATTCATGAGTTTGCTGTATTTTTAATATTCCACATATACTTGATATTATACAGTATTTGTCTTTCTCTGACTTATTTCACTTATAATAATGCCCTCCAATTCCATCCATGTTGCTACAAATGGCAAAATGTCATTCTTTTTTTATGTGTGAGTAGTGTTCCACTAATATATACCACATCTTCATTATACATTCATCTACTGATGGGCATTCAGCTTGCTACCATATCCTGGTAATTGTAAATATTGCTTCTAGGAACACTGGGGTACATGTATCTTTTTGAATGAGTACTTTTGCTTTTTTTGGATATATACCCAGAAGTCAAGTTGCTGGGTTTTAAGAAGAGATGGCAAGAATACACAGAAGAACTGTACAAAAAAGATCTTCACGACCCAGATAGTCATGATGGAGTGATCACTGACCTAGAGCCAGACATCCTGGAATGTGAAGTCAAGTGGGCCTTAGAAAGCATCACTACGAACAAAGCTAGTGGAGGTGATGGAATTCCAGTTGAGCTATTTCAAATCCTGAAAGATGATGCTGTGAAAGTGCTGCACTCAATATGCCAGCAAATTTGGAAAACTCAGCAGTGGCCACAGGACTGGAAAATGTCAGTGTTCATTCCAATACCAAAGAAGGGCAATGATGAAGAATATTCAAACTACCATACAATTACACTCATTCCACATGTTAGGAAAGTTATGCTCAAAATCCCTGAAGCTAGGCTTCACCAGTATGTGAACTGAGAACTTTCAGATGGACAAGCTGGGTTTACAAAAGGCAGAAGAACCAGAGATTAAATTTCCAACATTCATTAGGTCATAGAAAAAGCAAGGGAATTCCAGAAAACCATCTACTTCTGCTTCATTGACTATGCTAAATCCTTTGACTATGTGGATCACAACAAACTGTGGAAAATTCTTAAAGAGATGGGAATACCAGTCCACCATACCTGTTGCCTGAAAAACCCATATGTGGCTCAAGAAGCAATAGTTAGAACGAGGCATGGAACAAATGACTGGTTCAAAATGCGGCAGTGTATAAGGCTGTATATTGTCACTTTGCTTATTTAACTTATATGCAGAGTATGCCATGCAAAATGCTGGGCTGGATGAATCAAAAGCTGGAATCAAGACTGCCGGGAGAAATATCAATTACCTCAGATATGCATTTGATACCATTCTAATGGCAGAAAGTGAAGTGGAACTAAGGAGTCTCTTGATGAGGGTGAAAGAGGAGAGTGAAAAAGCTGACTTGAAACTCAACATTCAAAAAACAAAGATCATGGCATCTAGTCCTATCACTTCATGGCACATTGAAGCGAAAAAGTGGAAGCATTGACAGATTTTTTTTTCTTGGGCTGTAAAATCACTGTGGACAGTGACTGCAGCCATGAAATTAAAAGAGGCTCGCTCCTTGGAAGAAAAGCTATGACAAACCTAGACAGCATATTAAAAAGCAAAGACATCACTTTGCCGACAAACATCTGTATAGTCAAAGCTATTGTTTTTCCAGTAGTTATATACAGATTTGAGAATTGGACCATAAAGAAGGCGGCTGAACACCAGAGAACTGATGTTTTTGAATTGTGGTGCTGAATAAGACTGTTGAGAATCCCTTGAACTTCTAGGAGATCCAGCCAGTCAATCTTAAAGGAGATCAACCCTGAATTTTCAATGGAAGGACTTATGCTGAAGCTGAAGCTCCAATACTTTGGCCACCTAATGTGAAAAGCCAACTCATTGGAAAAGACCCTGATGTGGGGAGAGACTGAAAGCAAAAGGAGAAGTGGGCGGCAGAGGATGAGATGGTTTGATAGCTGCACTGACTCAATGGACATGAGTTTGAGCAAACTCTGAAAAATAGTCAAAGACAGGGAAGCCTGGTGTGCTGCAAGCCATAAGGTCCCAAAGAATGGAACATGACTTAGCAACTGAATAGAAACAACAACCAATTCAAAACACAGTTTATCTTTCCATCTCTTTGTGTCATCTTTAGTTTTCTTTATCAGTGTCTTATAGATTTCGGATGAGATGGCTGGATGGCATCACTGACTCGATGGACGTGAGTCTCAGAGAACTCCGGGAGTTGGTGTTGGACAGGGAGGCCTGGTGTGCTGCGATTCATGGAGTCGCAAAGAGTCGGACACGACTGAGCGCCTGATCTGATCTGATCTGATCTGATAGATTTCGGAGTACACATTTTTTGCCTCCCTGTGTGTGTGTGTTTAGTCACTCAGTTCTGTCTGACTCTTTGCCACCCCACGGACTGTAGCCCACTGGGCTCCTCTTTCCATGGAATTCTCCATGCAAGAATACTGGAGTGGGTTGCCATGCCTTCCTCCAGGAAATCTTCCTGTCTCAGGGATCTAACCCAAGTCTCCTGAATTGCAGGCAGCTTCTTACTACCTGAGCAACAAGGGAAACTCTTTAAGTAAGTTTATTTTTGGATATTTTACTCTTTTTGATGTGATAGGAAATGGGCTTATTTAATTTCTCTTTCTGATATATTGTTGTTAGTAATGTAGAAATGTGATAGATTTCTGTATATTCATGTCTTTTATCCTACAGCTTTATTAAATTCATTAATGAGTAGTTCTGGTGGCATCTTTGGGATTTTTTGTTATAATATAATGTCATCTGAAAACAATGACAGCTTTACTTCTTCCTTCATTAGGTGTATATTTACTGTCTAGATTGTAAGCTTCTCAAGGGCAAGAATTTTTTTTTTTCAGTGATGTCTTTCTGGTGCCTGGAATAATGTCTGTCACTCATAGGAACTTAGTAAATATTTTTGAAAGAAAAAAGAGAAGAAAGAAAATACTTTGTCTTTAATAAAGTGTACAGATGAGGTTTAAATTTATAGGAATTAGTTATAATTTAATGTTTTCCTCTATTGTCTTTATTGTGTTGTTGTTCAGTTTCCAAGTCATGTCCACTCTTTGCTACCTACCCCATGGACTGCAGGATGCCAGGCTTCCCTGTCCTTCACTGTCTCCTGGAGTTTGCCCAAGTTCATGTCCATTGAATCAGTGATGCCACCCAACCATCTCATTCTCTGTTGCCCTCTTCTCCTTCTATTATCTTTATTGCATATATCAAGAAAACACTTTTGATGGGTATGAAATATTTACCTGTTTTTAAATAAGTAACTGAAAAATGGAAAGTATTTTGATTTATCTCAGAAAAGCATATAATTTGGGTGATAAAACATTTAAATCCACATTTCATTTTCAATCTCAGTTATTATGTGGTGACTGGTTCTGTCAGTCTTTACTGAATAATTGTTGGATTTTGCTCTGTGTGTATTTTTATGCTTATATAGGGGACTCAAAGATAAGAAACTTTAAAACTTCATCAAAACTTTCACTAAAGAATTGCAAGGAAAGGGGTTTTTATTTTCATTCTTCCCACTCCGGTAACAACCCACACTGCTTACACTTAAAGTAAATGCTAGAGAGCTGCTACCAAATGTCATATCCACAAACAGTAAGGAAATGAAAGCAATATCTATTTTTTTCTTAAGCATGTGTTACCATAAAATGCAAAATATGAATGTTTCATATTGTAAATTATGGATTGGAACTATTATTTTAATAATATTTCAATATTATTTGAAAATAAAATTCTACACCTGAGACCACTAGTATAATTAATTGTCTAAAAGAAAAAAATATATATCTCTATAAGCATATATAAGAATACAGAATATTTGTATGAATAAAGTCTGTTGAGATCATACAAGAAGACACTGACTTCCTCCCATTATCCTCCAAGGACAGGTAAGGGGCATTTTGTGGTAATATCTGCAAGCTTTCAGGAGGAGAAACCTAATTGGAGCATTCTCTGTTTAGGGAAAGATAAAGGCCTTTTTGTCTTTAGCGTAGTGAACTGGAGGCACAATAGGCCTGATCACTGCTCGCCAGATTGCTTGTGAATCATTTGCTTCTTTTATTAGCTCTTTCTTACATTACCATCTTGTCTCTTTCTTCCTTGCTGCTCTTCCTGCATTTTGGACAGCAGAATCAGGAAATATGTTGCACTTGGTGAGTGGTAAAAATCAAGAGTGAGTGACTGCCTGGTTCCCATGTTATAATGTTAGCTCTGCTGCACATCAGATATTTAAGTGTGTGTCTCTCAGCACTGCCAGATGGGCATGAATCTGGGCTCCCAGGACCTGAAGTCCTAAATTGATCAAAACACATTGTGAAAATAGTAGCTGCTTTTCATTGAGCTGTCTATTCACTGGGAATGTGGCTGCTGTCCCCTGATATATATATATACTACCCGGGGACTTTTAGATTTTTAACTTAATTCTTGTTTAGGAGGACTTTGGAGGAAGATCTGACATAACTGCTTTGGGAGATAGAGGTTGGCATGTGGCAAAATATATCAAATGTTATCTAGTGGAAGAAAAGCTAGTTTTAATGAGAACAAAATCTGTTCTATAATTAGATTTAAGTAGTAACTAAATCAGTCTTTATTTTCATAGCACTGCAAGATATCTACTTTTCTACAAACTCAGTTTACATATAATTGTTGCTATTTATTAATTACTCTTCCTGGACTGCTTACTACAGCACATGAGCTAAAACTTAAATTGTCATTGAAAGCCTCCTACAGATTTGAAAGAATGCACACTTGTGAGTACCTCATGGGTTTGTTGTGTGCCGCAGTACACAGGGACCATCAATCAGTTTACTTCCTCTTGGTCCTTCCAAGTTTTTGATTGCTTTTATAAACCCCAAAAGGACTCATTAGACTTGCTTCTTTTCCATTTCCCAGCCCTAGTGCTTGGACCACTTTTGCAAATAATGATTTGAACTTGTGTGAAAGTTTCTGAAACATACCAAAGATCAAACTAATTGTCTAATATCAAACATTTCAAGTGACAGGACCTAGAAGTAAAATATATTTCTAAATTATCCATCATGAATTCATTAAGAAACTATGGTAATTATACCCCAGAAAATATATCTAAGTGAAAAAATGCAGAAGCATTGGGGAAGGTTAGTATATTGGTATTAATATAACCAAGTCTGTGCATCAAGAATGAGAGAGAGAAAGGGGCAAAGAGAGAGTGATCAAAATAGTTTATGTTCTGTTTATGCTTCTTTTTGAAAACCACCTACCACTTCAAATACAACTCATTGACCTGACTTATGACTGTTACAACTAGAATGGACTTTTATATCCTAGGTATGCTTAAATTATACAAATATACATTTCAGACCCCTCAAACAGGGTCACCCAAAACTTCAGGGATTGTATACTTAGAAATTTGGGGAACATATCTAGGTGGCAGACAGAACCTCCTGTGAGGGTCAGGAGATAGTTTTTTAAAAGACTTTGAATGTTCTGAGATGGGTAATGTGCATTCTTTCTAGCTTAGAACTGGAATACTACTCCTTACTCAATCCTGCTTCTTACTGAAATATATAGCTTCACCCATTTATGTTACATTTGTACCATCCTCTGATATTATTAGAGATTTTTGTCTCTTCAGTTGCTAACACATCTGATTGACACAATGTTTTTACAATAAAATAATTATGCTTTAAAATTAAATAAATAATATATATATTTATTTTATTGTTCCTGAAAGAAACTTAAATCATTATTTTTGGGCACATTATTTAGTATATATATTTTTAATGCTGAAGTATTTGACTCATGTGGAATTTCTCTTGTGCTATCCAAATAAATTTCAGTCAATACTAGCTCTTTCTCTTGACACTAGAGAATATTTCATGGCATTGACTCATTCATCTCATGGCTTCACTGACACCATGTATATATGCACACACACAACATGATGTAAAATAGTTGAGCCATGATGTGTGTGATATATACTTCATTCACTATTCAAGTGCAAGTCTTCTGAGATCTTGAGTTCATAGGGAATGAGACTAATATAAACTTCAAATTTTTTACATATCATGTTTAATAGGAAAGTATTTTAGAGTATTTTTATTTTAATTTATTACTGCTACTTTTCATTCCCTTGATTTATAGAAGCAATTACCTTAGTTATACATTTTTGCTCCTAATATAGTTGACTTTACAAGTTCATAAAAATGAAAAAGAACTCAGCATTAGTAAATTAAAGAAAAATATTAGAATTTCTGCTAGAAAGTCATAAATAGTGTCTTCTTCCCTGGCACAGTCTTTTCCTTCTCTATTGAACACTTTGAAAGCACAGGAAGAGGAAGGAGCCTCTGTATGTAAGTTAATCATTTCCTTGTTAACCTTTTGCCGTCAGCCACAATGAGATTCATTCTTCATATCACAGTAGACTCATCAGCAGGAATATACTTTTATCTTTGTTGCCTGGTTTTACAGGACTGGAGGGAATTGGCACCACCAGGGAATCATTAAAGAGATAATGGAGAAATTATTTTCTCATATCTTTATTCAGACTTCTTTCTCACTGGTGCCCTCATCCTCAGTAAGCATCAATCAGAATTACTTATTTAGAACTGAGGATAGAATAGTGTCCTGGGAATGAAGAGGGGAGGAGGAGGTAAAAGAAACAAAAAAAAAAACAAAAAAACTTGGGAGCAAGTAGACTCAGATCTAGTATGTCAGAAAGAAATAGGACTATTTCAAGTGGATGTACTTTAGTTAAAGAGGTTGGAACTGTACTGAGCTGACTTACTCATATTAAAGCTATTAGAACATATGTAACCTACAATCTTTATAAATTAGTCTCCCACAAAAGGAATTTCAGTAATAGCCAGAACTTTTTCATTTTGTAAAGGTTTCTTTTATTTTTTCCATTCATGCAGTAAAGACTAGTTGCTAATAATTTAGGTTGAGCATCTGTCTTGTTGAGAGAAAAAAAAGCACTATGAAGGAAAAATTGCATCAGATGAGTTTCACAGTCAGAGAAGATTTTGTTCAAGAATGTTTCAGTTCGGGAGACAAACTATTGCAGTAGGGGAGAGGGAATGGGCTCAATAGTGCTGAAATAGATTGTGGGAGGATTTTTACAATCTGAGCCAAGCTAATGGAAAAGTCCTGGAGGGTGTTCAGAGTGGGCTAATCTGTGTGCTTAGGACATCTGCATTTACTAATTTTTGCTTCTTGAAGTTAGGCTCCTACCCTGCCACAGAAACTGGGTCTCTCCTTCATGATCCCATTTCAAAGAGATGTCTTCAAGGACCTTGAGAGAGATTTTTCTGGATTGTAGAAGATTTACATGTAAAGGCAGCAGAGAATGAATTTACAATGGCAAATGTTCTAAAGTGAATACTCCAAAAAAGGGAAGTCAGGAGCCTATAGTCAGGAAAATCAAGGTCTAAAGTTTAATCAAGCTGAGAGGAATGTTAAAATCCTTTTTGGTCAGTAGTTTTAATGTAGGACTTTCCTCCTTCCACAGATGATTGTTGGGAGTAAGGCTCAAACTGTGATCAAAAGACTTGTCATGTCTCAAACTTTATATCCTATTGCTTATCTCAGGATAGGTTATGGGAAGAATTGCATCATGAAATTCAGAGAAAAACAAGGGCCTAGTGAATTTTAAGGACTACTTTGAATTTTACCTGCAGAGGAATATCCCCTTGGAAGTGAGATGATTTAGCATGCCTTCTTCCAGGCTGATGGCTTAGTATGAACTCAGTTGTTCTCTGGGTTGAACTCATACCTTCAGGCTGTAAGGGAAGCAAGATTCAATTTGTCAGACTTCTTTATTGTGTGTTAATGATTCTCAAATGCCAAGCAGATTTCCGGACACACAGATGTCACAAAACATTTTCCAGACAATGCTGTAAGTGACATGATGTTATTACCTAGTTCTTAATACACATAGAAATGACATAGATTCATGATTATATGAATAGTGTTGAATACTTTTCCCACAGGAAATATTCTTTGTTTTTTAGTTTTAATTTCCTATAGTTAAGCAAGATACACTGCTTTTTGACAATGTAATATATATTTTTTCATGGAAGAATAATATTATTGTAAATTCTTGGGCAATGAATAGAAAAATTACAAATTCTATTTGTAGTTTTAATGTGGCTTTTTGAGGAACTTTCCCATCCTTTTCTATTCCAAATTTAGCAGGTGGATGCACTGTATTTAACTTAAAATTGTTGCAGGCTACTTTATTGAAACATGAGTAAACCAAGCTATGAGTTGAATTTTAAGTTTGCCATAGTAAAAATGTGAAGAGGGAAAATGATGGCATCACTAGTGGCTCAAAGTAACAAGGTTATGAATAAACTGCTCACTAGTCTAATGTATTTTTAGTAAAGAGATTTGGGAATAGTGCAACTAATCCCCAATGCCCAATTAAAGTCTCTTAACTAATTTAACAGACATATTGTAAACATGTAGGTGGAAATACTTTAAATAAACAAAGATTGCATGGGAGGAAGTTTAATAGCTAAACAAACGGAAAATCACTTTGATGTTTTAGCTTTCTCAAAGTTCTCAAAGTTCTTAGCAGAATAGTTATAAGAAAAAACTCCAAACACAATTAACATGCAAAGCATCAAGAGAGTTTTTGTTCAGGTGATGATATTCTGCAGTATTTGCCTTCTAAGAAAATCTTAAGACGGGTAAAGGGTCTCAGTCATTGAAAAAAAATTACCCATTCCTTTTCTGCTTCTTTTTGTGTGTAATCTTATTGTACATATATAGCTCACTGATAGATAATAGATACACAGAGATATAGAAATGGATATGATACTACCCAATCTGCTTAAATAGATATAGGTTGCTTACAAATGACTGATTGCTGACTCACATGGAGATGTAAGATTCATAGGTAGCATGTCCTTGCTTTTTGGCAGTATTTTCTGTAGAGACCGCCAAAGAAACGAAGCCTGTGACTTTCTGGGAAAGCTGGTCCTCAAGTTCTCATGCACTGGTTTGGTCCTGAAGGAGTTCTTCCAAAGTGTGCAAACTGCACTTCAATTAAAGAAGTCTGCAGGGCGCACTGAGTGGATGAACAGCAAGTGCTCTGGGACTTCTTTTGAGGAGACTCTGGCAGGTGGGAAGCCCAAATGCAAAGCAGGCATTTGGAAATGTTATATGGGAGCAAATATTTAACATACCAGGGGACTGGGGAGTAATGTTGATTTCTCATTATGTTTCCTATTTACTTGGAATCTCTAGAACGAAGTGTTTATGACTCCAAATAATACAAAGAATCCAACACTTTCAAGTCGGAGTGGTTGCAAATTCCAAACTTGGTGCTTTTAAACAGCTGTCCAGAGAAAAGGCAGTAGTTATTAATAAACGCACATCTTTTTGAAAATATTGACTATATTCATTTTGGCTAACATTGTTCTTTGGAAGCATTAAAAATTCCTAGTGAGAGTCTTTCAGTTTTGTTAGTGTAGATGATTTACTGTTGGCCTTTGCTGAGCTTCAGCTGACTTTCATGTAAGTATACCACAGAGAGGGGGTTAAAATGACAGATGGTCACTGCAGTGTTGTTCTGACTTGTCCTTCTCCTTTCCTTCACCCCTTTCATATGCTGCAATGCCCAGGAATGAGGAATTGGGACAGAAATGTGAATTATTTTTAAGGATGTTCTGGCTGCTTTACCAACTTAAAAACAAGGTAATTAAGTGATTTCATTCATTTAGTTGAGACCTCACTTCTCTGAATAAGACATTTCCAGAGGAGGGTGTCTGGTATTATTTGAATAAAAATTACAAGTAGTTGTAATATTACAGTTAATGGTCAAGATAACTCAGCTTATGAACAACATTTACTCATTCTCTACTGTTCTTGATGTCTAAAACTGTCCATATGGCTTCCATTTACTTCAGACCAAATGGAAAACTTCAGGAGGTATCCTGAAGTCCAGGAAAGAGACCAGTGTGGCAGCTAGAAAGAGTCAGAATGATCTCACCATCACCCTGATTTGTTCCGAGTTCTTCTGAAACACTAGGATAGTTAAGAATGTTGGATAGGCTGATGAATGATAAAATCATTGGCCTGTAATAACAGATGAGTTTGGTCCTAGTCATTTAAAGATCTTTAGGATGATACGATATTCAAATATAGAAAAAATATAACCTTAACTGTAAAGCAAATGTCCTTTGCAGAAGAAAGTAGACATTTAGATCCTTTGTTTTTTAATTATCATAATCATGAATATTGTAGATATGAATATTTCTTATAAGCTTCATTACTTAGAAATATTTTGGATAGTAAATATTTATAATGGGCTTCCCAGGTGGCACAGGGACAAAGAATCTGCCTGATAATGCAGAAGATGCAAAACGCATGGGTTCAATCCCTAGATGGGAAAGAACCTCTGAAGTAGGAAATGGCAACTCAATACTGGAAATTTTCCAGTATTCTTGCCTGGAAAATTCCATGGACAAAGGAGCCTGGCAGGCTACAGTCCATGGGGTAGTTAAGAGTCAGAGATGACTGAATGACTAAGCACACACACACACACACACACCCCAATATTTATGATACCCAAGGGAATTGGATATAAGGGGCAATTCTGCTGGACAGGAATGATATTCTTCTTATTATCTACTCGTTCATTTAGGAGGTACTAGGAACTATACTGGGAATTATACAAATATTAATAAAGTCCTCAGTTCAGTTCAGTTCAGTCAGTCATGTCTGACTCTGCGACCCCATGGACTGCAGCATGCCAGGCCTTCCTGTCCATCACCAACTCCCGGAGTTTACTCAAACTCGTACATTGAGTTGGTGATGCCATCCAACCATCTCGGCCTCTGTTGTCCCCTTCTCCTCCTGCCTTCAGTCTTTGCTATCCCCATTTTAAGCTTATGAAGCTTAATCAACTTTACCAATGAAAATTACCATGCAGTTAGTAAGTGAAAGAGCAAGGATGAGACCCAAGGGCTATCTGAATCCAACTTCATGCTATTGACTCTGCTGCTTTGTTAATGGACTTCCCAGGTGGTGCTAGTGGTAAAGAACCTGCTTGCCAATGCAGGAGACCCAGGTTCGATCCCTGAGACTGGAAGATCCCCTGGAGGAGGGAAGGCCACCCACTCTAGCATTCTTGCCTGGAGAATCC
Source organism: Bos indicus x Bos taurus (assembly GCF_003369695.1). Lineage (NCBI taxonomy): Eukaryota > Metazoa > Chordata > Mammalia > Artiodactyla > Bovidae > Bos > Bos indicus x Bos taurus. The sequence continues at coordinate 83,476,452 of NC_040077.1, read as the reverse complement.
TATGGACAAAGGAGCCTGGCAGGCTATATATAGTTCATAGGGTTGCACAGAGCTGGACATGACTGAAGTAACTTAGCCCAGACCTTGTTAATAAAATCAGAATTCTGATTTATTCAGACACTACTTTTATTTCTTTCCAAGTAAGTATTATTTCTATACATGTAAATGTGAAGGAGGTGTGAACAAGTTAGCTAAACTCATATTCTCTAAATCAACACTTGAAAGCAGCTCTACTGTTTTAGTGGAATTTTGCATCCACACAATTAGCCAGTTAGCTAAGTTTACACATTTAGCATGGGAAAACTGACCTACCAGATTTGAGTCAATATAACTTTTATGCAAATTAAGGGCAATACTGGAGAAGCGTTAACTCAATTGTATTTGAAAAAGTTCTTCTGTTGTGGCCATTTTTTTTTTTTTTAACACAGATCATGGCTATTTCTGTTCAATGAAGCAGATGTAGAGAGTCCAATGCAGTAAGTCTGATTCACTGTGAATGATGTGTTTAAATGAGCAAATACAGCCCTGTTGTCCTTGCATTATGGAAAAGAAAGCAGTGGAGTGTTGTGAGAGAAGGCTCCAATGGGTAGACTACACTAGAGTATATATCTCTCCTGTATCCTTGCTGGTGGTAAGAACAAGTTTGTCTTTTTCTAGCTCCTTGTGAGCTTTTTGAAGGCAGAGATTGGATTTATTCATGACCAAATTGCCAGTGGCTTACATAGTCTCTGACACGTGGGTAGTGGGAAGTTAGGAAGGAACAAAGGAAGGAAGACCTAGCCATCAAGCTTTGCTCTTCCAGCGATTGACTGTGGACCTTGCATTAATTCTTTCATCCCTCTCAACATCACTTTCCTCCTGTCTGAAATGAAGATAATATGTATTGTATTGTTGTGAGTTATGTGAAGAATGCAGTGGGCTACATAAATTCAAGAGGGTATTTTGCATCTAATAATGAGTATAATAATCACCTAAGATCAAGTTGGATATAATAAATACAGAAAATTAATGAATATATAAAACTCACCAAGAATGTGAGCTCTGATAATTTAACATCATAACTGATTAATATTCATTAAGGCTCTTTAAGCAAATTAGATAAGAATTTATTTTCCTGGTATTTGAGACATATTTTGATTTGCTTAATACCAATGACTTCAAAGGAATTCTTTGCTTGTTGTTGTGGTTAAATCATCTTTAAGTGAGTTCAAAAACAAGTATTAAATGATCCTTGGAACATAAAACAGTTCAAAGTGCTAAATTGTGTAGTGATGGACTTTTAAAATGTGCTGTTGTGTGAGGAAAGGGGAAGGCTAGATGACAGGATAAATAACATTTATAAATTATTAAGTGTGGGCTAATAGACTGCCTTGCAAAGTCATGTTTCCCATTCACAGACCTCTGAAGGAGAATACTAATTTTCTTTATATAACTTCACTAGTGAAATGTCACACCTTCAATGGACATGATCACACAACAGTAAAATCAGCATCTAAGAGGTGGGAGTGAATTTAGAAGCATCAGTTGGCTTAGGTATTTTGTATCTCTTGTTTCTCATAGAATTTTTTTCCCCACAGATGCTCATAATAAGGCTGACTGGCTTTTTCTGGCCACTCAGGACTCAGCTTAGATATCATATCCTCAGAGAGGTTGACAGACCACTCAATTTCATGTCATCCCATGGGGGAGACTCTCTCCATTTCATTGCTTCATGTCACTTGTTGCTGTTTGATATGTGCTCCTTTTGTTTGTTTGCTCTTTCTTCTCATTGCTTCTCTTATCCTTGGAATGGAAGCACACTGAAGTAGGGACTTGGACTGCTTGGGTCCTGCTGTGGCCGAAGCGTCTGGGCATCCACACATAGTAGGAAGTCAATGCAGTTTTTTAAAGTTGGATGAATAAACCCCTTATTTACAAATGAGGACACAGGGTAAACTAAGGACTTTGCCCAGGGTCACACAGATGGTCACCAGCAGAGCTGAGGACAGAGCCAGTTCTCCTGACACACAGCTTACTGTTTTGTTTACTGCACCCCCGTAGCTATGCTTAGAGTTAGATACGCCTGTCCTTATACAAAGGGGCACAGAACATAAAGTCTAGCTGTAAGCTTTTTCCATTCTCTTCTGGGTAGTGCACTTTATGCAGGAATATTTTTCTCCAGAGCAGTAGCATTATTCATTGTAATCTGATCCAGCTCTTAATTCAGATTCTATTGGTATCCTGTTAGTCCCATAATTCTACTTTGTTTCTACATAAAAGAACAGAATCAAAGAGAAAACTTTGTTTTAGGATACAAAGAGAAAACTGAGATCTGTATCACTTAGGTAGCAGGGGCACCTCTACACTGATATACTGGAAGTGCTGTGTGTGAAGTGGTGTATAGGCTTCTGACCAAATGGTATGAGATCAGAAAGAAAGTAGCAACGAATGCTGACTGGAAAAGATAAGTCTTCAAAAAAAAAAAAAAACCAACAACCAAAACAGTACAATATGAGCATTTTTTAAATAGTAGGAAGGCAATGGCACCCCACTCCAGTACTTTTGCCTGGAGAATCCCATGGATGGAGGAGCCTGGCTGGCTACAGTCCATGGGATCGCTAAGAGTCAGACACGACTGAGCGACTTCACTTTCACTTTTCACTTTCATGCATTGGAGAAGGCAATGGCAACCCACTCCAGTGTTCTTGCCTGGAGAATCCCAGAGACGGGGGAGCCTGGTGGGCTGCCGTCTATGGGGTCGCACAGAGTCGGACACGACTGAAGCGACTTAGCAGCAGCATTATATCCTAGAAAGTGAATGAGACAGGGACTGTCTTCATTGTTAGTGGGAAAGCAAAATGGCCACTTAGGAAAATAGTTTGGCAATTTTTTACACAGCTAAACCAACTCTTAACATACGATTCAGCGATCATGTGTCTTGGTATTTACCCATGTGAATTAAAAACCTATGTTTACACACACACAAGCCTGCATATATATATGATTATAGGAGTTTTATTTGTAATTGTCAAAACTTGAAAGCCACCAGAATGTTTTTCAATAGGTGAATGGATACACAAATTGTGGTATATCTATACAAAAGTGTATACTTCTGCAAGAAGTAGAAATTAGCTATTAGGCCATGAGAAGACATGGAGAAAACTTAAATACAAAGTTGCTAAGTGAAAGAAACCAGTCATAAGAGAGTATATATTATATGATTGCAATTCTATGACATTCTGGAAAAGTAAAACTAAGGAGACAGTGAAAAGACCAGTGGTTGCCAGTGGTTTAGGAGGGAATGGAGAAAGGGTTGAATAGGTGGAACATAAGACTGTTTGGGGGCTTCCTGGGTGGCTCAGATGGTAAAGAATCTGCCTGCAATGCAGGAGACATGGGTTTGATCCATGGGTCAGGAAGATCCCCTGGAGAATGGAATGGCTACCCACTTCAGTATTTTTGCCTGGAGAATCCCATGGACAGAGAAGCCTGGTAGGCTACAGTCCATGGGATCACAAAGAGTCAGACACAGCTGAATGACTAAGCACCACTAAGACCATTTTAGAACTGTGAAACAATTCTATATAATATTGTAGTAGTGGATACATGTCAGTATACATTTGTCAAAACTCATAGAACTCTACAACACCAAGAGTAGCTTCCAAAGTAAACTGTGGACTTCAGTTAATAATTCTCTACCAATATTGGCTTATCAGATATAACAGATGTAGTATGCTGATCAAGAGTTAATAATAAGGGAAACTGGGGAGGTGAGTGAGGGGGTATTTGAGAACTATTTGTATTTTCTTCTCAATTTTTTTGGTAAACTTAATTGTTCAAAAAATCAAGTCTATTAATAAAAAATAGTGAATAAGATCAACTGAACATTTCTGGCAGAAGTAAAATCAGTGCAATTTTTCAGAAGAATAATGTATTGATTACTCTTGACTCTCTTCTTTGTGCCAAGCACTGAGATTCATGAATAAAACTTGATCTCTGCTGTGGAAGAGCTTATAGTCTCTTAGAGAGCAGTAGCTATGCCAAAAAGGCCAATAAGTCATTCTAAGAATTTTGGTAGAAATACATATAGAGTACTGTTGTTTTTCAGTTTCATGTCCAACTCCTTGCGACCTCATGGACTGCAGCATGACAGGCTTCCCATCTCCCAGTCCTTCACCATCTTCTAGTTTTTTTGGGGAATGTCAGTGCAGCCAGGATGTTGGTTTTTGTTCTGGGTTGGATGTTAACAGTTAAGCAATGGGGAAGAAAGCCCCATAAACAGATGGTATACCTTGAGAAGACTTACTTGAGAAGTCTAGTAAGTCGTTTGACTGGCACTGAGCAAGATGAGGTTAGAGGCATGTGGAGCTGAATGTGCTGGATTTCTGGAATTTCTGCAAGAAGTCTCTCTTTCAGACAACTTGATCTTAATGCTTAATCAAGATTCTCAGAGGCCTGTGATATAGAGAGACTCAGTTCACTTCAGTTGCTCAGTCCTGTCTGACTCTTTGTGACCCCATGGATTGCAGCATGCCAGGCCTCGCTGTCCATCCCCAACTCCCAGAGTTTACTCAAACTCATGTCCATTGAGTCAATGATGCCATCTAACCATCTTATCCTCTGTTGTTCTCTTTTCCTCCTGCATTCATCTTTCCCAGCATCAGAGTCTTTTCCAATGAGTCAGTTCTTCACATCAGGTGGCCAAAGTATTGGAGTTTCAACTTTAGCATCAGTCCTTCCAATGAATATTCAGGACTGATTTCCTTTAGGATGGACTGGTTGAATCTCCTTGCAGTCCAAGGGACTCTCAAAAATCTTCTCCAGCACCACAGTTCAAAAGCGTCAATTCTTCGGCGCTCAGCTTTGTTTACAGTCCAACTCTCACATCCATATATGACTACTGGAAAAACCATAGCTTTGACTAGACGGACCTTTGTTGGCAAAGTAATGTCTCTGCTTTTTAATATGCTGTCTAGGTTGGTCATAATTTTCCTTCCAAGGAGTAAGTGTCTTTTAATTTCATGGCTGCAGCCACCATCTGCAGTGATTTTGGAGCACCCCCAAAATAAAGTCTGTCACTGTTTCCACCGTTTCCTCATCTATTTGCCATGAAGTGATGGGACCAGATGCCATGATCTTAGTTTTCTGAATATTGAGTTTTAAGCCAACTTTTTCACTCTCCTCATTCACTTTTATCAAGAGCCTCTTTAGTTCTTCTTCACTTTCTGCCATAAGGGTGGTGTCATCTGCATATCTGAGGTTATTGATATGTCTTCCGGCAATCTTGATTCCAGCTTGTGCTTCTTCCAGCCCAGCGTTTCTCATGATGTACTCTGCATATAAGTTAAATAAGCAGGGTGACAATACACAGCCTTGACATACTCCTTTCCCAATTTGGAACCAGTCTGTTGTTCCATGTCCAGTTCTAACTGTTGCTTCCTGACCTGCATACAGACTTCTCAGGAGGCAGGTCAGGTGGTCGGGTCTTCCTATCTCTTTCAGAATTTCCCAAAGTTTGTGGTGATCCACACAGTCAAAGGCTTTGGCATAGTCAATAAAGCAGAAATAGATGTTTTTCTGGAACTCTCTTGCTTTTTTGATGATCCATTGGATGTTGGCAATTTGATCTCTGGTTCCTCTGCCTTTTCTAAAACAAGCTTGAACATCTGGAAGTTCATGGTTCACGTATTGCTGAAGTCTGGCTTGGAGAATTTTGAGCATTACTTTACTAGCGTGTGAGATGACTGCAATTGTGTGGTAGTTTGAACATTCTTTGGCTTTGCCTTTCTTTGGGGAGAAAGAGAGACTCAGAGGTACCTAAAGTGAGTTTAAAGATATCACACTTGATCATAGTTTTCTCTAGAGAGAAAAAATTTTTCCTTTATTGTGTTTGGAGGTCTAGGTTAGTTTTTTTTTCACATGTCAATTTAACAATTTAAGGCAGTGAGAAATCCCATAGCTCTGCTAGGGATAATGGTGACAAATTTCCATTCATAGATAAACCCTTCTGCTGCAACCAGCTTTGAGGGTTGCACAGTGACACTGGTGAACACCCCAGGGCCTGGATATTAAATAAGGCATTTTCAGTTTAAGTGCTGAGATGTGCATGGGAGAGATGTAAGAATAGGGATGGAAAACAGCCAGAGAACAGCACAGGTGAGACATAAAGAGAGCGAAAACAGTGAGGACTGAATCAGATACAAGAGTTAAGGATAACTACAGAGGGACATGCATCCCTAAAAATCCCATTCTAGGATTTTTAAACAGAAGGGTAGTGAAGTATTTTGGGAAAGAAACAGGTTTAAATTAAAGAAACAGGCTTAATTTTGAAATGTGTAATGAAACAATTATTATTTTCACATTGTCGTGACAAAAGAAATTTATTTACAGAGATTGCACTAGACTATAAATGTGTCATTCCATAAATGCACAAAAAATGTGTTCCTTACACTTAATCATTTATGTGGGTGTCTGCAAATTTCTTTTGAAAGGAGCATGTTTCAGAAGTAAATTTTCTTTGTCATGAAGAGTATCCTAATAAAATAGTGTGTATTTCAAAAAAATGACTAATTCTAGAAAGAGCAAATTAGGAAGCATCAGCTAATGCGTTCTTAAAAAAAAAAACTAAGTTAAGAACTGCAACTGAGACATTGGAATATCCTTGTCATTTAGTGCAAATATGCATGAGATGGGAATGCATTCTAGTTGTGCTCCGTGGCTACAGATAAAACCCAGGGAGGCTCAAGGGGCATGAATGAATGGCTTGTGTCCACTCTGAACCAGTACTGTTGTTCAGCGTACTTATCAAAAAACCAGTGGGGTCAAGAAAACTAGATTTCTAACCTTAATATTATAATCACTGCCATCGCTTACTCACTTTCCTGCTTGGACTGATTAAGCTGTTGGGGCTTCAGTTTCCTCAAATAACAGTCCACACCAAAGGTTGTTACAAGGAGTAAGTGGGAACAGGGCGTAGGGGTGTATGTGGAATACAGAATAAAGTTTCAATAAATAGGTTATTTTTAAAAGACCAGGCTCAGTAAAAGAAAATGACCAATCACAAATTTCACTAGAGCTCCCATCTGTAAAGTGGGGTATTAATAGTATACATTTTATGTTGTCAAGATGTTTTGTTAACGTAATATCTGTTAAGCATTTCAACAGTCCTGGCACATAGAAAGCAATCAGTGGATGCTACTTCTTCTTATATAATTTATCTTCATTAACTTGTTTCTTACTACTATCTGGGGCTGGAAGTGTTTAAAGCAGGGGTCGAAAAATGACCACCCACATGCTGGATCGCCTTGCTGAGTTTTGTTTTGTCCACACACACACACATAAGGACTGAATTTGGATGCCTATGGATGCAGCCTGTGCGTCCTCATCTGTCACAGTCCCACACTGGCTTTTGTCTTATACCTGGCACAGTGGAAAAACTTAGGCCATCTTCTTGATTCCTAAACTGTTTGTTCTAAATACTTTGTCAGTAGTGCTTCCCTTTGCTCTTTTGTTCTCATTTGTAAAACTCACTACTTCTCTTCCAGTTCTATTTAATATGAAGGATGAAAATAGTTTATGCATTTGCAGAAACCCTGATAATAACACTTCATTGGCTTGCAACAGGAAAATGAACATTGGGTCAATATGCCATCTTGAAAGTTGCTCTGAAGAGAATTCAATTAATTACCTTTAGTGGGGTTTTCTTCAGTGTAACACAAATGAAAATGAATAATATAGATTTTCATTTCCTCATTTTTCTTTCCTTTATGAGATAGTTCATTCTTGAATTATGTATTGTTAGTTGTTCACAAAAGGTATTCTAAGTTTCACTTTTATAGAGTAGCTAACACACACCTAACATAAAAGCCTCACAATAATACTAATATATTAAATGAATGCAAAATAATGAAAGTATTCTGGGGCCAAAGTATGTCTTTATAGAGATACATTATTTTTTCTTTCATAGGAGGTGATAGTTACTGGCCCAGTAATTATAGTTACATGAACTGAATCAGTGGAATCTATGATTATTAACATCACCACTTGGGGGCAGAGGGCTTTTCAGGTGGTGCAATGGTAAAGAATCCGCCTCCCAGTGGAGGACATGCATGAGACACGTGTTCAGTCCCTGGGTTGGGAGATCCCCTGAAGCAGGAAATGGCAAGCTGCTCCAGTATTCTTGCCTGGAAAATTCCATGAATAGAAGAGCTTGGCAGGCTACAGTCCATGGGGTCCGAAAAGAGTCAGACATGACTGAGTGACTAAGTACACACACACTTGTGGGCAGAGTTAATTTTTTCAGTGCAGGAGAATGTCCATAGACTTTTCCGATGAAATAAAGCATTTCTCAGAATACAATCAACACATAAATCTAGTGGGTAATGTTTAATGAAAAGAAATTTTTATCACATAAAAGATACTGTCTAAAATACTTTATTTTACATTTTATATATTATATAAGCTCTTTTTTTTTTTTTTTTCTGGTGGAGGTAGTTACTATGGGTATTTTTATGGGCCAATAGGTAGGGTATGAATGTTTGGGAGATCGAAGAATAAAAAAAGTAGTACAGGTCTTCATACCCAGATATAAGGTGTTTGTAAGACTTCAGCAGCATAAGTTCCTGCCTGCTTCCTGATAACAGACACTCATTTTTTCTGTTTACTCAATATTATTGTAGTTTATGTTATAAATTAAGACTTTTAGTTTTCCTAATGTTATTGAATTTTGTCTGGCACAAAATTCAAGCTTTTGTGTCTAAGTTTTCACAGTTCTGTAGTGAAAGGATTCCCTAGTTAATACATTTGGAGTAATGTTGTATAAGATCAGATTCATAAAACACATGAATAGGTTGAAGCCTTTGATGATTTCTGTCTTTATTTTATTTTATTTTTAAACTTTACAAATTGTATTGATTTCTGTCTTTAAAAACCTGTTTGGCTTTAACTTAGTTTCTCACAGTGGTTTTGTATTATAGAACTATTTACTGTTAAATATCTGTTAATTTTCTAAGGAGAACCAAATTAGGGGATGCTGCTATATATCATTTATTTTTCTTATAATTTTGGACTAACATATTAATTTTAATTTTATCTCAAATTTCTCCTTCCTACATGTCCCTACAGTGTTAATACTCACTGCTAAGTGACTTAACTGTTTTGTTGTTCACTTTTGGTTTGCTTTTTCTTTCTTTTTTTTTTAAGTAGAAATTCCTAAGGAAGGGATTTCAGTTTCTTGCTGTGATGCACCAGTTTGTGGTGGACCACTTCTGAAAGAGATGGGAATAGCAGACCACCTGATCTGCCTCTTGAGAAATCTGTATGCAGGTCAGGAAGCAACAGTTAGAACTGGACATGGAACAACAGACTGATTCCAAATAGGAAAAGGAGTACGTCAAGGTGTGTATTGTCACCCTGTTTATTTAACTTCTATGCAGAGTACATCATGAGAAACGCTGGACTGGAAGAAACACAAGCTGGAATCAAGATTGCCAGGAGAAATATCAATAACCTCAGATATGCAGATGATACTACCCTTATAGCAGAAAGTGAAGAGGAACTAAAAAGCCTCTTGATGAAAGTGAAAGAGGAGAGTGAAAAAGTTGGCTTAAAGCTCAACATTCAGAAAATGAAGATCATGGCATCCGGTCCCATCACTTCATGGAAAATAGATGGGGAAACAGTGGAAACAGTGTCAGACTTTATTTTTCTGGGCTCCAAAATCACTGCAGATGATGACTGCAGCCATGAAATTAAAAGATGCTTACTCCTTGGAAGGAAAGTTATGACCAACCTAGATAGCATATTGAAAAGCAGAGACATTACTTTGCCAACAAAGGTCCGTCTAGTCAAGGCTATGGTTTTTCCTGTGATATTGTATGGATGTGAGAGTTGGACTGTGAAGAAGGCTGAGCGCCGAAGAACTGATGCTTTTGAACTGTGGTGTTGGAAAAGACTCTTGAGTCCCTTGGACTGCAAGGAGATCCAACCAGTCCATTCTGAAGGACATCAGCCCTGGGATTTCTTTGGAAGGAATGATGCTAAAGCTGAAACTCCAGTACTTTGGCCACCTCATGCGAAGAGTTGACTCATTGAAAAGACTCTGATGCTGGGAGGGATTGGGGGCAGGAGGAGAAGGGGACAACAGAGGATGAGATGGCTGGATGGCATCACTGACTCGATAGACGTTAGTCTGAGTGAACTCCAAGAGTTGGTGATGGACAGGGAGGCCTGGTGTGCTGCGATTCATAGGGTCGCAAAGAGTCGAACACGACTGAGTGACTGATCTGATCTGATCTGATCTGACTGCTTTCACTGAGGAAAATTTGGAAAGTCAGATGAAAAGTAAATGTCTGAAGGCAATGGATAATCTGTGCAGCTACTTCGTCTTGAGCGGGCAAAATCCCGATAAAGCAGATTCTGAGCTCAGAAGTGAGAAGATACTCCGCAACCATTATTTATCTCCCTTGGGGCATTTTTGGTTCTCAGAATAGGAATAGAGTTGATATTACCCTGAGACAGAAAAGCTTGTGGAAATTCTGGTAGTCTCATAGAGCTCAAGAAACAAAAATTTGAGATTCAAGGGGCCAGAATTCCTCATAATAAGAGAGAACTAAGGGCTTAGCAAGCAGAGCAGAGATTTTACAGTCCCATGGTGGTGACTAGCATTCAGTGGGGAGGCCCTGTGGACACCTGGCCCCCCATCCTCTTAGTTAAAACCTACCAAGAAATGCACCCTGGGGTCTACCACAAAGAGATTGATAGATCAAAACTGTAGCGCAGCCTCAGGTCAACTCCTAGTTGGAAGGAGTTGATTAACTTCCAGTCTCTCTGCTTACCAAAGGAAAGGAGAACCTCCCCTGAATGAAGAAAACATCGTCAGAACCACAACATTTTTCATATACAGTCTTCAGCTTGCACTTTAAAATCTAAGAAGAAAAAAACAGACAATGGAAGCAAGTACAGATGACACAGATAGTGAAATAATTACAGAAGGGCTTTAAAATAGCAATAATTAATATAGTCAAGAAAATAAGAAAGGTATCTGATGATGATGAGAATAGATGATTAAAATCTTTAAGCATCTTTTTTCTGAAAGAGAAAATTTAATTGAGCACATGCTCTTGTATTATGTAGTAAGTATTGGCAAGTCAATAGATTGGTAGATTAATTACTGAAGTTAGAAGGTCATAGACTCCAATTTTCCTAGGCTGAGAAAGGAAACTCATGTCATGTAGTAATTTGCCTATATGACTCTGCTGCTTTAGCAAAAATTTTGGGTTGTGGTCAGTAAGCACCATGATATGTCTAGCATACATTTAATGAAGCATTTAAAATATTGTATGCCACATATAAGCAAAATGATAAATAGGCATGGATATTTCTTGCTGCACTGTTTAAATATTCATTTGTACAGACTGTTTATAAAATGCATATATTAACCATTGAACCCACATGCCACCACTAGTGAAGCCTTTGTGCTCTAGAGCCTGTGCTCCACAAGAGAAGCCACGGCAACGACAATGAGGAGCCTGCAACCGCAACAGGAGAGCAGCCCCCACTCACCGCAACTAGGGAAAAGGCCATGCAGCAACAAAGACCTAGCACAGCCAAAAATATATAACATTTTTTTAAAAAGTAAAGCAAGTACAGAAATAAAAAATATTATCTGTCAAAAAGAATATTTCAAATAAGTAAAAGGTTTAGAAAACAGGGATTGTGATAGTGGTCAAATTTAGGGCTTCCCTGGTGGCTCAGATGGTAAAGAATCTGCTTTCAATGTGGGAGACCTGGGTTTGATCCCTGGGTTGAGAATATTCCCTGGAGGAGAGCATGGCAACCCATTCCATTATTCTTGCCTGGAAAATCACCGTGGACAGAGGAGCCTGTTGGGCTCCAGTCCACGGAGTCACAAAGAGTCAGACATGATTGAGCAACTAAGCATAGCACAGTGGTCAAATTTACCATAGAGAAATAGAGAGATGAAAATCAAGGGTTTATTCCCCAGACTTGGTTCTAAAACATTTGCTTATTGTTGTTGTTGAGTCGCCCCTCATGTCCAACTCTTTGTGACCCCACGGACTGCAGCTCACCAGGCCTCCCTGTCCCTCACCATCTCCTGGGGTTTGCTCACGTTCATGTTCATTGCATCAGTGATGCCATCCAGCCATCTCCTCCTCTGACACCCTCTTCTTCTGCCCTCAGTCTTTCCCAGCATCAGAGACTGTTCCAATGAATCATCTGTTTGCATCAGATGAGATTGACTGGTTTGATCTCCTTGCTTTTTAAGGGACTTTCAGGAGTCTTCTCCAGCACCACAGTTGGAAGGCCTCGATTCTTTGGTGCTCTGCCTTCTTTAAGGTCCAGCTCTCACAACTGTATGTGACCACTGGGAAGACCATAGCTTTGACTATACGGACCTTTGTCTGCAGTGTAATGTCTCTGCTTTTCAACACACTGTCTAGGTTTGTCACCACTTTCCTAATAAGACACAGTCATCTTCCAATTTTGTTTACTAGAAAACATTTACTATCTAGGATCAAAGATCAAAGTCCTTTGGTAATAGTGTAGGGGTCTTATATATGATTTCCATCTATGACCAATCTAACTGTGGTATGGGCACCTTCAATATGTAGGCATCTACATGTGCCAAAATGTGAGGTAAAGATAACCACATTGAAGAATGCAAATCCAATCAGTGGTTAGACTAATTGTAGCATATGTACCATGAGTTGAAATTGTGATACAAATTTTAGATAAATATTTTTATATTTTCAGAATTTTCTGCTTTTTGGGAAGTAAGTTTACTCTAACTCTTATAAAATTTCATTCCTCAAATCAGCTAGTCTTTGCGTACCCCAATTCTGTAGGTTTAAACATGCCCTTTATTTTATTTTATCTGGTATTATTTTAATATGTAATGAGAACTACTGCTAAAAGTTGATATTCTTAATAGGGAAATATAACAATATAATTAATGGAGATTTTCATTAATATTTTGATCCTCTAATGGGGTCCTCATTAACTGGCTCTTTACCCAAATTACAAACAAACTCTCGAACAGATTCCTTTTATAATTTTTCTACCTCCAACTTCATTTTTCATACATCTGTTCATCATACATATGTGACTTTTCCATTAGAATCTCTGTTATCTTGTTTCTTTTTAGTGAATGAGCTTTATACTGAAATTAGAATGTAACTCTAAGTTCTATGAAAATGAGGATTATATTTACTTGTTTCCCCTAGTAGTGAATAGATACTCAATGATTATGACATATAATAATAATATGCAATGACTAAGCATAGTATCTTTGGTGAAATGGCCACTTTTGTGTTTTTTTTCCTAAAATTTTATTGAAGTATATTTAATTTACAATATTGTTTTAGTTTCAAGTGTACAGAAAAGTGACTGTTATATATATATATATATTCTTTTTCAAATTCTTTTCTATTACATGTTATTATAAGATTTGGGGTATAGTTCCCTGTGCTATGCAGTAGGTCTTTGTTATTTATCTGTTTTTACATAGTAGTTATTATATGTTAATCCCAAATTCCTAGTTTACCTTGCTCCTCCTGCTGCCACACTACCCCTTTAGTAACCATGTGTTTGTTTTCTATGTCTGTGAGCCTGTTTCTGTTTTGTAAGTAAGTTCATTTGTATCATTTTTTTAAGATTTCACATAAAAGTTATATTTGTCTTTCTCTGTCTGATATGCTTCACTTAGGAACATAGTCTCTTAGTCCATCCACATCGCTGCAAGTGACATTCTTTCTTTCTTTTTTTTTTATGGTTGAATGGGTTGCAGAGTCAGACAGGACTGAAGTGACATAGCACAGCACAGCATTTCTATACATACACACACACACACACACATCACGTCGTCTTTATCCATTCATCTGTTGATGGACATTTAGGTTGCTGCCATGTCTTGGTTGTTGTAAAAAATGCTGCTATGGACATTGGGGTGCATGTATCTTTTTGAATTAAAGTTTTTTGGGGGGATATATGTCCAGAGTGGGATCAGTGGATCACATGGTAACTCTATTGTTAGTTTTTTAAGGTACCTCCACGGTTCTCCATAGTGGCTGCACCAATTTACATTCCTACCAACTGAGTAGGAGGATTCCTTTATCCCTGCACCCTCTCCAACATTCACAATTTGCAGACTTTTAGATGATGCATATTCTGACTCAAAGGAGGTGGTACTTAATTAAAATTCTGATTTGCATTTCTCTAATAATTAGTGATGATGAACAACTTATCTTGTTTCTCTTGGCCATCTATATGCATTCTTTGGAGAAATGTCTGTTTAGGTCTTCTGCCCATTTTTTGATTGGGTTGTTTTTTGTTACTGAATTGTAGAAACTATTTGTTTATTTAGGTAATTAATCCCATGTTGGTAACACCATTTGCAGATAGTCTCTCAGTCCACTGGTTGTCCATTTTTTGCATTTCTTATATCTTATAGGTAGCTCAATGGATTTATTTGGTCACATTTTGGAAATTGACTTGTTTTATACTTTAATGATATGAAATGCATCATCCAGATTTTATTACATGTTATACTGTTGATCATTTTGTTGTGAAAGATACTCCAAAGGATCCAGTCTCAGATTTTGTCCAAAAGTTTCGAAGTGATCACTGAATAGCAATAAATCAAAACCTTCATGTGCTCATTTTCTTGTGGTGTTTACCCATAGCTGCTTGCTAATTTAAACTCATTAAGGTGTATTAGTTTTAACAGGGACATCCAATAGTCAGTATGGAAGAACTGACCAATGTGCTGCTTTTAAGGGTGCTGTGTTTGATACCATAACAACCAGAGGTGACTTTCTAGTTCAGTGTTTGAAGATAATGCTACAGACTTCTTTCATACATTTTCTAGGATTGCCAAATATTATAGAAAATATGTGGCATTATTAACTAATTGAATCACTCCTTCCTGTGATGAAATGCCACACTTTTGATAAGAGTGTCCCAGTGGTGTTATTTTCTCTACTGGTCTTACAGAAAAATGGAGGCATCTAGGACACTGGGAAGTATTCTAAAGAAGCCTTTGAGAGCAATCTAGTATCATAGCCTTCTGTTATTATTTAGCTGCATCCTTCGTGTGTATCACATTTTGACCTGGATGAAGCTTAAGGTCTTTTCCAAATTCTACTGTCTCTAATTCTATGCCATAATACACTTTTAATTGCATGGTAACAAAATGACAGGAGGCATGATAAAGAAAAAGCCTTGCTAAATATCTCCTAAGAGATCTTCCAGGTTAATATTAAGAATCAGACACTTGGTAAAGCCATATAGTCAAAGAGCTGGGACCTAGTAAGTCATCAAAATATTCACACTCCATGCCTCCATCTCTATACCTTATATGTATAAGCTGTACTTCTTGGCCTACCACAAATCCTCTGGGTATCAGTTCAGTTCAGTTCAGTTGCTCAGTCATGTCCGACTCTTTGTGATCTCATGAACTGCAGCATGCCAGGCTTCCCTGCCCATCACCAACTCCCAAACCTTGCTCAAACTCATGTCCACCATGTTGGTGATGCCATCCAACCATCTCATCCTCTGTCATCCCCTTCTCCTCCTGCCTGCAATCTTTCCCAGCATCAGGGTCTTTTCCAAGGAGTCAGTTCGTTGCATCAGGTGGCCAAAGTATCGAAGTTTCAGCTTCAGCATTAGTCCTTCCAATGAATATTCAAGACTGATTTCCTTTGGGATGGGCTGGTTGGATCTCTCAAGAGTCTTCTCCAAACAACACAGTTCAAAAGCATCAGTTTTTTGATACTCAGCTTTCTTTATAGTCCAATTCTCACATCCATACGCGACTGCTGGGAAAGCAATAGCTTTGACTAGATGGACCTTTTTCAGCAAAGTAATGTCTCTGCTTTTTAATATGCTGTCTAGCTTTTCTTCCAAGGTGCAAGCGTCTTTTAATTTCATGGCTGAAGTCACCATCTGCA
The DNA here is from genome assembly GCF_003369695.1 of Bos indicus x Bos taurus. NCBI lineage: Eukaryota > Metazoa > Chordata > Mammalia > Artiodactyla > Bovidae > Bos > Bos indicus x Bos taurus. Next base: position 83,460,505 of record NC_040077.1, on the reverse strand, counting down.
GTGATTTTGGAGCCCAAGAAAATAAAGTCTTTTACTGTTTCCACTGTTTCCCCATCTATTTCATTCTTCTTGGCTTTCTGCCCTAAGGGTGGTGTCATCTGCATATCTAAAGTTATTGATATTTCTCCCGGCAATCTTGATGCCAGTTGTGCTTCTTCCAGCTTGGCATTTCACATGATGTACTCTGCATATAAGTTAAATAAACAGGGTGACAGTATACAGCCTTGATGTATTCCTTTCCCAATTTTGAACCATTCTGTTGTTCCATGTTCAGTTCTAACTGTTGCTTCTTGACCTGCATACAGATTTCTCAGGAGGCAGGTAAGGTGATTTGGTATTCTCATCTGTTGAAGAATTTTCCACAGTTTGTTGTGATCTACACAGTCAAATGATGTGATCTTCACAGTAAAATGTTGAAAGTGAAAGAGGAGAGTGAAAAAGTTGGCTTAAAACTCAACATTCAGAAAACTAAGATCATGGCATCCAGACCCATCACTTCATGGAAAATACATGGGGAAACAGTGGAAACAGTGAGAGACTTTAGTTTTGGGGGCTCCCAAATTACTGAAGATGGTGACTGCTGCCATGAAATTAAAAGACACTTGCTCCTTGGAAGAAAAGCCATGACCATACTAGACAGCATGTTAAAAAGCAGAGACATTACTTTGCCAACAAAGGTCCATCTAGTCAAGGCTATGGTTTTTCCAGTAGTCATGTATGGATGTGAGAGCTGGATTATAAAGAAAGCTGAGCACCAAAGAATTGATGCTTTTGAACTGTGGTGCTTGGAGAAGACTCTTGAGAATCCCTTGGACTGCAAGGAGATCCAACCAGTCCATCCTAAAGGAAATCAGTCCTGAATATTCATTGGAAGGACTGATGTTGAAGCTGAAACTGCAATACTTTGGCCACCTGATGCAAAGAACCAACTCATTTGAAAAGACCCTGATGCTGGGAAAGATTGAGGGCAGGAGGAGAAGGTGACAACAGAGGATGAGATGGTTGGATGGCATCACTGATGGAGTAAACTCTTGGAGTTGGTGGTGGACAGTGAGGCCTGGCATGCTGCACTCCGTGGGGTCACAAAAAGTCAGACAGAAATGAGTGACTGAACTGAACTGAGCACAGTCAAAGGCTTTGGTGTAATCAATAAAGAAGAAATAGATGTTTTTCTGGTATTCTGTTTCTTTTTCAATGATCCAACACTTGTTGGCAATTTGATCTCTGGTTCTTTTGCCTTTTCTATATCCAGCTTGAACATCTGGAAGTTCACAGTTCAAGTACTGTGGAAGCCTGGGTTGGAGAATTTTGAGCATTACTTTGCTAGCATGTGAGACGAGTGCAATTGTGCAGTAGTTTGAGGATTCTTTGGCATTGCCTTTCTTGGGATTGGAATGAAAACTGAACAGATTAGCCACTGAAATAAGAAATTTAGTAATACATATGTAACAGGTGCAAATGATTTTTTTCTCTTAAAACATGTCTAGTATTGACATTTTTATAAGACTTATGTGTCAAGAATTTTCTCTAGCATTAAAAGGAATGCTTCTCTTTAAGTATCTATAGGTGAGAAAAATGCACATACTGGTTTAGAATATTTTATAATCTTTATATAAATAATTAGGTCAAGTCTCTGGGACTTCCCTGGTGGCTCAGACCATAAAGAATGCCTGCAATGCAGGCAGACGCAGGTTTGATCCATAGGTTGGGAAGATCCCCCAGAGAAGGGAATGGCTACCACCTCCAGTATTCTTGCCTAGAGAATTCCATGGACAGAGGAGCCTGGCAGGCTACACTACATGGGGTTGCAAAGAGTCAGACATGACTGAGTAACTAACACTTTTCTGACTTTTGTAAATTAGTTTATTCATATGGAAAATAAGCATACCGGATTTTTTTTCAAAATATAAAATTTTGTAGATAAATCTTTTGGATACATTGTTATTGTTAAACATGTATTTGTTCAAAACATTTATGTTTATATATTAAAAGAAGAAAGACAATACTATAAATTGTTTTGTATGATTGCAAAATGTACATTTTACATTTTATAAAATGGTCATCTCATTATACTAAATAATGCAAAGTTAATATAGCATCTTATATTTTATCACATTATTGACACTATTAACTTCTACATGTGTTGTCATTAATCATGGCTTAGATCTTTTGAAGAGGGTTGGAAATATACTTAAAGAAACAGATACAGAATAAAGAGGGATTTTTTTCTTGAAGCATTTAATTCTGAAATACATTAAAAATTTTAAAAACCTTTTGAATAAACTTTTAGGATGGAAGAATAATTTCTCTATATGAAAATAAGCATAAGAATAGTAATAGTACACAAAACAGGAACGTAGGGACCATTCTCACAATGACTATAGATACAATATTCTGACTAAATAGTATCCAACTGAATGTAGCAATTATACGAAAAACGCTTGTTTGTAGATCATATTCAATTAATGTTTATATCAGAAAAGCAAAAGTTGCTCAATACCAGTGAAGTTCTATTCATGTTATTTAATACCAACTAGTAAAAGCAAGATGAATCAAATGATGATTTTAATAGCAAAAAAGAAATCATTCATATGATGGATGAGGCATTAAAGTAAGTGGGTAAAAATAAAAATAAGTGGATAAAGGATGATTTATTCGATGAATGATATTAGAACAATTAGCTTTCCATATGGTTAAAGTAAAATTAGATCCTAATCTCACACCATACCAAAAAAGTAAACTCCAGATGGTTTTAGGATCTTAATGTGAAAAATAACTTTAAGAATTTTAGAAAACATGAACAAATATTTTTTAATGCATTCTAGGTAGAGATGGGTTTCTGATGTAAGACACACAGAGAAGAAATCATATGGAAAAGACATAATAAAATTCATCACATTAAAATGAAAACTTTTATAACAAGATATGCCATAAGTATAGTTCACTCTATAAAACAAACTGAAGAAATGGTTGTATTATATAAAAATTGACATACAGAACACATAACAATGATTACAAATCAACAAAATGAAGTAGTCTAAAAATGGAAAAAAAGGTTATAAATATGAAATTCATAGCAGGGAATAACCAATTACCCAATAAACATATTTATTAGTAATGGGAAATAATCAAAACAATATTGGAAGCCATTTTATACCTTCAGGGGCCACTGTGAGACCGCCCTTTGGCACTTATTCAGTTGTTGTGACCCTGCTTCCTTCCTATGCACATCATCTTGGGTGCAGCCTTGGTCTATTCTGAGAAGCCTGTTGTCTTTCAGGAAATGTTACTTGTAGCCCTGTTCTCAGATTTCCCAAATCTTCTACCAAATCATGCACTCCATCCCAGATATCTATTCTGGTGGTTGGTAGGTAGTTGGAAGTAAGAAGTAGGACTTCTGCATATTACCTTTTTATTTCTATACTTTCTCTGCTAGAATCCCCCTCCTTAAGTAGCTCTACCTCCTAGCAAAAGAAAAGCTTTGTCTTAATTCTTTTCCCAGTCTTCTCTCACCTGTGGAAGGGGAAAAACTTTAGTTAAATTTAAACAATAAATTAAAGGAAGGAATAGTAGTTGAAGGTAAAAGAATGAATAAATGGATTATGGAACCTATCTCTATGAGGGAAGATTTTTTACTTTTTGTGTTTTGTAATTGAAAGAAGTGATAGATGTATAATGACAGTGAATTGCAGGATAAGGCAGGTGTGAAAATCGATTCCAAACCTAGGATTCTTACTATAGAACCATATTACCTAGGATTATTCTTACCCTTAGATTGTGAAATATTGTTTGTACATACTTTGATGTCTTTTCCTTTCAAAGTAAGCATAGCGGGGTACTGCAAAAACATTCTATTCTTTAGCGCTTACTCTGAAAAATGGCCTTTACATTATCAGTGTAAAGAAGATCTTTAATTGATGTCTAAGAATTTCTTATTTTATCTAGACAACTATATATATCAGAATTGTATAGTATGTAGTTGAAACCCAAAGTCATAAAGATAAAGGAAACTGATCTGAATAAGTAAACTCTTTGCTGTTAGCACTTTTAGACCTGTGTTCATCTCAAGCTAACACTTATCATCCCTTAATTCAGAGATAGTCCAATAGGAACTATTCTCAAGTTCTATTCAGAAAGAAACTATTCCTTAGCAAAGAGATTGTTATTTTTTTCATATGCTTTAAATATTCTTAATATAATGGTAATAAGATTTTTAAAAATAGAATGGATCAATAGAAATATTTCACTAGCTTCCTTTCTTTGTTGGATGAATCATTTAACTATGCCAGTGATGGACTGTAGACAAAATACCTTTTCCTTTCATTACTTTGAAATGTCTAACCATTTTTCAATATTTATTTATTTAGAACAGGTGCTGCTGCTGCTAAGTCACTTCAGTCATGTCTGACTCTGTGCGACCCCATAGATGGCAGCCCATTAGGCTCCCCTGTCCCTGGGATTCTCCAGGCAAGAACACTGGAGTGGGTTGCCATTTCCTCCTCTAATGCATGAAAGTGAAAAGTGAAAGTGAAGTCGCTCAGTCGTGTCCAACCCTCAGTGACCCCATGGACTGCAGCCTTCCAGGCTCCTCCGTCCATGGGATTTTAAGAGTACTGGAGTGGGGTGCCATTGCCTTTTCTGAGAACAGGTGCTACCTGTAGTTTTTGAAGGCTTCCTGAAAACATGTTTGTTTTATTAATTCGATGGTAAAAGGGAGCTTGTTTAATATCCACTTATCATCTAAGATGTTCTTTTTTCTTAGATATGGATCATTCCATTAATGACCTGGCCATGTATGCTTTGCTGTTCAGACAACAGCAATTTTTATGGCCAGACTTAACACAGCTCATGAAAGCTATATAGGTTGATGAGATTTAAGCATTGGCTTTAAAGCATTCCTAGTTAAACCAATCTTTTCATGATGTATCTATTCTCTAAAGAAGCTTAGGGCAAAGAGAGAGAAAGACCATATTGGACTCACTTGGGGAGCTATGCTATCATTCATGGAACCTACACGTGTCTTTCCTTTCCAGATCTTCCAGTTGTCAACCCTTTGTCTAAATAATACTTGAACAAATGTTGTAGAACATTGTCTTTGAACCTTTAAACTTCCTGAATATTTTTCCATGTATGAGGCCTATAAAATTAATTCAAGAGATATTTACTTTTTATCTTTAGTTACTATAATAATTCTTATCACCTGTAATTATTCAGCTGTGTAACCTGCTTATAGCTGTCTGCAATAGTGTAGAGTTGCAGCAATTTAATGACATTTCTAAAACTTTTTTATTGTTAGTATACAAAGTAAAAATGATTAAGTGGCAACCAAGAGATTCCAAGAAACAATAGCATCCATTAATTATAGTATTACTTAAGGGGAAGAAACAGGAACCAGCAACAAATAGATTTAATAGCAAAAAATTGGAAGATAGGGACTATAGCATTGGGAAGCTAGAATGAAAAATTAGATTCCACTGAGCACTGGTGACATAAACCACTCTGCATTTAATTGATAGATCGTGGGACTTAGCTAGACAGGTAAGCCTTCCAGGCTTCTAGGCTTCTTTCCAATTCTGCACCTGAGGAAGCTGAAAAGCCTTTATTTTAATAGCTTAGGAAATGATAGTTATCTGATATCTTAGGCTCACAGGAGAGAGTTGCTATGGAGCTAAAAAGGATTATAATGGCACCCTAGAGGAGGTTGGGGCTTATACACTGTTATCCGAGGAGCCGGATACAAGTCTGCCCTACAGGGATGAGCTTGAGAGAAAAGTCTTTAAATCAGATACCGGTGAAATCTGATCTGACCAGATTCACCTGAAACTGAAGAGAACTTTTGAGCCCCTTTGGTTGTGTAACATATTCTCTGACCTCAAAAACATTGAAAAATATACTGTGTATTTATAATCATGCATATGTTACATATATACTGGCTAAAACTCCAATATAAGCTGATGTTCCTAAATGAGATAATGACTACTGAATATATGATGTGCTTTTGTGTACATTAAAAAAAAAATCAAGGCTACAATTAAAGCATTCTGATTTAAGGAGTTGTGTGTATATGTGTGTGTGTGTATATGTGTGTGTGTACACATATATTTCCTGTTGGGGATATTAAACTATGAAAGACTGAAAATCAATCACACAAAATCATTCTTTTAGACTTTCAATTAATATATAAACATGTAATTTATTGAGAATTAAATATATATATATATTGAAACACAATTTACAGACATACTATTTTCTAGGTAGTTGCTGGTATACAAAATTGGCTGTCACAAGCAGACTTAAGCAAATAAAGAATGTTTTTTCTGTCTCATGATTGAAGGCAGTCTGCCCCGCTGTTTGTAGTGACATAGGGAAGCAGGAATTGAGCTCTTAGGACAGGGATACTTAATAGGAAGGGGAGAAAGTTTTGACTTGCTTGAGCTAAGAGGTGTAGGCTGATGGAGAGCCACTTTGTTCAGAAATTCCTGCATTGGGCACTGGGCATATTTATTATACATGTGTAGCAGACATGACTGAGCAACTTCACTTTCACTTTTCACTTTCATGCATTGGAGAAGGAAATGGCAACCCACTCCAGTGTTCTTGCCTGGAGAGTCCCAGGGATGGGAGAGCCTGGTGGGCTGCTGTCTATGGGGTTGCACAGAATTGGAAACGACTGAAGCAACTTAGCAGCAGCAGCAGTGGTGCCTTAGTGGTCCAGTCACCTAGCACAAGTTATTGTCATGAGAAGGAGGTAGAGAGAGGGAGCTAATAGTTTTTTTGGCTTCATGTGGTACATTTTAGAATCAGGTTTGGTACATAAAAGCAGATTACATAGATGAGTTGTAATAGCCTCTCTGTGAAGAAATAGTCTGAGATTTAGAAATTTGCTTAAATTCACACGACCAGTGAAAAGTGTTAGTCACTTAGTTGTGTCCAACTCTTTGCCACCCCATGGACTATAACCTGCCGTGTTCCTCTAGGCAAGAATGCTGGAGTGGGTTGCCATTCACATGGCCAGTACTAGCTGGATTTTGATGGAGGTGTGCTTGGCGCCAAATGTTACAGCCCCACTATTTCTATAGACGACAACCACACCAATTACTAAATTTCCACTGGTATAAGAAATAAAACTGAAGCCCACTGATAGAAACTGGAAGAGTCTAGAAGGATAAGAAAGAAAATTGGCACCTAAGGGCAAGGAAGGAGCCCAGTTACCAGCTGCATGAAGTTGACAAGCTAGTGTGGGAGAGAGTGGGCTTCTCTCAGTGTGAGAGTGGGCCTTGGAATCCAGTGCTGAACGTGGTGTATTTCTCCTATCAGGGCTCAGGTTTGGTGTTGAGAATGGGGAGGAGGGCTTAGATGTCAGTGGCCACTAGTGGTGTCAGCGGTGAGTGTGTGACTGTGTAAAAGGTAGAAAAGCAGTTAGAGTTTGGTCTCTGAAAGCTGTGTGAACCATTAGTGCTATAACAGTGTTTCAGATACAGTGTGAAATGACTACCTAAGGCACAGTGAAAGTTATGCATAACTGAATCGTCTACAGAGGATGCTTTCAAGGCATCAGTTACGAGAAGTGATTACAGTTCATAGATTAAAAGATCATATATTTGTGTATAGATAGCTACCAGCAGTATATCATCCTCTCTGAATATCCTGGACGCTAAGATTTATGACCACAGCTGCTAACAAGCCACCACATATGAGTGGTTATATAGCAGATATAATACTATTGAGATAATGTTTTTAGGCTAAAATCTTCCCCTTGATTTATTTACCTTGTTTCCTTTTTATTATTAAATTGCTCAATAAACTTGCAATGGATTCTGAAGCATGTGCTTCTAAAATTGTTAAAGAGTTTTGAGAAAATTTGAAATTGCTCAGGTGGAAAGAGTCCATTAAGTTGCCTTTTAACTCCATTAAGGCAAAGAAAATCCAGTATCTTATAGCAAACGTCCATTTTTTGAAAACTTTCATTTCATGCAACATTTAGAGACTCCCCTTGTCTTACTCCAAACCCACACCCTTGATAATACCTTTTTTTTTTTCTCTTTGAAAACTTTCTGAAGATATCTTTCTGAAACAACACTAGGGAACAAGACTCTGGGAGCAGAAATTAAGGGGATCTGTGATGAAACTGAAACATGCCCACTTGAATTCAGGTTGTTTGAATATGCCCAGCATGAATTAATCACTGGACCATATCCTCATGACTGATTCTTTTTTCCTTCCACTCAATAACCACTGTTCAAACTCTCAAGGGAAGGGAAAGAGCAGCAAATGTACTTGTACTGTTGAGGGTCGTCCTTCTTTACTCAGCTCAGGAGAGCCCAGTCCCTAGTGTGACTGCTGCTCCCATAAATGCACATGGCAGAGCAGCAGAGGATGTGGTCATGCCTGTAACACATGACTGGCATCCCACCCAGGATATGTACACGTGGGCTTAGTTGCTCTGTGGCATGTGGGATCTTCCCAGACCAGGGATTAAACTGGTGTCCTTTGCATTGCAAGGTGGATTCTTAACCACTGGACCATCCAGGAAGCCCTAAGGTAAACTTTAATTTCAATTTTATATGCTGTGCATTTTGGAAAAAGGGAGTGAAAAAATTTACAAAGGATTTGGTCAGGACAATAGAAGCATAATGCTTTCTCAAAACTCTCACATAAATGTTATGGTAATAGACAATCTCAATGCCCCTTTTTTTCTCAACCAGTGTTATGCATAACATTGTTAGATTTGGTAGAAGTATTTCTAAGTGCTTTCCATACAGTATTTTATTTCACTTACTCAGAACCTCAAGTGGTAATATTAGTATTATCTCTACTTTACAGATTAGAAAAATGAGACCCAGAGAGAAAGCTAAGTTTCTGCTAAGGCAAATAAGGAGCACAGCATTCATATCCAGCATAAGAATTTGTGCTCTAACCTTTGGGTGTGCTACAACCTACCACAGGGCTTATTCTGCAACTGGAAGGAAGTCCCCCTCCTCTAAACTCTCTCTACATTTTTTCTTATGCCCCTTAACACTTTCTATCTTGCATTACAGTAATCTATGTGCACATTTTATCTCTTTGACAGCAAGAATAACACCTTAATCATGTTTTTAACTCCTCTACTGTCATTCACATGTCATTCATTCAACACTTGTTGAAAAAGTGAGAAGAAAACCACGAAGTAAAAAGCAATTCTTCAAAATGTCAAACAGTAGATAACCCTGGCTCAGTTTATTTTTCATGTGTCATAGTTTCCTTGAAAGAACATGATCAAATTTTTTTCCTTGAAAGAAGATGATCAAATTTTTTTCCTTGAAAGAAAATGACAAAAACTTTAAAATAGTGTGGATATTTGTTTCACAAACATAAATAATAACATTAATCATAATTTTTTACATATTTACCAATTGGAAATTACTTTGTGTATAAGTACAATGTTTCAGTGGAATGGTTAACACTCTGGAAATCCTGAAATTATTGTCAAATTATCTTAATGATATGGAAGGATATAAAAGTGATCAAGATGGATATGGCTGTTCCTAATTGTATATGACATATGATATTACATTGGAAACCTCAATTGAGGCATTTGTACAAAAAAAATGGGAAAATAAAAATTATTTCCATTATATCTATCTTTTTTTCTTTTTAAAAAATTTTGTTTACTTTTAATTGAAGGATAATTGCTTTACAGTATTGGTTTGATTTTTGTCATGCATCAACATGAATTATCCATAGGTATACATATATCCCCTCCCTCTTGAACCTCCCTCTGACCTCCCACCCTTTCCCACCCCTCTAGGCTGTTACAGAGCACTGGTGATAGTTTCCTGAGTCATATAGCAAGTTCCCATTGGCTTTCTATTTTACATATGGTAATGTACACGTGCACACTAAAAAAAAAAAAAAAACATTAAAAGCCAAAAAATTGAAGAAAAAGTTACCTACAAATTCCGTGTATGTAGAAACTGTTGAAATTTGAATAAATTCTACAGTTCAATAGTGTGTGTCTGTGTTAATTTCATATTTTGAAATGTACCCTGGCTGTGTAAAATGTTCATTGGGGAAAGTAAAGTGAAGTTAAATAGACTCTATCATTTTTTCAACTTCTTGTGATCTTATATTATTTCAAAATGTAACAAAACAAACTGAAGAAAACTATGTACAAATCCCTACCCAGAGATAGCAATTGATAATGTATTTTAAATCTCCTTCCAATATCAAAAGTAAAATTTCCAGCACTTAATTCTCAGAACTACACAAGTCTTAGTGAAGTTTCAGAATCTCGTTTTAAATATCTATCTTTATTTATCTATCTGTCTACCACCTATGGTAGAAAAAAGTTATGATCTATGATGAGGAATAATCTACAATAAAAAAAGTTAATGTTTAATAATAAGTAGTTTATTTGCACATGATTGTAAGACTCTCTATGAAATAAGATAAATTGTACTTTCATCAAGTATTTGTTCTTAAGTCTACATTTAATTTCCACCTGCTTCAGAAAGGCCTGATGTGAAGGTACGCTGTTCCATGGTAAACATCGCTGGGGAAATGACAAGAGAGAGAAAAGAGAGTGCAACTTTTTTGTTATATGTGATACTGTGTTGTCTCATACTCCCCAAAATGGTATTATTTTTTCCTTCTATTTTCCAAGAGCACTTTTGCAACTTTTTCCAGCATATTTTTGCCTTTATTGCGGTTAATTGTTTCTACATGAATCTGTGAAATAAATTATGAGTTTTTAAATGGCATATTCATGCCTTATTTACTTCTCTCCATCCCCAGACCATAAGATGATTTGCTTACTGATTACTCCTTCCCTCCTTTTATTTTGTATAGCCAAATAATTCAGTGTAATTGAAATAGAGAGAAACCAGGGAGGAAATGAATTCTATAACCTAATTTTTTTGGAAAAATACTACTCTTTTCTGGAGATTCTCAGGAAATATATTCCTGAATGGGACCTGGGAGCCCCAAGTAAGTACTTTTCTTGTGGACATATATGTCCATTGTTCATAATTAAGATTTCTGATATTGATACTCCATTTCTTGTAGGATGTCTTTCTGCATAGAGAGATACTGACTAACAATCATGTGTCTTGGAATTAACAGTCACTATACAGGGGGAGGCTAGACTGTGGAAAACCCTGGTTTTCCAGGTTCTGCAAAGAAATTCATACTTAAGTGTCACCAAATCAGGTGTTGCTGAATTTCAGATAGGAGATTGAAGACAAGGATTGAAAATCTGATAATTTCTTCTATTTTTGTATCCAATTTAGGTCTCTCCAAATTTTTCACCAGCCTGGCTAGACCAGAACTTAGATTTATATGGGTGCTTCTTCCATAACTGAGTTGGTGGGATGAAGATTAATATCCACTGCACATTTATTAACGTGAAGTTGCTATCCATATCCTATTTAAGTGAAGCTCTAAGTAGCCAGAAGTATTCCAGTTGTGCACTGATAGCAGTGGTAAATAATATTTAGGCTGGGATATGAAAACGTTGTTGGTTGAAATAATTCCGTTTTGTTTTTGCATTCTCCATTGTAAACCCCGTTGTTCCACTTTCTCTTGATAAATCTAAAAGCTTTAGCACTCCTCTTGTTCATAGTAAGATCTGTTCATGTGCAATTTGATATTATATATGATCAAAGTTTACTTTTCATCCTGAGCTTGAACCCGAATTTTTCTCATCCACCTGTTTTTGTCAATAAGACAAAAGAAGATTTGAGATTTTTATGTGCCAATGTTGTTACTACATTATATGACACTGGTGCTGACTGATGCGAAGAGCTGACTCATTTGAAAAGACCCTGATGCTGGGAAAGATTGAGGGCAGGAGGAGAAGGGGATGACAGAGGATGAGATGGTTGGATGGCATCACCGACTTGATGGACATGGGTTTGGGTGGACTCCAGGAGTTGGTGATGGACAGGGAGGCCTGGCGTGCTGCGGTTCATGGTGTTGTAAAGAGTCGGACACAACTGAGCGACTGAACTGAACTGAACATATATAATGTATAACACATACTAAAATATATGGATAATATCAAGGTAAAAATCAATTTTATATTGTTATTGGAGCATTAGTTTCCTATTGTTGATAAGAAGTTAACATGTTAAATAATTCTATTAAACACTTTTGTAAAGTTAAAATAGGTCCAGACTAGATAACCTAAGTCAATGACTTACAGACTCCTCTCAGTTTATTGTTTGTTTTTCCACATTTCATAGAGAACTATTTCTCTGACATCAGAAAAACAATAATATTGTTCTAATGATAAAAGACAGCAAATGCTCTTCTCATCCTTCCAAGACTACTATAGAGAGGAGAAATATTTGGCAAAAGGGTGAATAAATGCTGATGCTCCCACCAACTGTTGCCAAATTTTTAAAAAGTAACAAGAAATTTAGACAGTTATCAAAAATCCCTTGAATTTTAAATGCTGAAAATTTGAATTTTAAAAATACATTGTATAGACTAAACAGAATACTTCTACAAGCTGGATTCAATCTATGCTGCAGTTTGTGAAGTCTGATGTAGATAATATAGTGCCTGGGGGTCACACAGTTATACCCTTGGACTTATAATGCTCCCTTCTCACTTGAGCAGGGACATCAAACAATATTATTGTAATTATTATTATTCCTTCATACTCATATCATGATGAAGGTTTGCAGTATTTTCCCAAAGCTCTAGTGAAAATATAAGGAGTAATATCATATTTTTGTCTTTTAGCCCATGTTCTGAATTTCCCTGCTTGTTTTAAGCCCCTCTATAGCAATGGCTTCCAAAATTCTGATTTCCAACTGCTTTTTTTTTTTTTTTTTCAGTTACTGTCATTTACTATGTTTGTAGAGTATTTGGATGACTAGCTCCAATGTATCTTAACTAAAGGCACTTAAAATATTCAGGTCATACATTAGACTTGCTATTTCTAAATGAATTTTGACTCAGGCATTTAACCTACCTGTGAATTTTATAACACTTTCCCAGTAGAAAGGGGAAAATATAAACTGTGGAAAGATGATTGCTAGTTATTCAGCAACACGTGATAGTATGCCTAGAGATTTTATTTTCCTCAGAAACTACTACTACTTATAAAGTTCATCCATCATATATAATGAGAGCTGTCAGGAATATTTAGTGAGAAATAGCTACTTGATATGCTAATAGCAGCCCCTCAGTGAATTCATTTTGTTCTGCTTCTTGACATTAATGGTTTTCATAATCTAATGAATGATGTGTGCAATAGAAGCAAGGCCACAGGGAAAGATCATATACAGTTAAAGTAGGAAAAGTCTTTATCAGTATTTGCATTCATTTAGTAGAATGCATTATATATATACCTATATTTACCATGACTTTTACTGATTTCCAATTTAAGATATTATTTGAAATTAGGTATTCTAGTTTACTTACTGCCAGTTTGCCTTCCCTAATGGTGCAGTTGTTTTGACTTCTCACTTAATATGGTTAGTAAGAATGCTAGTGAGGAGTGATCTCTTATATCCTCAGAAGTAAATGAAAACTTTTAGTCCTTAAATTGCTACTGATTTATAAGCAAAAAGCAGTTGGAACCATGGAAGTGCTGATTCAATCAATAATAATTTGATTGGTTAAATCAGGAGTGCCATTCTGAGCTCTCTATTCTCTAGAACTATGTGTATAATTAATTTATATGAACTTCTTGCAGTATGGCTTTAAAAATAGAATAGATACACATTTGTCAGGGACAGTTAAGTAGGATGCTGCCTGAGAGTGGCTATGCAAACAACCTCTCAAGATCCCTTCCAGTCTTAAGATTTTATGAATCTATAGTAATCAGAATGAAGTCATCGAAGTCAGTACTTAAGAATGTACATACAAGGTTATAAATACAAACAAAATTGAAAACAAGGGGTGCCCCTAACATTTCTGAGCAGATACCTCAATTCTATTTTTAAAACAAGATATTTAAGTGAAATATAATAATTATTTTAAGTGCAAATATTAACACGTTTTAACTCTAATGACTGGAAATTGTATTTCTTTAGCTAAACATTGACAAATCTGAAGCACACTTTTTTTTTGTTTTGTTGTGTCTGTCCTTTATAAATTGTGTTATATTGTAAAAAGACAGCACTTTTAAAATAATAAGATGGGCCTTACTTTTTTGGTTAGAGAAAAAAAGGCTTTTTTTTTTTCAAGTAGAGAAAAAGAAAATTCTATCTAACTAAATATCCTTGTTTTTAATAAAGCAAATGAGCCAAATTCACAGGAACCAATGGGCTAATTAATTTACATTTTTGTCTTACTTTTTGTGGCAATAACTCTTTTTCTCTTTTCACTTCTACTGCAGATTTTGTATTTGTGTATGCTATGCTGTGCTAAGTCACTTCAGTTGCATCTGACTCTTTGCGACTGTATGGACTATAGTCTGCCAGGCTATTCTGTTCATGGGGACTCTCTAGGCAGGAATACTGAAGTGGGTTGCCATGCCCTCCTCCAGAGGATCTTCTGGGCCCAGGGATTGAACTTGCATCTCTTATGTCTCCTGCGTTGGCAGGCAGATTCTTTACGACTAGCACCACCTGGGAAGCCTGTATTTGTGTATAGCAGTTTTGAAATTGGGAAGTAAGTAGGAATTTACTTCATACCCATCTGACTTTATGTGGTTGCATTGGGTGTGGTTATATTTTATGTGACCAGTTATGTTGTGAACACCTAAGTAGTTTACATCATCTCTGAACGCCTGTGGGTCAGATTGTCTTGGTTAGAACATAGACTTGCCAGTTCTGTGTTACTGTCCAAGGCATTTAAGTTCTCTGTACTGTAGTTTCTTCAAATGTGGAGTGTGGGTTACAATGATACCTTTATCCAAGGGTTGCTGTGAAAGTTAAAAAGATAAAAATACTTAGAACAGATATATAGATACTAATGCTCAAAGTGCATTAGCTGTTTTATTCATTTAACAAATATTCAATGAGTGCCTACTTAGGTGCTGTTCCAGACATAGGGGATCGACGGGATGACAAACATGTATAATATCATATATGAAACGAGTCACCAGTCCAGGTTCAATGCACAATGCTGGATGCTTGGGACTGGTGCATTGGGACGACCCAGAGGGATGGTATGGGGAGGGAGGAGGGAGGAGGGTTCAGGATGGAGAACACATGTATACCTGTGGCGGATTCATGTTGATATATGGTAAAACCAATACAATATTGTAAAGTTAAATAATAAAATAAAATTTAAAAAAATTCCTGATCTCATGGAATTTACATTCTTATGGTCTTAAAACATTTATTATTCCTAAATCATAATGTAGGATATTGAAAATGTATACAATAATTGTTTACTGACTAAGTGAATGAATGGATGGAATGGATGAATGAGTGAGTAAATAAACATACCTATATCTCTTACCTACTTATTCTTAAACTATGTACAAGGCAGAGTGAACAAATATAAAATGAACATTAACTCACAGTAGGGAAATTAAAGGTATTAGCCATAGAAATGGGTACTGATCTGGTATGTATGTGAGTGCTAAGTCATTTCACTCATGTCTGACTCTTTGTGACACTATGGACCACAGACTGCCAGGCTCCTCTGTGCATGGGATTCTCCAGGCAAGAATACTGGTATGGATTGCCACATCCTCCTCCATGCTTATTCAGAAGTGTTGTAGAAAGAGCAGAAATTACCACAGTCAGCAGAAGGGCTGGTTGTGAGACATCAAAATGTCTTTTCCATGTATAGAGGGGTACATAAATCCCTGAGTATCTACTCTTTTAGCTTACTAGTGAGTTTGATTTCAAGAACTTATAGTAAGCTTTGGGTCCAAAAATAATCTTCCCTTATCAACACGTGAAAACTATTAGCAAGTCATCCCTTAATTTTACATGTGGCTGCTCAGTTGTCTAGATATCATTTGTTGGAAAAACAAACAAACAAACAAACAATTCTTTCCCCATTTAGTTGTATTTACTTGCATTGGCACTCTTGTCAAAATAAATGTAAATGTTTTGTTCCAGATTCTAAGTTCCATCCCACTAATCTGTGCCTTGATACTGTAGTATTGTAGTAAGTTTTGAAATTAAGAAGTGGTTTTAGAAAAGGCAGAGGAACCAGAGATCAAATTGCCAACATCCGCTGGATCCAAATTGCGAACATCCGTTGGATCATTGAAAAAGCAAGAGAGTTCCAGAAAAACATCTATTTCTGCTTTATTGACTATGCCAAAGCCTTTGACTGTGTGGATCACAAAAAACTGGAAAATTCTGAAGGAGATGGGAATACCAAACCATGTGAGAAACCTGCCTCTTGAGAAACCTGTATGTAGGTCAGGAAGCAATAGTTAGAACTGGACATGGAAAAACAGACTGGGTCCAAATAGGAAAAGGAGTATGTCAAGGCTGTATATTGTTACCCTGCTTACTTAACTTCTATGCAGAGTACATAATGAGAAACGCTGGACTGGAAGAAACACAAGCTGGAATCAAGATTGCTGGGAGAAATATCAATAACTTCAGATATGCAGATGACACCACCATTATGGCAGAAAGTCAAGAACTAAAGAGCTGCTTGATGAAGGTGAAAGAGGAGAGTGAAAAAGTTGGCTTAAAGCTCAACATTCAGAAAACTAATATCATGGCATCTGGTCCCATCACCTCATGGCAAATAGATGGGGAAACAATGGAAACGGTGGCTGACTTTATTTTTGATTGCAGCCATGAAATTAAAAGATGCTTACTCCTTGGAAGGAAAGTTATGACCAACCTAGACAGCATATTGAAAATCAGAGACATTACTTTTCCAACAGAGGTCTGTCTAGTCAAGGCTATGGTTTTTCCAGTGGTCATGTTTGGATGTGAGAGTTGGACTATAAAGAAAGCTGAGTGCCAAAGAGTTGACGCTTTTGAACTGTGGTGTTGGAGAAGACTCTTGAGAGTCCCTTGGACTACATGGAGATCCAACCAGTCCATCCTAAAGGAGATCAGTCCTGGGTGTTCATTGGAAGGACTGAGGTTGAAGCTGAAACTCCGATACTTTGGCCACCTGATGTGAAGAGCTGACTCATTTGAAAAGACCCTGATGCTGGGAGGGATTGGGGGCAGGAGGAGAAGGGGATGACAGAGGATGAGATGGGTGGATGGTATCACTGACTCAATGGACATGGGTTTGGGTGGACTCTGGGAGTTGGTGATGGACAGGGAGACCTGGCCTGCTGTGGTTCATGGGGTCACAACGTGTCAGACATGACTGAGTGACTGAACTGAACTGAACTGAACTGAATCACCAACATTTATTCTTCTTTTTCAAGATTGTTTTGGCTGTTCTGGGTCCCTTGCCTTTTCGTAGTGATTTTGTGACCCCATGGACTGCAGCATGCCAGGCTTCCTTGTCCATCACCAACTCCTGGAGTTTACTCAGACTCGTGTCCATTGACTTGCTGATGCCATCCAACCATCTCATCCTCTGTCGTCCCCTTCTCCTGCCTTCAGTCTTTCCCAGTATCAGGGTCTTTTCTAGTGAGTCTACTAATTTGTAGACCTTATCCATTCTATCAACAGATTTAAATGTTGTTTCTATTTTATATAAGAAATGCCAGCTCATGTAAGACAATTAAAATCTATTTTTCAAATCATAATTCTGTCATTACATCCATTCAATGAAATATAAATCCATCACATCTACTACATTCACTTCATCCATGAATTATGTATTTCAATTGAGAAAGTAATTAAGTTTGCTTGACATGATTTACTTTTTAAAAAATGCATCAAACTCATTGCTTATGTTTTCATTATGTTTCATTCACTTGTTATTTTGGTTGGTGGTTTATGAATCATTCCACAAGAGATTGAAAATTGACTTATAGGCAGCCTAAGACTTTTTAGATAGGGTTAATGAATTTCTTTTAGCCTATTGTAGTTTTATTAAATTTTTTCAAAATAATGGATCATGTATCAATTCTTAAATTCATATTAACTGATTTTTATTAAAGATTGTCTTAATGAAAAATATTTAAAATTCATTTTACATAAATGTTACTTTTTTCTGGCTGAATGAATGCTCATACTTATCAGTGTACCTGTATACCTAAATCATTAAGTAGAAAATATATCTTGGATTTGTCATGAAGTAAGTCTCACTCATGTAGCATTTAAGTTTCTTTCATATGCTGTTATGGAAAAACAAAATTGTATTATTAATACAAATTATTGAGTGACTATTATATAGCAAGAATTGTGAGACCTATCAGTTCAGTTCAGTTCAGTTCAGTCCTCAGTCGTGTTCGACTCTTTGCAACCCCGTGAATCGCAGCAAGCCAGGCCTCCCTGTCCATCACCAACTCCTGGAGTTCACTCAGACTCATGTCCATCGAGTCAGTGATGCCATCCAGCCATCTCATCCTCTGTTGTCCCCTTCTTCTCTTGCCCCCAATCCCTCCCAGCATCAGAGTCTTTTCCAACGAGTCAACTCTTCGCATCAGGTGGCCAAAGTACTGGAGTTTCAGCCTTAGCATCATTCCTTCCAGAGAAATCCCAGGGCTGATCTTCTTCAGAATGGACTGGTTGGATCTCCTTGCAGTCCAAGGGACTCTCAAGAGTCTTCTCCAACACCACAGTTCAAAAGCATCAATTCTTCTTCCATGGGATATTCCAGGCAAGAGTACTGGAGTAGGTTGACATTGCCTTCTCCTTATAATGTCTTAAATCACTATTTATTTTTTATTGTAGTATATACTATAATCCTAATTCAAATAAATTTTACCACTCCAAATATATTTTATTTTATTCTTAATTTTTTTTATTATGAACTATATTTCAAACATACAAATATAGATTAAATAATATAATGAACTTAATATCTATCACCCAGTTACAGCAGTCATCACATGGCTGGTGTTTTCTCATATATATTCCTACTCATTTGCTTTCTTCTCATATTATTTTAAAGAAAATTCCATGATTTATTAATAAACATTTTAGTACTTACTTCTTAAAATAAATACCTTTTAAAAACAGGAAATAAAACAATTTCTCACTATTATCAAATATCTAGTAAATGATAAGATACCCAATTATCTTATAAATGTTGTATATGTTTATTTGTTTTGTTTGCCTAAGAATTTAAACAACGAAACATAGGGCTCCCCTGGTGGCTTAGATGGTAAAAAATCTGCCTGCAATGCAGAGACCTGGGTTTGATCCCTGAGTAAGTAAGATCCCCTGATGAAGAAAATGGCAACTCACTCCAGTATTCTTGCCTGGAGAATTCTATGGACAAAGGAACCTGGTGGGCTAGAGTATATGGGGTTATGGGGTTGCAAAGAGTAGGACATGACTGAGATACTAATACACAACTAAATAGAGTCCACACATTGTGACTAATTTGTATGTTAGTTATCTCCTCTAATCTATAGGTTTCATTTCATCTCTTCATTCTCTTAGAATTTATTTGTTTGAAGTAACTAAATCATATGGATCTGCATTATTTTCTATAGTCTAGATTATATCTCTTAATTTATAAATGATATGATTAATGTGTTCTAGTCTCTGTATTTATTCTGTAGTATTAGTAGTCAGATCTAGTGGACTGAAAAGATTCAGGAAGATTTTTTTTTGTATATCAAGTCTACTTCATGAGTGGTGGTTTGTCCTTCCTTTAGGAGGCACAATGTATCTCCATGACTTTCCTTCCATGATGGTACTAACTGTTGCAGGCTTCCCAGGTGGCTTAGTGGTAAAGAATCCACCTGCCCGTGCAAGAGACTCAAGAGATGTGAGTTCAATCCCTGAGCTGGGAAGATCTCCTGGAGTAGGAAATGGCAAGCTGCTCCAATATTCTTGCCAAGGGGCAAGAATATTGGAGAGGAGGGAAATGGGTAGAGGAGCCTGGAGGGCTACAGTCTATGGGGTTGCAAAGAGTTGGATATGACTGAGCGACTGAGCACACAAACACTTAATTGTTGATTGGCAATGCCTATCTGTTAATTCATTAAATGTTGTTATATATATGTGTGTGTGTGGGGGTCTATATTTATGTATATTTGCATATATTGTAATATATATGAATTTACACATGTGTATATATGCGTGATATATATCTGTTGATATAATGTATATATGTATACTATATATATATGTATATATACATATAGAAAGAGAGAGAAGAGAGGAGAGGGGAGCTAGGAGAGAAGAGAGAAAACAAGAAGGAAAAAGGAGAAAGAGATTTCTCACTTACCAACTTGTGTTATGTGTAAAGCACGGGTACTATAGATGAGAACCCACTTATGAGTAAAGAAACGTCCTAGTACAGGGCCAGAAAAATGCTATTTTCCTTTCTTGCTTTCCCCACACAGCTTATGCAGTCATTTTTTCCATTTCATCATTGGCAGTAACCTGTCCAGTGCTTACTCCTACCCTTAGTGTCTTGTTCTAAACCCCACATAAACCACAGGCCATGAGTTGCTGGTCAGCACTCTGGGTTTGAATGATCTCTGCATTGACTAAGGATATTATATTCCTATTTTTAAACTTAGCCATTATAAACACAATATTATATGTGGCTTTATAGCTTTATTTGTATTTAAGTGTGGATATTTTTCCACATCAGCTCAGTCATCCGTATTTCCTAGAAGTTTTCTTAACACATTGTATGTGTGTGCGCGTGTGTGTGTATATAACGCCTTTCCTAAGATCAGATGTCTTTCAAATGTGTAAACATACTGTGGAATATAAATATACTTTTCTATAAAAGATATAGCTATTCATACAAAAATCCTACTCATCTGAATTAACATGACTGAAGATTGAGCTCATTTAATATTATGTATTATAATGTACTTTAGTTTTATAACAATTCATACTGTATGATGGATCTAAATTATTAAAATGTACAGATATATAATTGAAAACAGAGACACAAAACATGTGCCCTTACTTGAAGATAGCTAAGGTCATGACTTCCTACATAGTAGGTTTTTCATGCAAATCCTAATATGAATTATTAGCCCATGATTTACATTAAAATTATTATTTTTATAATATATCATATTGTTTTAAATTCAGAAATTAAATGTCACAAAGTTTATAATGCTATCTTTTATCATGATTCATTTTTGCAATAAGAAGTTGCACCTGACCTGTCAGTTCTGATAATGATACCAGAGCTTAGTTTCCATGGATGTCCTACCACATCGATGGTTGTTGACTGATTTAAATCACTGCTAACACTACTTCTTGTGTCATGACTTTTGGACTTCCTAAATTTCTAAAATGGCAGGCTATAGAGGGGTCATTTACATTGAAACTGAATATTTATTATAGCAGGCTGCTAATTTTTAAAGTTCAATAGCTCTCTAGTGGTACTCATAAGAGAATGTAACTACCTCTAAATTATTACTTTATAATAAATACAGAGATGAATGTTCGTATTATAACTTTTTCTTCTTCTTGCTGACAGGAAGTAGTGTTATGGCCGGCTTTACCTCATTAATAACTAAGAAAATCAGGTAGATATTCTATTTCATAGATCTTTTTATGGTACCATCAAGTTGCATATTCAACAGTTCATGTAGAGATTTGCCTGCTAAAAGCGAAGAAACTGAATTACATTACCTTCATGAGTTATCAAAAACACATACCACGTTACTATATTAAGACAGATATCTGGGTCAGGTTATGCCCCAATTAATTAACAGAGAAATATACAGAAGAGAGAAACAAGCAGAATTAAAAAGGGCCTTGGTTTTAGAGAACAAGATTATGACTCCTTGGGGAGAAAATTATAATAAAGCAAGTGTGAGCAGCCAAAAGGGAACATAGCAGAAATAGTCCAATTCCTGATCAAGAGGAGAGAACTGATATAGAACTATGGGGATGGACACTTGACTTTCTTGGAAATAATAATATATGCCTGTTCAGTGTGAATATACATCACATAGTTCTAGCAGAAGCTCACTTTTAATGCCAAGAAAGCTATTAAGATCACCTGATATTTGTCTCTACTATGGGAGCCATCTTTGCCTTTAACTTTCTTCAATAGCTGTCCCCTCATATGGTTCCAGAAGATCTCTCTGTCCATTCAGATGCACTGTGGGTAGTCCCAGGAGTCAGAAACTCATGCAAAGTGGTTCTCACTGATTCTAAAGATCCATCATGATGGGAAAGCTTAGCACACTTTTATACCCTTTCTTCAGCAAATATTTTTATATTCACTTATAATTTTTGTCTGATAATTATTTCAAAATATGAAATAATAGGAAAGAGTTGTAACTACAGACATGTAAAGATATTTATGTGACTAATAGCTATTCAGATGTATATATTGATGCATCCTTAGAAATGCAGAATTCAAAAGCCTCTAGTAACTTTTGTTATGCCATCTGGGAAGATGAAACAGACATTCCAGAAATGTATGCATACTAAAACAATGAAGCAGTAATGGAAGAATTCATGAGGAAATGTCAATTGTCAAGAAAAGTGAAATGTGAAGCTCAACATTTCTAGCAGGGATCCTTAACTGAGCTTTCTGAATAACAGCTTATTTCTCTGTTCTTCTTCACATCTAACAAGTACCAAGACATATCAAGTGTGCCAACTAAGGAGCTTTTAAGTCTGTGTCTATCTTCTGTTGCCATCATCTTAATTCCTGACACTATTTCCTCTCTTAGATATCCCCGAGCACCTCTTAAATAGCATTTCCATTTGTACCCCTTTTCTTCCTCACATTCCATGTCGCTATCACTGGGTAGGGAGAAGGTTGAAGAGAATCCTTTTTTTATGGGCCTCAGGTCCTGGTAAGGATACAAAAAAGA
The DNA here is from genome assembly GCF_003369695.1 of Bos indicus x Bos taurus. NCBI lineage: Eukaryota > Metazoa > Chordata > Mammalia > Artiodactyla > Bovidae > Bos > Bos indicus x Bos taurus. The sequence continues at coordinate 83,437,704 of NC_040077.1, read as the reverse complement.
ATCTGAGGTCTTACCCATGGTAAAAACAAGTTTATTAAGAAAGAAACAGAAAAGACAGAAAGAATACCTCAAAGGAGAGGTGGGCCAAGCCAAGAGAGGCACTGGTGCCGGAATGATGAGGTACCAGGGTATACAAGACAGGGCTTTTACATATTCATCTAGGCTGGCATGGACTGATAGTATTTTGTTTTTTAGTTCTACCAGTTTATTGCTACCAACCCATCTCCCTCCACCCTCATGTATGCATGCTCAGTCATGTAACCCCTTGGACTGTAGCCCAAACTGAGAGTTTTGACTGACAGTTGCAGCTTACATAACAACAGGCTCTATTGCGCACGTCTTTCCCATAATTCAATCTGTTATAATCAAATTCCCTTGTGGCTCAGCTGGTAAAAAATGCGTCTGCAATGTGGGAGACCTAGGTTCAATCCCTGGGTTGGGAAGATCTCCTGGAGAGGGAAAGGCTACCCACTGCAGTATTCTGGCCTGGAGAATTCCATGGACTGTACACCATGGGGTTGTAAAGAGTCGGACAGGACTGAGCGACTTACTTTCACTTTACTTCATGTATGTATAGAATTGATGAATTCTTAATAGGCTCCTGGCTGCCAAAGGTTACGTGAGGACACAACTGTGCATCAAGGGCAATGTGCCGGAGTTGGAGAAGCCCCTGTGGTTACTTTGTATGCACTTACCATGTGCTGGAGTTGGAAAAATCTCTGTGGTTATTTTGTAGCACATCTGTGAGCTCTCCTGGGCTGCACTGGGGAACCTCTGGGGTTATGTTTAGAGATCAGCTTGAATCTTTTTTTGACTAGGCCACTCCTCTTTGCTCATGCCTGCCTTCCAACCTTACATACCCATTATAACCTAATCAATGATTTACAAAATAAATCAGATTATTTCATTCCCCTGTGTAAAACTTTCATAAAATTCTGACTTAAATTAAAATCTAAAAATACTCACCTCAGTCTTTGAAGCCCTATGTGACTCAGCCCCTAATTATGGAACTTCTTCTACTGGTACTCTTCCCTCTCCATATTGGTGAAATTAAACAATAGAACATTTGCAAGTGATGTTCTCTTTGCCTGGAATATTCTCTCCCCCACACCCAGCCTAAGTGAAAATTTTAAGTGTTATTTTCTCAGAAAAGTCTTTGCTGCATGTCGTACATCATTGTGTTCTTATTTCTCATCAAATTCTTTTTCTTCTCAGAATATTTCTGTTAATTTGTAATTATAAATATTTAGTATGATTCTTAAAAATGTCTGTCCTAATTGAAAATTGGCTCCATGAGGGCTGTAACTCCAGGATGTGATAGGATTTTTGCATGTAGAAAGTGCTCAGAGAAGAGTTGGTGATGAATTGATTCATAGGAAGGGGGATAAGAAACCTGGAAGAAGGATTCATATAGAAGCTTTCATATTCCTTGGGGTAATGGTGGTTGAAGAAAATAGAGATGATCAGTCATCATTCTTAAACTCAGAACTATTCAAGAACTATTTTCTTTTTAATTTAAAAAATTATCTTCAAGTAGGACTTTATACTTTTTCTTAAATATGATGAAAGACCTATAAGTCCAAGTTGGATGGCTTTGGAAACAGGATGAGATTGATAAAACAAATCTCATTTGACAATATATTTCTAGTCTTTATTATTTAAAGATACTAAATTTTAGCTAACAGCAAAAATATTTACAAAGTTAGGTAATACAATATTTCATAATGGTATTTTGACTCTAAAGACAAGACAATTTTACTTGACTAAGGACATTTACTTGGTGTAGAGAGATAAACAGTTCTATGTCTTCTCCTAAACGAGACTTCCAGTAAAATTAGACTTTTCCCATTCAGATAGGAATGCATTACTTTTAAGTCTATTGGAGTATATTGTTTGTTGGTAAGAAGCTAAGTCATGTCTGACTCTTTTGCAACCCCATGGACTGAAGCCTGCCAGGCTGCTCTGTCCATGGGATTTGGAAACGAAGATGATATCATGCTTGGGTTCCAGATTTCATTGCCCTGGAGAATTTTGCTTCAACTTACTTGCTCACACTTCACATTTATTATGTACAAAAGTCCACAATCAGCCGATAAATATTTTATTAAGTGGTATATATGTAAATCTCAGACTTTATTTTTCTGGGCTCCAAAATCACTACAGATGGTGACTGCAGCCATGAAATTAAAAGGCGCTTACTCCTTGGAAGGAAAGTTATGACCAATCTAGATAGCATATTCAAAAGCAGAGACATTACTTTGCCAACAAAGGTCCATCCAGTCAAGGCTATGGTTTTTCCTGTGATATCGTATGGATGTCAGAGTTGGATTGTGAAGAAGGCTGAGCGCCAAAGAACTGATGCTTTTGAACTGTGGTGTTGGAGAAGACTCTTGAGAGTCCCTTGGACTGCAAGGAGATCCAACCAGTCCATTCTGAAGATCAGCCCTGGGATTTCTTTGGAAGGAATGATGCTAAAGCTGAAACTCCAGTACTTTTGGCCACCTCATGCGAAGAGTTGACTCATTGGAAAAGACTCTGATGCTGGGAGGGATTGGGGGCAGGAGGAGAAGGGGATGACAGAGGATGAGATGGCTGGATGGCATCACTGACTCGATGGATGTGAGTTTGAGTGAACTCCGGGAGTTGGTGATGGACAGGGAGGCCTGGAGTGCTGCGATTCATGGGGTTGCAGAGTCAGACACGACTGAGCAACTGATCTGATCTGATCTAAATCTAATATACATATAACTTATTTTAATAAAAAATAATATAACATAATTTGTATAATCCCTCTGCCCATGCTTGTGCTCAGTCATGTCTGACTCTTTGCCAGCCTTTGTACTATAGTCTGTGAGGCTCCTCTCCATGACATTTTCCAGGCAAGAATACTGGAGTGAATTGCCATGTCCTTCTTCAGGGGATCTTTCCAACCTAGGGATCCAACCGGTATCTCTTGTGTCTGCTGTGCTGCAGGTGTATTCTTTATCCACTGAGCCATATCAAATAAAAAAATGCTTACAAATACTTAATTAGAATACCATTCTGTTTGCAAAATGGTAATAAGAATATTCTGCAAGGTCAACTATAAATAAATATTTAAATATAGAGGAATTAAGTGTATGTTAAAGGAAAATAATGAAAACCTTAAACTGTAATTTCATTTAAATGAAAAGAAAAAATATTCTTTGAAGATTTATTTTCTCATTGTATTAATTCCTGTTAACCTCTTTAAAATAATACATAAATGGTTTGAATTGTAAATAAGGGAAGCTAGAAAAGCATGCTTGAATGTTCAAAATCAGTGTGCAGGATGGATGGGGAACACTCACAGGTGCATGTTTACAAACGTGTAAGTGGGAGCTGTGCATGCAAATTTCACTAATATTATGAACTTTTTGCTTTTATTGCTTTATGAATGTACAAGGAACAGAAGGATACATATCTGTCTAATTAATCAGCAAACATATATTAGAAGGCTGAACAAATTTAAAAAGAACATTTCTGTACATTCTGTTATGACAGAAATTTCCTTAATCACATTCAATTTTTTCCCATTCTTTAATCACATTTAATCCCCTTCCCAATTTAAATTAATGCTTTCTCTGAATTTTCAAGGCAAGACAATAGCTATGTTCTTTTGATAAGTCACAAAATATTACTCTTGTCCCATAAAAAGTCTTTATACTTCCTCACTGTGTGCCCATGAGGTTCTCTATAATTCTGAACATGGATAGAAATATATTTCCACAAGTGGGAACCACAAGAATAGCATCTGAGAGCAATAACACATGAGAACTAGTCTGGTCTTGAACAACTTGTGATACAACTGAGTGAATAAAATGTACTTTGTACAAAAGAAGTGTCATGTATAGTTTCAGGAAACAAACAAGAACCAAAGCAAACAGCATGGGCTATGAGCTGGTTATCCCAATCACAGCATTCTAGTATGGCTTCTTAAACTAATTTGTTGCTAGACCTGATGAAAAGGAAGAAAACAAAAAAAGAATCTCCAGCATGTCAGCTTTCATTAGAATTGTGTTTGTGTGAGATTTTGTTATTTGCAATTGCTCATCTGTTAAATTAGAACTTTTAATTCTTCACAGTTTGTCACCTTTTTAATTCTGGTCTGTTGACATGCATTTTTTTTTTTAATAAATCCAAAAGAAGTTGAAAATGCAATTTGAAAGCAAATTAGCAGCTATGTTGGCTGTTAAAAAAATAAAAATGCCTCATGCTTCATCTGTGTTGTTTAAGCATGCTTTAAAAGATGAACCAGCCATGTTAATAAGTTGTTAATATATTTTTTCTAAACAGCTTCCACATTAGCCAATGTAATGGAGTTGCTAGGATTTTAAAAGTCTTTACCTGTCATTTCCTCTTTTCCATAACATACCAGAGGACATTGGTGATTCGAAATAAATGTTTATTTGAAATGATAAAAAGAATCCATAAAAATCTTAATATAGTAATGGATAGGTCAAGTAAATAAAAAATAAGGGATGTATAATAAATGTAAAATATAAAATGAAATAGTACATAGTGAGCCAAGCAACCAAAAGTAGGCACCAGGTATTTCTAGGGAGTTTAGGAAATTACAGAATTACAAATGGTTAAGACACATGAAAAATAGTCAACACCACTGACAATGAAAGAAATGCAAATTCCAAATGGTGAAATTTATCTAGGAAGGACACATTTTTAAAAGTTAAGGGGTAGTATTTCCAAGAGCATGGAAAAAATGAGCTCTCTTATGTACTGTTGATGAGCATCTGGATTGTTGGAACATTTTTGTGGAGTTTACCAGCACTTAGGAATATATCCCTGGAAAAATACAGTGAATAACATGGATATGTTCACTGTAGCACTACTTGAAATCTCAAAATATATCTCTGTGGAAGAATGTTTGTATCAGTTGCAGTACATCTCCATTATAAACAGTAGGTATGTTTGTCTTCTTTAAATAAGGGTAATCTGTGTGTACCACCTTAGAGAAACACCTATGATCAAATAAGTATAAAAGCAAGTTGCAAGTCTACATGCCTTACTGTTATAAAATACATAGAAATGTATGGTCTAACTATTCTGTCCTTTGTTTTGATCTCTGTATATAATTACAAATTATGTTATTTTTTGATCTAACTATTCAATGGGATATTTAGATGAACATAATTCATGGAAAGGGCTTTCCTGGTGGCTAAGTGGTAAAGAATCTGCCTTCAATACAGGAGATGTGGGCTTGATCCCTGGGTCAGGAAGATAATATGGAGAAAGAAATGGAAACTCACTCCAATATTCTTGCCTGGGAAATCCATGGACAGAGGAGCCTGGTGAGTTATAGTCCGTGGGATCTCAAAAGAGATATGACCTTGTGACTAAACTACCACCACCACCAATTCATAAAACAAGAGATAGGGAGATGAAGAGGTAGGAAAAAAGATCAGGGGGGCCCTGATGCATATATATATATATATATATATATATATATATATATACACACTAAAAAGTTAATAATGATAACCATGAGAGAACTTTAGAGAGCTTAAGTGATAAGCTCACTTATCAGTGAGTAAGAAGTCCAGTAAATGAACAAAAGAGTGGTATGGCTTATTTGCTTTATTAATAAAAAAGACTTCTTATCTTGCAGGATTGCTGTGAGAACCACAAAGAATATCAAGTACAAAGAATTTTTATATAACAGAAAAATAATAAATAAATATTTATCATTACCAGTGAGGACGAAATTGCTAGGCAGTCGGTGTAGAAGTCTGAGATCTTGGTCTTCTTCTCAGTAAACAACTTGCTCCATTAGCCTAAATCCATACCCTTTGTCAATCCCAAAGAAAGGCAATGCCAAAGAATACTCAAACTACCACACAATTCTTAAAGCCAGGCTTCAGGATTACGTGAACCATGAACTTCCAAATGTTCAAGCTGGTTTTAGAAAAGACAGAGGAACCAGAGATCAAATACCAACATCTGCTGGATCATTGAAAAAGCAAGAGATTTCCAGAAAAACATCTATTTCTGCTTTATTGACTATTCCAAAGCCTTTGACTATGTGGATCACAATAAACTGTGGAAAATTCTGAAACAGATGGGAATAGCAGGCCACCTGACCTGCCTTTTGAAAAACCTGTATGCAGGTGAGGAAGCAACAGTTAGAACTGGACATGGAACAACAGACTGGTTCCAAATAGGAAAAGAAGTACGTCAAGGCTGCATAATGTCACCCTGCTTATTTAACTTATATGCAGAGTACATCATGAGACACCCTAGGCAGGATGAAGCACAAGCGGGAATCAAGATTGCTGGGAGAAACATCAATAACTTCAGATATGCAGATGACACCACCATTATGGCAGAAAGTGAAGAAGAACTCAAAAGCCTCTTGATGGAAGTCAAAGAGGAGAGTGAAAAAGTTGGCTTAATGCTCAACAGTCAGAAAACTAAGATCATGGAATCTGGTCCCATCACTTCATGGCAAATATGGGGAAACAGTGGAAACAGTGGCTGACTTTATTTTTGGGGGCTCCAAAATCACTGCAAATGATGATTGCAGTCATGAAATTAAAAGACGCTTACTTCTTGGAAGGAAAGTTATGACCAATTTAGACAGCATATTAAAAAGCAGAGACATTACTTTGTCAACAAAGGTCTGTCTAGTCAACGTTATGGTTTTTCCAGTGGTCATGTATGGATGTGAGAGTTGGACTGTGAAGACAGCTGAGTGCCAAAGAGTTGATGCTTTTGAACTGTGGTGTTGGAGAAGACTCTTGAGAGTCCCTTGGACTGAAAGGAGATCCATCCAGTCCATCCTAAAGGATATCAGTCCTGAGTGTTCATTGGTGGGACTAATGTTGAAGCTGAAACTCCAATACTTTGGCAGCCTGATATGAAGAGCTGACTCATTTGAAAAGACACTGATGCTGGGAAAGATTGAGGGCAGGAGGAGAAGGGGATGACAGAGGATGAGATGGTTGGATGGCATCACCGACAAATGGACATGGGTTTGGGTGGACTCTGGGAGTTGGTGATGGACAGGGGGGCCTGGCATGCTGTGGTTCATGGGGTCACAAAGACTCGGATGTGACTGAATGACTGAACTAAACTGATACCCTTTGTCCCAAATTCCTGAAATATGTCCTTGGTTTGATAAATTATCAGCACTCAGATCTAGGGAAGGGGAGAAATTAACTTCTGTTCCATATGCCTGAGGAAAAAACAGCTGGTGATCATTAATCTTCAGTTCAGTTCAGTAGCTCAGTCATGTCCAACTCTTTGCTACCCTGTGAATGACAGCACGCCAGGCCTCCCTATCCATCACCAACTCCCAGAGTTTACCCAAACTCATGTCCATTGAGTTGGTGATGCCATCCAGCCATCTCATCCTCTGTTGTCCCCTTCTCCTCCTGCCCCCAGTCCCTCCCAGCATCAGAGTCTTTTACAATGAGTGAACTCTTCGCATGAGGTGGCCAAAGTATTGGAGTATCAGCTTTAGCATCATTTCTTCCAAAGAAATCCCAGGGCTGATATCCTTTGGAATGGACTGATTGGATCTTCTTGCAGTCCAAGGGACTCTCAAGAGTCTTCTCCAACACCACAGTTCAAAAGCATCAATTCTTCGGGGCTCAGCTTTCTTCACAATCCAAATCTCACATCCATACATGACCCCAGGAAAAACCATAGCCTTGACTAAATGGACCTTTATTGGCAAAATAATGTCTCTGCTTTTGAATATGCTATCTAGGTTGGTCATAACTTTCCTTCCAAGGAGTAAGCGCCTTTTAATTTCATGGCTGCAATCACCATCTGCAATAATTTTGGAGCACAAAAATATAAAGTGTGACACTGTTTCCACTGTTTCCCCATCTATTTGCCATGAGTGATGGAACCAGATGCCATGATCTTAGTTTTCTGAATGTTTTCTTAGTTTTCTGAAAAGCTTTAAGCCAACTTTTTGACTCTGCTCTTTCATTTTTATCAAGAGGCTCTTTAGTACTTCTTTACTTTCTGCCATAAGGTGTCATCTGCATGTCTGATGTTATTGTTGTTTATCTCGGCAATCCTGACTCCAGCTCATGCTTCTTCCAGCCCAGGGTGTCTCATGATGTACTCTGCATATAAGTTAAATAAACAGGGTGACAATATACAGCCTTGACGTACTCCTTTTCCTATTTGGAACCAGTCAGTATTCCATGTGCAGTTCTAACTATTGCTTCCTGTCCTGCATCCCAGTTTCTCAAGAGGCAGGTCATGTGGTGTGGTATTCCCATCTCTTTCAGAATTTTCCACAGTTTATTGTGATCCACACAGTCAAAGGCTTTGGCATAGTCAATAAAGCAGAAATAGATGTTTTTCTGGAACTCTCTTGATTTATCCATGATCCAGTGGATGCTGGCAATTTGATCTCTGGTTCCTCTGCCTTTTCTAAAACCAGCTTGAACATCTGGAAGTTCACAGTTCATGTATTGCTGTAGCCTGGCTTGGAGAATTTTGAGCATTACTTTACTAGCGTGTGAGATGAGTGCAATTGTGTGGTAGTTTGAGCATTCTTTGGCATTGCCTATCTTTGGGACTGGAATAAAAACTGACCTTTTCCAGTCCTGTGGCCACTGCTGAGTTTTCCAAATTTGCTGGCATATTGAGTGCAGCACTTTCACAGCATCATCTTTCAGGATTTGAAATAGCTCAACTGGAATTCCATTACCTCCACTAGCTTCATTCATAGTGATGATTTCTAAGGCCCACTTGACTTCACATTCCAGGATGTCTGGCTCTAGGTAAGTGATCACACCATCATGAACATCTGGATAGTGAAGATATTTTTCGTACAGTTCTTCTGTGTATTCTTGCCACCTCTTCTTAATATCTTCTGCTTCTGTTAGGTCCATACCATTTCTGTCCTTTGTCGAGCCCACCTTTGCATGAAATGTTCCCTTGGTATCTCTAATTTTCTTATTTTTTAAAAAAATTTATTTATTTTAATTAGAGGCTAATTAATTTATAATATTGTATTGGTTTTGCCATACATCAACATGAATCTGCCACGGTTGTACACGTGTTCCCAATCCTGAACCCCCCTTCCACCTCCCTCCCCATACCATCCCTCTGGGTCATCTCAGTGCACCAGCCCCAAGCATCCTGTATCCTGAATCGAACCTGGACTGGAGATTTGTTTCTTATATGATATTATACATGTTTCAATGCCATTCTCCCAAATCATCACCCCCCCACCACCACACACACACAGAGTCCAAAAGACTGTTCTATACATCTGTGTTCTTTTGCTGTCTCACATACAGGGTTATTGTTACCATGTTTCTAAATTCCATATATATGCGTTAGTATACTGTGTTGGTGTTTTTCTTTCTGGCTTACTTTACTCTGTATAATAGACTCCAGTTTCATCCACCTCATTAGAACTGATTCAAATGTATTCTTTTTAATGGCTGAGTAAAACTCCATTGTGTATATGTACCACAGCTTTCTTATCCATTCATCTACTGATGGACATCTAGGTTGCTTCCATGTCCTGGCTATTATAAACAGTGCTGTGATGAACATTGGGGTACACGTGTCTTTTTCAATTCTGGTTTCCTTGGTGTGTATGCCCAGCAGTGGGATTGCTGGGTTGTATGGAAAACTCAGCAGTGGCCACAGGACTGGAAAAGGTCAGTTTTCATTCCAATCCCAAAGAAAGGCAATGCCAAAGAATGCTCAAACTACCACACAATTGCACTCATCTCACATGTGAGTAAAGGAATGCTCAAAATTCTCCAAGCCAGGCTTCAGCAATACGTGAACCGTGAACTTCCTGATGTTCAAGCTGGTTTTAGAAAAGGCAGAGGAACCAGAGATCAAATTGCCAACATCCGCTGGATCATGGAAAAAGCAAGAGAGTTCCAGAAAAACATCTATTTCTGCTTTATTGACTATGCTAAAGCCTTTGACTGTGTGGATCACAATAAACTGTGGAAAATTCTGAAAGAGATGTGAATACCAGACCACCTGACCTGCCTCTTGAGAAATCTGTATGCAGGTCAGGAAGCAACAGTTAGAACTGGACATGGAACAACAGACTGGTTCCAAATAGGAAAAGGAGTATGTCAAGGTTGTATATTGTCACCCAACTTGAATTTGGCAATAAGGAGTTCATGATCTGAGCTACAGTCAGCTCCTGGTCTTGTTTTTGCTGACTGTATAGAGCTTCTGCATCTTTGACTGCAAAAATATAATCAATATGATTTTGGTATTGACCATCTGGTGATATCCATGTGTAGCGTCTTCTCTTGTGTTTTTGGAAGATGGTGTTTGCTATGACCAGTGCGTTCTCTTGGCAAAACTCTATTAGCCTTTGCTCTGCTTCATTCTGTGTTCCAAGACCAAATTTGCCTGTTACTCCAGGTGTTTCTTGACTTCCTACTTTTGCATTCCATTCCCCTATAATGAAAAGGACATCTTTTAGGGGTATTAGTTCTAAAAGGTCTTGTAGGTCTTCATAGAACTGTTCAACTTCAGCTTCTTCGGCATTACTGTTGGGGCATAGGCTTCGATTACCATGATATTGAATGGTTTGCCTTGGAAATGAACAGAGATCATTCTGTCATTTTTGAGATTGCATCCAAGTACTGCATTTTGGACTCTTTTGTTGACCATGATGACTACTTCATTTCTTCTAAGGAATTCCTGCCCACAGTAATAGATATAATGGTCATCTGAGTTAAATTCACCCATTCCAGTCCATTTTAGTTCACTCATTCCTAGAATGTTGACGTTCACTCTTGCCATCTCCTGTTTGACCACTTCCAATTTGACTTGATTCATGGACCTAACATTCAGGTCCTATGCAATATTGCTCTTTACAGCATCGGACCTTGGTTCTATCCCCAGTCACATCCACAACTGGGTGTTCTTTTTCCTTTGGCTCCATCCCTTCATTCTTTCTGAAGTTATTTCTCCACTGATCTCCAGTAGCATATTGGGCACTTACTGACCTGGGGAGTTCCTCTTTCAGTATTCTATCATTTTGCCTTTTCATACTGTTCATGGGGTTCTCAAGGCAAAAATACTGAAGTGGTTTGCCATTCCTTTCTCCAGTGGACCACATTCTGTCCAACCTCTCCACCATGACCCATCCATCTTGGGTGGCCCCACATGGCATGGCTGAGTTTCATTGAGTTAGACAAGGCTGTGGTCCATGTGATCAGATTGGCTAGTTTTCTGTGATTATGGTTTCAGTCTGTCTGCCCTCTGATGCCCTCTTGCAACACCTACCTTCTTACTTGGGTTTCTCTTACCTTGGACGTGTGGTATCTCTTCACGGCTGCTCCAGCAAAGCTCAGCCGCTGCTCCTTACCTTGGACGAGGTCGCCCCTCCTGACCCTGAATGTGGAGTAGTTCCTTTTGGCCCTCCTGCATCTGTGCAGCAGCCACTTCTTGGACGTGGGGTAGCTCGTCTTAGCCGCCACCCCTGACCTCAGATAGTCAGGGATAGCTCCTCCTGCAAGCTCTTTAAGTGAAAGTGAAGTTGCTCAGTCATGTCCGACTCTTTTTGACCCCATGGACTTTAGCCCACCAGGCTCCTCCATCCATGGGATTCTCCAGGCAAGAGTACTGGAGTGGGTTGCCATTAATAACTCATTCATCTTAAGCCTATACAAGTGGTACATTGTAAAATGGCCAGGGGTCATGAAAAAGGGTGATGACTTAATTCAAGGATCAAAAGGAGCCATAAAAATGTTAAGCTTCTTGACCTTTAAACTGATTGGTTAAAAATGAGTATTTTAAGGACAAGAGCCAACCAAAAATGTACAGATTAAGGATATAAAAACTGCTATTATCCCCTGCATTTGGGGGCTTTTTACCCCCTCAGTGTCTATGCTGAGGGCTTTGTAGTTTCCTTCTCTTTAATAAATCATATTCTCTTGCTACTGTGAGTGTTTGTGTGTTCATGGATTCCATTCTTTGGCTACATGAACAAGAATTCAGATTCCCATTTCACCAAGAATATTGCTAGTGCTGCTACCCCAAAACACCACCTGGGATTGACCTTGGGATTCTCAGACATATGTATCCTACCAGGAGCGGACTTAAGAATTAGTTAACAAAGGAAATTGCAATTTGTGCTTAGGTCATGCACAGGAAACAGAAGGACCAGAAATATTGTTTGAAAGAGAACTCGAGCACAGAGAGAGAGTGATGTTATCTTAACTCTCCTGTACAGGCTCTTTTTTCATCTTTGTGGGCATTTTTGATACTATTCACAGGCCACATATGGCTACTCACCTGACATTTCCAAGCCACATGTTAAACCCATAGGATAGACAATAAAGAAGTTGGTTTGATGTTTGTCACTGAGTCCAAACTCGATCTGCTCACCACTTGACAAGCCAATTAACTGAGAGGTGAGGTGTTGAGACAAGGACTACGATTTATTCAGAAAACTCGCTGACCGATAAGATGGTAGACTAATGTCTCAAAATAACCATCTTATTGGGGTCTGGATGCCTGTTTCTTTTAAAAGACAGAGACTGGAAAAGTTGAGGCAGTAAAGACCATTATCTTGCATGTATCTCCTGGAATGGCTGCTCTCAGGGAAGGGATGTGTTAGTCTCTTTGTGCTAGGGGATAGAGTTCCCTGAGGCAGGCTATTAGGCAGGGGAATGTGTTACTCAGTATTACCTGAGGCAGTCATTATGTATGATTATAATAACAAAAGCAATGAAAAACAAATGTTAAAGTGAAAGCGAAAGATCCATCATGGAGTCAGAATTGACTCTTCACTGCAACAAGCACCCAGGAAACGATTCAGGAAACTCCTTCGGCAATTGTTCTTAAGTCTCTAGCGGACACTTGTGGAAGTTGGCGGTACTGAAGAACTTCTTTTGTATTCAGCCAACAACTAAGCATTTCGCTGTGAGACTATGCGTTTCTTTTGAGGAAAGAATTAATTTTGAGGTTTTCTTCGGCCGTATGCTGCTTCACCAGGTCTGAAACTTAGCGCTGTTGTTCTATGGAGATGATTATGCAGAAGTGTAGAAAGTGTCTTTGGGAACTTCTTCCAAGAGTTTTCATCTTTCCTCTGTGGTAAGGGTCAACACCAGCGTGGGTGCTCTCTCAAGGATACCAGGTGGTTGTTGTTTACTTGTCCTCAAATCTAACTCAAAGCTTGGGCTTTGGGGTTCTTCCTCTGCCAGTGCTCTTAACCCTGAGAGGGATATTTATCTTTTCCCTTCAAAGTAAAGAAAATATTTCATTTACATTATCCTTTTGTTGCTATTATGCTATAACATGCACACTTAAAATGAACTGAATGTGCTAATTAGGAATGATTGTCCTATTCAGATAGCTTTTAATTTCTCATCAACAAAATAATGCACAACTGAAAAAGGAAAGGATTGGATTCTACAGTTTGTGTAGTTAGGTTTCCAGGTAAAAGAAGAGGCTGATTGTAAAGTTGAACATGAGTTCCATATGAAAACATTTATTAATACACGAGTTTTGAATTTAACATTTTACTGTTTGTTCATGGTGGTTTCATGTTTAAGCTAGTTTCTTAAGTTTCTTTATTTTAACCTAAGGTAATGGAATTGTATTATTTCAATTGACTTTGTTCTGCTTTAAACTATTTTTATTTTTGTCTCATTAATGCTTTTGAGCTATCAGGACACATTCTATAAAGTGGTATTCAACATTATAATCACTTGGCGTAGGAAAGAATGTAAAAGACGTGGAGGGAAAAAAAGTGAATTTTGTGTATTTTGAACTCATTTTATTTTATTTTTTTTAATTTTCTTGATTTTATTTTCTTGATTTTTATTTTCTGGTCAGCTTTTAAAGTTTCATTTCTTATCAGTAAGTTTCCTATAATCTATTTATATTTTTTAAAATGGTGAAAAAGGAGAATAAATTATAGTCAACCTTTCTTTTTAAAGAGGACCTCCCACACTCCATCACATCCCACCTTGGAAAGCATGACTCAGAGAACAATGGTTCAGAACCTAAAATTTTCAAAGCATTGACACAGATTGAAGGACTTAGGGGAAAGAGAAAATTGAACCCTGAGAATCTGTCCAGCTATTGTTCAAACAATCAATGAGAAAGATACCCTATTATGTTTGCAACAGTCTCTTGAATAGAGGCTGTCAGACTTGTGATTTTTTTTTACCTTGTTGATTTTCCCCTCTATGAAAAATTGTATGGAAGTTACAGTATAAATAAGAGAAAATTCTCAAAGACAAGTCAGGATATTGCAGCAAATAATGCCATCAAGACACTGATACCAAGGCTCTTGATGAGTGAGTTTAGTGTCTCAGAGAAAAGGAAAAAAATGAAAGCACCGTGATTTGAACTTCCTGGATAAACAGAAAACACAATTTAAAGATCTTTTGAATATATTTGGCAAAATACATTTTACGTTGATAGTCACACATTCAAAGCTTATTTTAAGTAGGAATGTCACATTTTTTTGCTGTCAATTGTTTTGCTTACAAAGCTGTATTACAGCAGTTTGTAGAATATCTATTTATAAATCGATCTCTGACATTGAGTTGTCCTTTCTTTCCTTTTCTTTTCTTTTTTTATTCAATCACTAAACAAGGGGAAAAAAATCAGCTTTGGTTGCTTCACTAACCTAGGATATGATGAGGTTGGTAAACTCAGTTCAAGCTAAATTTTTTACCAACAATATTGCACTTTTGAGGTCTATATTCACTCTAGTGGAAAATTGGTTGCAGTAAGCTAAATATTTATAGGCTACTGGACTTTTAAAAACTACTAATTCTTATGTTTGCCTTTCTGACTGATAGCATATTTTGTACCTATCATTTTAAAAGTACTTATTCTTTGTTTCCCCTATGAATGTAGAGAACACTGGGCTAAAAACTTGAATGGTTGTATATCCATAATATGAATAGCTTTATAGGCTTTCTGAAAGAAGCTGTTCTATTTTCTACAAAATGGGAGAGGATAACACTTCAAAGATTAAAATAACAAATGAAAAAATTTTAACATAAAACATTAAAATGCAATATTTTAAGACAGTTAAGTGGCTAAAGAAATATATATATATATAGATATAGATATATTTGATTCAAAAGAACGATCTATTTGAATATAAAGATTTTACATATATGTGTATCTATGTATATACACACAGGTATCCAGTGTTCTTGCCTGGAGAATCCCAGGGACGGGGGAGCCTGGTGGGCTGCCGTCTATGGGGTTGCACAGAGTCAGACATGACTGAAGTGATTTAGCAGCAACAGCAGCAGCATATGCAAGCAATGTGTGTCTGCATATAATTGTAATTTATGCTTATCTGTATATCTCCATGTATATTTAAGAAAAATTGCAAGTGTTGACCTAGAGAAGGAAATGGCAACCCACTCCAATATTCTTGCCTGGAGAATCCCATGGACAGAGGAGCCTGGTGGGCTACAGTCCATGGGGTCGCAAAGAGTCAGACATGACTGAGCAACTAAACCTTAAAGCATTAAATATGTGCATGTGATTCTAACTCAGTTTTAGCTTACATAGATAGAGGAATGTATAGTTATATATTCATTTATTCTAGGGGATGTATTTTTCTGAAATTATCAACTATTTGTCAGTACTTATAGATGTTGTGGCCTAAGCATATCAGAGATAAATTTTATCTATGATAGAAATGATACTGAATATAGAGTCAGAATAACAAGTCCTGCATTATGACTATGTCAAATACTCTGAGATCTTTAAAAACGTCAATTACTTTTCTGCAGTATGGTAAATAGATTGCTTAGTATACAGAACTGTTGGAAAGTTTACACGTGATTATACTAATGAAGCTGCTTTATAAGACCAAACAGGGCCATAGTGCTACCATCTTCATATCATTATTTCTGTGTCAAATATTAGGAGTGGCGAATAAGGATGATGTGTGACGCATGTCAGTACCTAGAACAAACTAACATATTTGGAATAAAGGGTGGGGAACAAGTATTGATAGTTTTTCAGAGTAAGGATTTATGTGCTCTCTCTCCTTGAGAGTGGAGTCTCTACATACATTATTTGTAGTGTTTCTTCATGGGAGACTTTTTTCTTCCTGATTTATTTATTTATTCAATAATTAATTTGTATTAGTACGGACTCAAGGATATTTATTTTATTGTGAGATAGAATGCAGTATAACGTTTCTTTTCTTGTGCCAGTTGTTCCACTTTTGGCCACTGGGGGCTTTTTCAGTTTACTCTCTTATGTCCCTTTGGCAGGCATATACCCATTGTTGTGTGTTTTTATTTTGTGGTTTATTTCTTTATTTAGCATTTCCCTACTTTCTGGTACTACAACATGCTCCAGACTCATCTATTTCCTGCACACATTCCAGAATCTTCCATTTCTCCAAGAAGGCTTGTTTTTTAAATTGGAGAATGGAATTAGAAACCAAGATATGGATGCAGGTATCCTTGTTGCAACTGAGATGTGGTTGCTTTTAAGTTTTCTTGACTGACAGTGGAAAAAAAATATGTTGGTACTAATCTGTTGTTGTTGATCAGTTGCTATGTCCAGCTCTGCAAACCCATGGACTGCAGCATGCCAGGTTTCCCTGTCCTTCATCATCTGCCAGAGTGTGCACAAACTCACGTCCATGACATCAGTGATGCCATCCAACCATCTTCTCCTCTGTTCCCCTCTTTTCCTCCTGCCTAAGTCTTTCCCAGCATCAGGGTCTTTGCCAAAGACTAGGCTCTTTGAATCAGGTAGCCAAAGTATTTGAGCTTCAGCTTCAGAATCAGTCCTTCCAATGAATATCCAGGGTTGATTTCCTTTAGGATTGACTGATTTGATCTCCTTGCTGTCCAAGGGACTCCCAAGAGTCTTTTCCAGTACCACAGTTTGTGCAACCTTCTTTATGGTCCAAGTCTCATATCCATACATGACTACTGGAAAAACCATAGCTTTGACTATATGGGCCTTTGTTGGCAAAGTGATGTCTCTGCTTTTTAATACCCTGTCTAGTTTTGTCATAGTTTTTCTTCCAAGGAGCAGGTATATTTTAATTTCATGGCTGCAGTCACCATCTGCAGTGGTTTTGGAGCCTAAGAAATCAAAATCTGCCACTATCCCCATTTCCCTCCGCAATCTGTGTATATCTAACTATTATATTCCTCTATATAATTATATATATATATATATATATATATATATATATTAAACTAAACATGCTGTCTTCAATTCTAATCCATTACCACATGGATCATTCTAGGCCCCTCCCCTTCTGTATCTGTAAACTCCAATGCCAACAATGAGAAACCTGGCTTTCATCATTCACTATTAATTTACTTAATTTTTTAATTCCTATGTGTGCATGTGTGTGTATATATATATATAAATTGTTAACCCATTTTCTGTTACTTTTTTTCTGCCCTTGAATATTTGGATTTATTATTATATTTTATCTTTACACATTTATCCGGGTGGCTATTTCTTCTCTTCTCTATTTGTTCTACTACTTTCTTTGGCTTTCTCTTGAAAATCCTCAAAATACCCTTTCTCCCCACTTATATATGATTTCTTCAATCAGTAAGTTTTAATCTTAGAGGATGTGTATCAAGCTTCTTCAACTTTTTTTTGAATATGTCCAGATTATAAGAAATTATCCAATTAGTATCAGTCAAGAAGAAGCCATTAAGAAAATAAAATTTCAGATTACTGACTAATTTTGAACCATTATATGCTCTTAAGATTTAAATAAATTGTTAAGAAATATGCTCTTAATAAACATTAAGCAATATTATATTTATATGAATTTTGAAATATACTTAAATTATTTTATTTATTTGATTACATGCACTTTGATTACAAACTGCTTTTGTTTGCCAACGATAGAAAAAATTAGGTGGTATGTTTGGCATTGAAAAGAATGATAACCTCCATTACTGGGTCAGAAACTATATAAAGTTATGAAATATGATGTTATTTGTGTTGTCTTTTCTTTCCTATGGAAATGGGGAACATAAGATGACTTTTGGAACACCTGAAGAAATATTTCAGTATATAGCTTTAGAGAATACAGCAGCAATACAAAATATTTACTGCATAAATAATCTTTGTGAAAGATCCCATAGAATCTGTGTTCTAGGCATAGTGGAGGTGCTGTCTCATTTACAAGAAAAGCTACAACAACAGCAAGAGTATTAAAAATTTCTCTGGAAATATATCTGAGATAAGAGTATAATCATTATATATATTTATTCATTTGTTGAATCCTGCTAATGTTACATACAAAATCATTTCCATACATGTGAATTTCCATTCTTCTGTCTTTAAGGAACATACATGTAAACCACTGATTCTCTAAGCATGCAGCATTTAGTAGTATGCTTATAAGGCATAGGATAGCCTACCAGAAAATTAGAATCATCTAGTTCAAAATGTCAATATGCTGAGGTTGAAAAACTCTGATATAAGTGCTTAACAATACTTTTTCATACTGTTAAGAATGGTGTATATATGCAGAAATCCATTTAATAGGTACAGTCATTTTTGTAACCAACTATGTGGAGTTAGGCCAAATTTTGAAGGTTAAGTATAGTATTCTTACTTACTTCACACGTCAGCTGTGAGTTCAGGGGTATCCCAGGCCACTTGTACCTCTGATCATTTGGCTATGAATTCAGGGTTCCTCTTTACTCCCTCAGGGTTTGATAATTTACTGGAACAGCTCACAGAACTCTTTAAAATATTAAACATAGGATTAAAGTTTTATTATAGCCAAAAGATACAAATCAGAACCAGCCAAAAGAAGAGACAGATAAGGTGAGATGATTCCAGACATAAAGCTTCTATGTACTCTCCCTGTGGACTCAGGACACATCTCTGTTTTGGCACATCAATTTGTGACATTATTCAGAGTATTGCCAAATAAGAAACCTCACCTGACCTTCAATGCCTAGAAGTTTTATTGGGGTATTATTACATAGGAATGATTGATCAGAATGCTGGCTATGTGGCTGACTTCAATCTCTGAGATTCATTTCCTAGGCAGGTTGATAAGAAGTCTAGGGGACTTCTCCTTCTCCCCAAGGAGAGAGGGGTCTGGAATTCTCAAGGAGGAAGAAAGGACAAACTTTTTTTCCCTCTACATTCCTTAGGATTATATAACAATAATGTATCCTGCCTGAGCAGAGAAGGCAATGGCACCCCACTCAGTACTCTTGCCTGGAAAATCCCATGGACGGAGGAGCCTTGTAGGCTGCAGTCCATGGGGTCGCTAGAGTCAGACACGACTGAGCGACTTCACTTTCACTTTTCACTTTCATACATTGGAGAAGGAAATGGAAATCCACTCCAGTGTTCTTTGCCTGGAGAGTCCCAAGGACAGGGAAGCCTGGTAGGCTGCTGTCTATGGAGTCTCACAGAGTCAGACACAACTGAAGCGACTTAGCAGCAGCAGTTAACAGCATCCTGCCTGAGGACAGTCTCTGGATTAAACCTTCTGGCTAATCATGTTATCTTAAAATGTAAATTATGGGAGTAGGTCTGGTGAGGTCTTTACAACCTCCAGACATTCTTCTGATTCATTGGAGAGTATTTAACTCCTCTGCTAACACTAGCAAGGGGGTACTCTTTCTGTTCCCTTCTGATACCTGTGTCAGAAGCTTTCTCTGTCTCCTTTATAGTTTAATAAAACTTTATTACACAAAAGCTCTGAGCAATCAAGCCTCATCTCTGGCCCCGGATTGAATTCTTCTCCTCCAGAGGCCAAGAATCCCGATGTCTTTTCATGGTTCAGCAACAACCTTTCACCTCAAGAACCGTCTGCTTCCTAGAGGTCAGGTTGATATTACATGGGTTGAAGCCCCAACATAGTTTGGTCTTTCTGGAATGGCCAGTACCAACACTGAATCATCTCGTTAGTATAAACAATCTTAGTTCAGTTCAGTCGCTCAGTCGTGTCCGACTCTTTGCGACCCCATGAATTGCAACATGCCAAGCCTCCCTGTCCATCACAAACTCCCAGAGTTCACCCAGACTCACGTCCGTCGAGTCAGTGATGCCATCCAGCCATCTCATCCTCTGTCGTCCCCTTCTCCACCTGCTCCCAATTCCTCCCAGCATGAGGGTCTTTTCCAATGAGTCAACTCTTCGCATGAGGTGGGCAAAGTATTGGAGTTCCAGCTTTAGCATCAGTCCTTCCAAAGAACACCCAGGATTGATCTCCTTTAGGATGGACTGATTGAATCTCCTTGCAGTCCCAGGGACTCTCAAGAGTCCTCTCCAGCACAACAGTTCAAAAGCATCAATTCTTCGGCACTCAGCTTTCTTCACAGTCCAACCCTCACATCCATACATGACCCCAGGAAAAACCATAGCCTTGACTAGATGGACCTTTGTTGGCAAAGTAATGTCTCTGCTTTTGAGTATGCTATCTAGGTTGGTCATAACTTTCCTTCCAAGGAGTAAGCGTCTTTTAATTGCATGGCTGCAATCTCCATCTGCAGTGATTTTGGAGCCCCAAAACATAAAGTCTGATACAGTTTCCACTGCTTCCCCATCTATTTGCCATGAAGTGATGGGACCAGATGCCATGATCTTAGTTTTCTGAATGTTGAGCTTTAAGCCAACCTTTTCACTCTCCTCTTTTACTTCCGTCAAGAGGCTTTTGAGTTCCTCTTCACTTTTTGCCATAAGGGTGGTGTCATCTGAATATCTGAAGTTATTGATATTTCTCCCGGCAGTCTTGATTCCAGCTTGTGCTTCTTCCAGCCCAGCGTTTCTCATGATGTACTCTGCATATGTTAATAAGTAGGGTGACAATATACAGCCTTGACGTACTTCTTTTCCTATTTGGAACCAGTCTGTTGTTCCATGTCCAGTTCTAACTGTTGCTTCCTGACCTGCATATAGGTTTCTCAAGAGGCAGGTCAGGTGGTCTGGTATTCCCATCTCTTTCAGAATTTTCCGCAGTTTATTGTGATTCACACAGTCAAAGGCTTTGGCATAGTCAATAAAGTAGAAATAGATATTTTTCTGGAACTCTCTTGCTTTTTCCATGATCCAGCAGATGTTGGCAATTTGGTCCTCTGCCTTTTCTAAAAGCAGCTTGAACATGTGGATGTTCATGGTTCACGTATTGCTGAAGCCTGGCTTGGAGAATTTTGAGCATTACTTTACTAGCATGTGAGATGAGTGCAATTGTGTGGTAGTTTGAGCATTCTTTGGCATTGCCTTTCTTTGGGATTGGAATGAAAAGTGACCTTTTCCAGTCCTGTGGCCACTGCTGAGTTTTCCAAATTTGCTGGCATATTGAGTGCAGCACTTTCACAGCATCATCTTTCAGGATTTGAAATAGCTCAACTGGAATTCCATCACCTCCACTAGCTTTGTTTGTAGTGATGCTTTCTAAGGCCCACTTGACTTCACATTCCAGGATGTCTGGCTCTAGTGATCACACCATCATGATTATCTTGGTCCTGAAGATCTTTTTTGTACAGTTCTGTGTATTCTTGCCACCTCTTCTTAATATCTTCTGCTTCTGTTAGGTCCATACCATTTCTGTCCTTTATTGAGCTGATCTTTGCATGAAATGTTCCCCGGTATCTCTAATTTTCTTGAAGAGATCCCTAGTCTTTCCCATTCTGTTGTTTTCCTCTATTTCTTTGCATTGATCACTGAGGAAGGCTTTCTTATCTCTCCTTGCTATTCTTTGGAACTCTGCATTCAGATGCTTATATCTTTCCTTTTCTCATTTGCTTTTCGCGTCTCTTCTTTTCACAGCTATTTGTAAACCCTCACCAAACAGCCATTTTGCTTTTTTGCATTTCTTTTCCATGGGGATGGTCTTGATCCCTGTCTCCTGTACAATGTCACAAACCTCTGTTCATAGTTCATCAGGCACTGTATCTATCAGATCTAGTCCCTTAAACCTATTTCTTACTTCCACTCTATAATCATAAGGAATTTTATTTAGGTCATACCTGAATGGTCTAGTGGTTTTCCCTACTTTCTTCAATTTAAGTCTGAATTTGGCAATAAGGAGTTCATTTTAATGAGTCATCTCATTAGCATAAGCCAGCAGGTTCTACCATGATAACAAAGATATTTCTATCACTTGGAAAATACCAAAGATTTTATAGACTGTCTTCAGTGAAAAAGACAAACCAATGTCCCTATTTTTGCAGAATTGATTTTCTAGCTAGATGAATGTATAACAATGAAATAGTACCATTTTAATCTGAATATTTATCAAATATTTTTACCAACATTAAATTTTACAAATGTAAACAGGAAGCAGTCAATTGAATCAATTTCAGTCAGAGAAGATAAGAAAACAAAATATATATATATATTAATTTAGAAACTAATTTTCAACTTTACATCTCTAAGACAAAAATAAAATATAAGTCAGAGAATTTTGACATAATCAATTTGGCAGCTTCCAGTGGATAATCAAAAAACCAAGAGAGTTCCATAAAAACATCTATTTTTACTTTATTGACAATGTAAAGCCTTTGATTGTGTGGATCACAACAAACTGGAAAGTTCTGAAAGATATGGGAATACCAGGCCACCTGACCTGCCTCCTGAGAAATCTGTATGCAGATCAAGAAGCAACAGTAGGAACTAGACGTGGAACAATAGACTTGTTCCAAATCAGGAAAGGAGTAC
Source organism: Bos indicus x Bos taurus (assembly GCF_003369695.1). Taxonomy (NCBI): domain Eukaryota; kingdom Metazoa; phylum Chordata; class Mammalia; order Artiodactyla; family Bovidae; genus Bos; species Bos indicus x Bos taurus. The sequence continues at coordinate 83,415,054 of NC_040077.1, read as the reverse complement.
GTCAAGATCATATTCTGTTACCCTGCTTCTTTAACTTATATTCAGAGTACATCATGAGAAATGCCAGGCTGGATGAAGCACAAGCTGGAATCAAGATTGCCGGGAGAAATATCAATAACTTCAGATATGCAGATGATACCATCCTTATGGCAGAAGGCAAAGAAGAACTAAAAAGCTCTTGATGAAAGTGAAAGTGGAGAGGTAAAAAGTTGGCTTAAAGCTCAACATTCAGAAAACTAATATCATGGCATCTGGTCCCGTCACTTCATGGCAAATAGATGGGGAAACAGTGGAAACAGTGTCAGTCTTTATGTTTTGGGGCTCCAAAATCACTGCAGATGGTGATTGCAGCCATGAAATTAAAAGACACTTACTCCTTGGAAGGAAAGTTATGACCAACCTAGACAACATATTCAAAAGCAGAGACATTACTTTGCCAACAAAGGTCCGTCTAGTCAAGCCTATGGTTTTTCCAGTGGTCATGTGTAGATGTGAAAGTTGGACTGTGAAGAAAGCTGAGCACCAAAAAATTGATGCTTTTGAACTGTGGTGTTGGAGAAGACTCTTGAGAGTCCCTTGGACTGCAAGGAGATCCAATCAGTCCATCCTAAGGGAGACCAGTCCTGGGTGTTCATTGGAAGGACTAATGCTGAGGCTGAAACTCCAATACTTTGGCTACCTCATGCAAAGAGTTGACTCATTTGAAAAGACTCTGATCCTGGGAGGGACTGGGGGCAGGAGGAAAAGGGGATGACAGAGGATGAGATGGCTGGATGGCATCACCAACTCGATCGACGTGGCTTTGGGTGAACTCCGGGAGTTGGTGATGGACAGGGATTCCTAGCGTGCTGTGGTTTTATGGGGTCGCAAAGAGTCAGACACAACTGAGTGACTGAACTGAACTGAACTGAGAACAAGTGAGGTATTTATAAAAATAATTTCAAGAAGATAGAAGTGATGTATAGTGTTACTCTGAAAGTGAAAGTGTTAACTGCTGTGTTGTATCCAACTCTTCCTGAATCCCATGCCCTGTAGCCTGCCAGGGTCTTCTGTCTGTAGAATTCTCCAGGCGAGAAAACTGGTGTGGATACCCATTTCGTTCTCTGGTATCCCCAACCCAGAGCTCGAACCTGGGTGTCCTGCATTGCAGGTAGATTCTTTACAGTCTTAGCCACCAGGTATGTATGCATGCAAAAAATGTGTGAAATGAGGTGAAGAATAAAGTGTAAACAAAAAAAACCTGCAGTACATACTTCTGAGGAAGGCTATTTGAAAACTGTCAGGGTAAACAGTATATCACTCTTTTGAGAAAAGGCCATTAAGGCAAGAAGAAGCACTACAACACCTGGAAAGTGTCTAGTTAACCAAGATTTCAGGAGGAAGCAATAGCTTTCTTTTGTCCTGAAGGTTATAAAATTGGGGATGCAGGGTGGAATATTGTAGTTGAATGAGGGAGACAAAGAAGTATATTCTAGAGCATAGTACAGATGAATATGGATGGAAAAATGTATCTAACTTTTAAAGGAAGAAGAAAAGGAGTACAAATTTTATGAAAATATAATTAAAAATGAATTTATTGTTTTCAGTTAAAAATTCTGGTTTGTTTCACAGAGAAAATACTAAGTAATGTATGTCTAAATATTCTTTATAAAATACCATTCCTTTAAAAGTTCATTAAATGATGCTTCCAGTATTACCCTGCTTGATTGTTTCAAAAGTAAATGTCCTCTCAAAGATCTTTCTGCCTTCTGATCCTAGGACTCTAACCATCATAGACATACAATATTTTATGGACTCCAAACAGAGAAGGGTGAGAGTTCTTTGGGAAAATATATTAATCTCTACAATAGAAGTGCTTAGATGACTTGATTTATGACATTTCTTTGACATTTTGCACACCATTTTGGGTTTTTGATTTGATTCATTTGTGTGATGTGAAAGAAAAACAATATCATAATTTGTGGATTTTTGGTTTGTATAGTAATTACAATTGAATTCACTTTTATGCTGAATTTCCTTAAGTGTTACTAGAATATAATAGTAGATTAAAAAGTATCAAGCAGTTAGCCCTTAAGGTCTTAATATGTATTTGTTAATTTATTAACATTCTTTTAATATAATTGTCCTTGCATTGGTTCCTATAAGCCAAACAGCCTGTAATCAACTGGGCCCACTCTGAGCTCTGCACAGCCATTACTCATATGTCTCCTACCCATATCCTGAGACTAAGAACATACTTCGCTCTATTTGAAAAATATAATCATCATTAAGGTTTTACAAAATTCCTGTCTGCTATCTTTTTTAAAAAATAAGACATACTCTATGAATTTTAATCAGTTGGCTTACTATAAGAATATATCAAGCAATTTGTACATTAGATAAAGAGCAAAAAAATATTGTAGAGGGATAGAGTGGCAACCTATTAATAAAATTAGAAAGGTTTCAGAGATGGCCTTTTGATAAGCAAGTGAATTTTATTAGGAATGTGGATAGAGTAACCACTATAATGAATGACTCAGGGATTCCTATAAGTAGTAGTAATAAGGAACTGGAGAGTTAGGGAAATGAAATATGAAACTCTAATATAACAATGCTTACTATTTCCTAATTTGAGGTTGACTAGTATATGTATGTTATATATGTGAATACATCTAAATATATTATATGTATGTATGTATTTATGGGCTTCCCCAGTGGTTCAGTGGTAAAAAACCCATCTGTAATGCAGGAGACACAGGAGACTCAGGTTCAATTCCTGAGTCAGATCCTCTGGAGGAGGGCATGTCAACCCACTCCAGTACCCTTGCCTGGAGAATTCCATGGATAGAGGACTCTGGCAGGCTACAGTCCATGGGGTCACAAAGAGTTGGACATGACTGAGCAACTAACACTGATGGTTTCTCAAGTCTTTGGCACACATCTTCATATCTAAGTAAGAGACCAGTAAAATAACATTTTTGTTTTCTCATAGAAGTTTTAAATTATAGGCTTAGTGGTAATAGCAATATTAAATCACAAAAGGCTTACTATTGTCCTGGTGTTATTGCTAGTAAAAATTCTGCAACCTATAATATAGTATTAGTCAATTTGCCTTTGTATTAGCATATTTCTATATGTGTAGTTTAGTCCTTAATGAATTTATTTATATTTCACTCAATATTTAAGCATAATTTTTCTTCATTTTATTTATCTGAATACATTATTTTACCTAGGATCCAAGCATTGTTAAAAATACATCATATTTATTACATTATTGTTTGCACAAAAGGCAACATTTCCTCCTTATTTTTTAGAATTATAATTTTGTTTCCCAAAATGAGTTGTTGAAGCCTTCTAGTAAATTAAGGCATATTGTAACTAAAGCAAAACAAGATACCTGAACTTTTCAAACTTAAAAGTGGTAACCAACTACTAGTAAATTTTCAGGTACAATATTCTTCTATTCTAGTGGTATTGTTAAGCTTATTGAGCATCTAGTTTAGCATTTAAACCTTCTCGTCGTAACTGCACCTCTTTCAATGACTCCATATTCTTCCAGACTATTGTTTCTTCTGACTCCACACACCAAAATGGAAACATCTAAATCTGGTCATTGACATTTAGAACCAGGGATGGTGCCCACCATGTGAGCATTTGGTGTTTAATTGCTGGCACTCCCTATTCTGTTTGTGCTCAATAAAGAGGTCTTCTTTCAAGCCTTACTTTGCACCACATATAACATAAAACAAGCACATCATTTATGAATTAATATAAACTGCATAGTTAATTAAAAAATAACTCAGTTGAGAAGGGAGATTTGTTTTGATCTACTTCTGAAGCAGTTCACAAATGGTAATGCCAGTAAACGTACATTTAAAAATTCTGGTTTTGTTTGTTTTTTTCTGAGAGAAATAATCACACTAATTCACCCTACTAACTTTGAAGGTAAATTAAACCATTTCTACAATGGAAGAAATAAGAACAATCACTTCAGATGTTTCCTCTCAGCAGTTCTTTTCTATAAGGATTAATTCTTATAGAAACCTTTATAATTATCACTGAGTCTCCAATCTGGTTTCAAACATTCCTAATTTTATTTTCTTTTAAATGTAACTCTGTGATTGATTTAAGATATTACATGCTGCTAAGTCGCTTCAGTCGTGTCCGACTCTGTGCGACCCCAGAGACGGCAGCCCACCAGGATCCCCCGTCCCTGAGATTCTCCAGGCAAGAACACTGGGGTGGGTTGCATTTCCTTCTCCAATACATGAAAGTGAAAAGTGGAAATGAAGTCACTCAGTCGTGTCCGACTCTTAGCGACCCCATGGAGTGCAGCCTACCAGGCTCCTCCATCCATGGCATTTTCCGGGCAACAGTACTGGAGTGGGGTGCCATTGCTTTCTCCATGGTAAGATTGCTAATCTTTCCCATTATATTGTTTTCCCCTATTTCTTTGCACTGATCACTGAGGAAGGCTTTCTTAGAATTAACAGTAGAAAGGTCTTAGCAGACCCACTCCCAATGGTTCTTGTTAAGGAGAAACATAGGGCAAGGGTGCCATTGCCTTCTCCAGATATTACATAGTCCTAGGTTATTAATATTTGTGGATTTTTTCTCACAAAGAGAATTTCACTAAACAGCAAATGCAAGGTTGTTTGTATCTAGATTCACTGTCTCTAGGAAAGAAAGAAGATCCTTAAGATGGAGTCAATTCAGCAGGCACTGATTCAAAAGCAAAATGACCCAAAGCAAAACAATCAAAACAGAACAAAGCACTAGTGTTTCATATAGTTGATGCATTGTCATTCAAAATTTGGTAATGACTAGATTTATAAGCACTGCAATTTTTTTGACAGATAGTTTTTGAAACAAGAATGCATGTACAAAATTTTGATTGCTATTCTTCTTTGGCAGAAATAATTTTGCTACTACTTTTAACCGAATCTCATTACTCAATGCCTTTAGGGAAGAAGTGGAGCAGATATGAATAAAATGAAGAAAACAGGAATACTTTCTTAAAGTAATATGAGGAATGGATCTTAAAAGTATATTATTTTTATATTTTATATTATTCTATTGCAATGCTTGTTTGGGATATCAAAAACATTTACAATATGCACATTATACATTCCTTTTAGATAAAATGTTGATTGGTTTTATTCAAGTGACTAAATTACATACATCAAATCATCATTCTATTTTTAGAGAAATAAAGGAGAGAAAGAGACTTAAAAAACTTATAATACTAAGATTATAAGTATTGATTTTTTAAAAAAAAAAAACATCAATCAGTCATCTCAAAGGAAAGGACTGTGTTAATGAATAGTCCACAACACTTCATTGCATTTTTAAAAGTTAAATTTATATGGTGGGTACTATATTATACAATATAAAATAATTTAATAAAATAATATGAAATTAACCTTAACCTAGTAGTGATGTTTATTTATAATATATTATACTATGTAATTACAAAGTTGTCTGTAGTTACCAGCTTGCACATTATTAATTAAATTTTTTTCACAGAGTAGATGACCAATTTTAAAATGGCTGAAGAGGGCAATAATAGTAAACATAGAACAACCTAATCTCTACAAATCAACAGAAAATTTTATTCAACTTTCTGAAGGCCTAATACAGTGCTGTTGTATTTAGACAAAGATATGATACAGATTCAGAGAAGGCAATGGCACCCCACTCCAGTACTCTTGCCTGGAAAATCCCATGGACGGAGGAGCCTGGTAGGCTGCAGTCCATGGGGTCTCGAAGAGTTGGACACGACTGAGCAACTTCACTTTCACTTTTCACTTTCACGCATTGGAGAAGGAAATGGCAACCCACTCCAGTGTTCTTGCTTGGAGAATCCCAGGGACAGGGGACCCCAGTGGGCTGCTGTCTATGGGGTTGCACAGAGTCGGACACTACTGAAGCGACTTAGCAGCAGTAGCAGCAGCATGATACAGATTATTAACATTTCTAAATTGTGCATCACAAAGAGTGAATATTTATTTTTAGGAAGGGGAGAACCGTTGTGTGAAAACATTCTTTGGAAGAGGTGAAAAATCCATTTTAAAATGTTTCCTTGGTAGACAATGTACAAAGCATGAATTTAGAAATATGAGGTTGTTCTTCCAGTTTATTTTGTAAAATATCTTGAACACATCAAATGTAGGACATATGCACAAGCAAATAGGAATAATAAAATATTATGTTACCCATTAAGTAAAATATATCAAGAGAAGCATATTTGACACATGTCCTATAAATCATATAAAAATAGATTGCTGAATTGAAATTTAAATACCAGCTATTAAATGAAAAATTACTGTGCTATAATTTTGCAACTATATGGAGTAAACTCTAATCACCAGCGAGTAATTGGTAGTCTCCTTTTTATGAGTACCCTTCTCTAGTAAGAATAGTATTGGCAAAGAAAACACTAGCTGCAGTAATAAATCCCAGCATATCAGCGACTTACCACAATAGTGATGCATTTCTCACACATGTAACAACAATTGAGGCTACTCCTGATCGGCATTAATTTCCATCTTATGGTTTGACCATCCCTAGGTTCTCAGGCCATCTGAACCAAGAAAGTACATGAGGAAAAATAGTGGGGGAAGCCATGCCTACTTCTTAATTGCCACCGCCGAGAAACAGCACAAATGTCTTTCATACTCCTTTGGAGAGTGTTTGGACATGTTGCCATAGGTTGGGCAGCACTTCCCAGCAAGTACTCTGTGCTGCAGAAGAGACGCCAATATTGGTGAGTAGTTAGTCACCTCTGTTACCAGAATAAAATATAGCCAAGTTTATTTTCTATGTAGAAACAATTAGGATAAAAATTTCAAATCTTAAGAAAAAGCTGGAAATAAAGGCTTACTAATTCATTCAACACACACATACACACACACTTTCTACTATGTGCCTCTGCTTGTAGGGTTAATTCCAATAGAGCTGGAATTAGTTGGGGCTGTTCCACTGAAATAAGAAATGTCCCTGTATGACACTAATCCCTAGGAATGACGTGAAATGTACTGATAATAGTGTTGACTTGAAACTATGGGTTCTAGGAGTTTTGAGGCAGTTTGTACCAGCTTATCAGCATTGTATTTGGTAGCAGGAAATTCATAATTTGCCCAGGGTCTCTGTGAGACACCTCAAGAAATCCCAGAAGGGTCTCCATTTTACGTGTCCTGGTTCTGAGGTGTTCTCTGCACACATCTGTGGTTCCTGATCTGAGCAAAAGAAGTGTGTGCATATCAGCCTTTCGGAGAGAGAGGGCACTCACCTGGCCTTTGCAGCCTTCTCCTGAGACAACCTTTGCTGTGATGCATATCCTGACTTGACATTGTTGCTATGTTCCTCCCTTTTTAGATAAATAACTTCAGGTATGTAAGCACTGCCATTTTGATTCTTGTGTATCTTCCTCAGCCATCCAAGCCTGTTTAACTGTTAAGTTCAGTCACTCAGTTATGTCCGACTCTTTGCGACCCCATGGACTGTAGCCCACCAAGGCTCCTCTGTTCATGGGATTCTCCAGGCAAGAATGCTGAAAGTCCCACCCATAAGTGAAATGACACACAATTTTAGTTATTGTGGAAATAATAGTGCACAATAAAGGAAAAAAAAATTTAAAAAAAACCTACTGTTTTATTAGGAATCGTATGATTTCAGATAGTGATAAAACTACCTGAAGGGAGTAAAATATGGCAGTAGAATTGGGAGTTACTTGACATGGGGAGAAGCTAACTATGGTGTTTAGTGAAAGCTTCCAAGAGAATGAGTCATTGTAGTAAATCATTAGATAGAAAAAAAAAAAAAAAAGATAAAACAGTAATGTCAAGATCTGGGATAAAACTGACCCCTGTGTAGAAAATTGTAAGAATGAAGACGAATTGATTGCACTTATATTTAGCATTCTGAAAATTGAAACTTCTGCCCATGTTGATCAATGAACTTGATTAAGTTTCAATGAGGGTCACTCTGGCTGAGGAAAAGAGAGCAGGAGGAAGAGATAAGCACCCAGTCAGAGAGCACTGCAGGGACTAGAGCATGTAAGGCCTTGTGATCCATGGCAAGGATTTTGCTTCTCATTTTAGTTGCTATGGGGCTTCCCTGGTGGGTTAGATGGTAGAGAATCCGCCTGCAATGCAGGAGACTAGGTTCAATCCCTGAGTTGAGAAGATCCCCTGGAGAAGGGAATGGCTACCCACTCCAGTATTCTTGCCTGGAGAATTCCATGGACAGAGGAGCCTGGCAGGCTACAGTCCATGGGATCGAAAAGAGACACAACTGAGTGACTAACAGTTTCACTTTCATTTAGTTGCTATGGAAAAGTTTGGATGGTTTTAATCCTTGGATAATGTTATAATTTAAATTTAGTGAAGAGATCAGACTAAAAACCTTTACTTGCTGCCATTCTATCAGATCAGATCAGATCAGTCACTCAGTCGTGTCTGACTCTTTGCTACCCCACGAATTGCAGCACTCCAGGCCTCCCTGTCCATCACCAACTCCCAGAGTTCACTGAGACTCACATCCATCAAGTCAGTGATGCCATCCAGCCATCTCATCCTCTGTCGTCCCCTTCTCCTCCTGCCCCCAATCCCTCCCAGCATCAGGGTCTTTTCCAATGAGTCAACTCTTCGCGTGAGGTGGCCAAAGTACTGGAGTTTCAGCTTTAGCATCATTCCTTCCAAATAAATCCCAAGGCTGATCTCCTTCAGAATGGACTGGTTGGATCTCCTTGCAGTCCAAGGGACTCTCAAGAGTCTTCTCCAACACCACAGTTCAAAAGCACCAATTCTTTGGTGCTCAGCCTTCTTCACAGTCCAACTCTCACATCCATACATGACCACAGGAAAAACCATAGCCTTAACTAAACGAACCTTTGTTGGCAAAGTAATGTCTCTGCTTTTGAACATGCTATCTAGGTTGGTCATAACTTTCCTTCCAAGGAGTAAGCGTCTTTTAATTTCATGGCTGCAGTCACCATCTGTAGTGATTTTGGAGCCCAGAAAAATAAAGTCTGACACTGTTTCCAGTGTTTCCCCATCTATTTCCCAGCCATTCTATACATATGTATTAGTCTACAGTTATTTAAATTAATTTGGTATTTACTTTGGAAAGAGAAGTCTTAGACATCACCATAGCTAATTTATTATGTTCCTTGATCAATACAGATAAGTTTCAAGTTCCAATTTTCTCATCGCTTTGTATAGATATAAAGTCTGTTATTATAACTACTGTTGTTTTGAAGATTTGTATTTAGAGTTTTACCTAGCACAATAAGAGTGGCTTAGATGGTAAAGAATCTGCCTGCAATGTGGGAGACCTGGATTTGAACCCTGGCTTGGAAGATCCCCTGGAGGAGGGCATGGTGACCCACTCCAGTATTCTTTCCTGGAGAATCCCCATGGACAGAGGAGCCTGGCAGACTACAGTCCATGGGATTGCAAAGAGATGGACACAACTGAGTGACTAAGCACAGCACAGCACAATAAGAACTACTAATCACTTTTTTTCAGGAATTAGGTATATTTTAAAGGGATCTGGTTCCTTTTTCACTTTCAAAATGATGGGAGTTCAGCTGAACATAAATGTTTCAAAGTTAATATCAAGGAGTATCTTACCTTCTTACTTAAAAGATTGCTTTTAAGGGCATTGTAATGACTCTTCGAAAAAGTAGCTTTATAAAAGATGTGTTAGAAGAGTGTGTTACAAAATTGAAAGAAAGGTATTTTAATTTTGCTCCTTCCAAATATATATATATATCCCACTGATTCTAAGGAGGATGATTTTCCCCCACATTTTAGCATCTCAGAAGTAGGGTACATCTTTCAGTCAATGATAAAATATAGTTTAACTAGAGTTTTTTTCTTTATTAATGGTCCTTAAAATAATGGTGTTTTTACATTTGATGATACTTATGTTGAGGAAATTTATTATATTTCCAGTGGTAAATGACATAATTCAGAAAAGTCCTAAAAGTAAAAGAAAGCATAATTTACCACTTGATTATACATTAGACTAATGGGTAGAATTAAATATTGTTTTTTTTAGAATCAGAAGGTTCTTGCTGTGTTTTGCTTTTATTGTTCTTGGATAGGGAAAAAGTCCAGAAATTTTTCAGTTGAATACTTTTATTTTGTAAGGTGGAAAGTTTGTTTTCTATAAAAATATGATGACAAAATTGCAATTTTGCAACACCTTTCAGTTTTGTTTTGTCTTTTAAAAGAGAAATGGTAGAGGGAAGATTGTCTCTGATTAGCTAGATACTATTTATTTGGAAGTCCCAAACTTCCACTTAACAGGTAGATGAATTAAGTCCATAGAAATATGATGATTTGTCTTAAGTTATACAGGAAGTCAATGGTAAAACCATATTTCTTTATGCAAACAGTGTTGTTTTCCATGAAAACATTAGGTATCCCTTTGAAGAAACATTTTGCAAAACTGGTAGGCAGAATTATTAGTGAAGGCACACTTATACTTTTAAAAATTTGGAATATCCCAAACTTTGTGCCATGAAACAATAATATCAACTGAGATTTTAATAGGTGATCTGAAAAGCAATTTCTGTGATCAAAACATTTGTCAAATACTGAGGTTTTTTAATTTAATTTGTTACTCTTAGTTTGTGTTTTAGAAGTTTCCTTTCTATATATAGGTATGCAGAAATTACTTCATATTTAAATTTAAAACATTTGACTATGAATATATATTTAAAACAAAATCTTGATATTCTACTAAATATTATTTGTTCTGTGATACTTATTTTCCCCAAAATTCTATTAAATGCTGTATATTGTGAGAGATTATATTAGTAGCTTTGTTCTGATAAAGCTTACTCATGGACTTTATATTTTATTCATGCAAGATTTTAGTAGGATTTAATGAGATTATCTGTACATCTATTCTTCCTTGAATGCTCCCTTGATGGCATCAAGGAGCCTGAAGCATGTAATTATAGCACGGCTCCATTTCTTCTGCACATAAGGCCTTGAGTTTAACATGCAAATAAGATGGTCATTGGCTATTGTTATGGATTGTATCTTTTTGAACCTCCCCAATTCATATATTCTTGCCTGGAGAATCCCATGGAGGGAGGAGCCTGGTAGGCTACAGTCCACAGTGTGACAAAGAGTCAGACATGACTTGAGCTACTTCACTCACTCAATTCATATGTTGAATCTAACTCTCTCTCTTTTTTTTTTTTTGAAATTTTAACTGTTAATGTGGTGATATTAGGGGCGGGGGAGGGGTAGGGATGATTAAGTCAGGAGGGTGGAACCCTCATAAATGGGATTAGTTCAGTTCAGTTGCTCAGTCTGTCTGACTCTTTATGACCCCATGAATCGCAGCACGCCAGGCCTCCCTGTCCATCACCAACTCCTGGAGTTCACCCAGACTCACGTCCATCGAGTCAGTGATGCCATCCAGCCATCTCATCCTCTGTCGTCCCCTTCTCCTGCCCCCAATCCCTCCCAGCATCAGGGTCTTTTCCAATGAATCAACTCTTCGCATGAGGTGGCCAAAGTACTGGAGTTTCAGCTTTAGCATCATTCCTTCCAAAGAAATCCCAGGGCTGATGTCCTTCAGAATGGACTGGTTGGATCTCCTTGCAGTCCAAGGGACTCTCAAGAGTCTTCTCCAGCCCCACAGTTCAAAAGCATCAATTCTTTGGCACTCAGCCTTCTTCACAGTCCAACTCTCGCATCCATACATGACCACAGGAAAAACCATAGCCTTGACTAAACGAAACTTTGTTGGCAAAGTAATGTCTCTGCTTTTCAATATGCTATCTAGGTTGGTCATAATGTCCTTATGAAACAGATGGAGCTCTCTCATCTTTTCTGCTGGGTGAGGACACAGAGAAGAGACAGCCTTCTATGAATAAAGAGGCAGGCCCTCACCAGACACAGAATCTGCTGGTGGCTTGACCTTAGACTTCTCAGATCCCAGACTGTGAGAAATAAATATTTATTTTATGTTTAAGCCACCTTGTTTATGGTATTTTTGTTTTAGCAACCTTCATGGACTAAGACAGTTATCCTAATATGGTTTGCTTTCCAACTGAGCTGTAAAGTTAGAGGTCAGGATGGTTAGAGGGGAGAGGAAGTACCAGCAGAGCAAATGCAGGCACCATGAAGTAGCCTCTACAGAACAAATAATGGTGGTATCCTGTGACCACCCACATAGCAAGTCCTGAAATCTATAAATTTTAATCTACACTGCAACTGTTTGGGGCCTTTGTGAAACATAGGTTAAGTTTAGATGCCTACTCACTGGTTGTATACTTTCTGATTATCAAAATGTAAATTTTTAAAATATGTTTTAATTAAATATGGAACTTGTTTGGAAACTGGAAAGAAAAAATATATAAAAATATCTATAAAATCAAAACATTATGAAATATTATTGTTACTTGAGCCTGGTTATGTTCCTGAAAACTGACATTACATAGTGAAGTTAACCATAGCTGAGAATTTCATAAGAAATACGAAGCTGTGAAATACATCCTTTTAATAATATTTGAGAACATTATTAATAAAGTAAGGCTACTTCATCATAAGTGAAAAAGTTATAAATGATAATGGGAGTATAATTAACATTAATTTCTGACTTTGCCAATAACTTTCTTACTACAATGTTTCAAAGGTTATGGATTTCGTTAGTTTTTCAGCTTTGGTGGCATGACTGCTTGAGGGTAAAATGCCAATTTTTCTAAGACTTAAAATGCTTAAGAAATTCAGTCTTTAGGCAAGATAGTTTATTTTTTAATACATTTGGCTCTGCTTCTGACTTAGAGTGCTCCTTTGGTATGCTTAGTGTTACAAATGTCTTCTTGATGTCCAGTATGTAAAGTTTGCTTATGCCTCATTTCAGGAACAAAGGAAGGCCTTGCATCAATGTAACTAGTTTGATTAGAAAAAATGCAGAAGACCAGATATGTATTTTGTCTTTTATTCCTTTTCTGTCCTCTCTCTCTGTTTTCTTGCTTTCTGTAATATGGTTTAATTAGTCAATCCTGAAGTGCAGTAAAGCTGTCTACTGTGATCTCTCAATATAAAAAGGACAGACCTGAATGGAGAAGAGGGTAAAGCTCATGTGAATCTCATCCTAAAAATGTTCAGATGCTTCTAAGAAGCTTATAATTGTTCTTTCATGTATTTTCTTTGTTAAAGATTTATTATTATCATATAGAACTCTCACAGCAGAATGCAGCAGCATTATGACAAAAAAGCTCAAAAACTAATAAACAAAAATTCCTATTCATTTTTCAACTTTAAAATCAGATATTCGAGGAAAAAACACTTTCATGCTTTAGATAATTACCGTTTGTTCTTGCTTAAACTATTGCTGACTTTGCACTGAGGAACAGAATGAAAGGCCAGTTTATTCTTGCAGTCTTTTCTATCCTGCAATCTCATGCTGTTGGGAGAAATCTCTAATATTCACTTCTTCATAACATTTCAGTTCAATGTTAATATGATCTGGGTCGTTGGACTCTTTAATCAATAGAAATTGATGAGGACAGATGAGAAATTCAGGCAAGCCTTCTTGGGACTCATGCTGCTGCGGGAGGGAGTGAAAACAACAGGTGACCTTCGTTGCTCTCTGAGGAGGGCAGGCTGGTTCCTTAAATGGGGTAAAAGTAGGGGCGTATCGGTGGGTCAGGTTTGAGGGGTGGCCAAGTGGTCTGCCCACCCCTTAGTGGTGCTGAATGCAGGGATCATAGCAGTTTTTGCTCCTGCTTTTGCTCCTGCTTTTGCTCCTGGAAACTCAGAAGTGGCAGTTGGTTTGTGGCCTTTTTGTATCTTGTTGTGCATACCTGACTGCACAGAGATGCAGTTATAGTCTCTTCGAGTTTCTTTGTATTCTGTTGCTAGGGGAGACTTTTGTCCAGGTGTAAGTATAAGCACTTTGGTAAAGGGTACCAGGTCCCAACCCAGCTCACTATAGTTTAATTTAAATTAATTCAGTTTTCCAGCAGTATATTAGAAACCATATAGAAGGGAACAATGAACAAGTTGAGTACAATAAAAAAAATCTTATGTTTTAGTCCAATAGATGTTTATGGATATCTATTTTCCAAACATTGTTGTCTTGGTAACTATACCTGTTTTCCCTCCAGGGGATCACACATTCTTTCCTTCCAGTGGCATTTACTCCATCCACAAAAACCTAATCCAAACAGCATATTGTTTTGTTCAGGCTACTATGGTGGGTTTAAGGAAAACCATCAAAGCCATTAGAACAATGGAACAAAAGTATAGGGAAAAATCTCATTGTTTTTGTTTGGCTTTGAACCTGGGCATTTCAAACAGTTCTCTCCAAAACTATTTGAGAATAAAACACATAGAAGAAATGTAGTGGAGAAACAGAGTAGCCAGTTTCTTATAATATAGTTTGAGCTATGGGTTCAGCGAAGACCTGAGATTTTATATAAATAAAGTCCATGATTCTGAAATGTTTACTTTTTTCTGCTGAGGTTAGTTTGAGCTGGGTTTCTTTTATTTGCCAAGCAACATATTTTAAGAGATACACTAGATATAAAAACAGTGAAGCAATTTACACAGGAAAAAGTCAGTATCACGAGGGATTAATAAATAATTTTTTTTTTGAAAATCAAGAATATTGAGCTCAAACATATCTATCTTGTAGACAATTTATATGTGGGCCTTGTTTTTCTTAATTCAATTTGACAGTCTGTGTCCTTTAATGAGCATATTTAGATTACCTTCATTATGGTGATTATTAATACAGTTAGATTAATATCTACTCAATCTCTGTAACTGTAAATCAGGTAAAAGGATTTTAGTGTGAGGATTATTTTTATCTGGCTAGGAGTTAGACCATGTTTATTGGCTGCTGTGATTGTACTGTCAGAGCCTACAATTTCTTCTAATGTTTTTGTTTCTGAATCATCTGTTGTTTTTGAGTTTTTCTAGAGGTTCTTTGGACTTCCCTGGTGGCTCAGGTGGTAAAGTATCTGCCTACAATGTGGGAGACCTGGGTTCAATTCCTGGGTTGGAAAGATCTCCTGAAAAAGAAAATGGCAACCTACTCCAGTATTCTTGCCTGGAAAATCCCATGGACAGAGGAGCCTAGATTCTTTAAAAAGGTCTGAGGCTCACCGTTCTTTCAGCTTCAATCCCTTGTTATTACACCAGAACCCTGCTGATATAACAGTAAGCTGTAGAAGGAGGAGAAGTGTTCAGTAGTCCTATGATTGGGTATCAGTCTTTAAATGAACCTGAATTGGGTATTTTTCTTTCCCAGGTTGGTTAATCTTTGACTAAAAACCCCAGTTGGTTTAGTCTCTGGTAAAATAGGTTTCTTTGAGGGAAGAAGGGGGAGCTCTGTGTGTACTTCAAAAGGTTACTTTTTCCCTCCTTCTGCATAAAGTACAAAGGGATTTCTCTCTAATGTTTACAGTGGCAGAAATAGGCTTTCTGTAGGTAAAACTCACAAGAAGGTGTGTGGAGGGGCTAATACTGGCCCTCTGCAGTTTTTGACTCTCAAGCTCATCTACACTGAGTCTGCAACAATTCACCAATTACAATCTAAAGTTGAGTTACCGATGTCTCCAGCTCTGATAGCTGACCCTAGGTGCTGGGACTACCCCTGGGTTTTACTCCTGGTAAGCTGTGATTCTGTTTTTGTTTATTTGTCTGTTCAGATTCTGGGCAATAGATTCTGAGAAATAGAATTCAATCTATTGAATTAATTCAGTTCAATCTAAAAATAGATTCAATCTATTTTCAATAGATTCCTCATTTCTCTGATGCATGTATGAAGACCAGTCAATTTCAGTTTATCTTTTTTCTTTCTTCCAGTCCTGAGTGATGACTTCTGAGCTGTTTACATGTTGGTCCAGAAAGCAGAAGTCCTCATCCACTCTCTTTCCAGCTGTGCTGCTGCTGCTGCTGCTAAGTTGCTTCAGTCGTGTCCGACTCTGTGCAACCCCATAAACAGCAGCCACCAGGTTCCCCGTCCCTGGGATTCTCCAGGCAAGAACACTGGAGTGGGTTGCCATTTCCTTCTCCAACGCATGCATGCATGCTAAATCGCTTCAGTCGTGTCTGACTCTGTGCAACGCCACAGATAGCAGCCTGCCAGTCTCCTCTGTCCTTGGGATTCTCCAGGCAAGAATACTGGGGTGGGTTGCTCTTTCCTTCTCCAGGTTCCAACTATGAGTTTTCCTTAATTATTTTCAGAAGCTTCGAAGGAGTCCTGGTCTTAAAAATCCGTATGGTGGAAAGATTATGTTATTGAAAGAAGCTTTAATTTGTGTGAGCTTTAAGGGTAAATCTAGATTAATATTCACTGAACATGATTATGTGCCAGGCAGCTTGGGAGGTGTTTTCACATTTTTTTTTTTTTTTTTGGTGTGCATTTTGTGGTGCTCATATGAGGCTGCATAGAGCTTAACAGGTAGAAATCCTCACCAGATTTCCTGGATTTGAATCCTAGCTCCAGCAGTTACTGTTGAGTTGGCCCTTGGCAAGTTTCTCAGCCTCTCTGTGTCTCAGTTTCTCTACCTATGAAGGAAAATAGTGCCTGTTCTGAGAATTAAGGTAAATGATAGCATTATAATTGTTATGGTGACACAATGTGTCCTAATTCTTGCTTTGCTTCTGCCATTTGATAATTCCGTTTTTGCCAGTTCAAAAATTTTCTTTATAAAGGTTTTTTGAATGTTTTGTCACTGAAAGCAGCCTAATATACTCCTTCTACTCATTGTGATCATTTAAAATAACAACTAGTATGCTCTATTTCCTTTGAAAATTAAAAATAAAATGCAATGAGTGAAATTTTATTTTATTTTTTTTTTATTTTTTTTTTTTATTTTTTTTTTTTTTGTTGTTATCTATTTTTTTTTTTTTCACTTCCAATTTTATTTTATTTTTAAACTTTACATAATTGTATTAGTTTTGCCAAATATCAAAGTGAATCCGCCACAGGTATACATGTGTTCCCCATCCCGAACCCTCCTCCCTCCTCCCTCCCCATACCATCCCTCTGGGCCGTCCCAGTGCACCAGCCCCAAGCATCCAGCGTCATGCATCGAACCTGGACTGGTAACTCGTTTCCTACATGATATTTTACATGTTTCATTGCCATTCTCCCACATCTTCCCACCCTCTCCCTCTCCCACAGAGTCTATAAGACTGTTCTATACATCAGTGTCTCTTTTGCTGTCTCGTACACCGGGTTATTGTTACCATCTTTCTAAATTCCATATATATGCGTTAGTATACTGTATTTATGTTTTTCCTTCTGGCTTACTTCACTCTGTATAATGGGCTCCAGTTTCATCCACCTCATTAGAACTGATTCAAATGAATTCTTTTTAATGGCTGAGTAATACTCCATTGTGTATATGTACCACAGCTTTCTTATCCATTCATCTGCTGATGGACATCTAGGTTGCTTCCACGTCTTGGCTATTATAAACAGTGCTGCGATGAACATTGGGGTACACGTGTCTCTTTCCCTTCTGGTTTCCTCAGTGTGTATGCCCAGCAGTGGGGTTGCTGGATCATAAGGCAGTTCTATTTCCAGTTTTTTAAGGAATCTCCACACTGTTCTCCATAGTGGCTGTACTAGTTTGCATTCCCACCAACAGTGTAAGAGGGTTCCCTTTTCTCCACACCCTCTCCAACATTTATTATTTGTAGACTTTTGGATCGCAGCCATTCTGACTGGTGTGAAATGGTACCTCATAGTGGTTTTGATTTGCATTTCTCTGATAATGAGTGATGTTGAGCATCTTTTCATGTGTTTGTTAGCCATCTGTATGTCTTTTTTGGAGAAATGTCTATTTAGTTCTTTGGCCCATTTTTTGATTGGGTCATTTATTTTTCTGGTGTTGAGCTGTAGGAGTTGCTTGTATATTTTTGAGATTAGTTGTTTGTCGGTTGCTTCATTTGCTATTATTTTCTCCCATTCTGAAGGCTGCCTTTTCACCTTGCTAATAGTCTCCTTTGATGTGCAGAAGCTTTTAAGGTTAATTAGGTCCCATTTGTTTATTTTTGCTTTTATTTCCAATATTCTGGGAGGTGGGTCATAGAGGATCCTGCTGTGATGTATGTTGGAGAGTGTTTTGCCTATGTTCTCCTCTAGGAGTTTTATAGTTTCTGGTCTTACGTTTAGATCTTTAATCCATTTTGAGTTTATTTTTGTGTATGGTGTTAGAAAGTGGTCCAGTTTCATTCTTTTACAAGTGGTTGACCAGATTTCCCAGCACCACTTGTTAAAGAGATTGTCTTTAATCCATTGTATATTCTTGCCTCCTTTGTCGTGAGTGAAATTTTAGTTGCATATACAATATACTTACCAAGTTTTGTAAAAGCATATATGGGAAAATTTTCTATATTGCTAGAGAAAGTCATTTTGATATTGTGTAATGGTATGGTGTCATGTATGGTTCCCTGGAGGAGCAAATGGCCTCCAGTATTCTTGTTTGGAAAATTCCATGGACAGAGGAGCCTGGCAGGTTACAGCCCATGGGGTTACAGAGAGTCAGATATGACTGAGCACCCAGTGGTATGGTGATTGCACATTCATTATTCAGTTGAGTTTTTATCAGTTTAAGCAGAACACACATTTCTTTTAAAGCTGCAAAGTGGCATGCCAATGACTATTCAGTGTTGTCAATCAGGATATGTGCTATGTTGGCAAACAGATATGCCATTGGACATTAAAGGAGTTGACTAAATCAGCAACCCAATCTTAGACTCTAGCTACAAGATCTTAAAAAACAACAAAGACAAGAGATGTTTATAGATTAGTTTATTTATATACTATTTTATAAAATATAAACATATATTTAAATTTTTTATTTTGACCCTCATATTATATAACATGAACTACATTATTTCGGTAATAAGAGCCTAAAGTGGTAATGTTAATGATAAAGAAACCATTGTTAGTTTCAAAATTGAGCTATTATCAAAGAAGGAAGGATGTGGGACTACACTGTTAAAATCATCCTCAAAGTTAATGTTGTTGTTGCTGTGAAAGATTGAGAGGTTGTATGTGTCAGATTAGTAAGGTTATTGTGCTTTAATATCTTAAAAAATATATTTCAATATCCTATAAATACTGAAATTATTAATTTTTTATAGTTAGCCTTTATTTGAGAGGGGATAATATATACTTAATTGTTAGTGTGAGCTTCATATTTGTTTTCTCAATATACAGTCACAGCAGACAAGCTCCATTGTTTATCCACATTTTACCAATGAGACAGAGGCTCATTGAGGTTAGATTTATACAACTAGTATAAATGACAGACCAGACATAGAATCAATATAGTATGACTTAAAAGTTTTTGTTCTTTCCACCACATCACAGTGCCAGATATCTGAAGTATCATATCATTTCATGGTTTATGGATTCTTTGAAATCATCAGTCTAGCCATCCCTCTGATACTCAGTTTAGGATCTTTCAACCGTGAACCTTTTAAATCAACTATTGCTAAAGTAACACCAACATCAGGAATTGAACATATCTGCAGAAATAACACTCATAAAGGAGGATAAAGAACATAATATCTATAAGGCTTATTTTGTTTTCTTCTAAAACTAACTGACCCAAGCCAGTTTAAATTGGTATCTATTGTATCCTTAACATTTATTCAAACCATGTGAATTCATTACTTTCCCTGTAGCTCAGACAATAAAACTCTGTCTGCAATGCAGGAGACCTGGGTTCAATTCCTGAGTCAGAAAGATTCCCTTGAGAAGGGAATGGCACCCCACTCCAGTATTCTTGCCCAGAGAATTCCATGGGTAGAGGAGCCTGGCAGGCTAGCCCATGGGGTCACAAAGAGTTGGACACTACTGAGTGAATAACACTATCCTGCTATCTAAGCCGTGTCTAAAGGGAATGAATGGCATTGACTGTGTTTTCCACTAGGATGTATAAGTTTACTTCTGATAGAAAAGTCTTATAGAAAAGGGAACCCTCTTACACTGTTGGTGGGAATGCAAACCAGTACAGCCACTATGGAGAACAGTGTGGAGATTCCTTAAAAAACTGGAAATAAAACTGCCTTATGATCCAGCAATCCCACTGCTGGGCATACACACTGAAGAAACCAGAAGGGAAAGAGACACGTGTACCCCAATGTTCATCGCAGCACTGTTTATAATAGCCAGGACATGGAAGCAACCTAGATGTCCATCAGCAGATGAATGGATAAGAAAGCTGTGGTACATATACACAACGGAGTATTACTCAGCCATTAAAAAGAATACATTTGAATCAGTTCTAATGAGATGGATGAAACTGGAACCTATTATACAGAGTGAAGTAAGCCAGAAAGAAAAACACCAATACAGTATACTAACGCATATATATGGAATTTAGAAAGATGGTAACAATAACCCTGTGTACGAGACAGCAAAAGAGACACTGATGTATAGATCAGTCTTATGGCTTCTGTGGGAAAGGGAGAGGGTGGGGAGATTTGGGAGAATGGCATTGAAACATGTATAATATCATGTATGAAATGAGTCGCCAGTCCAGGTTGGATGCACGATACTGGATGCTTGGGGCTGGTGCTCTGGGACGACCCAGAGGGAAGGTATGGGGAGGGAGGAGGGAGGAGGGTTCAGGATGGGGAACACAGGTATACCTGTGGCAGATTCATTTCGATATTTGGCAAAACTAATACTATATTGTAAAGTTTAAAAATAAAAGAAAATTAAAAAATAAACCATCAGAAATAAAAGCAAAGAAAAAAAAAAGAAAGAAAAGTCTCATAGCAGATAATGTTCTTTGATTTTTCTTCTGAAGGCAAGGAAAAAAGAATGGTTAAAATGAAACAAATCTGGAATTCTAGTTAGGAGAAGGATTTTTTTTCTCCTTGTCAAACTATCTTAAAGAGTTTATAACTTCAGAAATACTTATGTTAGCAAAAAAGAACTCATCATAAGGCAAACTGTTGGAAAACCAACAGAGAGGTAAATACTAATATGTGAAATAATAAGATAAAATAATTCCTTTGTTTTATTACCATACTCAGCAATCTTGTTTCCTCTTTCACGAAGCTTTTAAAATCACACTTCCTCCACTAAGTGTTCCCTAAACTCATAGGATGGTCAGCATATCCTATTTAGCTGTCAAATTATAATAGTTTCTTATTTGTTATATTTCAAGATCCTCTCTCTTAACAAGTATAAAGTACAAATATAGTTATATTTGTTTTTTTACTCATTCATTATTCAACTGGTTCCTATTCATTTTGAGTCTGTCATTGTTTATTACATCTTTTAATATACACACACAGAATGAGGGAGCAAGAAAAAGAGAGAATAATGGAGAGAGGAAAAATAAAAGGACTTTTTTGAGATTATTTTAAGGAATTGGCTCAGGTTATTGTGGAGGCTGATACATGCAAAATCTTTAGGACAGCACAGGAAACTGGAGACCCGAGAGAGTTGCGGTTCCGGTCCATAGGCATTTGGCTGGTTGCTGCTAAGTCACTTCAGTCGTGTCCGACTCTGTGCGACGCCATAGACGCCAGCCCACCAGGCTTCCCCATCCCTGGGATTCTCCAGGCAAGAACACTGGAGTGGGTTGCCATTTCCTTCTCCAATGCTTGAAAGTGAAAAGTGAAAGTGAAAGTGAAGTCACTCAGTCGTGTCTGACTCTGGCGACCGCATGGACTGCAGCCTACCAGGCTCCTCCATCCATGGGATTTTCCAGGCAAGAGTACTGGAGTGGGGTGCCATTGCCTTCTCTGATTTGGCTGGTAGGATTCCCCTATTTGGGGGAAAGTCAGTGTTTTTTACTTAAGGACTTCAACTGAATTGATAAGGCCCACATTATGAAAGATGATTTGCTATACTCAGTCTACTAATTTAAATGTTAATCCCATCAGCCATAAAAAATGAAGAAATCTCACCACTTTTGACAACATGGATGGACCTTGAATAATTATGCTAAGTGAAATGTCAGACAGAGAAAGACAAATCTCTCTAGTATTTGTAATTCAAAAACAAAAAAACAAAAAACAGACTCATAGAAAAAGAGATCAAACATGTGGTTACCAGAGGTGAAGGGAGGGTAAGGGAGGGGGAATTGGAAGAAGATGGTCAAAAGGTACACAGTTCCATCTATAAGACAAATAAAAGTTTTAAAATATAATATGATGATTATCATTAACACTGTTGTATGATATGCAGACAAGATGTTTAGAGTAAACCCTAAGTATTCTCACCCCCCAAATAGTTTTCCTCTTCTTTTTATTGTATCTGTGAGATGGTGGATGATAACTGAATCTACTGTAGCAATTATTTCACAATAAATGTAAAGTTAGATCATCATGCTGTGTGTCTTAAAATTTATACCATGATATATGTCAATTATTTCTCAAAGAAACTGAAAACAATGTTAATCTCATCCAAAAATCTTCAAATAAATATTTAGAATACTGTTTTACAAATTAATCTGAGAGTTGTGGTCTAGTCAAGTTGTCAGGTAGAAGTGAAGAAAAAAATTGGACACCATATATATATATATGTATATATCAGATCAGATCAGATCAGTCACTCAGTCGTGTCCGACTCCTTGCAAACCCATGAATCGCAGCACGCCAGGCCTCCCTGTCCATCACCAACTCCCGGAGTTCACTCAGACTCACGACCATCGAGTCAGTGATGCCATCCAGCCATCTCATCCTCTGTCATCCCCTTCTCCTCCTGCCCCCAATCCCTCCAAGCATCAGAGTCTTTTCCAATGAGTCAACTCTTCACATGAGGTGGCCAAAGTACTGGAGTTTTAGCTTTAGCATCATTCCTTCCAAAGAAATCCCAGGACTGATCTCCTTTAGAATGGACTGGTTGGATCTCCTTGCAGTCCAAGGGACTCTCAAGAGTCTTCTCCAACACCACAGTTCAAAAGCATCAATTCTTCGGCGCTCAGCCTTCTTCACAGTCCAACTCTCACATCCATACATGACCACAGGAAAAACCATAGCCTTGACTAGATGAACCTTTGTTGGCAAAGTAATGTCTCTGCTTTTGAACATGCTATCTAGGTTGGTCATAACTTTCCTTCCAAGGAGTAAGCGTCTTTTAATTTCATGGCTGCAGTCATCATCTGCAGTGATTTTGGAGCTCAGAAAAATAAAGTCTGACACTGTTTCCACTGTTTCCCCATCTATTTCCCATGAAGTGATGGGACCAGATACTTATATATATATGTATTTGTGTATCAGTTCAGTTCAGTCACTCAGTCATGTATGACTCTTCGCAACCATGTGGACTGCAGCATGCCAGCCTTCCCTATCCATCACCAGTTCCCAGAACTTAATAAGACCTATGACCATTGAGTCAGTGATGCCATCCAACCATCTCATCCTCTGTTGTCCCTTTCTCCTCCTGCCTTCAATCTTTCCCAGCATCAGGGTATTTTCCAAGGAGTCAGTTCTTCGCATCAGGTGGCCAAAGTATTGGAGTTTCAGCTTCAGCATCAGTCCTTCCAATGAGTATTCAGGACTGATTTCCTTTAGATGGATTGGTTGGATCTCCTTGCAGTCCAAGGGACTCTCAAGAGTCTTCTCCAACACCACAGTTCAAAAGCATCACTTCTTCAGTGCTCAGCTTTCTTTATAGTACAAATATCACATCCACACATGACTACTGGAAAAACCATAGCTTTGACTAGATGAACTTTGTTGGCAAAGTAATATCTCTGCTTTTTTTTTTTTTATTAATTATTTTTTTCTAAATTTTTAAAAGAAAATCCATCCTGAACCCTCCTCCCTCCTCCCTCCCCATATCATCCCTCTGGGTCGTCCCAGTGCACCAGTCCCAAGCATCCAGCATCGTGCATTGAACCTGGACTGGCATCTCGTTTCATACATGACATTTCACATGTTTCAATGCCATTCTCCCAAATCTTGCCACCCTCTCCCTCTCCCACAGAGTCCATAAGCCTGTTCTATACATCAGTGTCTCTTTTGCTGTCTCGTATAGAGGGTTATCGTTACCATCTTTCTAAATTCCATACATATGCGTTAGTATACTGTATTGGTGTTTGTCCTTCTGGCTTACTTCACTCTGTATAATAGGCTCCAGTTTCATCCATCTCATTAGAACTGATTCAAATGTATTCTTTTTAATGGCTGAGTAATACTCCATTGTGTATATGTACCACAGCTTTCTTATCCATTCATCTGCTGATGGACATCTAGGTTGCTTCCATGTCCTGGCTATTATAAACAGTGCTGCGATGAACATTGGGGTACACGTGTCTCTTTCCCTTCTGGTTTCCTCAGTGTGTATGCCCAGCAGTGGGATTGCTGGATCATAAGGCAGTTCTATTTCCAGTTTTTTAAGCAATCTCCACACTGCTCTCCATAGTGGCTGTACTAGTTTGCATTCCCACCAACAGTGTAAGAGGGTTCCCTTTTCTCCACACCCTCTCCAGCATTTATTATTTGTAGACTTTTGGAGCGCAGCCATTCTGACTGGTGTGAAATGGTATCTCATAGTGGTTTGATTTGCATTTCTCTGATAATGAGTGATGTTGAGCATCTTTTCATGTGTTTGTTAGCCATCTGTATGTCTTTGGAGAAATGTCTATTTAGTTCTTTGGCCCATTTTTTGATTGGGTCATTTATTTTTCTGGAGTTGAGCTGGAGGAGTTGCTTGTATATTTTTGAGATTAGTTGTTTGTCGGTTGCTTCATTTGCTATTATTTTCTCCCATTCTGAAGGCTGTCTTTTCACTTTGCTAATAGTTTCCTTTGATGTGCAGAAGCTTTTAAGGTTAATTAGGTCCCATTTGTTTATTTTTGCTTTTATTTCCAATATTCTGGGAGGTGGGTCATAGAGGATCCTGCTGTGATGTATGTCAGAGAGTGTTTTGCCTATGTTCTCCTCTAGGAGTTGTATATTTTCTGGTCTTACATTGAGATCTTTAATCCATTTTGAGTTTATTTTTGTATATGGTGTTAGAAAGTGTTCTAGTTTCATTCTTTTACAAGTGGTTGACCAGATTTCCCAGCACCACTTGTTAAAGAGATTGTCTTTAATCCATTGTATATTCTTGCCTCCTTTGTCAAAGATAAGGTGTCCATATGTGCGTGGATTTATCTCTGGGCTTTCTATTTTGTTCCATTGATCTATATTTCTGTCTTTGTGCCAGTACCATACTGTCTTGATAACTGTGGCTTTGTAGTAGAGCCTGAAGTCAGGTAGGTTGATTCCTCCAGTTCCATTTTTCTTTCTCAAGATCGCTTTGGCTATTCGAGGTTTTTTGTATTTCCATACAAATTGTGAAATTATTTGTTCTAGCTCTGTGAAGAATACTGTTGGTAGCTTGATAGGGATTGCATTGAATCTATAAATTGCTTTGGGTAGTATACTCATTTTCACTATATTGATTCTTCCAATCCATGAACATGGTGTATTTCTCCATCTATTAGTATCCTCTTTGATTTCTTTCACCAGTGTTTTATCGTTTTCTATATATAGGTCTTTAGTTTCTTTAGGTAGATATATTCCTAAGTATTTTATTCTTTTCGTTGCAATGGTGAATGGAATTGTTTCCTTAATTTCTCTTTCTGTTTTCTCATTATTAGTGTATAGGAATGCAAGGGATTTCTGTGTGTTGATTTTATATCCTGCAACTTTACTATAATCATTGATTAATTCTAGTAATTTTCTGGTGGAGTCTTTAGGGTTTTCTATGTAGAGGATCATGTCATCTGCAAATAGTGAGAGTTTTACTTCTTGTTTTCCAATTTGGATTCCTTTTATTTCTTTTTCTGCTCTGATTGCTGTGGCCAAAACTTCCAAAACTATGTTGAATAGTAATGGTGAAAGTGGGCACCCTTGTCTTGTTCCTGACTTTAGAGGAAATGCTTTCAATTTTTCACCATTGAGGATAATGTTTGCTGTGGGTTTGTCATATATAGCTTTTATTATGTTGAGGTATGTTCCTTCTATTCCTGCTTTCTGGAGAGTTTTTATCATAAATGGGTGTTGAATTTTGTCAAAGGCTTTCTCTGCATCTATTGAGATAATCATATGGTTTTTGTTTTTCAATTTGTTAATGTGGTCTATTACATTGATTGATTTGCGGATATTGAAGAATCCTTGCATCCCTGGGATAAAGCCCACTTGGTCATGGTGTATGATCTTTTTAATATGTTGTTGGATTCTGATTGCTAGAATTTTGTCTAGGATTTTTGCATCTATGTTCATCAGTGATATTGGCCTGTAGTTTTCTTTTTTTGTGGGATCTTTGTCAGGTTTTGGTATGAGGGTGATGGTGGCCTCATAGAATGAGTTTGGAAGTTTACCTTCCTCTGCAATTTTCTGGAAGAGTTTGAGCAGGATAGGTGTTAGCTCTTCTCTAAATTTTCGGTAGAATTCAGCTGTGAAGCCGTCTGGACCTGGGCTTTTGTTTGCTGGAAGATTTTTGATTACAGTTTCAATTTCCGTGCTTGTGATGGGTCTGTTAAGATTTTCTATTTCTTCCTGGTCGAGTTTTGGAAAGTTGTACTTTTCTAAGAATTTGTCCATTTCTTCCTCGTTGTCCATTTTATTGGCATATAATTGTTGATAATAGTCTCTTATGATCCTTTGTATTTCTGTGTTGTCTGTTGTGATATCTCCATTTTCGTTTCTAATTTTATTGATTTGATTTTTCTCCCTTTGTTTCTTGATGAGTCTGGCTAATGGTTTATCAATTTTATTTATCCTTTCAAAGAACCAGCTTTTGGCTTTGTTGATTTTTGCAATGGTCTCTTTTGTTTCTTTTGCATTTATTTCTGCTCTAATTTTTAAGATTTCTTTCCTTCTACTAACCCTGGGGTTCTTCATTTCTTCCTTTTCTAGTTGCTTTAGGTGTAGAGTTAGGTTATTTATTTGACTTTTTTCTTGTTTCTTGAGGTGTGCCTGTATTGCTATGAACTTTCCCCTTAGGACTGCTTTTACTGTGTCCCACAGGTTTTGGGTTGTTGTGTTTTCATTTTCATTCGTTTCTATGCAAATTTTGATTTCTTTTTTGATTTCTTCTGTGATTTGTTGGTTATTCAGCAGGGTGTTGTTCATCCTCCATATGTTGAAATTTTTAATAGTTTTTCTCCTGTAATTGAGATCTAATCTTACTGCGTTGTGGTCAGAAAAGATGCTTGGAATGATTTCTATTTTTTTGAATTTACCAAGGCTAGCTTCTCTGCTTTTGAATTGCTGTCTAGGTTGGTCATAGCTTTTCTTCAAAAGAGCAAGCATTTTTAATTTCATGGCTGCAGTCACCATCTGCAGTGATTTTGGAGCCCCAAAGATAAGTCTCTCACTGTTTCCATTGTTTCTCCATGTATTTGCCATGAAGTGATTGGGACCAGATACCATGATATTAGTTTTCTGAATGTTGAGCTTTAAGCCAACTTTTTCACTCTCCTCTTTTAATCAAGAGGCCGTTTAGTTCTTTACTTTAACCATAAAGGTGGCGTCCTCGGCACATATGAGGTTATTGATATTACTCTCAGCAATCTTGATTCCTACCTACGCTTCATCCAGCCTGACATTTCTCATGATGTACTCTGCATTTAAGTTAAATAAGCAGGGTGACAGTATACAGCCTTGACATACTCCTTTCCTTATTTGGAACCAGTCTGCTGTTTCATGTCCAGTTCTAACTGTGGCTTCTTGACCTGCATACAGATTTCTCAAGAGGTAGGTCAGGTGGTCTGTTATTCCATCTCTTGAAGAATATTCCACAGTTTGTTGTGATCCACACAGTCAAAGGCTTTGGAGTAGTCAGTAAAGCAGAAATAGATGTTTTTCTGGAACTCTCTTGCTTTTTCCATGATCCAACAGATGTTGGCAATTTGATCTCTGGTTCCTCTGCCTTTTTAAATCCAACTTGAACAGCTAGAAGTTCACAATTCACATACTGTTGAATCCTGCCTTGGAGACTTTTGAGCATTACTTTGCTAGCATATGAGATGACTGCAATTGTGCGATAGTTTGAACATTCTTTTGAACATTCTTTGTCATTTCCTTTCTTTGGGGTTGAAATGAAAACTGACCTTTTCCAGTCCTGTGGCCACTGCTGAGTTTTCCAAATTTCCTGGCATATTGAGTGCAGCAGCATTTGAAATAGCTCAACTGGAACTCCATCACCTCCACTTTCTTTGTTCATAGTGATGCTTCCTAAGGCCCACTTGACTTTGCATTCCAGGATGTTTGGCTCTAGGTTAGTGATCGCACTGTCGTGGTTATCTGGGTTGTGAAGATCCTTTTTGTATAGTTTTTCTGTGTATTCTTGCCACCTCTTCTTAATATCATCTGCTTCTGTTACATCCATACCATTTCTGTGCTTTATTGTGCCCATCTTTGCATGAGATGTTCCCTTGGTATCGCTATTTTTTTTTTTTTTTTGAAGAGATCTCTAGTCTTTCCCATTTTATTGCTTTTCTCTAATTCTTTGCATTGATCACCGTGGAAGGCTTTCTTATCTCTCATTGCTATTCTTTGGAACTCTGCATTCGAATGGGTGTATCTTTTCTTTTCTCCTTTACCTTTTGCTTCTCTTTTCACAGCTATTTGTAAGGCCTCCTCAGACAACCATTTTGCATTTCTTTTTCTTGGGGCTGGTCTTGATTACTGCCTCCTATACAGTGTCAGGAACCTCTGTTGATAGTTCTTCAGGCACTCTGTGAATCAGATCTAATCCCTTGAATCTATTTCTCACTTCCACTGTATAATTATAACAGATTTGATCTAGATCATACTTGAATGGTCTAGTGATTTTCCCTACTTTCTTCAATTTCAGTCTGAATTTGGCAATAAGGAATTCATGATCAGAGCCACAGTCGGTTCCCGGTCTTGTTTTTGCTGACTGTATAGAGCTTCTCCATCTTTGGCTGCAAAGAATATAGTCAATCTGGTTATGGTATTGACCATCTGGTCATGTCCATGTGTAGGGTCTTCTCTTGTGTTGTTGGAAGAGTGTGCTTGCTATAACCAGTGAGTTCTCTTGGCAAAACTCTGTTAGCTTTTGATCTCCTTTGTTTTGTACTCCAAGGCCAAACTTGCGTGTTACTCTAGGTATCTCTTGAATTCTTACTTTTGTGTTCCAGTCCCATATAATGAAAAGGACATCTTTTGGGGGTATTTGTTCTAGAAGGTCTTATAGGTCTTCATAGAACTGTTCAACTTCAGCTTCTTCGGCATTATTGGTCAGGGCATAAAGTTGGGTTACTGTGATATTGAATGGTTTGTCTTGGAAATGAACAGACATCATTTTGTCATTTTTGAGATTGCATCCATGTACTGCATTTTGGACCCTTTTTTGGACTATAATGGCTACCCCATTTCTTTTGACTATTTGTGTATTTTGTGTATTTGTGTATAATTATATATATATGTGCATATTATATATATATGTGCAAATTATATATATATATGAAATTAAAAATTTAAAAATAATGTCTGGAATAAAAGCTAGATTAGTTATTATTGAAATAAGAAATGATGACTTTTGAGACAGTCACCCAGACTCTGCACACAAATAACAATTATGAGAGGATAGTTTGAAGACATTGAGGATATACTGTGAGACATATATTGAAAAACAAACTTACCTTGCTGAGCTTCACTAAGAGAACTTTTTAAAAGATCCACATCAACCAATGTAATAGGAGGAGTAAAATTTTTAAGCATATTATCTTGATTCATTTACCTACTTACAGAGTGAGATGGTTGGATGGCATCACTGATGAAATGGACATGAACTTGGGAAAACTCCGGGAGATGGTGAAGGACAGGGAAACCTGGCATGCTGCAGTCCATGGGGTTGCGAAGAGTTGGACGCGGCTTGGCGACTGAACAACACAATGTGTTATGTAAGAATTAATTAATTAAGAAGTAACAACAATAAGATGAAAAATAGATGGATTTCTTCTGACCCAAATTAAGGATTTTGGTTTAACATAGACTCTGTGGATGGAGATAATAGGTAACCAAAAGCTGAAAGAGAACACTGTCACTATATTAAACCAGCACTGAGATCTTGAAAAAGCAATAAATGAAGGACAAGAAATCCAAGAAAAAAATTGAGCAAAGATACAAACATAATTCCCAGAAAGGAAAACACAAATGACTAGCAATTATATTAATGAATATTTAAACTTAAAAATAATTTAAAAAATGAAAATGCTTAAAAAGGCAATACCTGTTTACAGTCATTGGGTTAGCAAGAATTAAACAGTGATAAAGTGTCAGTTTGGGAAAACTGAACTCTTCTTGCAGAGTTTGTGGGAGTTTATACACTGCTTTGGCCATTCTAGTGTGTAACGCTTCAGTACATTGTCAAATTATTTGTATTTATGCTGTGTATACATTTATTTCATACCTAGCTGTATATATCACAAACAGGGCCATAGAAAGCCAAATATAATGAAGTGGGGAGTTGAAAGAGATCTTCCTGCTCCCAGAGCAGATTGTATAAATAAAATATAGTGGATGTGTGCTATGGATATCTAAAAAAATTAGAAACAGCAAGCTAGGTATAAACTCAGCAGTACCAATAACTTTTAAGAACACAGTGTTTAATGAATAGAGTAAGAAACAGAATGTGGTCTTAACACAATAAAATTTATGTGCATTTAAAATATTCTCACAGCACATCCTGGCATATTTTTAAATGGATGTATAAAACTCAAGAACACACATTCAGTACAGTAGAGTATTTGCTTTTAGAAGAATCAATTAAGAACAAAGAATGGGTTTAAAAAAATAAATAAATAAAACGAGAGGTGCCTTACACAGAACAGTAATATATTTTTCCAGACAGTATAAGTATTTTTCTCTATATCTGAGAGAATAATAATAATGAAAATAGCAGGGTAATAATAATAGTGTCAGTTACTATATTTTTATCAGTAGAGAAATAAATGCTATCAATTGGAAACTGTACCTAGTTTGAGAATTGTTAATAGTTAAATTGTGTATGAACAAAGCAAGGATGTCCACTGTCTCCTCTACTACTTAACATTGTTTTGAATTTATTAGCCAATATAATCATATAAGAGAAGTCAATTAGAAAAATAAAATTGGAAGGGTAGTAAGACTGTTTTCAGATGATCTGATTGTAAAACTAGAAAACAAAAGGGGAACAATGATAAACTTAACACAAGTTAAAACTATTTATTATCTTAGCAGAATAAAAAATTAACCTAAAAACAAACAGCCTGTGACTTCTGGCTGCTGATCTGTCATCTCAAATCTGGACTTGATTAAAATTTAGAACTTATGCTCTGTGAAAAACAGTATTAAGGAAACGAAAGTTCAAGCTCAGACTGAGAAAAAATACTTGAAAACATAAATAATAAAGAACTTGGGTCCAAAATAAAGACCTCTTAAAACTAAACAATAAAAAACAAATAATTCACAATTTAAAATGAATAAAAGATCTGAATAGACATCTCACTAAAGAAGATACATAGATGATGAATAAGTGTATGAAAAAGCACCTCATCATTGCAAATTAAAACAACAGTTAAGCTACCTTAGTACTCCTATGATGGTGGTGGTGGTTTAGTTGCTAAGTCATGTCTGATTCTTGTGACCCCATAGACTGTAGCCTACCAGGCTCCTCTCTCCATGGCATTTCCCAGGCAAGACTACTAGGATGGGTTGCCATTTCCTTCTCCAGGGGATCTTCTTGAACCAGGAACTGAACCTGGATCTCCTGCACTGTAGATGGATTCTTTACTGACTGAAGCACCAGAGCAGCCCCAGCACTCCTATGAGAACATCTAAAATCACCCAAACTAACAATAACTTGTTGTTGGTGAGGATGTAGAGCATTCACTGCTGCTGAGAGTGCAAAAATACTACAGTGTGGAAGGCAGTGTGATAGCTTACCAAAAGATCTAGCAGTCTCTCCTCTAAGTGTTACTCAGCTGATTTGAAATTTATGTCCACATAAAAATCCGCATGAGAATGCTTATAACATCTCTATTCATACAGGCCCCAAACTGAAAGCAACCAAGATTTTCTTCAACTAGTGAATGAATAAAACAAATTGTGGTATAGTCATACAGTGGAGTATTATTTAGTGCTGATCCTATAAGGACCACCACATTTTTGAATCATGCTATCCTGCATTGGAGAAGGAAATGGCAACCCACTCCAGTGTTCTTGCCTGGAGAATCCCAGGGATGGGGGAGCCTGATGGGCTGCCGTCTATGGGGTCGCACAGAGTCGGACACGACTGAAGCAACTTAGCAGCAGCAGCAGTGCTTGAAGAGGCCTCAGGTGTTTTTACTATTCTCTTCATAGCCAAAATTTAATTAGTCACAACCAACCAGACTAGGATTTCAGCTAGTATGAGGATAGCAGAAACGTAATTGAAGCAAAAGCAGTTAGTGAGACAGGATTTCCTCTCTACTCACATTCAAGCCGGCTTCCCAGTGGCTCAGCAGTAAAGAATCTGTCTGCAGTGCAGGTGAAGCAAGAGACACGAGAGACATGGGTTAGATACCTGGATCAGGAAGATCCCCTGGAGGAGGGCATGGCAACCCACTGCAGTATTCCTGCCTGGAAAATTCCATGGATAGATGAGTCTGATGGGCTACAGGCCATAAGATCAAAAAGAATCGGACATGACTGAAGGACTTAGCAGGCATGTATGGTACTAATTCACAAATTTTTACACCATATATTGTAAAACTAGTTTACATTTATATAGTAATAGATATACACATTTTACTAGGCCATTATGCTTATTTATATTATATGAATAATATTAGATATCCTTTTTAAACTCATTATAAGGCCTGTTACACATTTATATAATTGACATGTTACTTATGATTTAAAACTTTATTAAATAATCTTTCTGACAAGTAGAGTACAGTTTGTTGTTGTTTAGGCACTAAGTCCTGTCCAACTCTTATTGACCTATGGACTGTAGCCTGCAATGCTCCTCTGGCCATGGGATTTCTCAGGCAGGAATACTGGAGTGGGTTGTCATGCCCTCCTCCAGGGGATTTTCCTGACCCAGGGATTGAACCCATGTCTTCTGTATCTTCTGCCTTGGGAGGCAAATTCTAGAGATCTCTTCAGGAAAATTAGAGATACCAAGGGAACATTTCATGCAAAGATAGGCACAATAAAGGACAGAAATGGTATGGACCTAACAGAAGCAGAAGATATTAAGAAGAGGTGGCAAGAATACACAGAAGAACTGACCAAAAAAGATCTTCATTACTCAGATGATCACAATGGTGTGATCACTCACATAAAGCCAGAAATCCTGGAATGTGAAGTCAAGTGGGCCTTAGGAAGCATCACTACAAACAAAGCTAGTGGAGGTGATGGAATTCCAGCTGAGCTATTTCAAATCCAAAAACAATGCTGTGAAAGTGCTGCACTCAATATGTCAACAAATTTGGAAAACTCAGCAGTGGCCACAGTACTGGGAAAGGTCAGTTTTCATCCAATCCCAAAGAAAGGCAATGCCAAAGAATGCCCAAACTACTGCACAATTGCAGTCATCTCATGCTAGCAAAGTAATGTTCAAAATTCTCCAAGCCAGGCTTCAACAATACCTGAACTGTGAACTTCCGGATGTTCAAGCTGGTTTTAGAAAAGGCAGAGGAACCAGAGATCAAATTGGAAACATGCACTGGATCATTGAAAAAGCAAGAGAGTTCCATAAAGACATCTATTTCTGCTTTATTGACTATGCCAAAGCTTTAGACTGTGTGGATCACAACAAATTGTGGAAAATTCTGAAAGAGATGGGAGTATCTGACCACCTGATCTGTCTCTTGAGAAATCTGTATGCAGGTCAAGAAGCCAGTTAGAACTGGACATGGAACAACAGACTGGTTCCAAATAGGAAAAGGAGTACATCAAGGCTGTATATTATCACCCTGCTTATTTAACTTATATGCAAATTTCATCATGAGAAATGCTGGAAGCACAAGCTGGAATCCAGATTGCCGGGAGAAATATTAATAACCTCAGATATGCAGATGACACCACCCTTATGGCAGAAAGTGAAGAGGAACTAAAGAGCCTCTTGATGAAAGTGAAAGAGAGTGAAAAAGTTGGCTTAAAGCTCAACATTCAGAAAACTAAGATCATGGTATCCCGTCCCATCACTTCATGGCAAATAGATGGGGAAACAGTGGCTGACTTTATTTTTTTGTGCTCCAAAATCACTGCAGATGGTGATTGCAGTCATGAATTTAAAAGACGCTTGCTCTTTGCGAGAAAAACTATGACCAAACTAGACAGCATATTAAAAAGCAGAGACATTACTTTGCCAACAAAGATCCATCTAGTCAAGGCTATGGTTTTTCCAGTAGTCATGTATGGATGTGAGATTTGGACTATAAAAAAGCTGAATGCTGAAGAATTGATGCTTTTGAACTGTGGTGTTGGAGAAGACTCTTGAGAGTCCCTTCTTGGACTGCAAGGAAATCCATCCAGTCCATCCTAAAAGAGATCAGTCCTGAGTGTTCATTGGAAGGACTGATGTTGACGCTGAAACTCCACTACTTTGGCCACCTCATGAGAAGAGCTGACTCATTGGAAAAGACCCTGAAGCTCAGAAAGATTGAAGGCAGGAGGAGAAGGGGACAACAGAGGATGACATGGTTGGATGGCATCACCAACTCAATGGACATGAGTTTGGTAAACTCTGGGAGTTGGTGATGGACAGGGAAGGGTGGCCTGCTGCAGTCCATGGGGTCACAAAAAATCAGACATGACTGAGTGACTGTTCTGAACTGAACTGAGCAACCAGGAAAGCCCAGGAACAATAAATTGTACAAAAATTAAACACTGAGAACAAATCTACTTTGAGTATTTTACTAATATATATGTATGTGTAACCCAATGGATAATTATATTTTTTAATTCTTTGAAGAAATAGAAGTAATTCAATCTCCCATAGCAACACAGAAGAATCAGATGGAAATTCACTAAATATAACAAATAACAATATTTATATTCAGTATTAAGAAAAAACTTAAGGATTTACAGTTCTCAGAAATGTTTTATTTAATGTTCATATCTGAAAGTGGTTTTCCATTCATCAGTACTGCTTATGCTACATTATTGGTTCTTTATAAATTACTTCTAAAATCAGTCTAATAACAGTGATTTAAAAACTAAAAGAGTTTAGCTTCTCTGCATAAACATGTTGATGTTTTCATTAGCAATAAAAATCTAAATTTTGTTTAATAACATCAAAATTTACTTTTAATATTTTAAATCCTTAACACTTTATATTATGGAAAAAAAAAAAACCAACTCTCATTTGTTATTAGTGGAACATATAAACTAACCTTTTAGCATATGTTTTTCTCTGGCTATATATACATGCTTTGAGGGAAATAAACTGGAAAATTATGAAAGAGATGGGAATACCAGACCACCTGACCTGCCTCTTCAGAAATCTGTATGCAGGTCAGGAAGCAACAGTTAGAACTGGACATGGAACAACAGACTGGTTCCAAATAGGAAAAGGAGTATGTCAAGGCTGTATATTGTCACCCTGTTTATTTAACTTCTATGCAGAGTACATCATGAGAAACGCTGGACTGGAAGAAACACAAGCTGGAATCAAGATTGTCGGGAGAAATATCAATAACCTCAGATATGCAGATGATATCACCCTTATGGCAGAAAGTGAAGGGGAACTAAGAAGCCTCTTGATGAAGGTGAAAGTGGAGAGTGGAAAAGTTGGCTTAAAGTTCAACATTCAGAAAACGAAGATCATAGCATCTGGTCCCATCACTTCATGGGAAATAGATGGGGAAACAGTGGAAACAATGTCACACTTTATTTTTCTGGGCTCCAAAATCACTGCAGATGGTGACTGCAGCCATGAAATTAAAAGACGCTTGCTCCTTGGAAGGAAAGTTATGACCAACCTAGATAGCATATTCAAAAGCAAAGACATTACTTTGCCAACAAATGTCCGTCTAGTCAAGGCTATGGTTTTTCCTGTGGTTATGTATGGATGTGAGAGTTGGACTGTGAAGAAGGCTGAATGCCGAAGAATTGATGCTTTTGAACTGTGGTGTTGGAGAAGACTCTTGAGAGTCCCTTGGACTGCAAGGAGATCCAACCAGTCCATTCTGAAGGAGATCAACCCTGGGATTTCTTTGGAAGGAATGATGCTAAAGCTGAAACTCCAGTACGTTGGCCACCTCATGCGAAGAGTTGACTCATTGGAAAAGACTCTGATGCTGGGAGGGATTGGCGGCAAGAGGAGAAGGGGATGACAGAGGATGAGATGGCTGGATGGCATCACTGACTCGATGGACGTGAGTCTGGGTGAACTCCGGGAGTTGACGATGGACAGGGAGGCCTGGCGTGCTGCAATTCATGGGGTTGCAAAGAGTCAGACATGATTGAGAGACTGATCTGATCTGATTTTACTTAAGTAGAAAAAAAAAATGTTCTTTAAAATTGTCAGGGTATTTATTTTTAATTTATACTCTTAGTGATTCTAATGGTCATTAACAGTATACTTTGATATCCCCCGAACATATATCTGTATTAATAAAAAAAGGCATAGCCATGTAGATTGAATTATTCAGCTTTGTATCATCTAGGGACGTTCTTTTTTTGGAGAAGAATTTTCAGCCTGTCTTATACTACTCGATACAGAGAAACATCACTGCCATGGAATGTACCTGTGCTATGCTGGAGTTCATCTTCCATTCATGAGTGTTCCAAAGGTACCCAAAGTGCCTGCTAACTCCCAGTCTCCAAATTCTATTGGTGATTGCATAAAAATATTCAGTTGGATGGTGAAGTGCCAAATCCTTATAAACTAAATGGTTATAGAGTAAAAATTTGATACATGCCCAAGGAAGAATGATACACTCTTCTTCTTGCCAAGTGAAAGTAAAAGCTTATGGTATTCTGTGTATGTTTGAATGAAGAAAAAATCATTTACTAGGATAGCAGCTATATTCCAATTGCCACAGGCTGCATTGATTTGCTCTACTGCAAATTATGACATTATTTTTTATACACTCTAAGAAGATCCCTGAGTTTGAACATTAGCCATAAAATAAGAATTTAGGATGCAAGGGTATTTATTTGGTAATTTCCATCCATACTAATTGGCTAATAATGTCCCCTAGGCTAATATTCTCCACACCATCCTGCCTGACTCAGCATGCTCCAGCAGAGAGTAAAAGTCCTTGGGCAGATGATGTGGTCATAATAAAAAGCTGTCAGCATGTACAAGAAAAATGGAAGTGTAGATACATGGACAGGACACTCACATCATTGCTAAAAATTGAAAAATAAAATACACTATTCCCTCTATTTGTTTTTGTTGTTCAGTTGCTAAGTCGTGTCTGACTCTTTGCAACCCCATGGACTGTAGCACACCAGGCTTCCCTGTCCCTCACTTTCTGAGGAGAGAGAGTGTTTTTGCTAGAGACAGTTTGCTCAGATTCATGTCCATCAAGTCGGTGATGCTGTCTAATCATCTTATCCTCTGCCCCCTTCTCTTTTTGCCTTCAGTTTTTCCCATAACTGGGGTCTTTTCCAATGAGTCGGCTCTTTGCATCAGGCGGCCAAGTATTGGAGCTTTAGCTTCAGCATCAGTTCTTCCAATGAATATTCATATTCAGGGTTGATTTCCTTTAGGATAGATTGGTTTGATCTCCTTGCTCTCTAAGGGACTCTCAAGAGTCTTCTCCAGCACCACAATTCAAAAGCATCAATTCTTCAGTGTTCAGCCTTCTTTATTGCCCAGCTCTCACATCCAAAACATAACTACTGAAAAAACCACAACTTTGACTAGATGGACCTTTGTCAACAAAGCATAGCCTCTGCTTTTTAATACACTGTCTAGGTTGTTCATAGCTTTTCTTCGAAGGAGCAAGTGTCTTTTAATTTTATGGCTGCTGTCACCATTGGCAATGATTTTGGAGCCTAAGAAAATTAATTCTGTCACTGCTTCCACATTTTCCCCTTCTATTTTCCATGAAATGATGGGATTGGATATCATGATCTTAGTTTTTTGAATGTTGCATTTTAAGCAAGCTTTTTCACTCTCCTCTTTCACCCTCATCAAGAGGCTCTTTAGTTCCTCTCTGCTTTCTGCTGTTAGAGTTGTATCATTTGCATATCTGATGTTTTTGATATTTCTTCTGGCAATCTTTATTTCAGCTTGTGATTCATCCATCCACCCTGGCATTTTGCATGATGTACTCTGCATATAAATTAAATAAGCAAGGTGACAGTATACAGCCTTGACATTCTCCTTTCCTAATTTTGAACCAGTCTGTTCAATGTGTGATCCTGTTGTTTCCTGACTTGCATACAGGCTTCTCAGGAGGCAGATAAGGTTGTCTGGTATTCCCATCTCTTGAAGAATTTTCCACAGTTTGTTGTGATCCACATAGTCAAAGGCTTTAGCATAGTCAATGAAGCAGAAGTAGATGTTTTTCTGTAATTCCCTTTCTTTTTCTATAATCCAACAGATGTCAGCAATTTGGTCTCTGGTTCCTCTGCCTTTTTCTAAATATATCACGTACATCTGGAAATTCTCTGTTTACATACTACTGAAGCCTAACTTGAAGGTTTTTGAGCATTACTTTGCTAGCGTGCAAAATGAATGCAATTGTGCAGTAGTTTGGTGTTGCCCTTCTTTAGGATTGGAATGAAAATTGACCTTTTTCAGTCCTGTGGCAATTGGTGAGTTTGTCAAATTTGCTGGCATATTGAGTGCAGCATTTTAACAGGATCATCTTTTAGGATTTGAAATAGCTCAGCTGAAATTCTGTCCCCTTCACTAGCTTTGTTCCTAGTAATGCTTCCTAAGACCCACTTGACTTCACATTCCAGGATATCTGACTCTAGGTGAGTGATCACACTATCATGGTTATCTGGGTCATTAAGATCCTTTTTGCATACTTCTATATATTCTTGCCACTTCTTCTTAATCTCTTCTGCTTCTGTTAGTTCCTTACTGTCTCTATCCTTAATTGTGCCCATTCTTGTATGAAATGTTCCCTTGATACCTCCAGTTTCCTTGAAGAGATTCCAGTTTTTCTTGACAAAACTTTGTTAGCCTTTGCCTTACTTCATTTTGTACTCCAAGGCCAAACTTTCCTGTTACCCCAGGTATCTCTTGACTTACTTTTGTATTTCATTCTCCTACAATGAAAAGGATTTTTTTTTTTTGGCATTAGTTCTAGAAGTTCTAGTGGGTCTTCATAGAACTGGTCAACATCAACTTCTTTGACATCAGATGTTAGGGAATAGACTTGGAGTATTGTGATATTGAAGGTTTGCCTTGAAAACCAATCATTCTGTCATTTTTGAGACTGCACCCAAGTACTGCATTTTGGACTCTTTAGTTGACTATGAGGGTTGCTTCCTTAGTTCTAAGGGATTCTTGCCCATAGTAGTAGATATAATTTTCATCTGAATTAAATTCGCCCATTCCTGTACATTTTAGTTCACTGATTCATGATGTCAGTGTTCACTCTTACCATCTCCTGCTTGACCACATCCAATTTACCTTGATTCATGGACCTAACATTCCAGATTCCTATGCAGTTCCTATGTTTGTTACAGCATCGGACTTTACTTTCACCACCAGACACATCCACAACTGAGCGTTGGTTTTACTTTGGCCCAGCCACTTCATTCTTTGTGGGGCTACTAGTAATTGCCCTCTGGTCTTCCCCAGTAGTATACTGGACACCTTCCAACCTGGGAGGCTCATCATCTGGTGTCATATCCTTTTGTCTTTTCATACTGTTCATGGAATTCTCAAGGAAATGATACTGGAGTGATTTTCCATTCTGTCCAGTGGACCACATTTTGTCAGAAACCTCCACTTTGACCCATCCATCTTGGATGACCCTGCATGGCATGGCTCATAGCTTCATTTAGTTGCACAAGCCCCTTCACCATGACAAGGCTGCAATTCATGGATGGGGCTATTCCCTCTAGCTACTGCCCTATTTCTCTCCTTAAAGCAAAATTCCTTTGAATAAGTCTTTAATAATTTTATTTGTAATTTATTTCATCATTTGCATGTTCAATCTGACAATTATTTTCTCAGACCCACCACATCACTAAAACCATTCAATATGGCTGTAGCTTCTTCTAGTTTGACATGTTCTCAGTACTCAGGGGTATTTAGCATATGGAGGTTGAATTCTAACTTGTGCTTTACTCCCTGAACCATGCCCCTTTTGTGGATTCTTAACCACCCAGAAAAAATAACATTTTTTTTCCTAGTTTGTACCAAGGGACAGGATATGTGACTTGTTTATCAGTGTCACCAATGATTATTTATCTAGGTAACATCCGTGACTGATTGTAATTATCTTGGTCCACAAGCAACACTTGTCAGATTTGGAACACCTTCTACTCTGCTTCTAGTTCGGCACATCCTCCAATGTGACCATTGTCCATTTTTGCTAATTTCCTTACATCTCAGATCTTGAAACATTTGAGGGTCCAAACACTCAGACTTTGGGAACTTTAAAAATTTTTTATCAATGTACCTTTCTCTAGAGGTATCATTCATTCTTCTACTTGATGTGTTTTTAGAGCACTGACTGCTGTTTTGGACTCCAGATTCAGCTTGAATTTAAAATACTTGATTGAATAATATATTCTAATCAGAAATTTTGCTCTCACTTCCACTTTTTTTTTTTTTTTTGTCATTTCATTAAATTGCTATTCTATCCTTCCTTGGTCAGGCAAGGGATCTTAGAGTCATCTTTGTCTTTTTTTTTTTTTTCTGTTTTTACCAATCTCCATAGCCAATCCAGGCAAATCCTGTTACTTTTACCTTCTAAATCAATTCTAAATATATAGCTGAAAGTTATGATGACTAATGAGAGTGTATATAGATAGCAGAAAAAATATAATGATGATATTTATTGAGCCTTGCTATGTGTCAGGCACTTTCACAGTACATTAAACCCACTTTATTGCTAGATATACATAATGCTACTTATCTGCATCAAGATTGTTGTCTCATGTTATAAAGAGAAACTCAGTACCTTAAGTTTCTCTATAGAGGATGCTGTACCTCTTGAGTGCATACCAAATTGTTACTCTACTCTGGTACTCTTGACATAAAAGGTTTGTTCAGTGCACCCCTTAAAATGAGAATAATTCCCTCTAACTACATTTGCTTAACATTAGACCCAAAGGAGTGTTTCCTTATGCCTCTGACAGAATTTTTAGGGAAGGCAGCTTCTTCTATTTCTATTTGCAGCTCCTCTGCTCAAAAATCAGATATACAGCCATGGATCTTAGTCACTAGTGATTCAACAAAGGTCACCATGTTGCACTTAAACTTTCCTACTTTCATTCATTCAGGGTTGTATCTTTCCAAGGAGATTACCAAACTTTTACCTAGAAAGACCTGTGGTAGAGTTCCACACTTACCTGAACTAGTGATTACAGCAGTGCTTATTGAGAGCTAGCTTTTCAACAGGTAGAAATTTGCACCATTTGGATTTATATTGAGATCTTTTATTCTGACCTAAGCACCTGAATTGTCAACTATGCTAGAAAAGGATTCTCTGGCCTAATTCTGAATTTAAATGTAGAATTTGCCTTTTCCCACATCTCTTATGTGTTCCCTTTCGGTTCTTAATTTTCCTGCTGATCACTTGTTATTCCCTTCATGATGCTTGATTTCCCCCCCCTCAGATGTTAGGTAAGAGGCACGAATATTATCTGTATCTCAGCTTGAAGTTTAGTATTAGTGGTTTTCTTTGCAAGTGTGCCCTTTGATATTGACATGTCACTGCGGGGATGACATTAATGATAAACCCCAATTTATTACTATTTTAAGTCATTTTATTCATTTACTACAGTCTGAAGAGCTAAAAGGCACTTTTACAAAATGACAACTAGTAATTTATCTTCACTGCAGCCCCTAAAGAGACACATCAATATCAAAGTTCCAGGGCTGGTTGAGAGAGTAGCTGTCTCACACACTACAGAGGAGCCTCCAGAGACACTTGGGCAGTTTGTTGGTTAGCAAACAATGAAAAAGATGTTACCTGAATAGAGGAGAAGGTTGGCAGGGGAGAAGTTAGGATGTGAAGTAATTTATTTGGTACAAAATGTGAATAACAAATTTAGTAAGTGTTACCATAATGTATATAAAGATGGCTTTTAATGGTATTTCAGAATTTTTAAACTCATGTTTTTATTGGTAAAATAAACAACCAACATTCTTTTGTTTATGTCACAGTGATTTTTATATCTTATTTCCTTGATAATTTGCTTATCTTTTCCTAACTTAATCTAAAATATGAATAATGTAAGGAAGAATATTATAAATATCTTGAATCTTAATTTTTAATACTAGGTCTATTTTTTTTATAAACAATTGCTTACTTAGTTATATATTGGTTAGGAACCAAATTTATTATCATCTTCACTAACTATATTTCCCTCCATATTTTAGCCTTATTAATGGGTCAGAAATTTGAGGCTGCATATGATTCATAAATGCTGGAGGATGATATTTGCATTAAGAATTTCCTTTACTTTCAAGTTTAAAATTTTAAACTTGACTGTCTTTATTAGGAAAAGGGTTGTAAATTTCTATTTATTTTAATATTTACTGAATAATAAGTAATATTTGCTTATTATCTAAAAAAGTGATAAATTTTATACCAGAGCTGAGAATTGCAAGCCTTCAAAGATGTTTTAGTTTTATAGAGAAAATAAAGAAATAAAAGGAGAAAGAAAATTCGGTATTCC
The DNA here is from genome assembly GCF_003369695.1 of Bos indicus x Bos taurus. Classification (NCBI taxonomy): domain Eukaryota; kingdom Metazoa; phylum Chordata; class Mammalia; order Artiodactyla; family Bovidae; genus Bos; species Bos indicus x Bos taurus. The sequence continues at coordinate 83,372,299 of NC_040077.1, read as the reverse complement.
ATGTACTGTTGTGGGTAAAGGACAGATGGGCTTCCCTGCTGCCTCAGACAGTAAAGAATCTACTTGCAATGTGGGAGACCTGGATTCGATCCCTGGGTTGGGAAGATGCCCTGGAGGAGGGTATGGCAACCCACTCCAGTATTCTTGTCTAGAAACCTCATGGACAGAAGAGCCTGGTGGGCTACAGTCCGTGGGGTTGCAAAGAGTCAGACATGAGTGAGCGACTAAGCACAAAGCACAGGTATGAAATGAGGATGTAGTAGAGGTGCCTTGTACTAGGGAACATTTTCTTCCCTATGTGTCACATAGTCAGAAGAGGGAGACTTCACTAGAATTTGTCCGGGGAAAGAGGGAGTAAAATATGTTTTTAGAAAGAAGAGATTATGTAGACAAAGACCTGGAAACTAAATTATATATGATATATTTGCAAACTAAGCAAAAATTCCATATACCTGATGTGTATAGAATTTAAAGGCAAAAATGACAAGATAGAAAATGAGAAAGTTAAGTAAAGGAACAATTTTGAATTGACTTGTATTTCATATCAATGATTTTAGTGTTAATTCTAAGGAAAACTTGGAACAATAGAAAAAGTTTAAGTATTGAAGTGCTCTTATATATAATTTATGCTCTAGAAAAGTGTCTCCCACATCTGTATAGAGTTTGGCTTGGAAAGGGACTAACTAGCAGCAGTAAAATCAGATGAGAGACTTTATCAATAACCCAGGCAAGATTTAATGTTGCCTTGCATGATCCAGCCTCATGTTTTGATATTTGATTACATTTTATCATATAAAGCTCTGGATTTTATGAAGAAAAATTTTGTCTCCCCAGGAACTTGAATTTTCTCTCTTTTGAAATTGTTTATTTATTATATTATGGCATTAATAACATCCACCTCCAACTATGGTTTCTTAAATTCACTTATACCCTTTTGCCAATGTTTTTTGAATTTTGTACCACTGTATTATTAATTTCTGAACATTCAGTTATATATTGGAGAAATATCTGAAAAAGTACTTGTAAATCTTTAAAAATTTGTTATTTTATCAAGTATCTTCAAAATTCATGTTTTAATTAGCAATTGGATAAATGAACATGTATGAATGAATTAATGAATAGCATGTACGTGTATCTAACCCAATCCAAAGTTTGGATATCTATAGTCTCTTGGGCTTGCCCTATTCATAAGTAAGCCAACAATGAACTGGGACATTTTAGTATGAATATCGCCCCAGTTATGAACAGGGTTGGAGAAGGAAATGGCAATCCACTCCAGTATTCTTGCTTGGAGAATTCCATGGACAGAGGAACATGGTGGGCTACAGTCCACAGGGTTGCAAAGAGTTGGACATGACTGAGCAACTAACACTATGAGTTGACAGATAAGGTCAAGAGGCTTGGTGATGTCTGCCACCCATTAAGAACACTGACATGTTAGAATTGTATATATAAAATCCTAAGATTTGATTAAATTATAATATACTTTTAAAGTTTTCAATGTAACTAGAATCTTTCAGTGAAGTCAAGGCCCTGAGTATATCTTTGGATTCTTTCAATACCTGTCACCCATAAGAAGAATAATTCACTTTAATGACCCAAATTTCTTATACTCAAAATGGTGTAAAATGGATGCTGGTTGCTTTTATGTGAAGGATTGGCACACATTCAGTGTTTATTACAAGACAGTTTTAAGTTATAAGTGATTTTAGATGCAGGAATATTCTGAGAGAAATTTGCAGACCTACAAAAAAGATACTGTAGAAAAACAAAACTAGATATGATGAATTGTTACATAGACTGCTGCTGTGGACGATACTAGTGTTTACTGTATGAGGATAGTTTATAGTGAAAAAGCTTTATTCTTTATGTTTGGAAATATACAGAACTATAAAATGTAATGGTTGGTTTAACCTATAAAGAGTTTTCTAATCAGTTAGTTCCTGACAGAAGGTGGAAATTGTATCTTATAAAGATTTATTTTATTTCTCTCCCTTTAATTTCAGAGCTCAGGAATGCCTTGAAGATGTTCGAGAGAACCTGATAAATTTTCACAGCATTATGTACAAGCTGTGTGAATAGAAAACATGTCTAGAAAATACTAACTTGTTTGCATGTGCTTCCCAGTTTTGTTAGTTTATTCCACATTCATATTGATAAAGATGGAAATTATAAAAGAACTGAATTTATGGATTGAGGTAGCAGTTTGATCTCCATGGCAACACACAAAGATTATAAAGTAATTAAATATAACATTTATAGTTTGTTGAATAATTTAGTTGTCTACTAATTATTAGCATGATTATAAAATGACATAAACAACTGTGTGGCTCAATGGGTGATTATGTACAATATATGCCAAGCTGGCACTTACTGAACATATTTTGCTGATTTTACAGACAATTAATAAATACTCACATAAAGCAGCTGTGCTGAAAATGTTAAATAATTGTGTATGTGTGTGTGTTTCATCTAGATGCGTTTATGCTGGTACTGAGCTAAGTGGCACTGCTCATTAATAGGTCAAAATGTAATTTAACCACCACTTCAGTAGTAAAAACATTTTAGGTTGAAGTAAGCATTATTTTCTTAATCCAATTTTCAAACTTTATTTTGATTTCTAGGCAGAACTTATTGTCATGATTGTCAGAATAATAGTATTCTACATTTAAAAAAAAATTACCAAGATGGAATAAAAACTAATATTTCAGATTTTTATCAAAATGGAAAGCATTTTGGCACATTGAGAAAATATCAAATGGAAATTTATATAATTCTTTTTTTAATCCTGTCTCCTGGAGAAGTAGGGGTCCAGGGTGCTGAGGCCAGAGCATCTCACAACCCAGGGTTGGTATGGGAGATGCCATAATATCTGCCTTATGGCTGCAATTGATGGGAGGGAAGTCTGGATGGATGATATTATAGGAGCTGTCCTGTAGAAGAAAAGGTGCTGGTAACCTTGCATATAACTGAGTACTTTTAGAGCCCTTAAGTAGACTTATGCCCAAGCATAGTAATAAGTGCTGAAGGCTATACGCTCTTCAATTTACCAAACCATTAATAATAATAATAATGATGACAATAGCAACAGTAAAAATGATGACAGTTATTTATAACTCCCCAGACCCACGCAGGAAACCACCCTCATCTCTTTATCTCTAAGAATAGCCACACTAAGCATCAAGTTATTGAATTCATACTTCCAGAAATAATGCTTGGCAGCTCTTCAACAGACCCTCCCCACCTCATCATAGTCCATCCCTATGTCCTATTTATATTACCTTCTAAATATCCTTTTGGCTTCCCTGGTAGCTCAGCTGATAAAGAATCTACCTGCAATGCAGGAGACCCCGGTTGGATTCCTGGGTTGGGAAGGTCCCCTGGAGAAGGGATAGAGTACCTAGTCCAATATTCTTGGGCTTCCCTGGTGGCTCAGATGGTAAAGAATCTACCTGCAATGTGGGAGACCTGGGTTTGATCTCTGGGTTGAAAGGATCCCATGGAGGAGGGCATGGCAACCCACTCCAGTATTCTTTCCAGGAGAATCCCCATGGACAGAGGAGCCTGGAGGGCCACAGTCCATGGGGCTGCAAAGAGTTGGACACAACTGAGCGACTAAGCACAGAACAGCACAAATATCCATTCTCAATTCTCTTCATGTTTCCTTTTTTCACCAAACTACAATCCTGGCTCAACTAAACTATATAATTGCCCTTCCTCCTGATTAGATTGTATTAAGGATATTCAATTCATTCTCCCCTTGGAAGAGTGTAATTCTTCATTACTTAGCCTTAGTAGTATGAATAGGAGAGTATAAGACTTTATTGGTTCATGCTTAAAATATGCACTTTAGGAGATGTGCCTTCTTGTGCTTTTACCATTGCTGTAGGAAAAACGTGCCCAGCTAGTTCACTGGTCCAAGGAGGGTGGGGCAAGATACCCACACAGCTTAATATAACAAATTAAAGCAGACATTTGAAAATTGATTCCATTTTAGTATTTATATTAAAATAGTCATTTTAAATTGACCTGTACTTTTCAAGAGCTTATGAAAAACTTTATCATATATAATAATATTCACAAATACCCAATCATGAAGCATCAACCACTGATACCATTTAATGTAATTATACTAAAGCAAAACAAAAAAATGAAACAAAAATTTGCTTCTTTTTTATGCATAATATGAAATCTATACTAAAAAAGTACTTCTTTTGTTTGGAGGTTATGCAAATGATGAAGACCCTGATATTGAAACTCGCCTTTATGGGACATTGATTGTGCATGCCTGGATGTAAGAAGAAGGATCAAATCATTGTAAGGAAACACGTTTTGGGGAAATGTCTCCAGGCATGAGATGATGCATTAGTAGTGGCTAGCTAATGCCTGGGAGGTAATACAGTGTTGGAAAATGATACAAAATGATAAAACTGCTGTAAAAGAAATGAAATTTTAAATTGATAATACAACTTCAAGCAGACAAAAGTATTTTAATGTATTCAAATGTACATCACACTATGGAATGCCCATTGTCTTATGCCTTTTTTCACAAGTGTGCTTAACATGACAGTAAATGGATAAATGATTCATTTTATTCTGCTGAAAGAGACCTATTCTATAAAGTAATGCAAGCAGAGTGAAATCAATAATGAAAACAATGTTAATATTCAGATATCTTCACGTAGTGTCTGTCTATAGGTAGAGCCAGAGTCAAAGAGGGAGTGAGAGAGGGAGCCTGGCTGTTTGTGATGACTTTTCTTTCATTTCTTACTTTACTTGTGTCCTCTATTTTTTTCTTAATGAGTGAGACTGCCTAAAGCCTTTTAAACTCCTTTTTCCCATCATTTGCATTTTTGAGATCATATTTTACATCTTCTTGCATGTCCCTTAACTATTTATTGTAGTTATAGTTGATTTTACAATTTTTGTGTTTTAATCTTCATTTTAGCTTGTTTGAGTGATTGATACTCCACAGTCTTGACTATATTTTTGTCATTACTAGTGTGATTTTTTTTCTTTCCTATAAATTATTATTTCTCCTTATAGCCTTTTCTTTTTCACTTAGGAAATATCCTTTACCACTTCTTGGAGTTTGATTTAGAACATTTTAATTATTTTTATTTTTAATTACAATGTTGTGTTGGTGTGCCATAAACACTGTACATATGTCCCCTCCCTCTTGAAACTTCCACCTCCACTCCATCCCACCCCTCTAGGTTGTTATAGAGCACTGAGTTGAGCTCCCTGTGTTATATAGCAACTTCCCACTACCTATCTATTTTATATATGGTAAAGTATATGCTTTAATGCTACTCTCTCAATTCATTCCACCCTCTCCTTACCCCTCTGTGCCTACAAGTCTGTTTTCTATGTGTGTGTCTATTCCTACCCTGAAAACAGGTTCATCAGTACCATTTTTCTAGATTCCATATATGTGCATGGTTGCTGTTGTTCAGTTACTAAGTCATGTCCAGCTCTTTGTGACTTAATGGGATCTAGCAAGACAGGTTCCTCTGTCCTCCAGTATCTCCTAGAGCATCCTCAAATTCTTGTCCATTGATTTGGTGATGACACCCAACTCTCTCATTCTGTTGCCCCCTTATCCTCTTGCCCTCAATCTTTCCCAGCATCAGGGTCTTTACCAATGAGTTGGCTCTTCGCATCAGGTGACTAAAGTATTGGAGCTTCAGCATCAGTCCTTCCAATGAATATTCAGGGTTGGTTTCTTTTAGGATCTACTGGTTTAATAACCTTGCTGTCCAAGGGACTCTCACGAGTCTTCTCCAGCACCCCAATTTGAAAGCATCAATTTTTCAGTGCTCAGCCTTCTTTATGATCCAATTCTCACATCTGTACATGACTACTGGAAAAACCATAGCTTTGGTTAGAAGGACCTTTGTCAACAAAGTGATGTTTTTGCTTTTTAATACACTGTCCAGGTTTGTCAGGTTTTCTGTCAAGGAGCAAGGGTCTTATAACTTCATGGCTGGTCCACACTATTTTTTGAGCCCCAGAAAATAAAGTCTGTCACTGTTTCCATGGTTTCCCCATCTATTTGCTATGCAGTGATGGGACTGGATGCCATGATCTTCATTTTTGGAATATTGAGTTTTAAGCCACCTTTTCACTCTCTTTCACGTTCATCAAAAGAGGGAGGAGGGTTCAGGATGGGGAACACAATGTATACCTGTGGCAGATTCATTTTGATATATGGCAAAACCAATACAATATTGTAAAGTTAAATAAAATAAAATTAAAAAAAAAATTCTGTCTCTAAAAAAAAAAAAAAAAAAGCTCTTTCATTCCTCTTCACTTTCTGCCATCAGGGTGGTGTCATCTGCATATCTGAAGTTGTTAATATGTCTCCCAGCAGTCCTTATTCCAGCTGTGATTCATCCAGCCTGGCATTTCACACAATGTACTCTGCATATAAGTTAAATAAGCAGGTGACAATATTCAGTCTTGACATACTCCTTTCCCAGTTTTGAACCAATCCATTGTTCCATGTCTGGTTCTAACTGATGTATGTTTTTCTCTTTCTTACTTCACTCTATATAAGAGGCTCTTGAAGCATCTATTTTACCAAGACTGATTCAAATTTTTCCTTTCTATGGCTAATATTCCATTGTATATGTGTGCTACAACTTCTTTGGTTTAGTACTGATAAATTCTTTTAATTTTTGCCTGTGTGAGAAGTTGTTTTCTCTCCTTCTGAATAATAACCTTGCTGGGTAATGTATCCTAGCTTGTATGTTTTTCCCTTTCAACACTTTATATATGTCATGCCACTCCCTTCTGGCCTGCAACATTTCTGCAGAAAATTCATGGTGCTGCCTGTATGTGACTCTGTGTTTTTCCCTTGCTGTTTTTAGGATTGTCTTTTTAACTTTTACAACATGTCCTGGTATGGATTCATTTGGGTTCATCATGTTTGGTACTTCTATGCTTCCTGTACCTACAAATATGTTTCATTCTTTAGCTTTAAGAAACTTTCAGCCATGATCATTAAATACATTTTCTACCACTTTCTATCTCTTCTCCTGGAATCCCTATAATGTTAGAATTCTTGATGTTCCAGTGTTTCACTAAACTATCCTCATTTTTAAAAATTTGTTTTCTTTTTGCTGTTCTGATTGATACTTTTTATTATTCTATTTTATAGATCACTCAGCTTTCTTCTGTATCACCTAGTCTGCTATTGATTCCGTTTAGTGTATCTTTTAAAAATGTCTGTTACTGTGTATTATTCAGTTGTATCTTTTAAAAATGTGTTATTGTATTATTTAGTTCTTACTGGCTCTTTTTTATATATTACAGTTCCTTGTTAAAATTCTCACTATAGCCACCCATTTTTTCCCTCAAGTTCAGTTAGCATTCTTATACCATTTCTTTGAACTTTTTACCTGGTAAATTATTTATCTCTGTTCATTAGCTTTTTTTAAAATTGTTTTTCTTTTTCTTTCATTTGAAATATGTTTCTCTGTCTTATTTTGTTTAACTTTCTCCATGTCTATGAACTTGTGTGAGGCAGTTACCTATCCTAGTCATGAAAGCGTGTACTCATATAAGCACCTCCCTAGGCAGTATGCCTGTGCCCAGTGGTGGGAGAGCTAGATCTGAAGAGAAAACAGTGTCATTTTCCCTTAGGTGTCTGCAGCTACCACCTTGGTAGCAGTTAGGGTTGGAGATGAAGGAGCTAGAGCCAGAATTAGATATGAGCTGAGGCTTCTCCTGTGTTCAGTGGTCACTGCCCTATTGAGTGAAGTTTTGGGGTCCAGGGTGCTGGAACAGAAGCCCTTCGGGCTACGTCTGAGCTGGTTCTGCTCCCTCTAAGTTTGCACACTCTCCTTGGCAACTGCAGCCTCTACACTACTGGAGAATAGCAGCTGAGCAAGAGAGGCCCCATGAGGGCTAGGGTGTGCCCTGCGGTGGTCACAGGCCATGGGCAGGAGCTCAGGCATATTTTCAATCTGCTTTCTCATTGTTGTTACTGGGAGTAAATACGTGTGTTTGTGCTCTTTAGGATCAGAGTTTAGATTTCCTCAAGGGCTCCGTTAAGTCTCACTGTTTTTCAAACCAGCTGAGGAGACTTGTCCTATTGTTTTCAGAACCCAGGACTGGGACGTCCAGTGTGGCTCAGACCTCCACTCCTCATGGAGGATTTTTGAGCTCATAATATCCCCTCCTCTTCTGTGTCCCCTGCCAGGGACATGGGGCCCAAACCAATTGCTTTTCTCTTCCTACCTGACTCTGTATAGGTCTTTCTTTATAGCCGTGGCTGTAGAAGAGCCTTTCTGCCAGTCACCAGATTGTTTTCAGTGAGAGTTACTCCACATGTAGATGTATTTTTGCTGTGTTCATGGGTGAGGTGAGCTCAGCTTTCTCCTACTTTGCCGTCAAAACTCCTCTAGTTTTGAGTATATTTTATTTGATGTTTATATCATTTTGGCATTGGCCATGAATATGAAACACTTTATGTATTTGTTTATAGTCATAAGATTATATGAGCCAAAAAAAGGGATTGCATGTAGGTAGAGAAGAAGTCTATGTTAGATATGGAGATGAATTGCCCAGATTCTCCCTTAAGAGTTTAAGAGTGCTTTCAGTACACAGCCTCCATCTGAAGGCTATTTCAGATTTTGCCTCAGCTGACCTGTTTGGGCCTTCTTCACCCAGTGACTGATGGTCTGTACCACTTCAGCTCAATTCAGAGCAACTCTGACTCTGCTTCCTTTGGATTCCCCTGAGGCTGCCATAACTCTGCCCTGCAACTCCACTTTTCCTACTGTGCAATCTTATTTTTCTCTTCTTTCCACAGATGTTGATCTCTAATAAATATTTCATATGCCAGACTTTATGTCAGTATCTTTTATTCAGAGAACTGAATCTGTAATATTAATAAAATACAAGAATTAAACATTGAAAGCCCTCTGGTACTTAGAAGTCGGGAATTTTAGGGCAAACCAGAAAAGAAGACAGCCAGGAAAGTGGGAAAAAATCGACAAAGATAGTTCCTTATAAGCTAAAAATGATGGTCATGCAAAAAGTGGGGACATATCACCCATGTCAAAGGTTGCTGATAGAAGTGATTGGGAAGCAGGAGTGATCTCTGGTTTTAGTAACAGCAGTGATGACTTTCAGAACAGTGTAAGTGTAAGAGCAGAGCCAAAGGCTGCCCAGTTGCTTCGAATAGTCTTCTTCCACTAGTTCTTCCTTTTACCACTTGGAAACCTTCCTTACTTTCTTCAAGTATTGCCTTAAGTTTAATCTTTGATAATGCTTACAGTGACCAACCTATTTAATCTCGCATGTTGCCCTTGCTTCTTTATTCCCCAATACTTCTTTTATCTCTCTCTTTTTTAAAACCAGGTTATTATGTCCTATGTATTTTACTTATTTATTATGTTTACTGTGTGTTTATCCCTCCTGTCATAAGGTAAGCCCCATAAAGGCAAGGTTCTGTCTATATTGTTCATTGATGATTTCAAAAAGTCTAAAACAATTCTAGGATCAGAGCAGGCATCCAATAAAATGAGTTAATAAATGCATTTATAATTCCTATGAATTTATAGCAGAAATTCCTCCTTCAGCTTTTCCAAATTTACTTAGGAAGCTCTATAAGCTCATCTTCTTCTGTAATTAAATAGACACCTAATATATATTTAATATTCAGTTCAGTTCAGTCACTCAGTCATGTCCAACTCTTTGTGACCCCATGGACTGTAGCACACCAGGCTCCCTGTCCATATTTAATCCATATTTAATATTATTTTAAAGTAAAAAATGATTAATAACATGTATTTAATTCAAGAAATACTTATTAGACAAAGAAATATTTATTGATCAAATGGTCCTATGGCTACTGTGGCATATAATGGTAGCTTGCTTCCTTCTTTCAGTTTACAGTTGGCTATTAAAAAATTATGGGGCTTTCCAGGTGGCATTAGTGGTAAAGAACCTGCCTGCCAATGTGGGAGACATAAGAGACGTGGACTCCATCCCTGGGTCAGAAAGATCCCCTGGAGAAGGACATAGCAACCTACTCCAGTATTCTTGCCTAGAGAATCCCATGGACAGAGGAATCTGGTGAGCTATAGTCCATAGGGTTTCAGAGTCAGACATGACTGAAGTGCCTTAGCACATGAAAAAAATGACAACGAAAAAACATGTCCTATCTGATGGCGATTTTAATGGATTGGTACCCATGGACAGAGGAGCCTCTTGGGCTTCAGTCCATGGGGTTGCTAAGAGTCGGACACGACTGAGTGACTTCTCTTTCACTTTTCACTTTCATGCATTGTAGAAGGAAATGGCAACCCACTCCAGTGTTCTTGCCTGGAGAATCCCAGGGACTGGGGAGCCTGATGGGCTGCTGTCTATGGGGTCGCACAGAGTCGGACACGACTGAAGCAACTTAGCAGCAGCAGCAGCAGCAGTGATGATTTAGAAACTGTGCTGAGACATGTCAGTTAGCACTGCCTCTAAGCTTTTGTGAGTGGAGTTTGGCCTCATGAGTGCCACATAAGTACTATCTCTAAACTATGGTGTAAATTACATGAAATTAGATACCACCTTTATTTTGTCACAATTCTATTCTCAGAAACTAGCATATAAGTAGTGTTTAATAATTATGTTGAATAAATAAATACCACTTATCATGCCATGAATTGATATAACAGGATACTAGTAGAAAACTATTTTCATCTCCTTTATTTACTAAGGAACTGGTATCATAGATTCGTTATACTAAAGCACAAATAAGACAAATCTCCATTTGCAGAATTTTCAGAGGAAAAAGCGAAAAACAAAATAAAACTTGACTCTTTAACCTTGTTACCCACTTCAAGATGTAGAAATGGGTGGGAGTGGGAAATAAGAGGAAAAGTATATTTCATCAAAGGCTTATCTCTGAAAAGATATGTACTCTGAAGAGCCATATAAAATGTTGGTAGAGGGAGAGGAATATATCTCATTTGGCAGAAATATCATGAGGGGGATGCTGGGAGAACAGTCGGAAAGAGTGAAAAGTTCAGGAAACTGGTGAAAGAGAGATCCTTCATATAGAACCAGCTGTCATCCACTCTATAAAGACTTACACTGCTGGTTGTTTCATGGCACCTTAGACGGCTCCTTATAAACTTCTAACTGTCTTGATCTCTTAGCATATGCCTGATTCTTGAAGTACTCATGAGTATTTTGTTTCCATAAATTTAGGATATGCATGGTTTCCATGCAGCATCATTTTCCTGACTTTTTGATCAAAGTGATTATATCAACTATCTCAGCCTCTCTATCCCCTAAGTAGAAATCAGATCTCCTATAGAAGTAGCTTTAACAAAGGAGAATGACCTATCTCTATGTGAAAAGATCATTAAGACTTAAAAATTATTTTAACATTTGAATGTGTAATTGATGAAAATGTCTAGATAATTTTGCATTAATTTAGCATTCCAATAATCATAGGCATTATTGTGCCTGTTACTGTAAGAACACTTATGCACAAATAGTGGTCTTTTCTTAGTTTGATTAATTAGCATTAACAAAGGTGAAGTAGGCATCGGTGCCTGACCATAAATTGAGTATTAAACATTGGATTTTAGACATTCTAACAAGTTGATCCTCAGTGAGGACTAAGGACCTTACAGTGTATGGGATTAAGATCTCTATATCACTTACTCTTCCACAAACTTCTCTCTATATCACTTACTCTTAGACAATATATGATGTAGAAGACTGAACAGCAATATAGTTGCTCCAAACTTTAAAGTATTTTTTAACCAAATTTTTAGTATAAGATCATTTTCTTATAATATGGTTCTCATTTCAAAGTTAAGGAAAATCTTTATTAATTGAAGCCATGGCTCTGGGTTTCTGTTAATCAAAGTTTTACTGAATCTTCTTACTAAATTCACCTTTGATGTTAATTAGAAATTTAATTTTTAATTTCATACCTTTGTGACTATAACTATCCTCTTTAGATATTGATGCACTTTCAATTTTTAAGATATATCATTAAAAGATCATAAGCTGCAAAATATTATTCCTGACATTGGAAAATCTCCTTAATGAAGGAAGGAAAACTATAATATTAAATATATTATAGTTATTAGTTAATAAGTAGTTTGATTATAAGCAAATCTTAAAATAAATAATAAAATATTCTAAATTTATCTTGTTATACTTTTGTACTTAATTGTCATATGTCATACTAATTTTAGCTTTTCAAAATGTGTTCAAATTTTTTAACTATCATTTCTGGTGTATCTTTGAAAAGACTCATTTGAACTTCAAACACCAAACTATGACCCTCAGTTGATCAAAGAGAATAGAAATCATGAAGTAAGTCAAATTATTCTTTCCCTTTATTTTCTGTTCATCCATGCACTCCTTCATATTTAGTTTCTCATAATTATTCTGTGGAAGGGAAACTACTGACACATGGTCTCTGTCTAACTGATGGCATATTTTCTACTATAATAAACAGCTTATTTGACCCATTTACTCCTACAGGAAAAAATTACATTATCCAGTGACTTTGGCATAACTTAGTGAATTTCTAAAGTGCCCAGATAAAAAGCTTCTATATCTATAAGGTAAATGCACTATAATCCCAGGGAGTGCCTCATACAAGCTACAAAATTGTGCTAAATCACTTCAATCATGTCTGACTCTTTGCAACCCTGTGGACTGTAGATTGCCAAGATCCTCTGTCTCCCACAGGAGACACAGGTTGGATCCCTGGGTCAGGAAGTTCCCCTGGAGGAGGAAATGGCAATGAACATTAGTGCCATGAACATTGGGGTTCATGTATCTTTCCAAATTAGAGTTTTCATCTTTTCTGGGTATATGTCCAGGAGTAGGATTGCTGGATTGTATGGTGACTCGATTTTTGTTTCTTTAAGGGACCTCCATCTTGTTCTCCATAGTGACTGCACCAGTTTACATTCCCATTAACAGCACAACAGGATTATCTTTGCTCCACCCTCTCCAGCATTTATTATTTGTAGACCTTGATGATAGCCATTCTGACAGATGTGAGGTGATACCTCATTAATAGTTTGACTTGAATTTTTCTAATACTTAACCGTCTTAAGCATCTTTTTATGTACCTATTAGCCATCTGTATGTCTTTGGAGAAATGTCTATTTAGGTCTTCTGCAAAAAATTTTCTTTTTTAATTTGGGTTTTTGTTTATTGATATTGAGCTGTATGAACTGTTTGTATATTTTGGAGATTAACCCCTCATTAGTAACATAACTTACAAATATTTTCTTCTATTTTGTAGGTTGCCTTTTCATTTTGTTTATGATTTCCTTTGTTGTGCCAAAGTTTTAAGTTTAATTAGGTCTCATTGTTTATTTTTGCTTTATTTCCATAGGAGATGGATCCAAATAATATTGCTGCAATTTATGTCAAAGGGTATTCTGCCTATATTTTCCTCTAGGAGTTTTATAGTATCTGGTCTTAAATTTATGTCTTTAATCCATTTCGAGTTTATTTTTGTATATGGTGTTAGAGAATGTTTTAATTTCATTCTTTCACATGTAGCTGTCTAGTTTTTCCAGCACCACTTATTGAAGAAACTGTTTTTCCATTGTATATTTATGTCTCCTTTGTCGTAGATTAATTGGCCATAAGTCCATGGGTTTATTTCTGGGCTTTATATCCTGTTCCATTGATCTGTGTGTCTGTTTTTGTGCCAGTACAATATTGTTTTGATTATTGTAGTTTATAGTATAGTTTGAAGTCAGGGAGTCTGATTCCTCTAGCTCCATTCTTCTTTCTCGAGATCGTTTGATCTATTCAGAGTCTTTTGTGTTTCCATACAAATTGTAAAACTGTCTGTTTTAGTTCTGTGAAAAATGCCATTAGTAACTTTGTAGGTGTTGCCTTGAATCTATAGATTGCCTTGGGTAGTACGGTCATTTTTACAATATTGATTCTTCCAATCCAAGAACACGATACATCTTTAGATCTGTTTGTGTCATCTTCAGTTTCTTTCATCAACATATTATTATAGTTTTCTGAGTACAGGTCTTTTGCCTCTTTATGTGGTTTTATTTCAGGTATTTTTTTTTTGATGTTATGGTAAATAGATTTGTTTTCTTAATGTCTGTTTCTGATATTTTATTGCTAGCATACATGAATGCAACATTTTTCTGTATATTAACTTTTTATCCTGCAACTTTACCAGACTCATTGATGAGCTCTAGTAGTTTTCTCATGGTATCTTTAGGATTTTATATCTGTAGTATCAGGTCATCTACAAACAGGGAGTTTTACTCCTTTTCCAATTTGAATTCTTTTTATTTCTTTTTCTTCTCTGATTGCTGTGGATAGGACTTTTAAAGCTATGTTGATTAATAGTGGCTAAGGTGGCCATTCTTGTCTTATTCCTGATTTTAGAGGAAATGCTTTTAGCTTTTCACAGTTGAGTATGATATTAGCTATGGGACTGTCATTATATGGCCTTATTATGTTGAAGTATGTTCCCTCTATGCCCACTTTCTGGAGAGCTTCTATCATAATTGATACTCAGTTCAGTTCAGTGGCTCAGTTGTGTCTGACTCTTTGTGACTCCTTGGACCACAGCACTCTAGGCTTCCCTGTCCATCACCAACTCCCAGAGCTTACTCAAACTCATGTCCATCGAGTCAGTGATGCCATCCAACCATCTCATCCTCTGTCATCCTCTTCTCCTCCTGCCTTCAATCTTTCCCAGCCTCAGGGTCTTTTCCATTGAGTCAGTTCTTTGTATCAGGTGGCCAAAGATTTGGAGTTTTAGCTTTAGCATCAGTCCTTCCAATGAATATTCGGGACTGATTTCCTTTAGGATTGACTGGTTTGATCTCCTTGCAGTCCAAGGGACTCTCAAGAGTCTTCTCCAACACCACAGTTCAAAAGCATCAATTCTTCAGTGCTCAGCTTTCTTTATAGTCCAAATCTCACATCCACACATGACTACTAGAAAAACCATAGCTTTGACTAGACAGACCTTTGTTGGCAAAGTAATGCCTCTGCTTTTAAATATGCTCTCTAGGTTGGTCATAGCTTTTCTTCCAAGAAGCAAATGTCTTTTAATTTCATGGCTGCAGTCACCATGTGCAATGATTTTGGAGCTCAAAAAATAAAGTCTGTCACTGTTTCCATTGTTTCCCTATCTATTTGCCATGAAGTAATGGGACCAGATGCCATAATCTTAGTTTTCTGAACGTTTAGTTTTAAGCCAGCTTTTTCACTCTCCTCTTTGACTTTCATCAAGAGGCTCTTTAGTTCTTCTTCTCTTTCTGCCATGAGGTGGTGTCATCTGCATATCTGAGGTTATTGATACTTCTCCCAGCAATCTTGATTCCAGCTTGTGCTTCATCCAGCCCAGCAATTGATGTTGAACTTAATCAAAAGATTTCTCTGCATCTATTGAACTGATCATATGGTTTTTATTCTTTAATCTGTTAGTGTCATGTATTTCATTGGTTAATTTGCAAATATTGAAAAACCCTTGCATCCCTGGAATAAATTTGACTAGATAATGGTTTATGATCCTTTTAATATATTATTTGATTCAATTTTCTAGTATTTTGTTGAGAATTTTTGTTGTGTCTATTTCATCAGTGATATCAGCCTGTAATTTTCCAGCCCATTTAACCAATAACAATACATAAAATTTCAAAAGTTTCTTAAAAGAAAAATGTTTTCCCTTTGACATCATTTTGTAGATAGCTTCTGAAAGCAATACTCATTTCATAAGCAGAAATGGAAGACTGATATCAATTCCACTATTTATAAAATGCATACCCCACTCCAGTACTCTTGCCTGGAAAATCCCATGGATGGAAGAGCCTGGTAGGCTGCAGTCCATGGGGTTGCTAAGGATTGGACATGACTGAGCGACTTCGCTTTCACTTTTCATTTTCATGCATTGGAGAAGGAATTGGCAACCCACTCCAGTGTACTTGCCTGGGGAATCCCAGGGACAGGGGAGCCTGGTGGGCTGCCATCTCTGGGGTCGCACAGAGTTGGACACTTCTGAAGTGACTTAGCAGCAGCAGCATATATGTATACATATACATATACAAATACATACACACCCCCCCCCCCACACATATATATATATATATATATATATATATAGTCGTATCAGTAGGATGAAAGATTATTCTTAAATAATCTGAATACTGGGAAAAATCTTAAAACCAAATTTAAATATTAACATTAAAGTCATATACAGTGAATTAATATTTTTGTCAGGTTGTCACTCAACCTATATTTGAACATTTTTAATGGTTCTATATTCAAGTCATTACTTTGCCTACAAAGGTCCGTCTAGTCAAAGCTGTGGTTTTTCCGGTAGTCACGTATGGATGTGACAAGAGTTGGACTATAAAGTTGAATGCCGAAGAATTGATGATTTTGAACTGTGGTATTGGAGAAGACTCGAGAGAGAGTCCCTTGGACTACAGGGTGATCTGACCAGTCCATGCTAAAGGAAACCAGTCCTGACTATTCATTGGAAGGATTGATGCTGAAGCTGAAACTCCAATACTTTGGCCACCTGATGCGAAGGACTGACTCATTTGAAAATACCCTGAGGCTGGGAAAGATTGAAAGTGGGAGGAGAAGAGGATGCCAGAGGATGAGATGGTTGGATGGCATCACTGACTCAACGGACATCAGTATGAGTAAGCTCTGTGTGTTGGTGACGGACAGGGATGCCTGGAGTGCTGCAGTCCATGGGGTTGCAATGAGTTGGACATGACTGAGTGACTGAACTGAACTGTTTTTCAAGACTACTGATTTTATCTTGAATTGAGTAAACCAAATTGATGGTTAAGTTTTTTTTTTTTTTTTTCAATCTGAAACATGCGAATATACTCAAATAGCCTAATAACAATTCACTGGTAACTGAGTGAATCCATGTAAATAATTCAGCACCTAAGTGTTGTGTTTAAACATTGTTTATCATAAGAAATGATCTAGGTCATAGAGGATCAAGAAGAAAACATGAATTTTCAATTTTATGTGATTCACAGATTATTAATTGTCACTTTAAAAGCACTCAAGATCTTGAGTAAAACAACATTTAGCACCACCCAGTGCCAGTCCCAGCTGCAGCTGCATTCTAGACAGATTGGGGGTGTGTCAGCAGTGCTTAACGTTCAGCTGTTCACCACAGCCCACTGCCAAGATGAAGGGTCATCTACTACACACAGCCTCTCTGCATTGTTTGGTAATATACATGAGCAGTAAGCAATGCAGTATATGTATCTAAGGTTATAAAAATATTAAAAAAATGCTTTTATTCTGTTGAATAAAGTTTATGTGACTTGCATTCTATTTTATCATCAAAATATTTAGTTGGAGGACTATAAAGGATGTATCTCCATGTAAGTATAATGAAATTGTTCACTATGCTTGCTTCATTCTTTTACACAAAAATTCACATTTACTATTTGTTTTTTTTTGTTTGTTTGTTTGTTTTATATACTATGTTGATTCAATTGATGAATTACTCTTATTCAGAAAAAAACAATGAAATGGGGATGCCTTTAAATTTAATTTGTCCTTTTTCCTCATCACCCCATCACTTTGTTTTTCTTCTAAGCTAATTAATTTTAATCCTTAGCTTATATAACAGTATCTTCAGAAGACAAAACTTGAAATAACAATATATCCTAAACATCTGCTAGGGAATTTATTGTAGCATTGAAAGATGGGCAGTACATAGAAGTAGCTGTTTCATTCTTGAAAATGACTCCACAGAATAGTATCTGCACCCTTACCCCTCTTTCACAGAAAATTGTTATAACCTTGATTTTGACTTTCTAAAAAACAAACTGTTTCTTGCATACAAGTTCAATACAAGCATTGTTGTACCAAGTTTTAATATCTTGGTAAAAAACTGCTCACTTCTGACTTTCAGGTAACAATTTAAAAAAGATACAGGGCAGCCAAGTATGTAATTTTCTCTTACTGTTTCTATCTATTGCATATTAGAATTTTACAGGCTAGAACAGGATTGTGTCCAGTTGAACTCAGAAAATAAAGGAGTAAAAATGAACTATTTTTTAATATTCTGAAATACTTAAGTGGAAAAATGACTTTTGATATACAACTCTTTATAAGATGGAATAAAGCATAGTTTTCTATTATTAGATTAATATTAAAAGAATGTTCCATGCCAGTAACAATGATTATTCCATTGGATAGTCATAAAATTATTTAAACAAGAAGATCCATTTAAATGTACAGTTTAATATGGAGCTTATGTCCCATACTTAGAAAATAAAATACATCAAAAATTTATTTTTTTAGAGATGACAACAAGAGATAGTGAATAGTGACTAAGTAACTCTGATAAATTTTCTCAACTGGGGAAATATTTCAAGTTGTGATTTAACTCACTGAATCATGAAATGGCTCACAGCGAAGTAACTAGAGTTTTGTTGATTAATGTGCTACTATTTGTATGGTAAGATGAAAAATTAATGGGGAGAGACAGACGGTTATATGAGCTAAGCAAATCTAATCCAGTCCTGAACATTAGATGAAAAGATAGAATTAATCAAATAACAAATCATTTCACAAAGACTCATTTCCATGTCTTTTGTATAAGCCAATAAACAATTTTTACATAAATGTAAAAAATACTATTTCACTAGTTTTATTTTAAACCAAGGCCAACCGGGACTTGCTATCATGGCAAAATAATCTTCACGTCTATTTTCTACCAGTTTATGACCCACTGGTTTCTGTTCTATTCAAGATTTCATGGTTGTGACTGACATGTAATTGACTGTTTGACTATGAGTTCACATACTGAGTTTGGTGATGTGTGCGTGATACTTTCAGTATACCTGAGATAAAGTATTATTTTTCTGTACTAAGATTCACTGTTTTTAGAGTAGAACACCTGCGGTGGGGGATAGTCAGGGCATCCTGGGTTTTGAAAAAAGTCATTGGAAACTAAATTACATGGAAATATTAGTTCCTGTGAAAGTTTATGTGTTTCTAAGTTAATCTCTGTAGATAGCTATGATTTCTATTCTTATCTTTTATGGGCCATCTTTTAAATAAAATCTCTGCTATTGCTACTTGTAAGATTTCAGAGAAATGTTTTTGAATTTTAGAGTGAGTAAAAATAAAGAATATTGTTGTATCTTGATTAAAATGAAATAGTAAAGCTTTCTTTTCAAACCTTTGTTCTAAAGCAAGAGAAAGACAGGGTTTGCTATTAAAACTCAGATGATCAGAAGATATTTATACTACTTATTCTGCCTCCTGTGTGTGTGTGTGGTGTTTGTGTTTGCACACTGTAAGCTCATATATCTAGGGCTTCTCTTGCTCAGTCATTAAAAAGGATATATTCTATTTACACTTAATTGTTATGAATGGTAAAGAACTCTCATGCCAATGCAGGAGACATAAGAGACATAGATTTGATCCCTGGGTTGGGAGGATCCCCTGGAGAAGGGCATGGCAACCCACACCAGTATTCTTGCCTGGACAATCCTATGGACAGAGGAGCCTCTGGTGGGCTACAGTCCATAGGGTCGCAAAGAGTCAGACAGGGCTAAAGCAACTTAGCATGCACACAAGATGAATCAGAGACAACTCTTTTTTCCCTTCTGCCAAAAAGCCCAACCATTATATTTTTAAGTGTGGAAATTTACAATATATTATAGACATTTCACCTGTCTTTTTGGAAGAAATTACATAAATAAGCAAGGTAGCATTTGGATTGTTTTATCTTTGAAATGTGCTATGCCTTAATAATCTTGAATTGTGTTGTTGAACTCTCATTGCACTTTTATGTTTTCCTAGGTTAAGCCATTATTTTAGAGAGCAAAATAAATCTATATAGCTAGGGTTCATTCAGATCATTGCTCTCGTATTGCTCTCTTTTACTTTTTCTTGGCAATTTTCACCTTTTTTGATATATGGTACACATTTTATCTTGGTTTGCAGCTATTTGTGGAGATATGCCTCTCCTTTTCCCACCAAATAGTAGGACAAAAATGACTATTTTTCCATTCTTTTGTGAAAATTACCTGCCATTTTGTTCACATTGTCTATTTATCTTTGTTACCTTCTTTGCTTGCAGTTGATGACCAACAAAAGGCAAGGTCTCTTTTCTCCTCTGTTGCCTATTTCTGTCAACACAAGTAAACCACTACAGTATAACATCTCAAATTTATCTTTCTATCCTTCATTGTTCAAATTTTTCCAAGTTATATGCTCCTTTTTATGCGTAGTGCTTTTCCTGCTACCCACAGTTTAAGGTTAAATATGTATTGCTTCTTCTTTGTTAGAACTCACAGTCCTGTAACCTGAAGCCACTGTAGCTACTGAATTCATTGTATGTCTGAATAACATGGGCAATGATAGCCTACTACTTTGGCATTTTTTTCTTAACACATCTCACTTTCAGATTGAGTGTCTCTTTTTTGAATTACTGTAGAACATGGTTTCTATCTACTTGAAGACAAATTTCATATCTTACTTTTCTTTAAATGACTCACACTGCTTAAGCACAAAATAGGCACCCCTTAAATAATTTTTGCATAAATTATTGATTAGAACAAACCAGTATGATGATGAAGGGTTTTTTAAAATATTGCCTGGAATCTTCTCTTCACTGGATGCTCAGGGATCATTCAGATTATCACTGAGGTTTTGACAATATTAAGTAAAGAGATAAATATATTTCTACATCATGACTGTTCACCACTTACTATTCTGGAATACAATTTTTTCCCTTATCTACAAGAGACTAAGGAAAGAATGTGAATATACTGAGCCCAGCTTCCTTATCCCTGCAACTATTATAAAAGTACCTTAGAGCTAGCAGAGATGGGGGGCAGAAAAGACCTAATGAGACGTAGAAAAAAAGATTTAAGACACTATGACCAAACAGACTTTGATTCTAATGCGTGTGTCTGTACTAAAACTGTATACTTCTCTTGTTATGATTGAGTTTAATTAACATATTGGTCCAATTTTTACCTACAGATCAGGGCAGGGCATTGGCTTGAAATTGTTAGATAATTTAGTCTACATTTTTTCTTGGCATTTTGATTCTTACTCTCATTAAGAGATACACTGAGGAAAAGGGAGTACTTACTAAACTTCCCATTGGAGAGAAAAAATAATCTCAGCTCTACAATGAATTAGAATTGTTATCATGATTGGCCTCTTAAATTTTTCTCAGTTTCTTAAAGATAGAAATAAGACAATCATGTTAATTTTGCATAATTAAATAGAATAACTATCATGAAAATACCTAGAATAAAGGAATATGAAACATAGACCACTCTTTCTTCCTTTTCTCCTTTGTCTTTTCATTCTTTTATTCTTTTTCTTTTTGCCTTCTTTATTTCTACTTGTTTTTCCCTTTAAGTCCTCCTTCCTTTAGTCTCTGCTGCTGTTGCTTTACCTTGGATCTTTTAGTGGATTTTTTCTGGTTTTTGTTTTTTTTTTTCTAGTCACACTATATATGCCCATAAATGCATAACAATTTTACATATATTTTCATAATGTGAAGAATGGAATCATGACCATATTTACCCTTAAATAACTAGAAAAACCTCTTATTTCAGTTGGTTTAATGGAATGAAAAGCTTAAAAATGAAACTCCCAATATAAATCCTACAGCTAAATTATATTTATATTTTGTCTTTATTTTCCAAAGATGTTATACTGAAACAAGTGTTCTTAAGTCTATAGTAAAATTGGTGAT
Source organism: Bos indicus x Bos taurus (assembly GCF_003369695.1). Classification (NCBI taxonomy): domain Eukaryota; kingdom Metazoa; phylum Chordata; class Mammalia; order Artiodactyla; family Bovidae; genus Bos; species Bos indicus x Bos taurus. The sequence goes on along the minus strand of NC_040077.1, from coordinate 83,350,563 downwards.
TGCATTAATGCCTAACTCAAATTATAAATAGAAAATTTAGTCAATAATGTCTAATTATGATCACACTGGAGTAAGTCTAAAGGAACTATAATTATACCATGCATGCAATGAAACCTTTATATTGCTACAACATTTCAGTGTTCTTATTAGGATACATTGTCATCATTGGCTGCCCATTGAAATGTAGTGATTTTTCTCTAGTGCAGATTAATTAGAATGGTGTTTGCATATAGTTTTTAAATTTTTAAATAATATACAGTTTCTATGAATTATTCACAATAATGTAGGATAACAAACCTTTCTAAGTCAACATTCTTAACCTGTTTTTGAAGGATGCTGTAGATGAATACATGTTGATATTGGAAGAAGGCATTTTAGGAGGAATATAGAGCTTAAAAAAAGGAATACAGAAATGAAACTATGGTCTTTGTGTGAATAATGCTGAATTAGGCAAAAAGATAACTGGACATGGAATAATGGACTGGTTCAAATTGGGAAAGGAGTACATCAAGGCTGTATATTTTTACCCTGATTATTTAACGTATATGCAGAGTACATCATGTTAAATGCTGGGTTGGATGACTTGCAAGCTGGAGTCAAGATTGTTGAGAGAAATATCAACAATATCAGATATGCAGATGATATCATTTTAATGGCAGAAAGTGAAGAGGAACTAAAGAACCTCTTGATGAAGGTGAAAGAGGAGAGTGAAAAAGCTGACTTAAAACTCAACAATCAAAAAACAAAGATCATGGCATCTGGTCCCACCACTTCATGGCAAATAGATGGGGAAAAAGTGGAAACAGTGACAGATTTAATTTTATTGGGCTTCAAAATCACTGTCGATGGTGACTGTAGCCGCAAATTAAAAGACTCTCCTTGGAAGAAAAGCTATGACCAAACTAGACAGTGTATTAAAAACCAGAGACAGCACTTTGCTGACAAAGGTCTGTATAGTCAAAGCTATGGTTTTTCCAGTAGTCATGTTTGGATGTGAAATTTGGACCATAAGGAAGGCTGAGCACCAAAGAAATACTGCTTTTGAACTCTGGTGCTGAAGATTCTTGCAAGTCCCTTGGACAGCAAGGAGATCAAATCAGTCAATCTTAAAGGAGATCAATCCTGAATTTTCATTGGAAGGACTGATGCTTAAGCTCCAATATGTTGGCCACCTGATATTGACTCATTGGAAAAGACTCTGATGCTGGAAAAAATTGAGGGCAACAGGAGAGGGGTCGACAGAGGATTAAATGGTTGGATGGCATTACCGACTCAGTGAGCGTGAGTTTGAGCCAACACCGGAAGATAATGAAAGACAAGGAAGCCTGACATGCTGCAGTTCATGGGATCACAAGAATTGGACAGGACTTAGCAACTGAACAACAACAATTCAGTTCAGTTCAGTTGCTCAGTCGTGTCCGACTCTTTGCTACCCCATGAATTGCAGCACGCCACGCTTCCCTGTCCATCACCAACTCCCGGAGTCCACTCAAACTCACATCCATCGAGTCAGTGATACCATCCAGCCATCTCATCCTCTGTCATCCCCTTCTCCTCCTGTTCCCAATCCCCCCCAGCATCAGGGTCTTTTCAAATGAGTCACCTCTTCGCTTGAGGTAGCCAAAGTACTAGAGTTTCAGCTTTAGCTTCAGTCCTTCCAAAGAACACCTAGGACTGATCTCCTTTAGAATGGACTGGTTGGATCTCCTTGCAGTCCAAGGGACTCTCAAGAGTCTTCTCCAACACCTCAGTTCAAAAGCATCAATTTTTCGGTGCTCAGCTTTCTTCACAGTCCAACTCTCACGTCCATACATGACCACTGGAAAAACCATAGCCTTGACTAGATGGACCTTTGTTGGCAAAGTAATGTCTCTGCTTTTGAATATGCTTTCTAGGTTGATCATAACTTTCCTTCCTAGGAGTAAGCATCTTTTAATTTCATGCAGTCACCATCTGCAGTGATTTTGGAGCCCCAAAAAATAAAATCTAACACTGTTTCCACTGTTTCCCCATCTATTTCCCATGAAGTGATGGCACCAAATGCCATGATCTTAGTTTTTCAAAGTAGAGATAAATCATGAACTCTATCCTTCCTTTCAAATTGTTAGATTCTGAGTATTAAATGAATGACAAGGAGTAGTATATAAGCATGGATACAATATAAAAGTCAAAGTTTTGAAATGAACAGCATTTGTCCCATTCTCAATGTCCTGGACTCCTACATAAACATGGACTTTATGAGAGAGACAGAATTCTAATAGCAGAATTAGTGAATGTCTAGTCCACCTTATTCATTTGATAAATGTGTCAAACAAATAAAAAGAATGAGTTGTAGACATTTTCCCAAGTTGGCCAATATGATCTCTCCAATTTTTAAGTTGGGACCTAGGTGTAATTTAACTTTGAATTTTCTTCTCTTACACTATTCTAAGTTACAATTACTTTATAACTGATAATTTTTAATTTAACCTATTTGAACATGGTTAATGTTCTTAATATGTAAAGCTGTATTATATTGTGGAGATGTTAGGATTTCTATATATAATATCATGTCAACTGCAAATAATGACAGTTTCACTGCTTCCTTTCTAAGTAGGATGCCTTTTCTTTCTTTTTATTGTCTGGTATCTGTGGCTACGACTTACAATACTGTGTCAAATAGAAGTGGTGACCCTTCTGGGTATCTTGTCTTGTTCCTGAATTTAGATGAAAGACTTTTAGCATTTGACCATTGAGTATGATATTAGCTGTTCATTTGTCATAAATATTCTTTATCTTGTTAAGATATGTTACATGCATATTTACTTTAATTAAAGTTTTTGTTATGTACTGTTGTTGAATTTTGACACATGTTTTTTCAATTTCTATTGAGAGGATTGTATAATTTATACCTTTTATCTTGTTAATGTGGTATATCACATTAATTGATTTGCTAGTGTTGAACTCTCCGTGCATCCCTGGAATAGTTCCAACTTGATTATGTTGTGTGATCCTTTTTATATATTGTTGGATTTGGATCATGTGCTCTGCTCTGCTCAGTCACTCAGTCATGTCCAATTCTTCGCAATCCCATGGACTGTAGCCACCAGGCTTCTCTGTCCATGGGATTCTCCAGGCAAGAATACTGTAATAGGTTGTCATTTCCTACTCCAGGGATCAAACCCATGTCTCTTACATCTTCTGTGTTGGCAGGCAGATTTTTTATCATTCTTCCATCTGGAAAGTCCAGAATTTGGTTTGCTAGTGTTTTATTAATTTTTTTTCAACTATATTCATTAGTGGTATAACCCTGTAACTTTCATTTTCTGTAATGCCTTTGATTTTGGTGTCTGGGTAAAGGTAACCTTGTAGAATGAATTTGTGATTTTTTTCCTCCTCTTCAATTTCTTGGAATAGTTTGAGAAGAATAGGTATTATTTATATGTTTGATAGTTTCCCCTGTGAAGATGTTCATTCTAGGACTTCTGTTGCTGGAGATTTTTTCAAGTTCAACCTATTCATTTCTTATTTTGTTTTTGGGTCTTCTCTCTTTTTTTCTTGGTGAGCGTGGCTGAAGATTTATCAGTTTTGTTTATTTTTTCAAATAAACAACTCTTGCTGTCATTGATATTTTCTTTTTTTTAAGTCTCTATTTTATTTACTTTCTCTTTGACCTTTGATCATTGATGTAAATGGGATGTTAAACTCCCCTACTATCATTGCATTATTGCCAATTTATCCCTTTGTCTATTAATACTATATATATAGATATATCTATATATAGATATTTAAGTGCTCATGGATTGGTTACATATACATCAACAGATGTGTATCCTGTTCTTTTATTATCCCTTTATCATTATATGATGCCTTCTTTTTTGTTATAGCCTTTGTTCTAATGTCTATTTTGTCTGATATTAATATTACTGCCCACTTTGTCATTTATGTTTGCGTGCAATATTTTTGTATTATCCTCTCACTTTCAGTCTGTGTATGTCTGTGGATTTGAAGTGACTGTCTTGTAGGCAGCATATTTGTTTTGTTTTCTTGTTCGTCTCTGAGTGTTTTGTGACCCGATGGACTGTAGCCCACCAGTCTCCTCTGTCTGTGGGATTTCCCAGGCAAGAATACTGTAGTGGATTGCCATTTCCTTTTATCAGGGATCTTCCTGACCTAGGAATTGAACCTGTATCTCCTGTATTGCAAGCAGATTCTTTATCACTGAGCCAGTTGGGAAGCCCTCAGGCAGCAATATAGATGAGTCATATTTTCATCCAATTATGACTCATGTTTTATCTTTTGACTGGAGCACTTAGTCCATTAACATTACTTGTTTTCCAGTTTGTTTTTCTAGTTCTTCTGCATTAATTTCTTCTTTTTGTTTCTTCCATTATGGGTTGATGATATTGTTTAGTAGTATGCTTGTGTTCTTCTGTTTTTAGTTTCTGTGTATCTATCGAAATTTTTTGATATGTGGTTACCATGAGTTTTATATATGTTGCTTCATAATTATATCAGCTTGTTTTAAACTGGTGGTCATTTCAGTTCAAACACATTCTCAAAGATCCACATTTTTTTTTTTTTCACTCACCTCTCCTCCACTTTGTGTTTTGATGCCATACTTTATATCTTCATGCTTATTCCTTAGCTATTTATTGTAGTTAGAGTTGAGTATATAATTTTAGTTTTTAATATTCATGCTAGTTTACTTAAGTGATTGGTTCTCAGCCTTTATAGCCTCCCTGTATCTGTGACTTTGGGCTTCCCAGGTGTATTAGTGGTAAAGAACTCGCCTGCCAACGCAGAAGAAGTAAGAGATGTGCATATGACCCTGCATCAGGAAGATCTCCTGGAGGAGGGCATAGCAACCTACTCTAGTATTCTTGCCTGTAGAATCCCAAGGACAGTGGAGCCTGGTGGGCTACAGTCCATAGGGTAACAAAGACTTGGAAGTGACTAAAGCCACTTAGCACACATGCATGCATATTTCTGAAATTTCAGTAGTCAGTGTCTATTCACAATATCGGTCACTGAAAAAAATATTGATAAGAAGAAACTTGTATGTAACATCTATTGCAGTCTTCTGCAAGATATAGACTATTATGCCATATCGTGTTTTAAATTCTGGTATAAAATGTTTTCTTATTTGAAGGATTTAAAGTGACTAGAACATAGCTCTTTAAAAATCTAGTTCTATATGGTTAGGAAGGAAAAAAGTATTCGAATTCATGATTTTTTAGCTCATTTTTATAAAATTAAGAAAAAAATCTTTTAAAAAAGTAAATAAGAATTTCTATTATGTTATAGAAATGTATCCACACAAAAGTGATTTGCTTGATGTATTTTTTTGAACCCGATATGTCTGTCTCCTTTGTGACCCCTTGGACTGTAGCCTGCTAGGCTCCTCTGTCCATGGGGATTCTCCAGGCAAGAATACTGTAGTGGGTAGCCTATCTCAATAGAAAAGACTCTGATGCTGGGAGGGATTGGGGGCAGGAGGAGAAGGGGACGACAGAGGATGAGATGGCTGGATGGCATCATCGACTCGACGGACATGAGTCTGGGTGAACTCCAGGAGTTGGTGATGGACAGGGAGGCCTGGCGTGCTGCAATTCATGGGGTCGCAAAGAGTCGGACACGACTGAGCAACTTTCACTTTTACCTTCACTTTCACAGTGCTATGTAATATCTCAATTTATAATTCTTTTTATTTATACTTTATGGTGGAACCGCTGCTTAAACACATGCTAATAAATTTGTACTTTTCTGAATTAGTTTTGATAGAAGGCTAAACAATACATAGTTATGTGGAATAGCAAATTAGTAAATAAAATACAATTTAGAAAACAGGAGATTTAATTTAAAGGCTTTTTTTTTTCAGACTTTTTATTTTCTTACTTTGTTCCTCACATCCTGACATATACACTGGCCCTCAGTCAATGAGGCTTAGTGGGATTGCTTAGATGAAAAAAAGATCTATGCATTTGCTTTAATTTTAACTCTGGTACTCACTGATCTCCAGAACAAATATTAACTCCTTTGGAGATGACAAGCATATGAAAGAAAACCCTTCTAAATTATATTATGTAGTCATACGGTTTTTAATAAGACTGTGTGAAAAATTAGAAACATATCACATTGCAGAATGATAGGCATATTTATATCAGTTTTCTTGGGAGAATTTCTCCTTTTAGAGTTGTAGTTGTTTAGATTTTAGTTATTATTCCTGAAATTCATGGACAAAGTTTAAATTTCACCCAAACAGCACATATACATAACAGCATATATTTTGTGCAAATATTTTTGTAGTTACTATTTTCTGTCATCAAGCAACAAAGCAATGTAAATCAACTATTTTGCCTTCTGCCTCCATGATATGCAAATATTTTGTGCAAATGTTCCTATATACACAAACACAAACAGATTGAAATGATGAGAATGTATTTTTATAGTTTATTTCAGCCAATATTCTATTTTATTAAATTAATATAAACACTGTATCAGTAATTAATGAACTTTCTGAATAGTAGTTTGGTTGCTCAGTTGTATCTGACTCTTTGTCACCCCATGGACTGCAGCATGTCAGGCATCCCTGTCCATCACCAACTTCTGGAGCCTACTCAAACTCAGGTCTGTCGTGTCGGTGATGCCATCCAACCATCTCATCCTTGGTTGTCCCCTTCTCCTCCTGCCTTTTATCTTTCCCAGAATCAGGGTCTTTTCCAATGAGTTGATTCCTCGCACCAGGTGGCCAAAGTATTGGAATTTCAGCTTCAGCATCAGTCCTTCCAATGAATATTCAGGACTGATTTCATTTAGGATTGACTGGTTTGATCTCCTTGTAGTCCAAGGGACTCTCAAGAGTCTTCTCCAACACCACAGTTCAAAAGCATCAATTCTTTGGCAGTCAGCTTTCTTTATAGTCCAAAACTCACATGCATACATAACTACTGGAAAAACCATAGCTTTGATTAGACAGACCTTTGTTGGCCAAGTAAAGTCTCTGCTTTTTAATATGCTATCTAGTTTGGTCATAGCTTTTCTTCCACTGAGCAAGAGTCTTAATTTCATGGCTGCTGTCACCATCTGCTATGATTTTGGAGCCCCACAAAATAAAATCTGTCAGTGTTTCCTTTGTTCCCTCATGTATTTGCCATGAAGTGATGGGACTGGATGCCATGATCTTAGTTTTCTGATTGTTGAGTTTTAAGCCAACTTTTACACTCTCCACTTTGACTTTCATCAAGAGGCCCTTTATTTCTTCTTTGCTTTCTGCCATAACGTTGATGTCATCTGTGTGTCTGAGGTTATTGATATTTCTCCCGGCAATCTTGATTCCAGCTTGTGTTTCATCCAGCCCAGCATTTCTCATGATGTACTCAGCATAAAAGTTAAATAAGCAGGGGCAATATACAGCCTTGATGTACTCCTTTTCCTATTTGGAACCAGTCTGTTGTTCCATGTCCATTTCTAACTGCTGCTTCTTGACCTGCATACAGATTTCTCAGGAGGCAGGTCAGGTGGTCTGGTATTCCCATCTCTTTCAGGGTTTTCCACAGTTTGTTGTGATCCACACAGTCAAAGGCATAGTCAATAAAGCAGAAGTAGGTGGTTTTCTGGAACTCCCTTGCTTTTTTGATGATCCATCAGATGTTGGCAATTTGATCTCTGGTTTCTCTGCCTTTTCTAAATCCAGCTTGAACATTTGGAAGTTCACAGTTCACATACTGTTGAAACCTGGCTTGGAGAATTTTGAGCATTACTTTGCTAGCATGTGAGATGAGTGCAATTTTGTGGTAGCTTGAGCATTCTTTGGCATTGCCTTTCTTTGGGATTGAAATATAAACTGACCTTTTCCAGTCCTGTGACCACTGCTGAGTTTTCCCAATTTGCTGGTATATTGAGTGCAGCACTTTCACAGCATCATCTTTTAAGATTTGAAATAGCTCAACTGGAACTCCATCACCTCCACTAGCTTTGTTCATAGTGATGCTGTTTTATTGCTTGACTTTTCATGAATCAGACCTCTAAAAAAACAATATTGAGTAGAATGAGATAAAAATAGAGTTGAAAGTTATATTTACGTAGTCACATATTTAGATGTGATCAGATGTTTTATATTTATATCAAATTATTGTAGGTGATCAGATATTAAATAATTGAAGACATTCATTCACTACATTGAATTATTTTTTTAAGTACCTATTCTGGTAATAATGCTGACCCTACACCATGTAATCTCATGTTCATGTAGCTGATAGTAGTCTTGCTCCAAATTATTGTCATCCAGTTTGATAACCGTTGGCATGAGGAGAGCACAGGATATTATATGGCGATACCCGAGCTCACTGTCATGTGGAATAAGCATCTGGAAATCTGTCTAAAATGCTCACTTTCACTTTGGAGGTTTTGATGGTATGTAGACATTTCTACTTTCAGTGTATTCATCACAGCTGTGCTTTCTTTCCTGTAATCTCTAGAGAATTCTCAAAAGTATGTTGAATTTTGTGTAATGTTAATGATAGTCTTTCTTGCTTATTCAGCATTATATTATAAATGTTTTTATAAAAGATCATATTGAAGTGGAGAGCTCTAATGAGGCTCATTAACATCAATTGGAAGATTCATGAAGTTGGAAGGAAAAGAATTAAGTTGATTTCTTGCTAATATGAAATTACAATCTAACAGGTTCAGTAAGACCTGAGAACCTTTCAAGAGAGTGCCAAGTTTCTAAGCAGTTTGAGTAAATAGGAATTTCAGTATGCTAATTTGGAATTGAAATGTACTGCTCTTTGGCTGTATCAGCCTGTATAATTCAATATCTTCTAATTTGTGTTTAAGAAGAATGCTATCGTAGTTTTTTCCAATAATTTTTCTTTAAAATTCATATGCTTACTGTAATTTTAGAGGCATTTTATAACAACCATCAGAGATTGAAAAATGACGAATGATAAAATTACATAGTAAGACATAACATATTCTGAGTATTTACCCTGTGCTAAGTACTACTTTAGGTGCTCTGGATCACTAACTTAGTGAATTCTCATGACACGGCTGAAATAAGGAAATGTAGATCACATCCCCATTACAGACAAGGAAACTGAGACACCGAGTGATTAGTATTTTTCAATGTCACCGAGCTAATAAATGACTGAGCTAAATTAAGGAGGTCTTGCTTCAGAGTATGACTTTCTACATACACAGCCTCTAATTCAGTTCAGTTCAGTTCAGTCACTCAGTCGTGTCCGACTCTTTGCGACCCCAAAATCACAGCATGCCAGGCCTCCCCGTCCATCACAAACTCCCGGAGTTCAACAAAACTCATGTGCATCGAGTCGGTGATGCCATCCATCCTCTGTCATCTCCTTCTCCTCCTGCCCCCAATCCCTCCCAGCATCAAGGTCTATTCCAATAAGTCAACTCTTTGCGTGAGATGGCCAAAGTATTGGAGTTTCAGCTTCAGCATCAGTAGTTCCAATGAATACCCAAGACTGATCTCCTTTAGGATGGACTGGCTGGATCTCCTTGCAGTCCAAGGGATTCTCAAGAGTGTTCCAACATCACAGTTCAAAAGCATCAATTCTTCGGTGCTCAGCTTTCTTCACAGTCCAACTCTCACATCCATACATGACCACTGGAAAAACCACATAGCCTTGACAAGACGGACCTTTGTTGGCAAAGTAATGTCTCTGCTTTTGAATATGCTATCCAGGTTGGTCATAACTTTCCTTCCAAGGAGTAAGCATCTTTTAATTTCATGGCTGCAATCACCATCTGCAATGATTTTGGAGCCCCCCAAAATAAAGTCTGACACTGTTTTCACTGTTTCCCCATCTATCTGCCATGAAGTGATGGGACCAGATGCCATGATCTTCGTTTTCTGCATGTTGAGTTTTAAGCCAACTTTTTCACTCTCCTCTTTCACTTTCATCAAGAGGCTTTTTAGTTCCTCTTCACTTTCTGCCATAAGGGTGGTGTCATCTGCATATCTGAAGTTACTGATATTTTTCCCGGCAATCTTGATTCCAGCTTGTGCTTCTTCCAGCCCAGCGTTTCTCATGATGTACTCTGCATAGAAGTTAAATAAGCAGGGTGACAATACAGCTTTGACGTACTCCTTTTCCTATTTGGAACCAGTCTGTTGTTCCATGTCCAGTTCTAACTGTTGCTTCCTGACCTGCATACAGGTTTCTCAAGAGGCGGGTCAGGTGGTCTGGTATTCCCATCTCTTTCAGAATTTTCCACAGTTTACTGTGATCCACACAGTCAATGGCTTTGGCATAGTCAATAAAGCAGAAATAGATGTTTTTCTGGAACTCTCTTGCTTTTTTGATGATCCATTGGATGTTGACAATTTGATCTCTGGTTCCTCTGCCTTTTCTAAAACCAGCTTGAACATCTGGAAGTTCATGGTTCACGTATTGCTGAAGCCTGGCTTGGAGGATTTTGAGCACTATTTTACTAGCGTGTGAGATGAGTGCAATTGTGTGGTAGCTTGAGCATTCTTTGGCATTGCCTTTCTTTGGGATTGGAATGAAAACTGACCTTTTCCAGTCCTGTGGCCACTGCTGAGTTTTCCAAATTTGCTGACATATTGAAAACTCAGCAGTGGCCTCTAATTTGCCTCATAAGAATATTTCCATTTCCTTAATCTATTATTTGTGGTTACAATATTATTATTTTTGGTACATTTGACATTCATGTGTGTGTGCTAAATCGCTTCAGTCATGTTTGACACTTTTGACCCTATAGACTATAGCCCACCAGGCTCCTCTGTCCATGGGCCTCTCCCCGCAAGAAACCTGGAGTGGGTTGCCATGCCCTAAAACATTGCAAATTGGTACCAACATCAATAAATAGAGTAACAAAATTCAATCAACCTATTGATAAAAGTAGTAATACAGGAATAGAGAAATAGGGATATCTAACTTTAGTCTGCTAAGTACTTTTACAATATACTATTTTCCCTTATCTTTATAGATTTTTAAAAATTTTAATAAAGGATTTGTTTTTGAAGGCATTAATCGTGGTAAGCAGTACACTGCTTTTCTAAACTATTGTGGTGGCCAGGTGCAAAAAAATCTTTCACAATTTAAAATTCTCTCTACTCTGATATACGCATCTCTTTATTGATAGGAATCTGTTTCTAAACAAATGATTATAATTCAATTAATTATAATCATTAAATTGAACTTAAGACTTTTTACAGAATTTCTTATTTTCTCATTTCTAAAGAAAGAAAGAAAGTGAAGTCGCTCAGTCGTGTCCGACTCTACAACCCCATGGACTGTCACCTACCAGGGTCCTCTGTCTATGTGATTTTCCAGGCAAGAATACTGGAGTGAGTTGCCATTTCCTTCTTCAGGGCATCTTCCCAACCTAGGGATTGAACCCAGGTCTCCTGCACTGTGGGCAGAAGCTTTGTCATCTGAGCCACCAGGGAAGCCCATTTCTAAAGTTATTGTCTATTATTATTCATATTTAAAATTGTGTTCTGTATTTCATATAGTTTACACATTAATTCTATTTTTTATTTTTCATAATCTTCAATATGGTAGACTTTGGATAATGTATCTTCTTTTGGCTAAATATGTCCAGACGACTTGAATGGTTCAAGTATAGCCCATTTTTTCATGACCAATTTCTAAGAATTATCACAGTTCCATTTCTTAAATTGACGATTTATGGAAAAGCACACCAATGAGTTAATAAATACTATTGTACTGAAACTAGACATTGTAAAATCCATTGTTCATGTCTAATATGTTTCATTACTAATGACACAAATTGCTACACACAGTCCTGAATATTGCTAGACCTTCTCTGTGTAATTAAGACACTTAAATTTCTGGGATTTGTCAACTAAGAGCAGGGCTATCTTTGATACCTGATGAAGTTGTTATGTACAAAATTCATCTCCTGATTTCTCGTCTATAAAATGAAATTTTAAACAGACTTTGTCTCAAGCACACTATGAGAGTGGATAAAAATAAAATATTGGGAACAAGACATGAGGAAAGAAATTCCTAGTACTATCAGATTCAGTTATATGAAAATGTACATTTAACTTTTTTCCTATGTTTTGAGCCTAACACCACCCCATTTAATCACTCTTGCTAGAGAATGTATATTTTAGTCCCTATTCCAAATACCTACGTGCTTGTTACTATAAGCAGGTAAAATTGAGTCAAACCTTCAGTTCTGTTCAGTTTGTTAGGCTGTCTTCTTTTGCACTAAATCATGTTCAGTACACAGAAGAGTCTAAAAATACAAAGAAAAATCACTTCACATGGCTTTCCCATGTGTCTCCATTCCTCTTCTTCATAATTAAAAAATAATTTTAGTTTTTTTTATTCTTTCTTCATAGAAAAGATCCTCTCTCTATATAATAAATATGCCTTACATAAAATTATGTTTTATGTATTTCTATCTAAATTATGCTATATATAAGTATGCTTTATTACCTCCTCTGTGTCTAGCTCCTATCTCTTTATGGATCAGGTCAGTAGTGCCAGCAATACTCAGGGTATCCAAACTAGCAGAAACATATTATCTTCTCTAAACCTAAAATTTTAGTCCTTACTCTTCTAATTTTATATTTTGTAAATGTTTTAGTATGACTGAAAGTGAAAGCAAAAGTCGTTCAGTCGTGCCTGACTCTTTGTGACCCCATGGACTACACAGGAAAAATGGCAACCCACTCCAGTGTTCTTGCCTGGAGAATCCCAGGGACGGGGGAGCCTGGTAGGCTGCCGTCTATGGGGTCGCACAGAGTCGGACACGACTGAAGCGACTTAGCAGCAGCAGCAGCAGGACTATACAGTCCATGGAATTCTCTAGGCCAGAGTGGGTAGCCTTTCTTTTCTCCAGGGGATCTTTCTAACTCAGGGATCAAACTCAGGTCTCCCACATTGCAGGCAGATTCTTTACCTTCTGAGCCACAAGGGAAGCCCAAGAATATTGGAGCGGGTAGTTTATCCCTTCTCCAGTGGATCTTCCCAACCCAGGAACCAAACTGGGGTCTCCTGTGTTGCACGTGGATTCTTTACCAACTGAGCTATCAGGGAAGCCCCTTGGTATGACTATAACATTATGATTGTAAATACTTCATAGGTACTATCACTGAAGTACACAGATAAAATAATGAAACAATACTAATTGTTTCACAAACTGTTGTAAAACATTAGTTTTACAAACTGATCACAAAACTGATGTAAATCCAATGTTATTGCTGTTTATGATTTCAGTTTGATATGAAATAGTCAATGTCTGAAAAAAAGTGTTGAAAAAATATACCTAAGGCTTTTAATAGCCATTTAGTAGAGAAAAAGGAATGAAAAATAAGCAGAATAAAGAGAATTAAAAGTAAAAGAGGGAAGAAAAACAAAGTGGTATATGGTAAGAATGAGAATGAGCCATCGATTTCATTAATTATTGATTACAAGGCCCTTACAAAAATGTCTAATATTTACTAGAATCGAGGTGCCATACTATCTTATTGGTCTTTATTTCTTTGTTAGTAAGTGTTCCATGAGTTACGTTTTCATCTGGACTGAAAGGAGTGGAAATTATTTATATATTCTTCCTTTTGAAATATTATGAAATTGCTTATTATATGGAAAACAATATTTTAAAAGATTAGTAATTAGTTCATTAAAAAAATAGATTCCCTTTCTAGTCATTCTTACAGTCTTATTGTTTAAATTAGGTAGAATTTTCTTTGGTAAGTATAATTTATTAAGGTATTTGGGGAAGAGATTATATATTTGTCATCTTAAAAGTTATGTCACTCATTTTATTCAGGGAAAAATTTCTCACTGGGTTAATTCTGTGAAAAGAGTATTATTGACTGTGTGTTAATAAAGATGGATAGAATCTCCAATTTGGGCATGCTGTATTTTCTTTTTTTTTTTTTTACATTGAATACAATATTTTATTTTATGTTATTTGTTACATCGTCATAGTACATTTTCTACAGTTTTCCATAAAAAATAGGTTCAGTAATTTTCCGAAGAGTGTTCTGTCACCATCATTTAAGTCCATATTTAAAGAATCCTTCAGAGTATTATTATAGTTATATATGTTCCATGAACTAGTCAACTTATATTTCTTCTATTTCCCTAAATTTTTTCTTCATTAAAATGAATCAGAGATACTATTATTCCTCTATAGTGTGTTCCATATGTCAGACTGAACATGATTTTTACAAAATAGTTGTGTGGGATAAAGAAATATAAGAGGGGCTGGAGGTTAAGTAGCTGGTTAATGCCTTGGCAGATTTTCCTGATTGAGAGGAACAGTTTGATTGGTCTTCTTTTAAGAAAGGTACAATTTTATTTTTATGTTTGCTATACAACCCTACATGTCAATGTGGGAGAACCAAAATAAATTTACTATGCGAAATTGACTGACATTCTTAAAGGTAATCATCATGAGAGCTTTTCAACTCCACTAGGGGGCAATTTCATATTAGATATTTGCTGTTTCTCACTCCCAGTAAAGAAATCTCTTAGATGTCAGCCTGAAATTATTGACAGACAAAGTGAATTTTGAAGGTGTAAAATCTGATATCTGATATCAGTGTAAGCCTTAACTGTATTTCAGCACTAGGCAGGCTTTTAGAGCCAACAGGGATAGGAAAGCTAGCATTTTAAGAAACTTTCTAGGAGACTGTTTTCTAGAAGGTAGGAAGGAGAAGATAATTTTGTCATGAAGAGAAGGGGACTTAATAAAGGCAAGGCCTTCTGAGGGTGGCTGAGTTTATATTACCTTGAACCATGCTTTAATTTTAGAAGCCCATATTATGGAGTCAAAAAAAGCCTAAGGGTATTTTTATGGTAACGTATTTTCTTATATATGTGGTGACACTAGTTTTACTTGTTTGATTCTAACATTTATGAAACAGTTTTTTAAACAATACCTCAGCAGGCTCCATGCAATTTTTACAAAGGAAAAGAAAAGGAAGTTTAATGATTTTAAGCCCTGTTTTGTTATAAATCATGGTACTTTTAAAAAAAATCCATGAAGTGTACTCAACCTGCATCTGTATATGCCTGGCATTTAGTAACACCTGGCCTTTGGAGTCTTTCTTATATAGAAACCCCAGCATCTCAAGACCATTGTTTATTTTGGCTAAGCCTGAAGAAGCAAGTCCCTCTTTAAGATCGTGGAATATCACCACTATTATCAAAATTTCACCACCAATTGCCTTCATTTCATGGTGACACAGAATGATAGAATGGTGAAATTGTGATATTCTCCTCTAGATTATATATGTACATAGAGTATGATTTTTAAACAGATATACAGTACATATACTTGCATTACATATCATCAAAAATCTTATAAACCAGCACTTTAAATTCACTGTAGGCTATAATTCAATAAACCATAATGTAATTATTAGTAAAAATTCAAAAAACATTATGAAGACTAAATAAAAATAATTTATGTGAAAGAACTTTACAAACAAAGGTATTATTGTTAGGCTCCTTGAGGTTAAAGCCATGCCCAATTCATCTGTCTATGCCTAGACCCCAAGGCAGGGGCTGGCATATACTATACATTCATAAAGAATTTGCTGCTGTAACACACTGAGGATTTTAGTGGAGAGCTTATCAATTTGCTAAGATAATAAACAGTAATGTTTAAAAGCCCAGAATTTGGACTTTTCTACAAGGAATGCTTAGATTTGTGGATTGAATGTAGCATAAGATTGAATAGAAGCATTAAAAAAATGTGATAAACATTATACATTTCCTCTGGCATAAGTCAGAATTCTAAATCTGATTTAAGACTTATGAAAGACATTTGTACTGCTTGGATGTGGTTAAGAAATAGAGGGATAGAGGGCAATGGTAATGATTTTCTAAGGAAACAGACACACACTAAAGTCTGTCAAGGATCGATCTGTTGTACAATATATGTGAAGGACACAGCCAAGTTTTGAAGACTTTGGCACTGAAAGGTCTTGTCATTCTTATATTATTATCCTGGTATTTCCTGAAATTCAATCAGGGCAAATACAGTAGGGATGCATCACTTGGGTGATCACTAAGGCTCACAAGATTTTCAGTCAGTTTAGTTCAGTCGCTCACTTGTGTCTGACTCTTTGCAACCCAATGAACTGCAGCACCAGGTTTCCCTCTGCATCACCAACTCCTGGAGCTTGCTCAAACTCATGTTCATCTAGTCAGTGATGCCATCCACCATCTCATCCTCTGTCATCTCCTTCTCCTCCTGCCTTCAATCTTTCCTAGCATCAGGGTCTTTTCCAGTGAGTCAGTTCTTCCCATCATGTGGTCAAAGTACAAAGCTTCAGCTTCAACATCAGTCCTTCCAATGAATATTCAGGACTGATTTCCTTTAGAATGGACTGGTTGGATCTCCAAGGGACTCTCAAGAGTCTTCTCCAACACCACAGTTCAAAAGCATCAATTCTTCAGCACTCAGCTTTCTTTATAATCCAACTCTCACATCCATACATGACTACTGGGAAAACCACAGCTTTGATAAGACAGACCTTTGTTGGCAATGTCTCTGCTTTTTAATATGCTGTCTAGGTTGGCCATAGCTTTTCTTCCAAAGAGCAAGAGTCTTAATTTCATAGCTGCAGTCACCATCTGCAGTGATTTTGGAGCTCCCCAAAATAAAATCTGTCACAGTTTCCATTGTTTCCCCATGTATTTGCCATGAAGTGATGGGACCAGATGCCGTGATCTTAGTTTTCTGAATGTTGAGTTTTAAGCCAGCTTTTTCACTCATCCCTTTCACTTTCATCAAGAGGTTCTTTATTTCCTCTTCATTTTCTGCCATAAGGATGGTGTTATCTGCATATCTGAGGCTATTGATATTTCTCCAGGCAATCTTGATTCCTTGTATTTCATCCAGCCCGGGCATTGCACATGACACACCTGATTTTGATAGTTCTTAAACACATGGAGGTTAAACATATTAATGCAAAAAGCAAGAAAAGATTAGGTTAGACATTGGTTTCAGCTCAAAGAAATAGAAATGCTAATTACAATGAGATATCATATAAAGAAACAATACTACACATATTGAGGGATAATATCTGTTGTAAATAAATCACTTTAACTACTCCATTGGTGCTCTATAGGGGATAATCACAATTTTACCATCCATGCTGATAATTAGAATTTGGTAGAGTGCTTTCTCATAGTTATTTGCGTTTTCACTTAAGTTTAGCAGTTTCCCGCCTTGCCACCCCCCATGAAAAAAATAACAATAATTTACACATTAGTTTGGGATCGATTTGGCCTCATGAATTTATCTGGGCCAGATGTATTGATTCAGTTTGTTTCTTTTAGACTTTCTTTTTTAAATAGGAGTTTTAGGCTCACAGCAAAATTGAGAGATGTTTACAGAGATTTCCTTTACACTCCTTCCCCTTACACAATCATAGCTTGCCTCATTATCAACATCTACATCAGAGTAGTACATTTGTTAGAATTAATGAATTTACAGTGACACATCATAGCCTCCTAAAGTCCATAGTTTACATTAGGCTTCTCTCTTTTCCAGATAGTTTTTAATGAATCATTTAATATAGTACCTGTATACAACACCTAATTTTTTAAGTTGTTAAGAATTCTGATGGTGAAAAAGAGAAGGCATAGTCGAATGATGGGGAAACAAACAGGAGAAATGAAAGGCTAATAGGTAAACCAATTAAAGACAGCTACAATGGAAGCGTGGCTCTAGGAGTGCCCCCAGATCAAAGTCTACATATTAAGAGAGGTCAGAATGTATCTCTGGGGAAAAGCACCATAAGTTTGTGTATTATGAAAACTTTTATGGTTAACTGATGGAATTAAAACATAAAATATTTCTTATAGAGTCTGAGAGAAAGAAAACTGAACATTAGTGTATGTCATAGATACTTTTAGCTTTTAATGATAGAGAGTAATAGATTTATTCAACCTAGTTATTATCTCATCCATTCAAAGGTGTTCATGGTGTATTTGACAGTCATCCTATTAATTTTACCCTAGATGCAACACAAAATTGTAATTGGTTTTCATCTCTTAAAGACTTTCTCATTTTATCTTTTATTGATAGGTTGAGAAGTGGTTGCCTATGCCACCAAGTATAGTATCACACAGAGTAGTTTCACTGCCCTAAGAATCTTCTGTGCTCTGCCCGTTTATCCCGTCTGTCCCTCCTTAGTCCTGTAAACCACTGATCTTTTTATTGTTTCCATAGTTTTGCCTTTTCCAGAATGCCATATAGTTGGAATCATACAGTTTGCAGATTTTCACACTGGCTTCCTTCACTTACTAATATAAATTTGTTTCCTCCATATTTTTTCATGGTTTGACAGGTCATCTTGTTAGTGCAGAATAATATTCCATTATTTGAATATACCAGTTTATTTATATGTTCACCTATTGAAGGGCATTTTGGTAGCTTCCAGATTTTGGCAATTAAAAAAAAATGCTATGTAAAATTTTTTGTATGGATATAAGTCTTCGTTTTCTTTGGGTAAATGCCAAAGAGAGGGATTGCAGGATGGTATGGTAGAGTATGTTTAGTTTTGCAGGAAGTCACCAAATTCTTCTAAGGTAGCTGTATGATTTTATAGTCACACTAGGAATAAATGAGAGTGCCTATTGCTCCACATCATTATCTGTATTTGGCATCATCATTATTCCAGATTTTGGCCATTCTCATAGATGTGTAGTGGTATCTCATTGTTTTAATTTGATGGCATATGATGTTGAGCAACTCTTCATCTTCTTATGTGTCATTTGTATATCTTCTTTGATGACAGTTCCATGAAGATCTTTGGCCTATTTTTCAGTTGGGTTGTTTGCTTTCTTATTGTTGAGTTTAAAAATCCTTGTGTATTTAGATAACAGTCCTTTATCAGATGTGTTTTTGCAAATATTTTCTCCCAGTCTGTGGCTTTTCTTCTGTTTTTTTTTTTTTTCTTGACAATGTATTTTGTAAAGCAGAAGTTCTTAATTTAATGGATTCCAGGTTATCCATTATTTCTTTCTTGGATTGTGTCTTGGTGTTGTATCTAAAAAAAGTCATCACCATGTTCAAGGTCATCTAGGTTTTCTACTACATTATCTTCTAGAAGTTTTATAATTTTGCATTTAGGCCTGTGACACATTTTGAGTTAATTTTTGTGAATGATGTAAGATGTGTGCCTAAATTTATTTTTTTCAGTGTGGATATCCAGTTCTAGCACCATTTGTTGAAAAGACTATCTTTACTCCATTGTTTTACATTTGCTCCTTTGTCAAAGATCAGGTGACTCTGTTTATATGGATCTTTTTCTGCACTCTTTATTCTGTTCCATTGATCTCTTTATCCATTCTTTTACCAGTATCACACTTTCTTGATTACTTTTTAATGATAACTTCAAGCCTTTTCCTGAAATACTATCCATGATTATTTCATAAATGACAGATTGAATTTTGGGAACATGCTTTCAGAAGTAATTGATAATGATCAGAACTGTGACTTTCATGAATCTTTTCTGACATAAATCCTTTACTACCAGAAGGATTAGATTATTGGAGTTATGCTCTTTACTATTACATAGCATCTACTGAAAGTCTGCTCAGTCAAGTTTGACTCTTTGCGACCCCACGGACTGTAGCCTGCCAATAGGCTTCTCTATCCATGAAATTTTCCAGGTGAGAATACTGGAGTGGGTAGCCATTCCCTTCTCCAGGGGATTTTCTCAACGCAGAGATCGAACCCAGGTCTCCCTCATTGCAGGCAGATTCTTTACTGTCTGAGCCACCAGGGAAGCCCAAGAATAATGGAGTGGGTAGCCTAGCCCTTCTCCAGCATATCTTCCCATCCCAGGAATTGAATTGGGGTCTCCTGCATTGCAGGTGGATTTTTTACCTGCTGAGCATAGTGTCTAAAGAAATAAAGTAATTGTAAACATGAGAATCTGTTGAACATATGCATATATATCTCTTTTCTACCTTTTAGCTAAAATCAAATGTTGTGAAGACAAATATACCCTCATTAACAGTTACAAATGAACACATAAAAGTGGTTTGTATTATGCTAGAAATATTCAGATAAAAGATACCTACGTGGTTCCAGTTATTCAAGAAGAATATGTTTCAAACTAGGATGAAATGCTAAATCACATGTTAATACATTATTAACCAGAGACATATTAATACATTTTGTTATCTGAATATTATTGACCAGAGACATATCGACATTTTTTTTTAATTTGTTTTGTTTTTTATTTTTTTTTTCTTTCCAATGAAATTATTTATTTATTTATTTTTCACTTTACAATATTGTATTGGTTTTGCCACACATTGACATGAATCTGCCACAGGTGTACATGTTTTTAGAGAGTGATGCAATTAACATCACTGGGCAAACTTGTTACAGCTTAAAATTAATCAAGTGTTCATTATACAACTTATGCTTGTTGTTATCATTCACATTCACATGGCTCCATTAATTTTTTGTTCCAACCTTGTATATATTTTAAGTGTAAAATTTTAAAAATGATACATTGAAAAATTTTGAGCAAAGAATTTTTTGGTGATTTTTATGTAGATATTTTCTCTGATTGTCCAAGCAACGTATTGACTAGTGTCTTGAAAATATAGGGCTTTGCTGGTGGCTCAAATGTTCAAGAATCTGCTTGCAATGTGGGAGATCCAGGTTCAGTCCCTGGATTGGTAAGATCCCCTGGAGAAGGGAATGGGAACTCACTCCAATATTCTTGCCTGGAGAATTTCATGGACAGAGGAACCTGGCAGGCTACAGTCCATGGGTCATAAAGAGTCAGACATGACTCAGAAACTAACTAACATTCACAGAAGATATAGTTCTTCAAAATATAGTTCTGATTCAGACGATGCGAATATTAGACCAACAAAAAGACAAAAAAACCTTAGTGATTGATTTTATATGCTGCTGCTGCTGCTGCTAAGTTGCTTCAGTCGTGTCTGACTCTGTGCGACCCCATAGACGGCAGCCCACCAGGCTCCCGTCCCTGGGATTCTCCAGGCAAGAACACTGAAGTGGGTTGCCATTTCCTTCTCCAATGCATGAAAGGGAAAAGTGAAAGTGAAGTCGCTCAGTCGTGTCCGACTCTTTGTGACCCCATGGACTGCAGCCTACCAGGCTCCTCCGTCAATGGGATTTTCCAGGCAAGAGTACTGGAGTGGGGTGCCATCGCCTTCTCCGGTGATTTTATATAGAAAGTTAAAATGAAACAATGCTGGAGAAAGCTTGTTTCCTTCTACAGAATAAAGGATTGAAGACAACATTCACAAAATTTAGAAGCTTTTACAGGTGTGTCAGGTATAACTACTGAATGTAATAACCCACCAGTCTTAGTGAAATAACAGTTAATTTTTGACTAGGCAAAATAAAAATTTGGAGAAACACATTAGTTTCTCCAAAATCTCCAGGCAATAATGACTTAAGTTCAGTTCAGTTCAGTTCAGTCACTCAGTCATGTCCAACCTTTTGCTACCCCATGAATCGCAGCACGCCAGGCCTCCCTGTCCATCACCAACTCCCGGAGTTCACTCAGACTCACGTCCATTGAGTCAGTGATGCCATCCAGCCTCCTCATCCTCTGTTGTCCCCTTCTCGTCCTGCCCCCAATCCCTCCCAGCATCAGAGTCTTTTCTAATGAGTCAACTCTTCGCATGAGGTGGCCAAAGTACTGGAGTTTCAGCTAGAGCATCATTCCTTCCAAAGGAATCCCAGGACTGATCTCCTTCAGAATGGACTGGTTGGATCTCCTTGCAGTCCAAGGGACTCTCAAGAGTCTTCTCCAACACCACAGTTCAAAAGCATTAGTTCTTCGGCGCTCAGCCTTCATCACAGTCCAACTCTCACATCCATACATGACCACTGGAAAAACCATAGCCTTGACTAGACGGACCTTTGTTGGCAAAGTAATGTCTCTGCTTTTGAATATGCTATCTAGGTTGGTCATAACTTTCCTTCCAAGGAGTAAGCATCTTTTAATTTCATGGCTGCAGTCACCATCTGCAGTGATTTTGGAGCACAGAAAAATAAAGTCTGACACTGTTTCCCCATCTATTTCCCATGAAGTGATGGGACCAGATGCTATGATCTTCATTTTCTGAATGTTGAGCTTTAAGCCAACTTTTTGACTCTCCACTTTCACTTTCATCATGACTTAAGAGAGTGTGATAATGTCAATGAAAGTTTAGATGGGCCAGGTAAGCACTGAAGGAGGAATTTCACTCAGACTTTTAGGTATCTTTAAGTAAGAGGTAACACATTAGTCTTTGAAACTGAAACTTTGAGGAAAAGTTAGAAAGCATATTTCAGACAAATATAAATGTAACAATGTATATAACAATGGGCAAAACATCTATAGTCTTCTCCAAGAAAGATGTTTGTGAACTTCCTTTCTCTTTGGTGATATTAAGAGAGCTTACATGTGATCAGGTCTGTCATGACATGTACTATATACCCCAGATTTTATGTGTTGTTTGCTAGATTGTATTTCCTGTGAGCAAAGAAAACAGGATCTAATTCATCAATATTCCCAACATTTATATTTCCTCACATATAATTGATCATAATTGAAAAATATGCACTTAAAGACATCATTTAACTATTCATAATATCTGATTAGAATGACCATATGCCTTATTTTGATAGGAAAGTTAGTTATCCCTGTTTTTTTTGTTGTTGTTGTTGCTGTTATTTTTTTGTATAATTCTTAACTGTGTTCTTTTTCACTTTCCAAACTGTTTTGGTTTACATGATAAGTTATATTGTTCACCGTATTTATGACAAAAAATAGATTACAATTCATAGAAATGGATTTGATACAGCAGCGAGTTTGACTGATGGGCACCGGGTGAAATACCCAGAGAACTAAAAAAAAAAAGAATGGTTAAAAAAGTGACCCAAAGTCTGATTCTTTCAAAATTTTAACAATTAAAAATACATAGTAAATATATTTTTGTAAGAGTAAGAAATGTCGACATATGGTTCCATTCACTGGACTCGAATCTAATTTTATTGAGTGTTCAGAATCAAATGAGAAGCAAAAATAAGTTGTTGATTATGAGACCAAAGAGACATTGATGAAAAATGGACCTAAAGTTAGAAGGTTTAAAAAGGACTTCTGAGTCATCACCTAATAGCCAAAGAAGCCATAAGTACTTTCAATCTTATATTCTTCAACTGGAAAATTAGGAACCAAGACTTTCCCTAAATAATTTATATAGATAGATTTATTCTATTTTATATATTTGACTCAAAATGAAATGATTTGACTTATTAAATAACAAATACTCCATTATTAGACCTGGTCAACAGTATGTATATTTAATTTAAGAGTATTTAGAGGAGACTTATACGTAGATTGTTCCTTAGATTAAATTATCTTTATGGCTTTGTAGCAACTAAGTTCTACAAGACTTTGAAGTGTAAACCATATATTATAGGGTTCTGTTGTAAATAATTTTTAAGTTTACAACTGCATTCTTTATAATATTTTCAACTGTTTTTTATTTTTGCTAATACTTATATAGTATCAGTTTTGAGTTAAATTACATTGTAGAAAGTAGATTATTAAACTAATATGCTTGGATTTCTTTTAGGTGTTATATATACATATATAATACATATGTATGTATTCTATTGTGACACTTTTTGAAATATTCTAAGCATATCACAGGGACTAGAAGGGATTTTGAGGACAGAGCAGACTAAAGTGTTTCAGAAACAGCACATGTCATATTAAGTCTAATATGATGACAGCATATATGCTTTATTAATATATTACAATGTTTTTAACCTGTATAATCCAATAGAACTAGTATAATGCTTCTATTAATGGCATCATTTTCTCTTAGGAAATGTTGAAATTAAATCCCATATTATAAGGAAATACTATAACTTTGGGAGAAATAGGTAATATAAGAGAGCTGCATCTAACTACACTATAATTTGCAACCAATTTGGGATGTGTCAAGGGTTATATGCTTCTCTGAAACTATTCTGTCATGTAGTGTTGTTGTTTTAATAATCACTCAATATGTGATTTCATCATTCTAATCATACATGCACATTATGAGTAGTCTTGGAAGAAGCCAATTTTTGCAATATTATTAGGTGAAATAGTATAGAAAATAATCCATAATTTAGAAATAACTGAAATTCAAGAAGTTAATTTTCTGTTTAGGTTCAAAATATGCATGTTAAATTTAGAGTATGTGTTTGGATATATATTAAATAATCAAATTTAGTTAAAAATAATAAGTATAGTGTACTCATCTTTTAATAAATGATTTAAAATAACTTTTACAGATTACCTATAACAAAGGAAATCAAACATATGGTTTATGTCAATACTTGGCAATTTTTAATTGATATATCTTTTTTATAATTCTAAATTAGAATCTCATTTTGGAATATAAAATTTTAAAGAGAATCTGTTCATTACATTTCTGTTGTTGAAATCACCAGCCATGACTTACCTTGATGAGGGAAATTTGTTTAGTGAACAATGAATATTTGAATAAAAAGCTTTTTGGTTCTATAAAATCTTTTCAGGCAGCTGATAGAAATAGCCTGTGATATCTCATTATGGTTTTGATTTGCATTTCTCTGATGATTAGTGATGCTTAACATCTTTTTGTGTGTCTGTTGTCCATCTGTATATCTTATTTGGAAAAATGTCTATTCAGGTACTCTGCCCATTTTTAAACTGGATTACTTGTGTTTTGATATTGAGCTGTATGAGTTAATTTTGTATCTTGGATATTAAACTTTTACTGGACATCTCATTTGCAAATATCATCTCCTATTCAGTAGGTTGTCTTTTCATTTTGTTGATGGTTTTCTTCGCTTTTTAGTTTGATGTAGTTCTGTTTGTTTATTTTTGCTCTTATTTCCCCTGCTTGAAGAGACAGATCCAAAAACATATTGCTAAGGCCAATGTCAAACATTATAGTTTTAGGTCTTACATCTAAGTCTTTAATCTATTTGAGATTTTTGTTTACAATGTAAGAAAGTGGCTTTGTTTCATTCTTTTGCACGAATCTGTACAGTTTTGCCAATACCATTTATCAAAGAGACTCTTTTTCCATTGTATATTTTTGCTTCCTTTGCAGTAGATATATGCACACTTAGGTTCACTGAAGTATTATTTACAATATCCAAGATATAGAAGCAATATATGTTCTTTGATAGATGAATGGATAAAGAAGTTTTATATCAATGTATATGCAATGGAATATTACTCACTCATGAACAACACTGTCATGTTGCCATTTGTAACAACATGAATGAACCTAGAGATTATTATGCTAAGTGAAACTAAATAGAAAGGGAAAGAAAAATACTGTCTGATTTCACTTGTATGTGGAATCTAAAAAATAAATATATTAATAATAAAATAGAAAGAAATCCACAGATAGAGAAAACATACCTGTGGTTGTTAGAGGGGAAAGGGGTTGGAGTTGGGCAAAATAGGGAAAGAAGATTAAGAAGTAAAAACTTCCAGCTATAAAATAAATTGCGAGCATGTAATATATAGCATAGGGGATATAATCAATAATATTGTAATAATTTTATTGGTGATGAAGTCACTAGATTTCTTGAGGTGATTATTTGTGATGTAAAAAAATTGCTTTGCTGTACACATGAAACTCATATAATATTGTAAGTCAAATATACTTCAATTAAAAAACAAAAATAAAATTCATTTAAAAGGGAAAAATGAAATGAAATATGAGGGGAAAAAAGATCTAAGGGTGTTTACTTTCTTAGTTAACTGGTCAACAGAAATATGAACATACCATCCATCTCAATTGTATTACCTGGTATACAGTGGATATTAAAGAAATATTTGTGGAAAACATATATGAATAAATAATTGAATGGATATATAAGTAAAATAAAAATATCCTTAAGATGCTCATTGCCATAGTCACTATAACATTGCCCTTTGAAAAAACGGATTGGACATATAATATTCCTAATAAAATAGCACTCATTTCTACATACCGATAGAGGAATTTTTCATAAAATCTGAATCTGCACTACTGACTTCAAACCTCTGTTACCTATTCTTCCCATTTATTACCCTAGAACATCTCCTCTAACTTTACCCTGTCTACTTTCTTCCCCACCAGGCATCTCTTTCAGGATATGATCTTAAATTTTAGGAATTAGGGGTTGTTGTAAATTTACTTCTCCTTGAGGTACAGGAATCTCTATTAAAAAAAAATACTTAGCCCATGACTACATTCTCAAAACATGGACAGTGCTTTTTAAATATTAATATATATATATATATATTTAAAGAAATTATTTTAGACCTCTAAATTGGTAAGAGCTTGCAGAAAGGAAAAAATTAGATTACTGCAGTTGTTATTAAACAAATTATATTTCCCCTGATCTTTTTATTCTGGATGATAGCATAAATATATCTTAGATAAATAAAGAGAGAGGAGGGAGAGGGGGAAGGGAAAAGATCTTATTATTAAATAAAATTAAGTGGTAACTGTGGCTTCTCTGGTGGCTCAGTGGTAAAGAATCTGTCTACCAATGCAGGAGACGTGGGTTCGATCCCTAGGTTGGAAAGATGCTCTGGAGAATGTAATGGCAACTCACTCCTGTATTCTTGCCTGGGAAATTCCATGGGCAGAGGAGCCTGGTGAGCTACAGTCCATGTGTTCCCAAAGAGTCAGATCCGACTTAGTGAGTGTGCACAGGCTTGTGGTAATTATAAATCTTATGAGGAAAAGAAAACTGTTTAAGAGAACAAAATGAGAATTAAAGAGGGTTAAAGTTTCATATAGTGTTTTGAAGGAAGAATTTTTGAGATGATATATGAGCACATATCTGAATGATGAGAAAACTCAAGGGAAGAGTTTTCCAGACAGAAGGACAGAGAAAGATAATAACTCTCAAAATATAGGCAAGGTTTGTATGTCTGAGGAACAGGAAGCAAACAAGTAGGAGTACAGTTCTCTGTTCAAGGTCGGGAGTAGTAAGAGATGAATGCCGATGGTTCTGTGCTTCAAAGTAATGCCTTGCTCAAGAGACATGATCAAGAAGAATACTGACATTGGGTGGAAGGGAGAGGCTTATAAGTGTAAACAATTAATGTTTATACTGGATGTTACATATTGATTCACTCAACTTCTTTACTGCTTTTCTTGATTTTAGAAGGGGGAAAGCTAAAAATGTTTCCCAGACTCCCTTGAAGATGCAATTCTGGAAGTAATTTGGATTCCTTTGATTACATATACTTAACGTTAAGAAAGTAAAAAGTGGATACCATATTTCTTCTTATCTCTTAGAAGGCAAGGTCATAGACCCTGGGTGTTTGGAAACAGTTCCCTTGGCCCTACTTACCATTCATAGACCCATTGTCTTTCTGAGGATAAGAGGCCCTTTTGAAGGGGGCACGATGACTGTAGCAGCATCTTTCTGAAAGCTGAATGACAGAACATTCATATCCTTGAGTTAAGAAGACCTGAATTCTTCCTGAAGCTCTCCAATGATTTCAGAGCACTTAATTTCATATATTAAAATTTTTCTGTCCTAAATTTCCAAGTCATCACTCTCTTTAAAAAAATATTTATTTTTTATTTTTATTTACTTGGCTGCACCAGTCCTTATTTGTTACAGGTAAGATCTTTAATCTTTGTTGAGGCATGCGGGATCTTTAGTTGGAACCTGGGCCCCCTGCATTGGGAGCTCTGAGTCTTAGCCACTGGACCACCAGGGAAGTTTTCAAGTCATCACACGTTTAATAGTCTTTGAACTAAAGCAGATCGATGTAACCTACTTCAGCTCAGGTAGTGAGCAGAATGAACCAAGAACTGACTCAGATATAATAATTCATAATGGAACACCCTTACAGATATTACAGAACATGACAAGTACTTATAGAAAACCATCTGTCATGACCTTACTGCTCATTCTCATCTTATAATAAAGTCTTCTTTCATTAATTAACTTCACATTCAGATTTCCTTAAGGATATCCATTGGATTATTTTGATTTTTAGTAAAGATAATTTAAAAATTTCAAATATAGGAAAACTGTTCTATTTTGGTCTGCTTAGTTTATCCGGAACTTCTAGGACTTCACTCGTCTGTACTAGTGCTGCTTAAGGTGGAAAAAGGAGTTTTCCTAGGCTAGACTGCTCAGGTTCCCTGGAACAAAGAGACTGCCTAGTACAGACTGCTTTTTATGGTAGAGTCTCTCTCGCCTTTCCCTTGTTGTCTAGTCACCTGGTATCTCTGGTAGGAGGAAGAGAGTCTTGGGGAACAAGGATGTTCATCCTGGCCACTAATTGTGAGTTGGACTCACAAATAATATGCCATTGCTGGTAATGCTGTGCTCATGTGGTGCTTTCGAGAGAGTGTTTGTATGATGATTACTGATTTGTTATTATGTAGGAGTAGCCTGATGAATTAAACTCTACATAAAATAGTTATTTTGAATGTTTAAAAGTATTCTAATTAGTATATGTTTACAGCCAATACAAAGAAATTCTTATGTATTGAAAGTTTCATCAAGATTCTATTTTCAAATAGCAGCCATGCTATTTGAATATGAACAAATTCTATTTATGCATGATTTGCAGGAACATTATTACTGTGCAGTCTTATATATCTATGCCACAGATATATCAATACAATCTTTGTACAAATATGTAAAGCACATTATATTTTATTATGCAGAAATTATTATTCTATGAAAAAATTTTAAACATATTTCTATGGTGAAGATGTTATTCTTGGGAAGACAAGTGATTTTTCCAAATGCTTTCATGTCCATCTGTGAAGCTACTAAGCCTTCTAAAATTATTTCACTCAATCTTTCATGTAAGCATTCAATATTTAACTTAAAATTTTAATTTTTTAAAATTTTGCTCAGCAATGCTAAGATATAAATATTTGAAAAACAGAATAACACTGTGCTCATTAAATATTATGTGCTAGGACATATTTCCAGTATTTTGACCTTTGGATTAACAGTATAATAGTGTTCATCATTTTTTTTTAACTTCAGAAATTCTAAACACTTCATTTGTAAGTCAGAAATTTTCAGTTTCATCCTAAAGCCATAGATAAATAAAGAGAAAAACCAGTGAGTATTTAACAACCTATCATATGTAAAGTATTTTTGGTAGGTGTTAAGAGGGCTGCAAAAAGTGAGAACACTACTTATAGGAACTTATAATTAAATTGGAATAATGAAACACTAACATATTATAGAGGATATGAATCATAGATTCAGTTATGCAGAACTGATGTGTATCTTTATATTTTATATCAACTAATTCTAAATTCTGACACCCGTCCAGGCTGTCAGCTACAGGTCAACCTCAGTCATATGACCTGATCCCTTCTTATACTCCATCAATATTATATAGTTACTCTAGCATCTTACATTGAGAGATAGCAATTATTACTCAGCCGCCCTCAGTGGTATCCACTGACATTATCGCACTCTGTAGGATCTCTTTAGGTTCAGAAGCTCTGCTATTTTTGTGTCATTTTTGAGGTACTTGCAAGAAATCTCAATATCTGATTTGTTCAAGCATAATGTGAACATTCTTCTCTGAAATTTTCCTGTTCCTCAGGCTGCTGCCAGCTACAGGACCAATAGCTTCTGTTAGAAAGATCTACAGTCTTTTCCCTTTCCATGTGTGTTCTTAGTCGCTCAGTTGTGTCCAACTCTTTGCAACCCCATGAACTGTAGCCTGCCAGGCTCCTCTGTCCATGGGGATTCTCCAGGCAAGAATACTGAACTGGGTTGCCATGCCCTCATCCAGGGGACCTTCCCAACCCAGGGAAGGTCTCCCACACTGCAGGAGGATTCTTTACTGTCTGAGCCACCAGGAAATCCCTTCCCTTTCCATAGTCTCTCTTAATTCTTATTCCTAAAAAACCTCTCTCTTCTCTTCCCTCATCAGTGATGATGCTTCCAGAGACTGATATAAAAGACTGGAAAAGCTGATGACTACAGCTGTTTTTACTCGTAGCTTGCTCAGGCCCTCAGAAAAGGAAGTACATGCTCTTCTCTACCTTCATGGAAAGAAGCAAATATATGATTCTTCAGATTATTATATTACTACACTGTTGTTGTTCAGTCACTCAGTCATATCTGACTCTTTGAAACTCAATGGACTGCAGCATGCCAGGCTTCCCTATCCTTCACCATCTCCTGGAGCTTGCTCAAACTAACATCCATTGAGTTGGTGATACCATCTGACCATCTCATCCTCTGTTGTCCCATTTTCCTCCCTCCTTCAATCTTTCCCAGCATCAGGGCCTTTTCTAATGATTCAGCTCTTTGCATTAGGTGGCCAAAGTACTGGAGTTTCAGCTTCAGCATCAGTCCTTCCAATGGATATTCGGGATTTGATTTCCTTTAGGATTGACTGGTTGGATCTCCTTGCAGTCCAAGGGACTCACAAGAGTCTTCTCCAACATCACAATTCAAAAGCATCAGTTCTTCAGTGCTCAGCTTTCTCTATGGTCCAACTCTCACATCCATACATTACTGGAAAAACCATAGCTTTGACTATATGGACCTTTTTTGGTAAAGTAATGTCTCTGCTTTTTAATATGCTATCTAGGTTGGCCATAGCTTCTCTTCTGATGAGCAAACATCTTTTAATTTCATGGCTGCATTCACCATCTGCAATGATTTTGGAGATCAATAAAATCAAGTTTGTCACTGTTTCCATTGTTTCCCCATCTATTTATCTTGCATTGATGGTATTGGATGCCATGATCTTCATTTTTTGAATGTTGAGTTTTAAGCCAGCTCTCCCACCACAATGACTGAACCATGAGATAAAATGAAATATTTGAATGAGACAATAAATATTGCAGTAGGTTGGAATGAGTGAGGAGTGTGACTTGACATGGAGTTGGATCAGAGTAGGTACAATGGGGTCTCAAAGAGTTGGATGTGACTTAGTGACTGAACAAGAACAAAGGTACAACAGAGAGATATACTTTGAAAGTATGCACATAATATAATTCAAATGATAGGACAGTAGCATGTCTATGGTGTTTAAAATAAATGATTTCACACAGCATTATATATAAAATGGATAACTAATAAGGACCTAATGACAGCACAGGGAACTCTACTCAATATTCTGTAATGACCTATTTAGAATCTAAAAAATAGTAGATATTTGTATAACTGATTCACCTTGCTGTACAGCAGAAAGTAACTCAACATTGTAAATCAAGTATACTCAATACAATTTTAAAAAATAAATAAAATGGTTTTATAGGAAGTAAATTGAAGTCACTCAGTCATGTCTGACTCTTTGCAACCCCGTGGACTGTAGCTTACCAGGCTCCTCTGTCCTTTGGATTTTCCAGGCAAGGGTACTGGAGTGTGTTGCCATTTCCTTCTCCTGGGGATCTTCCTGACCCAGGGATCAAACCCAGGTCTCCCGCATTGCAGGCAGATGCTTTACCATCTGAACCACCAGGGAGGCCCTTCATAGGAAATAAGTAAAATGAATTGATAAAAAGTACAATTAATTTTTTGTTTTCTCATTACAAACTAGATATATGTAACACAGGTTGGAATTCATAGCTTGTGAAGAAGTGGTAATAAGAAAGGTTAAAGTTAGATAATGACAGAGTAGCTTTGACAATGACTGTGTTGATAAATATCAAAAGGAAATGGAATGAGCTGACCCTCACACTTCCTATATCAATCAATTTGCTACAGTTATACTGCATGGTATTATAAACTCCTGATTGAGTGCTTGATGACATGTTACATATGACATTAGTGATCCTTCTAAATAAGAATATTTGATAGCAAACAAAAAAAAAAGATTTCAGATAAAGAAAGATCATGTGACTTTTGAGAAATATAAATGTTTATACTCATAAATGCTGTGGGTTTGGGCAATTTTAAGTCTTAGACATCAATGCAAAAATAAACATGACTTATACTTTTATAAAGAGCTGTGAAAATTATATTAGCTAAGTGATAAAGCATATTCTTTTATTCACATTATTTCAATAGAATGTAGCTATTACATACAACCTAAGATAAGAGCCAGATCTGCAAGTTTATAATACATTGTGCAGTCTATGTATAAAAAGTAAGCTGTGAAGAGTTTTCTGAGGGGGAAGACAAAAACAAACAAAAAACAAAATACAGACCTCACAAAAAATCTTTTTGTCATGCTAAATGTTTTCTTAAATGTGATGCTAATTCTTCCTTTTTATTTACTCATTTTCTAGTGATGATGTACACATTATAAGCCAATCATATTTATCAATTATTTACTGTGCAATTATCACTGCATCACACATATTTTATCTACAACTCTTGCTCAGTATGGAATAATTTTAATTATGTATCTTGGAAAATTATACTGAATTCTAGATGG
This sequence comes from Bos indicus x Bos taurus, assembly GCF_003369695.1. Taxonomy (NCBI): domain Eukaryota; kingdom Metazoa; phylum Chordata; class Mammalia; order Artiodactyla; family Bovidae; genus Bos; species Bos indicus x Bos taurus. Next base: position 83,318,168 of record NC_040077.1, on the reverse strand, counting down.
TATGTAGTAGACTGGTCTATTATAGTGGTTCTGAAATCAGCCTTTGGATTCCAGTTACCCGGTCATTTCCTGCTATGAAATCTTGGATACTGGATTTCATCTCTTTGAGCCTCTGTTTCTTCAGTTCTAAATGTTAGTAATAATGATACATAACTTAGTTAGGCTGAGATACCACAAATATTACAATATGCATTATAAATATAGTGAAAGATAACAGTTCTGTAATATGACTTGGTGATAGAAAACTGTTTAAGTGTCCTGATCCCTCAAGTATGTTCAATTGGGCTCACCCTGCTTCTTTAAATTTCACCCAGGGTGTCATTCTCTTGGATTGAAATTGTCTTTAGTAAAATATATTACTATGGGTAAACAATTAAGCTCTTATTAGTGTAAATTTGTCAGATCCTTTCCAACTTGAAAGTTAGTTTAATCTGATCAATCTCATGTAACACTGATGTTAGCACTAATATGCCAAGCAAATAAACATATAACGCAAAAATATTATTAGTATCATAAATGTGTAAGTTTGATTTTTTGTGGACATTGTTCCCTATGTTATGCCCTTGCTTAAATTGAGGCAATGTTCTCAACTCAGTTTGTATACTTTAATAATTTGTGTTTTCAAAAATTTACCAGAGCCTGATCTTCACCCTCAATAATTATAATTTAACTAGTCCTGGACTTCAGAATTATCTAAAATATTTTGAAATGAATCTAATGAGTTGAAAGATTTAGCAGAACTGAATTTTAAAAAGTGTTGTAAAGTAAATTATGTCACTAGATGCATTGGGCCTAACAAAAGTACAGTATACTTTTAATTATAATTTTCTAAAACAGTTAAGCTTGAAATATGATTAGTTTTATATACGGAAAACATACTGAAGGATTAAAAAATCATATAAATTTGTTTTTTTCTAATATTTTAAATCAATAAATAATGCATGTATATATCATCAATAAAATATAATTATGATTTTTAAAGAAGAGTTTGCTTTTTATGTGTGAACTTGAGTCCATTTCTGTCACTTACTCAAAGGACTAAATTAATTTTACATCAAGGATTTTTGTAAAGTTCATACCAAAACTTTGCAATGAATTCCCTGACGTGAATATCTGTATTCTGTATTCAAGATGTTGAGGATCTTAATTGCATTAGTTGAATTAGATAAGATTAAAGAAAGGTAGAAAATGGGAAAAAGTGGGGGAAAGAGTTTACACCAAGTCACAACTAGAAATTGAACCGACCAGTCACAAAACAAATAAAATTATTAATCAATATTCTAATGAAGGTAAAAGTGGAAATCATGAGGGTAGTAAAAAGCTGAAGTTGAAGGGATTTAGAAAGATGATAATGACATATTCTACCTCCTGATCAGCATCTGCCTAAATCTAAAGTGGAAAGTAATCCCAAATCAGTAATTTGGATCTAATGTAACAGTGAGGATATCATGACAAAGAAAAGAAAACTCAAGATAAATATAGTTTATAATTATTTAAACTTCACTGTTTTAATAACCTATATGATCTGCTCCTCAGTCTCACATATCATGTAATTTTCTTACATTTTGAGATCCACTTTTTTCCTCACAGGCTTTCTGATGGGTCTGGGAATTAAACCGCCTGTTTTATGCATAGGTCTTAGAACCTCAGGTACTCCTCCAAACTATACAATTTTCTTTATTTATTTGGAGCATTGGATGTTTTCTGGCTGTGAAAATAGGAAAGTTCAAAGTTACTGATTTATTAATTATTGATGATGTGAACCTAAGCAGATCAATTAAATTCTCTGAGCCTTGGCTATAAAGAAGAAGCATATTTCTGGTACTTCACCAAAATGTAGAAATCAGGGGAAGGGAGTTACTGAAAAGAAGGTGTTGATACTTTTGTCAATACATCTGAAGGCAGTAGTAAGTTCAAAGTAACTATAGACTTAACAAAGCTTAGAAACAAGTCAACCATAGATTATATGACTAAGGCCTGACACTAACAACTTGAGAGTAAAGTGAGTTTGCCTGTTTGTGGAGATAAATATTATTTATTTTAGTCTCCAGTCCTCCATCCATGGAATTTTCCAGGCAAGAGTACTAGAGTGGGTTGCCATTTCCTTCTCCAGGGGGTCTTCCAAACCCAAGGATCAAACCTGGGTCTCCTGCATTGCAGGCAGATGCTTTACCATCTGGGAAACCAGGGAAGCCCCTTTTCACAAAATTCCTGACTTTCAATCAATGAGATTACGAGACACATTAAAAATCAAGAGTCCATACAGCCCACTGACAAAGGAGGAAATAATATAATTAACCTAAGAGAAGGCTCAATGTTGGAATTATCAAACAAGGATTTTAAGACTTTAAATTAACTCTAATGAATATAATAAAGTATCAGGAAGAACAGTTTTATAAAAATATTTAATTTCATAAGAGCCATGGACGCATTCTTAGGTGTTCAGTCATGTCCAACTCTTTGTGTCCCCATGGACTGTAGCCCACCAGGCTCTACTGTCCATGGAATTATCCAGGCAAGAATACTGGAACTGGTCTCCATTTCCTACTTCATGAGATCTTCCTGACTCAGGGATGGAAATCATGTCTCCTGTGTCCCCTACATTGTCAGGCAGATTCTTTATCACTGAGCCACCAGGGAAGCCCTTAGAGTCATGGGAACTATGTAGTAAAATTCTAGAAATTTAAAATATAATTTCAGAAATGAAGGATTTATTTAAGTAGGTTAAAAACAAACTAGACACGTCATAGGAAAGTATCATGACGTTGAATGCAGGTAGAAAAAAAATCAAACCAAAGTACAAACAGAAAAAAAGGAAAAACTACAAATAGTAAAGAGAAATAATGTATCCAAGGTTTGTGAAATAATACCAAAATGTCTAAAAATGTAATTGGAGGCTCAAAAGAGAGAAATAAAATATAAAATTTAAAGAAATAACGATTAAAATCTTTCCAAATGAAAGAGAGCAGCAACCTACGGAATAAAGAAGCTCAGCAAAATGAAAGCATGATAAATGACAAATCCTACAACTAAACCATGCCCAGGCAATTTGTAGTTAAACTACTAAAAGAGAAAAGATTAAGAGAAAATTATAAGAGCAGCCAGTGAAGATAGAGACTTGGGACCCTTTGCTGCAGTGCTTGAACTTGAATAGACATCTCCTTGAACTACAAATTACAAAGAAACTATGAGGAACTAAAAGTAACTATGTGTTTGTGAAGTTGCGGCAAATTACAAGCCAAAAGGTACAAGAAGACAAAAATAAGAAGAAAGCAATGCGACTTCTGAAAAGCCAGAAGCAAAACAGGATGCTGGGAGCAAAAGCTGGATACTGTGCAAGCCCCTTCACACAGCAGATGTGCTAAGTCACTCCAGCTGTGTACTACTCTTTCCAAAAATATGGACTGTAGCCCACCAGTCTCCTCTGTCCATTGGATTCTCCAGGAAAGAATAGTGGAGTTGCCATGCTCTCCTCCAGGGGATCTTCCTGATGCAGGGATCGGGCACACAGCAAAGAAGTTGGCAAACCACCAAAGCCACCCCTCTGGCTAGACCCTCATACACTCTTACCTTCACCCCATTTAAAGAACCAGCTCAGCCCCCTTCTCTCCTGGATAGCAAGCAAGGGAACCTGTTACTTATTCTTGCTCATCCCTAATACAGCAGGGACCCCAATAAAGAAAGCTTTTCCTGAATTTCTTGTCTGGCTAGTAGTCAATTTCTGTTGATTGGGGAAGTTAAAGAACCCTTGTTCATATCAATACCAGGTCACAAGAGCTGCACAGGAATATATACCAGAAATAGTGCATATTTGGTAGATAGTTAAATCATGTGTGTGTGTATGTGTGCGTATCTTTAGATGAGTCTTAACTAAGTAAAGCGGAAATAAAAACAAACAATTTAAAAGTGTAATTTATAATTGTCTGAGCCACTAGGGAATTCCAAACAATTTATTATCCTATTTTTGCATTTAGAAAAGTCAAGTTATAAAACAAGTCTCTAAAGGATAGAGGTGGGAAAATGGAATTAGGCTATAAGAAATCTCTTACACATTTTTTGAAATAGTGTAATAATATTGAAAGTAGATTGTGATCAATTAAAGATGAATATTGTAGTCCCTAGAACAAGGATTCTAGAACTGAACTAAATTGTAAGGAAACATAGCATTAAAGTTTGTAAAATGCAGTAAAGCAATACTTAGAGGAATTGTACAACTGATATTAGGAAAGAGTAAAGGAGATCATCCTGGGTGTTCTTTGGAAGGAATGATGCTAAAGTTGGAAACTCCAGTACTTTGGCCACCTCATGCGAAGAGTTGACTCATTGGAAAAGACTCTGATGCTGGGAGGGATTGAGAGCGGGAGGAGAAGGGGACGGCAGAGGATGAGATGGCTGGATGGCATCTCCGACTCAATGGATGTGAGTCTGAGTGAACTCCAGGAGCTGGTGATGGACAGGGAGGCCTGGCGTGCAGCAATTCATGGGGTCGCAAAGAGTCAGACATGACTGAGTGACTGAACTGAACTGAACTGAACTGAAAGATATAAAATTAATGGTCTTAGCTGTCAGTTCAAGAAGCTATAAAAAGAAGAGCAAATTAAAAACTCAGTAAATAAAAGAAGGAAATTATAAAATAAGAGCAAGACTGAATATCAGTAAAAATTGATTAAATTTCTATATATTAGCTTACCTGGTGGCTCAGGCAGTAAAGAATCTGCCTGCAATGTGAGAGACCCAGGTTCTATCCCTGAGTTGGAAAGATCCCCTGGAGAAGGGAAAGGCTACACACTCCAGTGTTCTTGATTGATTAATTCCATGGACAGAGGCTATAGTCCAAGAGGTCCAAAGTGTGGGACACAACTGAGCTATTATCAGTATATATTAGCAAGAAAAAATTGGAAAATAAATTTTTTAAACATATCAGGATATATAGTAATATCAAAATGATATAAAACATCTTAGAATAAATCTAATAAAATTTCAGCAAGATCACTACATTTAAGTAATCAAGTCTTTTCCAGGAAAACAAAGAGCTGTATAAATAGATATATCATGTTAATGCATTGGAAGACAATATTAAGATTGTCCCAAAATACATCTACAAAATTTCCTACAGATTTTAAAACGTAATAGATAACCAGTTCTAAAATGCACTTGGACATATATAGAATGTAGAATACCAAAGCAATTTTGAAAAAGAAGCATAAAATTTTGGAGATATTACACTATATGATTTCAAGACTTATCATAAAGCTACAGCAATACAGAGAATGTTTTAAAGGTTATTCAACTTTGGATATTTGAATGACTCACAGGTCATTGAAGAACATTTTAATGTCAGACTTTAAATAAAGAGAAAGTATATGATATAGCAAGAAAAAAAATGTTGACAAGCACTGAATTTGAGAGTTCTAGATGAAGATTCTCCATGTTCTTACACAAAAATGCAATTTTTCTCAAGATTAAGCAATCAAGATTGTTGGAAGAATCTTGGCTTATTAGAACTTAAGACTGAAATTTCTGGTGATATATTTTTATATGCTCCAGTAACATATCCAAGTCAACTGTCTTGTGCCAGTTGAAAGCCACCAAAGTGGATGTCAGGAAGGGTGTTTAAGACTTTAAACAGCACATCACTGACTATTAGTGAATTGTTTAGCACAAAGACCACATCTGGTTAGCACTCTGAACCACTGACATAATAGTCGAAGCTAGATGCCCAGCTTCCCTGAACACAAACAGGGAGTTCCCCTTGTCCAGCTGTAAAATAACTCCATCCTATATAGTATGGTCAGAGAAGGCAATGGCACCCCACTCCAGTACTCTTGCTTGGAAAATCCCATGGACAGAGGAGCCTGGAAGGCTGCAGTCCATGGGGTCGCTGAGGGTCGGACATGACTGAACGACTTCACTTTCACTTTTCACTTTCATGCATTGAAGAAGGAAATGGCAACCCACTCCAGTGTGCTTGCCTGGAGAATCCCAGGGATGGGGGAGCCTGGTGGGCTGCCGTCTATGGGGTCGCGCAGAGTCGAACACGACTGAAGTGACTTAGCAGCATATAGTGTGGTATTAGCACTGATAGGGATAGACAAATAAACCAATTAAATACACTAGAGAGTTAAGAAATAAACCCTCACATATATATGCTTAATTGATATTCAACAAGGAGCTGAGCAACTACAATGGAAAAAGGAAAGCTTTTTGTTTTTAGTTTGTTTTTAGTTTAAAATATTATAGATTGACAGGAAATTGTAAAGATAGTACAGAAAGAACCTGGACTCAATTTCCGTGCTTAATCCAGTTTCCCCCATATTTACTCCCTCAGTCATGTTGGGCTCTTGTGACCCTATGGACTGTAACCTGCCAGGCTTCTGTATTCATGGAATTTCCCAGGTTACATCTTAAATGCTAATAGTACCATATATAAAACATGAATTTGACATTGGTACAAAGTGTGTGTATAGTTCTATGTCATTTTATCACAGGTACATTTGTGTATTCACCACCTTACCACAAAGATCTTTCTAGTGTTACTCATTTGTAGTTGCCCTGCCCTCTTCACCATCACTAATTCCTGACAACCACTAATCAGTTCTTCTTCTCTGTTAATTTTGTCATTTAGAGAATGATATGTAAATAGAATTATATTTTGATATTGATTTTTTTTACTCAGTGTAGCTTGAGTAGATGTATCAATAATTCGTTCATTTTTATAGCCAAGTAGTACTTCACTGCATGTCTGAACCACCTTTTTTTTTTTTTAACCATTCATGTATTGTAGGATATTTCAGTGGTTTCTAATTTTTAACCATTGCAGATAAAGCTGCTTTGAACAAATGTGTGCGTATTTTATGTAGACAGATAAATAAAATGTCTTTATTTTTCTGAAATAAATGTCTAGGACTGTGATTGCTCTATTATATGCATATTAAAGGTTTAGTTTTAAAAGACACTATCAAACCTTTTTTCCAGAATAACACTACCATTCTATATTTCTGTTAGAGATATATTAAAGACCCAGTTTCTCCACATCTTCAGCAGAATTTGGTATTGTCACTATTAAAAAAAAATAGTCATTTTAATAACTACAGGCATTCCTGTACACCTGTACAGGAAATAATTCAGGTTCAGTTCCAGATCACTGCAGTAAAGCAAATATCATAATAAAATAAGAAATAGGATTTTTAAAAATTTTTCAGCTCATATAAAAAGTTATGTTTACACTAAGTAAGTAAGTAAGTAAGTATATAATAGCTGTATGCCTAGGCTTCCCTGGTGGCTCAGATGGTAAAGAATCCACCTGTAATGCAGGAGACCTGTGTTGGATCACTGGGTTGAAAAGACCCTGTGGAGGAAGGCATGGTAACCCATTCCAGTATTCTTGCCTAGCGAATCCCCCTAGACAGAGGTGCCTGGCAGGCTACAGTCCACGGGGTCACAAAGAGTCAGACATGACTGAGCAAGTAAGCACAGCACAGCATTATGTCTAGAAAAAATGTACACGTGTTAATTAAAAAACAATGCTGTTGGAGGATGGTGCAAATAGACTTGTTTGACAGTTTTCTTCAATTTGTAAAAAAAAAAAAAAAGCAACAACTGTGAAGCACAAAAATGTGAAGTGCTGTAAAAGGAGGTATGTAGTGATAACTCATTGTGCTCTTAATTTGTGTTTTCATAGTGGCTGCTGATGTTGAACATTGTTTCATGAGTTTATTTGCCATCTCTATAACCTCTTTGGTAAAATATCTCATCATGTCTTTTGCCATTTGCTAATTGAATTGTTTTATTACTATCCTGTGGGAAACGGGAGTGGGCTAGATGATTAAATAAATGGAAGAAATGTGGCCTAAGATGCAATTATGACATGGATAGAGGAGTATAATTAACCCAAGTCTGTGTACCTGAATCTAAAAACAATACCACCACTGACAGCATATGTATAAGATAGGGATATGAAAGATCTTTAAATTTCAATTACTTTACTTGGTAAAGTTCCACTTGAATAGGTACTTATCATCAGTGCCTCCTGCACTTTTGGTCTGTTATCTACTGCTTCATGCTAAATTTACACTTTCAAAATTTAAGGTAATGCTAAGGAAAGCTAGGTTATGGTCAAAATCCTACAGGTTAGGTTTCAGCAGTACATGAACTGAGAACTTCCAGATATTCAAGCTGGATTTAGAAAAGGCAGAGGAACCAGAGATCAAATTGGCAACATCCATTGAATCATAGAAAAAGCAAGGGAGTTCTAGGAAAGCATCTACTTCTGCTCCATTGACTATGCTAAAGCCTTTGAATGTGTGGGTTAGAATAAACTGTGGAAAATTCTGAAAGAGATGGAAATACCAGACCACCTCACCTGTCTCCTGAGAAGCCTGTATGTAGATGAAGAAGCAACAGTTAGAAGCAGACATAGAACAACTGACTGGTTCAAAATTGGGAAAGGAATACAAAAAGGCTGTATATTGTCACCCTGTTTGTTTAAGTTACATGCAGAATACATCATGTGAAATGCCAGGCTGGATGAGCACAAGTTGGAATCAAGATCGCTGGAAGAAATACCAACAACTTAAGACATGCAGATGATACCACTCTAGTGGCAGAAAGTGAAGAGGAGCTAAAGAGATTCTTGATCAGGATGAAAGAGGAAAGTGAAAAAGCTGGCTTAGAACTCAACATTTAAAAACCCAAGATCATGGCATCTGGTCCCATCACTTCATGGCAAACTGAAGGGGAAAATGTGGAAGCAGTGACAGGTTTTCTTTTCTTGGGCTCCAAAATCACTGTGGACAATGATTACAGCCATGAAATAAAAAGATGCTTGCTCCTTGGAAAGAAAGCTCTGACAAACCTAGTTATTGTTCAGTTGCCAAGTTGTGTCTGACTCTGTGACCCCATGGACTGCAGCATGCCAAGCATCCCTGTCCCCCACCATCTTCCAGAGTTTGCCCAAGTTCCTGTCCATTGCATTGGTGATGCCATCCAGCCATCTCATTCTCTGTTGCCCTCTGTCATCTGCTGACAATACTAGACAGCATATTGAAAAGCAGAGATATCACTTTGCCAACAAAGAATCACATTGTCAAAATTATGGTTTTACCAGTAGTCATGTATGGATATGAGAGTTGGACCATAAAGAAGACTGAGCACTGAAAAATTGATGTTTCTGAATTGTGGAGCTAAAGAAGACTCTTGACAGTCCCTTGGACAGCAAGGGGATCAAACAAGTCAATCCTAATGGAAATCAACACTGACTATTTATTGAAGGGACTGATTCTGAACCTGAAGCTCCAATACTTTGGCCATCTGATAGAAAGAGCCAATGCATTGGAGAAGACCTGGATGCTGAGAAAGACTGAAGGCAAAAGGAGAAGGGGGTGGCAGAGAGGAGATGGTTAAACAGCATCATCGACTCAGTGAATGTAAATGTGAGCAAACTCTGGGAGATAGTGTAGGACAGAGGAGCCTTGCATGCTACAGTCCATAAGGTCCCAAAGAATTGGACACGGTTTAGTGACTGAACAACAACAACAGAGGAAACAAAATGAATATTGTGAAAATGAACACAATCCATATATTTTTACATGACTCCAAATTCCTTAAAATTAACAAACTAGGACTTCAAAATTTTCAACCTTGTTTGTATAGTAATATAACCTGAAGATATATACATATAATTTTATCATAAACAAACTTTCTCTGTTTCCATGCTAGACTAATTAAAATAGAGTCTGAGGGCTAGAGCCTTGGCGTTGTTAGGCTTTAACATCTCCTTAGGCGATTCAAAGGTGCCTTTGTGAGGAAGCAGGGTTAGGTGTAGTTGTAGGATTAGGGATTTTTTTTTTTTTTTTGCTGCTACAAGATATATGAAGACTGTGCTTATCTGAGTTCCTTTTAGAAATACAATGGGAATTACAAATAGTGCATGGGTAAAAGTCAGCTGTTATACCCTTTCCATTCTTTTGTAGGTGGGATCATAGTTTTAGGCTAGACATTTTCTCCTTTGGCTTGCTTTTTTTTTTTTTTTTTTATCATGGTGTGTTAATTAGATACAGAAACATAATTCTGTTTCTGTGAAACATAATTCTGTTATCAGCAAAACCACATTCTGCCCAAGGTGATTTCTCCAATGGCTTTAATCTTCCTTTTCAAATCCATGAAATAAAGAGCCTTCCAAACCAGGGAATGAGTAGTCATTTGGGCTAAAAGAGACTTTCAGTTTAGATTTCAGATATTCTAACCCACTGTGAAAGTTTGATAAAAAGTGAACCAGGGCTTTTAATTAATTATGTACAGAAAGTTGACAAAATTCTGTTGGGAGACAATCCTAATAATCCATGCACATAGTATAGTGGGAATTGTTTATAAATATAAATGAATTGAAAGGTTTATAACCTTGGAACAGGACAAGGAAAAATCAAACCATGGTTGGCAAACTCACAATTAAATTCTCAGTTAGTAAATGACTTACTTGAGAATTCTCTTTAATCTTTGTTTTTCAATATGTTCCTGGAAGCAAAGAGAAAAGAAAAATCTCGGCCAGAGCTTGAATAGAAAACTCTTAGGGAGACTATGTTACATACATATAATTTTAATAACTCTTGGTTGGCTTGAAGAACTTTAAATTTACATGGAAACATAATCTCCTTTTTGTATGTGTGTGTAATATATACATAGACATATATATATATATATATATATATATATATATATATATGCAATCTAAAGTTTTGACAGAGATTTATTGACATTTCCAAATGTAAAAATTAAAAAAAAAAAATCAAATTGTAACTTTGGAAGAAAAGCTCTTATTTCTGAAGAAGAAATTGATTTTGCCTGTGTGATGTTTGTGTATTTTTACATCTGACATTTCATATTGAATATTTTATAGAAGTAGGGAAGAAACATTTATTTAATGATGAGTCTAGGTACATGTTCTAATAACTGGCTGTATAGGATTTAGCTGCTCATAAAATTATTCCCTACTCTTATAAGCAGATTCATATGTTTAGTTTTCCAAATGTCACCAAATAAATTTGTGTTAAAACATATTTCATTCTTTAAAATTACTTCTGATATTTCATCTTTTTCAAAATTATATCAAGAAGAAGTCATTTTATATCAGTGAAAATGTCAAGGTGTACCTTGTACTTTGTGATACCTTGAGTGACCACATTTGTCTGTCTCCCACACTTGTTCATTGCTTTCTTGAGGGCAGGAAGTGTAGGTTTTTGGTACTCCAGTACATCATCTAGCATAATCCTTGGGAAATATTATGTGGCTTATGAATTATATTTTTTGGAATCAACTGAATCAAGCTTTATACTATGTACAAATATTCCAAAGTCTGATAATACCATTTCATATTCACTGAAAAGTTCTGTGTTGATGAAAGTGAAAGTGAAGTTGTTCGGTCCTGTCGGACTCTTTGCGATCCCATGGACTACACAGTCCACGGAATTCTCTAGGCCAGAATGCTGGAGTGGGTAATCTTTCCCTTCTCCAGGGGGGTAATCCCAACCCAAGGATCAAACCCAGGTCTCCTGTATTGCAGGTGGATTCTTTGCCAGCTGAGCCACAAGGAAAGCCCAAGAATACTGGAGTGGGCAACCTATCCTTTCTCCAGCGGATCTTCCCAACCCAGGAACTGAACCGGGTCTTCTGCATTGCAGGCAGATTCTTTACCAACTGAGCTATCAGTGACCACTCTGATCCAAAGGATGATTCTTTTCCAATGTAAGTCTAATAATTTGAGGTGTAACTATAGAACATGATTCTCTTCTTATACAGGCTGACTGGTCTGGATGTTCATACATTTGTCACCACAGATATGCCATGCTACTGTAAGACGTGGAGTTACTAAGGCAAATTACCTATTCAATAAGAAAAACTGATTGGTTTCACAGGCATCTAATACTAGCTGATCTTTCCATTATCTTTACATTTAGGCATGAATCAAGTTATAAATTACATATGCACTGATATCAATGCTCTACCTAGGATGAATTGGTCTGCTCAAACTTTGCCACATCAGTAATCTAATATAGGGAAGAAATCTAGATAACATGTTTTATAAGGAAATGTTTGCAACTACTCCATCCTGAAAGTTATGACCAACCTAGATAGCATATTCAAAAGCAGAGACATTACTTTGCCAACAAAGGTTCGTCTAGTCAAGGCTATGGTTTTTCCTGTGGTCGTGTATGGATGTGAGAGTTGGACTGTGAAGAAGGCTGAGCGCCGAAGAATTGATGCTTTTGAACTGTGGTGTTGGAGAAGACTCTTGAGAGTCCCTTGGACTGCAAGGAGATCCAACCAGTCCATTCTGAAGGAGATCAGCCCTGGGATTTCTTTGGAAGGAATGATGCTAAAGCTGAAACTCCAGTACTTTGGCCACCTCATGCGAAGAGTTGACTCATTGGAAAAGACTGTGATGCTGGGAGGGATTGGGGGCAGGAGGAGAAGGGGACGACAGAGGATGAGATGGCTGGATGGCATCGCTGACTCAATGGACCTGAGTCTGAATGAACTCCGGGAGTTGGTGATGGACAGGGAGGCCTGGCGTGCTGCGATTCATGGGGTGGCAAAGAGTCAGACATGACTGAGCGACTGATCTGATCTGATCTGAAGAGTTCTTAGGGACAACTTTGCAGAACTACAAAATCATTTTAGGACAGATGTAGAAACTGGCAAAAACAGAATTTTCAATTAATTATGACAAAGGAAATATATATTCATGTTGGTAATATTTTATGAATCATAAATTATAATATGTTGGCAAAAATGGTTCTAAATTTTGAGGTCAGTTTTGATAAATGAGATTAATAGGTACAAATTTCACTTCCTTTCTAGCACTGTGCATCTCCATAATATTTCTATATAATTTTTCTATTCTTTTTAAGTTCTCTGCATGCTATATAAGATAATATTATCCCACATGTATATACAGAAATAATCTTTGGGAATGTTGTCCAGAACCATTTAACATCTAAATATTGAAGTTCTGTTTAATTAGAGGCTATAAACACTACATTGTATGGCCAATGAGAACCAAAACCTATTTCCCCATAAATATTGGGTCCAAGGTTGGTTATTTTGTTTGTTCCCATCTCTAGCTCTACAGAATATCACTCTTTCTAGCCCCACATTCATACATAAAAGATAAAAGTGTAGTTGTTAAAAGACTGGTACAACTTGGGTCAATATTTCTTATTTAGTAATAACTTTGAAGTATTTCACAACAGAACTTTAAAATCTCTTTTGAAAACTGTACCTTTGACAAGATGCCATTAAATTGTTAAGAGGTAATGATGTGGTTTTCTAGGAGGAATACTATTTTCTATTTTAGTTTCAGAACTAAGGCTAGTCATTTCCCCCTAAACAAGATGATTACTTCCCAGTAAATAGTGTATCTTGAGTGTTACAATGTGATGAGGTTTTTACATTGATTGCCTCTATAGTTGTCCTGGGTTCAAAGCTTTATTATTAGCTGCATGACTTAGGGTAATTATTGTATACACACTGTACCTTGATTTTCAAATAGTATTAGGTTCTACCTTAAGAGTTTTGTAATGACTAAATGAAGTTAATACTTGCAAAGTGTTGTGTCTGTCATTTAGAAAAGCTCAATAAAAGTTATGTATTATCATTCTTCTTATTTCATTGAATCTAAGATACCACTGATTGCAAGGTATGCTGTTATATGGATCACTAAGGGAAAAAAGATGGGCTCGAAAAAGGACAGAAATGGTATGGACCTAACAGAAGCAGAAGATATTAAGAAGAGATGGCAAGAATACACAGAAGAACTGTACAAAAAAGTCTTCATGACTCAGATAATCACGATGATGTGATCACTGACCTACATCCAGACATCCTGGAATGTGAAGTCAAGTGGGCCTTAGAAAGCATCACTACAAACAAAGCTAGTGGAGGTGATGGAATTCCAGTTGAGCTCTTCCAAATCTTGAAAGATGATGCTGTGAAAGTGCTGTACTCGATATACCAGCAAATTTGGAAAACTCAGCAGTGGCCATAGGATTGGAAAAGGTCAGTTTTCATTCCAATACCAAAGAAAGGCAATGCCAAAGAATGCTCAAACTACCGCACAATTGCACTCATCTCACATGCTAGTAAAGTAATGCTCAAAATTCTCCAAGCCAGGCTTTAGCAATATGTGAACCGTGAACTTCCTGATGTTCAAGCTGGTTTTAGAAAAGGCAGAGGAACCAGAGATAAAACTGTCAACATCTGCTGGATCATGGAAAAAGCAAGAGAGTTCCAGAAAAACATCTATTTCTGCTTTATTGATTATGCCAAAGCCTTTGACTGTGTGGATCACAATGAACTGGGGAAAATTCTTTAAGAGATGGGAATACCAGACCACCTGATCTGCCTCTTGAGAAATTTGTATGCAGGTCAGGAAGCAACAGTTAGAACTGGACATGGAACAGCAGACTGGTTCCAAATAGGAAAAGGAGTATGTCAAGTCTGTATATTGTCGCCCTGCTTATTTAACTTTTATGCAGAGTATATCATGAGAAATGCTGGACTGGAAGAAGCACAAGCTGGAATCAAGATTGCTGAGAGAAATATCAGTAACCTCAGATATGCAGATGACACCACCCTTATGGCAGAAAGTGAAGAGGAACTCAAAAGCCTCTTGATGAAAGTGAAAGTAGAGAGTAAAAAAGTTGCCTTAAAGCTCAATATTCAGAAAACAAAGATCATGGCATCTGGTCCCATCACTTCATGGCAAATAGATGGGGAAACAGTGGAAACAGTGTCAGACTTTATTTTGGGGGGGGGCTCCAAGATCACTGCAGATGGTGACTGCAGCCATGAAATTAAAAGATGCTTACTCCTTGGAAGGAAAGTTATGACCAACCTAGATAGCATATTCAAAAGCAGAGACATTACTTTGCCAACAAAGGTTTGTTTAGTCAAGGCTATGGTTTTTCCAGTGGTCATGTATGGATGTGAGAGTTGGACTGTGAAGAAGGCTGAGCACCGAAGAATTGATGCTTTTGAACTGTGGTGTTGGAGAAGACTCTTGAGAGTCCCTTGGACTGCAAGGAGATCCAACCAGTCCATTGTGAAGGAGATCAGCCCTGGGATTTCTTTGGAAGGAATGATGCTAAAGCTGAAACTCCAGTACTTTGGCCACCTCATGCGAAGAGTTGACTCATTGGAAAAGACTGTGATGCTGGGATGGATTGGGGGCAGGAGGAGAAGGGGACGACAGAGGATGAGATGGCTGAATGGCATTGCTGACTCGATGGACGTGAATCTGGGTGAACTCCGGGAGTTGGTGATGGACAGGGAGGCCTGGTGTGCTGCGATTCATGGGGTGGCAAAGAGTCAGGCACAACTGAGCGACTAATCTGATCTGATCTGATCTGAAGATGAAAGGTGCAGCTAGTATTTTAAGGTTGTTATTTTTTAAATGGAATTTTAGAATACAGAAAGCATTACTCACCTTATCTGATCTTTTTTTTTTATGACAAATATTCTACATGTAGAGAAATCTTTCATTTTTTGAAAAGAAAGTGAAAGTGAAAGTCATTCAGTTGTGTCCAACTCTTTGTAACCCCATGAACTATATAGTACATGGAATTATCCAGGCCGGAGAACTGGAATGGGTAGCCTTTCCTTTCTCCAGGTGATCTTCCCAACCCAGGGATTGAACCCAGGTCTCCCACATTGCAGGCAGATTCTTTACCAGCTCAGCCACCAGGGAAGCCCTTCATTTTTTGGTTTATATCAACTCAGTTGTCCAGAGGGCTTATGAAACCCTCTGCAGTCTTGGTGTTAGATAGCATAATGCTTTAAGTTCAGTTTCTTTATGTGAAGATGAAAATTTTTTTTCTGCTCTCCCTCAGTTTCGCTTTGCCATTAATTCATTGCTTTCGGTAATTACAATTTTAGGTTTGTTTCCAAGTTCTTTTGGGGTATTCCATATCAATATTCACATCTTTTTCTCTTTGCACTTCTTCAGTTATGGTAATATTTACAAAGAACTATAGCCTATAGTGAATATGCAAACAGTGGAAAGCACCAGTTTCTTAGTGCTGCAGAACTGGTTTCAAATCTCAACTATAAATCAGCTCGATACTTAAAAATCGTATTAAATATATGTCAGCATTACCCAGTATGCATTATTTTTGATGATTCTGATAGACTGAATTAAATTTCACTCTTGGTCTCAGAACCTGATCATTTGACTTGTAAAGAATTAAAGCTTAATAATTTGGATTATTCTACTTTTTTTTGGTATTGATTTCATATCCCAGGATGACTTAAACAATTAGAATCCACTTTGAGCTTAAAGCATTATAGAAAATAGCAATTTTTTGTGAAATGAGAGTTTTTATAAGGGAAGGGATATTATTTGTCCTCTTTAGAAAAAAAATATACCATAAATAACATGCATGTTTGCCAACAAAGGTCCCTGTATGGATATGAGAGTTGGACCATAATGAAGGCTGAGTGCCGAAGAATTGATGCTTTTAAACTGTGGTATTGAGGAGATTCTTTTTTTTTTTTTTTTAATTTAAATTTATTTATTTTAATTAGAGGCTAATTACTTTACAATATTGTATTGGTTTTGCCATACATCAACATGAATCCGCCATGGGTGTACACGGGTTCCCAGTCCTGAACCCCCCTCCCACCTCCCTCCCCATATCCCTCTGGGTCATCCCAGTGCAACTTGAGAGTCCTTTGGACTGCAAAGAGATCAAATCAATCCTAAAGGGAATTACCCCTGAATATTCATTGGGAGGACTGATGCTGTTAACTACAAATTGACACTTAACAAGATCATTGCCAATGACTGAACAACAACGGCATTTGCCATCTGCCTCTATGGGAGATTCCTACACTGATATGCTGTTGACTTTCAAAAGCCCCTGAGGGAGTTCAGGGTGGAGTGAGGTACTCTGTGCTCCAGGGAATCTAATGGGACAGCTGGATGTTTTTAGGAGCAGATTTAATGATCTCAATCCTTGCATCTTCTCATATCTAGAGAAGCACTAAATCCCTTCACGGTGACATAAGATCCTCATGACTAGCAAAAAACCTTTTGTAAAATGAATGCTTAATGATGGTACTGAACTCCCCCTTCACCAAAACCTTATTTGACCATCTTCACTGCTGCTTTGGAGCAGTCTCTCAGGGTTATCTGAGGTACTGCCTCCTGGGCTGCAGTCCTCATTTTGCCCCAGATAAAACTTCACAATTCTCAAGTTGTACATCTTTTTGGTCATCAATGCTGACGTTTAAGCTCCAATACTTTGGCCACCTGATGCGAAGAGCTGACTCATTAAAAAAGACCCTGATGCTGGAAAAAGATTGAAGGCTGGAAGAAAAAGGGGATGACAGAGGACGGGATGCTTGGATGGCATCATTGACTCAATAGATATGAGTTTGAGCAAGCTCTGGGAGACAGTGACGTACAGGAAAGCCTGGAATGCTGCAGTCTATGGGGTCGCAAAGAGTCAGACACGATTGAGTAACTGAACAACAACAAGCATCAGACAAGCAATTTCCAGGGAAGAATAAGATTCTCCTTATTTCTTCATTTTGCTTTATTTCTTGGTAAAGCTATCTAGTTCTGCTGAGGGACCATTCCAGTCTTGAATTGTCAATTTTCAGCCAGTTTTCATACTGAGTGTAGAAGGTGAATGATGAGTAAGCAGATTGGTACCAAAAAAATGAAAAAACAAAAACAAAAAACAAACCTGCACACCTTTATAACTGATTTTAAAACTGAAAGTCAATTATGTGAAGAAATTTACTTAAAATATTATGTTCTTATAGCTGACACAAAGGTAAGGAACATTGTAAATCTTCATGAATCAATGAAGAGGGGGTGATATCTGGTACAATGATCTTTAGTAGTTATTTAAAAAAAACCCTAAAACTTTAAATATTAAAAAACTGCATTATTTATTTTTATTGAGCTAAATACATTTATTGTTATTGAAGAATGGGATAATATTATAGTGAATGGGAGTGGCTGGGAAGCTCAAGAGAGAGGGGATATATGTACATGAAAGGTTGCAGCTATGAGCCATGAAGGACTCCAGGATTCTTGGCCTCTGGAAGACAGAAATTCGATCTGGGCCAGTGACAAGGCTTGATAACTCAGAGCTTTTGTGTAATAAAGTTTTGTTACAGTATAAAAGAGATAGAGAAAACCTCTGACATAGACATCAGAAGGGCGCAGAAAGAGTGCCCCCTTGCTAGTTTTTAGCAAGGAGTTATATACCTATTTGGAGAAGGTAATGGCACCCCTATTAGCAAGCTGCTAATTAGAGAAAGGAAATGTCTCAAAACTGAGAGAGTTGCACCAGGCCCCTAACCCACAACATGTATTTTGAGATAATGTTGGCAAAATATGAGTCATCTCGGGCAATAAAACAATTGACCTGAATCCTGAAGAAAGTCAGATTTCTAAGCAAATACATAGCTTCATTAACATAGCTTAAGAAAAACATTTCCATAAGAAAAACGCGTTGGTTAGCTCAAGGTTTGAGAAAAGTTAAGTTCAGGTGGAACCAGGTGTCATTACAGCAACACAGAATTTTAAAAGAAACTTCCTTTTAATTTTGTATGCTGTTGCTGCTGCTGCTAAGTCGCTTCAGTCGTGTCCGACTCTGTGCGACCCGTAGACGAAAGCCCACTAGGCTCCCCCGTCCCTGGGATTCTCCAGGCAAGAACACTGGAGTAGGTAGAGGGGAAAAAAAAAAAAAGGTCTGACACTTGTAGTTCATAGTTTGTTTCCTTCTGCCCCTTATGAGAGAGGAAAAAAAAAAAGTCTGACGCTTGTAATCAATTTCCTATGCTTGGGGACCCCTTCCTTCCTGCCTGTTGCCCTCTCATATACATATAGCTGATTTACTTTGTTGTGCAGCAGAAACTAATACAACATTGTAAAGTAATTCTATTCCAATACATGTGTTAGCTAAAATACATGTACAACTTGAGAGTTGCCAGTTAAGTTTTATTTGGGGCAAAATGAGGACTGCAGCCCGGGAAGCAGCATCTCAGATATCCCTGAGAGACTGCTCTAAAGCAGCAGTGGGGAAGCTCCATATATAAGGTTTTGGTGAAGGGGAAGTTCAATACCATGAAGCACTCATTCTACAAAAGGTTTTTTGTTAGTCATGAGGATCTGATGTCACCATGAAGGGATTTAGTGCTTCTCTAGATATAAGAAGATGCAAGGATTGAGATCATAAAATCTGTTCCTAAAAACATCCAGCTATTTAAAGACTTGTCCCACCAGATTCCCTGGAGCGCAGAGAATGTGCTCACTCCACCCTGCACTCCCTCAGGGTTTGTTAAAGGTCAGTAGCCATTGTAGCAAGGGGTTTAGTCTCTGTAGAGGCAGATGGCATATGCCTTTGTTCAGTCATTGGCAATGATCTTGATAAGTGCCAATTTGTAGTGCACACACACACATGCACACACATACACACAGTTCTCCTAATTGAATTCAGTTTCTAAGATCTTGGTCTCTCTGTTGCTTTGGCCTGAGACTTTCAAAAATAGAGACTTTACGGTAAGGGGCCACAGAGCTTAGTTGTTTTTCTCCAGGAACCAGATTGGACAACATACAAACCCATGCACTTTCTTTAGAGTTTCGATATGTAAAATTGAGAGATTACTATGGTAAAAATGAAGGTCACATATGAAGCTCACAATTAAAAATACAATAGTAGTTGGCCTTTCAATTTTAACTTACTGATTTATGGCTGTTAATGCAAAGTCAACATATGCTGTGGACACATATTACAGCAATAACTTTCATTTCTGAAAATGTAGTTCATTGCCACATCAAATATATTTTATAACCTAATGTAAAAAGGTATACTGTTCAAAGTGCAAAGGCTATCCTAATGTTTGTTGAGGTTCAGAATTTACAAGATGACTTTAGAAATTAGAAACAAATGTGGTTCCTTAGAGATGTATTTATACAACAGGAGTTTTTGGGATCAAGCACCCTTTCTAAAAATACAGTTAACTCCCATTCTTCAGAGCAACAGCATTAATACCCATATGATACATAAAAGTAATTAGTATTATTCTATGTTTGTCAGTGTATTCTATCTTTGGTGGTTTCTTTACACAACAGTCAACTCATTCTCTGAAACAAGGTCAAGACAGCTGATAAACTGTAGTTTATCTTGAAAGATGGAAATGGCCATAGGGGCATTTTGTTTTGTTTTGTTTTTACTGGAAAGAAACCTAACAGAAGCCTACCATAATATATATATGAGCGTATGTGTAAGTCGCTTCAGTTGTGTCCTACTCTTTGCGACTCAATGGGCTATAACCCACCTGGAGGGCTCCTCTGTCCATGGGATTCTCCAAGCAAGACTACTGGAGTGAATTGCCATGCCCTTCTCCAGGAAATCATCCCCACCTAGGGATGGAACCCTCATCTCTTAAGGCTGCTGCATTGGCAGGCGGGTTCTTTACCACTAGTGCCACCTACAGTCAAATATATGAATGTGCAATGGATAAGAAGCCATAATCCTATCTTTGACAGGTTTCAACACGAAAATGAAGACTTGAATATCAGCATGATAACAATATTAGACATCCTTCATTTTCTCCTCTTTTTAACAACTAAAATTTGGCATTTACCCATGAATGAAAGTGTCTCTGTGAGAGTTGTGGAATCCAGCACTGTATGCCATGGCACTTGTGCATCTGGTGATAGACAGACCTCAATACTGGCAGTGGAACTGGCAGGAGCTTGTAAACAAGCTTTTGTTTCTTTCCACTGTGGTTTGATATCACCTGGAGGGCTCTGACTTGGACAAATGCCCACAGATAAAAGAGCATTTGTAGAAGTCCGGGTTTCCTGAGGAGACATTCCAGCACTCTGTTGAACAACAGCAACAATATATGAGCTTGGCTGCACTGGAGAGGGTAAAAGGAGCTTCGCCAGCTTTGCTCCTCCACTAAGGTAGCACAGTATGGGGCTGAAGTGGTGCTCTCTCCCACAGGCGAAAGAGAAACACTGAATGAATACCTAGCTTTCCCAGTCGTGTGGGATGCAGATGGAGAAACTCTTTTCTCTTCCACAGTACCCAGAAAATTGAGGAAGAACCTCTGTCCCTGGGGGAGTGGAGAGATTCAGAAAGAGGCAGATAACAATATCAGAGGTCATAAACAGATGTGGTTCCAGACTCCAGCAGGAGGTCTGCCCACTTGCCACTGGGAAAACCTCACGTGATGATCCCATGAATGGGTCCATGGGCATTCCTAATGACTCAGTGCCAGAGCTACACTATCCCCCACTCTATGGCCAGTGGCAGAAGAGTGCTCTGGCAGACAGAGAGCAAGAGCTGAAGACAGACCAGGATCTGCAGGAGAGGGAGAAATCACAAGCTGAAGCCAAAGCCTCACCTTTGGGTAAACGACACCAAATAGCTAAAGTGATGCTAGGAAAGATTGAGAGCAAGAGGAGAATGGGGCAATGAAGGATGAAATGGTTGGATGGCATCACTGACTCAATGGCAATGAGTTTGAGTAAACTCCTGGAGATAGTGAAGGACAGGGAAGCCTGGTGTGCTGCAGTCATGGGGTTGCAGAGTCCCACACGACTCTTAGGGACTGAACAACAGCAACCACTTCTTCCTGTATTATGTCAAACATGATTCTTATTAATAACTCAGCCAAGTTTTTTTTTTTTTTTCCACAATGAATAAAAAAAAAAGTTTATGTGTTTACATAATTTAGGTAGAAAATCGATTTAATCAGATTTTCCTGTTCCCCAGGCGTTCTGGCTAAACAAGATTTTGTTATCTCTAAAGCAAAGGGGTTTGAAAGTGCTATATCTGATAATTATTTTTTCACCCTAAACTTGGTCACACTTCTGTGACTCTCCTGTGATGAATTTTCAAAATCTCCTCAGGGTTAAGCCCATGTCTGTTCATGGAGGCATGACGAGCTTCAGGTAGAAAAACTGACAACCAAATGTGATACATCCTAATTAGATTGTGCTGTCATCTAGGCTAGGACCTCTTGTAGTAATAAACCCACAATAAGTAGAAAGTTGAGTATTAAAGGCTAATGAAGGAATCTTAATAAAAATTTATAAACACTTTCAAACTGAGTACAAGTTAAGGCAGTTGGACTCTTTATTTTTATAGGTACAACATTTCCTTAGACTCCTGCCGCCTTACAATCTGAGAAAACTCTTATCTGATAAAAGGCCTCTGTTGATCAATTTAGGATTATAAAATTCCTAGAGTTTTCTTGTATTATTATTATTATTTTTAATATTCTTCCACATCTTTCTTAGAGTATGTCCAGGCTGTGCTTCAGTAGAATTTTCATTCTTCGTTATGGCTGTTGTTCAGTTTTTTGTTTGTTTTTAAATGAATCCTTTAGGCTATAGTAGGTTAATTTAGAGAAGATCTTAGTAACTTTTGGGAGTTTTGGGTCAGTTTGTCATTATGTCAAAGTATGAGTCATTGGACTGTTGGTATTGATCACACCTACATGTCACATCAGCAAGCTAAGAACAGATAATGGATATTTTGCAGGTTCTTTAAAACAAGGCAGGTAGCAGCACATGAAAATCTCCCCAGATGGCATGTTTGGCACATGGACCTTATATTATCAGGTCCTAATATGGACTTAATTTTTCAGTTATCATTTACTTTGACTTTGATGATTTCTTCTACTTCTGCCTAGTTTTGTTGACATTTCATTGGCTCACAATAATTTTCATAATGGCCTACTGTGTTGCTGACATTTTGTTAATGTTGAAATACAATGTATTTTTGTATTATTACTAAGTATTGTGATGGTTAATTTTATGTCACCTTGACTGGGCTAAGGGATGCCCAGATAGCTAGTAAAACATTATTTCTGGATGTGTCTATGTGGGCGTTTGTGGAAGAGACTAACATTTAGATCAGTAAATGGTAAGGAGGATCCTGCTCACCAGTGCAGGTGGGTATCTCTCAATCCAATGCAGGTCTGAGCAGAATGAAGAAGTGGAGGAAGACCAAATTCACTCTCTGCTCAGCTGGGACATTCATCTTCTCTGCACTTGGATATTGCCCCTACTGATTTTTGGGTCTTTAGACTCAGATCGGAATTTATACCATTGGTTCTCGTGGTTCTCAGGCCTTAAGGTTTGGACTGGAACTCCACTACTGGCTTTCAGGGTCTCCAGATTGCAGATAGCATGTCATGGGGCTTCACAGCTTCTGTTATTATTGAGCCAATCTCTCATAAGGAATCTATTTCTATATATTTATGTCTATCTATATGTACCAATAATCTATCTTTCTATCATCTCCTACTGGTTCTGTTTCTCTAGAGAACACTAATTAATGTATTTTGTAGTTCATAATAAATATGTTGTGCTCCATTGTTTTATAATATTAAGACAAAGATCATAGGATTCAACTTGTGTGACAAAAAGTGTATCCTCCTATCTTACTGAAAATACTATAATGTGTTTTGCTTTATATTTTATAACTGTTGGTGAATTTCTAGAGTTGGGAGAGATGCCTCTCTAAATAGGTGTTTGTTCAACTTTCAGTTTGGTTCAGTTGCTCAGTCGTGTCTGACTCTTTGCCACCCCATGAATCGCAGCACGCCAGGCCTCCCTGTCCATCACCAACTCCCAGAGTTCACTCAGACTCACGTCCATTGAGTCAGTGATGTCATCCAACCGTCTCATCCTCTGTCATCCCCTTCTCCTCCTGCCCCCAATCCCTCCCAGCATCAGGGTCTTTTCCAATGAGTCAACTCTTCGCATGAGGTGGCCAAAGTATTGGAGTTTCAGCTTTAGCATCATTCCTTCCAAAGAAATCCCAGGGCCGATCTCCTTCAGAATGGACTGATTGGATCTCCTTGCAGTCCAAGGGATTCTCAAGAGTCTTCTCCAACACCACAGTTCAAAAGCATCAATTCTTCGGCGCTCAGCCTTCTTCACAGTCCAACTCTCACATCCATACATGACCACAGGAAAAACCATAGCCTTGACTAGATGAACCTTTGTTGGCAAAGTAATGTCTCTGCTTTTGAATATGCTATCTAGGTTAGTCATAACTTTCCTCCCAAGGAGTAAGCGTCTTTTAATTTCATGGTTCCAGTCACCATCGGCAGTGATTTTGGAGCCCCCAAAAATAAAGTCTGACACTGTTTCCACTGTTTCCCCATCTATTTCCCATGAAGTGATGGGACCAGATGCCATGATCTTCATTTTCTGAATGTTGAGCTTTAAGCCAACTTTTTTCACTCTCCTCTTTCACTTTCATCAAGAGGCTTTTGAGTTCCTCTTCACTTTCTGCCATAAGGGTGGTGTCATCTGCATATCTGAGGTTATTGATATTTCTCCTGGCAATCTTGATTCCAGCTTGTGCTTCTTCCAGTCCAGCGTTTCTCATGATGTACTCTGCATATAAGTTAAATAAGCAGGGTGACAATATGCAGCCTTGACGTACTCCTTTTCCTATTTGGAACCAGTCTATTGTTCCATGTCCAGTTCTAACTATTGCTTCCTGACCTGCATACAGGTTTCTCAAAAGGAAGGTCAGGTGGTCTGGTATTCCCACCTCTTTCAGAATTTTCCACAGTTTATTGTGATCCACATAGTCAAAGGCTTTGGCATAGTCAATAAAGCAGAAATAGATGGTTTTTCTGGAACTCTCTTGCTTTTTCCATGATCCAGCAGATATTGGCAATTTGATCTCTGGTTCCTCTGCGTTTTTGAAAACCAGCTTGAACATCAGGAAATTCACAGTTCATGTATTGCTAAAGCCTGGCTTGGAGAATTTTGAGCATTACTTTACCAGCATGTGAGATGAGTGCAATTGTGCGGTAGTTTGAGCATTCTTTGGCATTGCCTTTCTTTGGGATTAGAATGAAAACTGACCTTTTGCAGTCTTGTGGCCGCTGATGGTTTTCCAAATTTGCTGGTATATCGAGTACAGCACTTTCACAGCATCATCTTTCAAGATTTGGAATAGCTCAACTGGAATTCCATCACCTCCACTAGCTTTGTTTGTAGTGATGCTTTCTAAGGCCCACTTGACTTCACATTCCAGGATGTCTGGCTCCAGAATGTCCCTTTTTGGGCTCCACCTGCCGAGGTCCAGCCCCGGCTAATCCAGGGAGTTCGAAGTGGGGACAGCGTCGGAGAGGATCAGGATACAATAGCTTCAATTAGATATTAATTAGAGATGTAGAGAGTAATAGAATGAGGATAGCTCAGTAGGAAAATTCAGTGGAGAAAAGAGGCTGAGTAGCTTGCTTTATGCGGGAGACCAATAAAACTTCAAGACAAGAAGTTTGCACCACTTACATAGGCTGCAGGCGTCCTTCCGTTCTCCCGAAGGAGAGGAGACACTAAGGTCTCCCCCATCGGATCTTAGAAGCCCAGGCAAAGTTAGTAAGCTTGGTGGGTTCCGCGCTCCAGATGGAGACTCAGCCAGAGTTTGAGAGAAAGAGCAACATGGGGAGACCAGTATTTCGAGGAACTGATCCCAATTCTTTATTTCCCATGGTCTACTTTTATACACTGAGATGTTATGCAAAAGTCACATGGGGTCAGCAGTCCTGACTTTTATCAAAGTCAGGTGCTTCATACAAATGTATACAGAGTTCTTAGGGGTGTTACATCATCTTCTGGCCAGGGGGCCTGCTGACAATTTATGACCCTCTCCTTGTGATAGTGGTCAACCAGGAAGGACACTTATTTCTCCAGGGGTGATTATTCTTAAAAAATACTCCACCTTCTGAAGGTACCAGGCAAACTTACATTCCTATAGGGTGAGGGTGTAGTGGGTTTTAACTAAGGAAAGAATTTACTTAGCCTAAGGTCTAATGTGATTAATATCAAAGGTTAATACTTATTTCTTCTATATATTCATTAATGTGTGTAAGGGCAGGGGATGTGGAGACTTAGCAACAAACTTTGGCTCAACAAATGAAAAACCCTTCACCAATACAATTTCTAATCAGCCCACTATATTTATACTATTGGTTTTCTAACTTTTCTAAGGAACCTGTTTTTAGAAGGTTTAAAGCATCTCGTGCCTCTCACGGTTGGGAGGCTGTGAGCAATCACATGTAGCCGGACAAGACTGTCAGGCAGGCTAGAGAACCTTCAGAGGAGTTTGTAGGTTAAAACACTCTTGTCATGCCCAGGAGTTTTTATTAACTAGAGCTCTAAGTTAACTCCTTCTCCGAAAGAGTTGGTGGGGGACAGCCCCCCGTAAAGTCAGAGGTGTAGGTGAGAGCACAAAGTAGTAAAGTAGGCAGGCTCTGGTTATGGGGTAGATGCTCGAGGATTTCCAGGGGGACTCCTGAGGCTCAATCCCGCCTTTGTGTATGTCGAGCCTCCTTCCTCATGACCTTTGCCACAGGTGGAGTGCCTCACGCTGGCCCCCAACAGTCAGTGATCACACCATCGTGATTATCTTCATCGTGGAGATCTTTTTTGTACAGTTCTTCTGAGTATTCTTGCCACCTCTTCTTAATATCTTCTGCTTCTGTTAGGTCCATACCATTTCTATCCTTTATTGAGCCCATCTTTGCATGAAATATTCCCTTAGTATCTCTATTTTTCTTGAAGAGATCTCTAGTCTTTCCCATTCTGTTGTTTTCCTCTATTTCTTTGCACTGATCGCTGAGGAAGGCTTTCTTATCTCTTCTTGCTATTCTTTGGAACTCTGCATTCAGATGCTTATATCTTTCCTTTTCACATTTTTAAATTATAGTTAAGTAATCTATATGACAATCCTCCAAAATTAAAATATATGTATATATTTTGTCCTCTTATCACTTTCCTCATGATTATAAAAGTATAGAACAAAGAACAGGGACTTTAACTTTTTGGTAGATATATATTTTCATATTGAAGATAACTTGTGAACTGAATGACATTTTATGAGTGATAAAAGTGTAAGCAGATACTTCTTAATATAATTGCACTTGCTTCCATAATTTCTTAAATGTTATTCAAGACATTATACCAGTGACATAATAATTTTGTAGGTCCTACAGTTTATTTATTAAACAAATATTTACTGCAAGTCTGTTACACTAGTTTGTCATGTGTTTGATTTAGAAAGTATTAGAATGATGGATGATATCTGGGTCCCTGAACATCAGCTTTCCTTATCAGTTGCCTCTACAGACAAGCCTTTGCCATTCTAGATGTGTGCACCAGAGAGACTCCTTTCTAGGGAAGCATAAACACTTATTTTTTATTGAATTAACTGTTGATTATAATTTTTGATAAGTACCTCTACTTACTTATGACCTTTAGCCTAATAACATATATGCCATTTCTGCTTTTATAGAGTAAAGTAATGGAAGGCATGTGAGACCACAAATAAAAATGTATCACCAAAGGGCCTAACACAGGTAGGAATCCCTACTTAATAAATTAGGACAGAACTGCAAGGAATGGCTTTGCTAATTCTATTTTTCTGGTTGGTTTTCTGTCTTTAGCCATAACACATGTGTTTCATTTATTATCTTACACCATCTATGTTTCCAGTAAGATTGACTTTTATATTTTTCATTTTATCACTCCTGCTGTATGAGGATAGGAATTGTGTTGGTCCTTGGTCAATATTCACTAAAGACATAAAGCCATTTCTTAATAATGCATTAAATCAGTCTCCTCTATTTCCTTTATTGTGTGTGTTCAGTTCAGTTCAGTTCAGTTGCTTGGTCATGTCCAACTCTTTGTGATCCCATGAATCGCAGCACTGCATGTATATAAATATATTATTGTATGTATTCAATTAATAAGGATCCAATTATCTAAACTTCCTGAAAATGTCTTTCTTGTTCCATTTAGAGAGCTGTATAATGTAAAGTCATTACATAAGTGCTATCTCTACTCTGTTTCCTGGTCACATTTGCTTTTAGGTCTAAACTTTTTTTGAACTCTTTGATGAAAGATTTACATTCTAAACTGAATTAAATGCTGGAACATCACAGAGAGCACTTTGTAATGGAATATTGCCAACAAAATATCCATATACATTAACACAATATAGACAACCCCCAAAAACATGATTGTTAATGTTCTATAGTTCTGGTATGAAGTCTTTAGGTGGCACTGTGGTTCCAGCAGTAACATTTAATATTAAAGAGCTTCCCATTAGGTCTGTGAATAAAGAATATGGCCATTGGTTTTGCATCTATTTTCTGTAATTATGTTTTATATTTAAAGGGATTATTTTTAACTTATAGAACTTTTCTCACATTACTTCACATTATTTATAAACCTAAAACAAGGCAAAGCATCCATTTCATTCCCCTTTGACAGATGTCAAAAATAAGTTCAGAAAAGTTAAGCAGTTTCATAGGACCCTTTATACCCTATAGTATATTTTCAAAAAGAAGATATTGAGAAAGAAGAATGAAACTGGAGGAATCAATCTGCCTGACTTCAGGCTCTACTACAAAGCCACAGTCATCAAGACAGTATGGTACTGGCACAAAGACAGAAATATAGATCAATGGAACAAAATAGAAAGCCTAGAGATAAACCCACGCACCTATGGACACCTTATCTTTGATAAAGGAGGCAAGAATATACAATGGAGAAAAGACAATCTCTTTAACAAGTGGTGCTGAGAAAATTGGTCAACCACTTTTAAAAGAATGAAACTAGAACACTTTCTAACACCATACACAAAAATAAACTCAAAATGGATTAAAGATCTAAACGTAAGACCAAAAACTATAAAACTCTTAGAGGAGAATAGGCAAAACACTCTCCGACATACATCACAGCAGGATCCTCTATGACCCACCTCCCAGAATATTGGAAATAAAAGCAAAAATAAACAAATGGGATCTAATTAAAATTAAAAGCTTCTGCACAACAAAAGAAACTCTAAGCACAGTGAAAAGACAGCCTTCAGAATGGGAGAAAATAATAGCAAATGAAGCAACTGACAAACAACTAATCCCAAAAATATACAAGCAACTCCTGCAGCTCAATTCCATAAAAAT
The DNA here is from genome assembly GCF_003369695.1 of Bos indicus x Bos taurus. Classification (NCBI taxonomy): domain Eukaryota; kingdom Metazoa; phylum Chordata; class Mammalia; order Artiodactyla; family Bovidae; genus Bos; species Bos indicus x Bos taurus. Next base: position 83,289,149 of record NC_040077.1, on the reverse strand, counting down.
AAATGACCCAATCAAAAAATGGGCCAAAGAACTAAATAGACATTTCTCCAAAGAAGACATACAGATGGCTAACAAACACATGAAAAGATGCTCAACATCACTCATTATCAGAGAAATGCAAATCAAAACCACAATGAGGTGCCATTTCATGCCAGTCAGAATGGCTGCGATCCAAAGTCTACAAGCAATAAATGCTGGAGAGGGTGTGGAGAAAAGGGAACCCTCTTACACTGTTGGTGGGAATGCAAACTAGTACAGCCACTGTGGAGAACAGTGTGGAGATTCCTTAAAAAACTAGAAATAGAACTGCCATACGACCCAGCAATCCCACTGCTTGGCATACACACCAAGGAAATCAGAATTGAAAGAGACACGTGTACCCCAATATTCATCGCAGCACTGTTTATAATAGCCAGGACATGGAAGCAACCTAGATGTCCATCAGCAGATGAATGGATAAGAAAGCTGTGGTACATATACACAATGGAGCATTACTCTGCCATTAAAAAGAATACATTTGAGTCAGTTCTAATGAGGTGGATGAAACTGGAGCCTGTTATACAGAGTGAAGTAAGCCAGAAAGAAAAAACACCAATACAGTATGCTGCTGCTGCTGCTGCTGCTAAGTTGCTTCAGTCGTGTCCGACTCTGTGCGACCCCATAGATGGAAGCCCACCAGGCTCCCCAGTCCCTGGGATCCTCCAGGCAAGAACACTGGAGTGGGTTGCCATTTCCTTCTCCAATGTGTGAAAGTGAAAAGTGAAAGTGAAGTTGCTCAGTCGTGTCTGGCTCTTAGGGACCCCATGGACTGCAGCCTACTTATATGGAATTTAGAAAGATGGTAACGACAACCCTGTATGCGAGACAGCAAAAGAGACACAGATGTATAGAACAGTCTTTTGGACTCTGTGGGAGAGGGAGGGGAAGATGATATGGGAGAATAGAATTAAAACATATATAACATCTTATAAGAAATGAATCACCAGTCCAGGTTCGATGCAGGATACAGGAAGCTTGGGGCTGGTGCACTGGGATGACCCAGAGGGATGGTATGGGGAGGGAAGTGAGAGGGGAGTTCAGGATGGGAAACATGTATACACACATGGCGGATGCATGTTGATGTATGGCAAAACCAATACAATATTGTAAAGTAAAAAAATATATATATAAAAAATTTTAAAAAAAGATATTTTACTTTCTTCCTTGGCTGGGTCTGCATTAGTGTCATGGGTTTTCCCAAGTCTCCTTGGCTCCAATGTGAATGACAGTGACTTTGGTGATGTTCAGCACCTGAAGGTATTGGAAATGGTATTGGAGAATGTTTCTGTTGCACAGAGAGCAGTGAAGGTATCAATATGCCACGAGTGTCTCAATTTCTTCATTGCTTTGTTCTTTTCTACATATCTACCCAATTCTATGCAGGATATCAAAGTTAAATACATGTTAGGATAATGAATGTATGGCATAAAATATAGAACCATATTCTAAATGAGTTTTTTTTTTCACATATTACAAAGGAAAAATACTAAACCTGATTAATCTTTCCCATAGTGTTCTTTTACAGGAATTCTTACTTATATACTCTCAGTTTCTAAATTTCATATCTTATTTAAGATTTACGTATCTATGGAAATGTCTTCTTCTTCCAAACTTGAATATACAATCTCCATTCAACTCTTGGGAAAACCTAACACCTATCTGTATGGTTAATATGGGACCCAAATTCATCCTTACTTCCCTGGGGGACTTTTCCCTAACTTTGCAAATTTCTAACCAGTAGAAGATATCTGGGGCTTTAATTCAAAATTCTGTAGCCAACAGAGGAGTCCCTCAGTGGGCAATGGGCTGGACACTTCCAGGATACATGCTCTTTTTAGTTATTTCATCAGACAATACAGACATGCCTTTGTAATTTTCTCTGCACACACTCACCTAGCTTTTGAGGCTACCTGGCTTCTATGGAGTTAATACTCCCTTATTAGTCAGAACATCATCCTATTTTCAAACTGTGCTTTTTGACTGACAGAAGTTGGTTCATGCTGATCTATACACTCTTAAAAACCACTTCCTTGACGGTACCAAGACTTGACTAAGGTTTTCCATTTGCAAGTAGTCAATTGAATTCTTATTAAAGGCTCTCCTCTTCCCCAATCTAAAGAAAAGGAAAAGGAAGAATTTATATTGTTCCAATTATAATTTGAACTGATATACTGATTGCAAATATGAATTATGGACAAAGGAGCCAGTATCAGTTGTTTTTAAGGTGTCTTCTAACTTCTCTTTTCATTCTCATATCGAAAATTATTTTTTCTCTGACTTTATGCTATAAAGTCATAACGTTTATGACTTTCTAAAATGGCAACTGCTTATAGTGAAGTTCTAAAGGGAGAGCAGAGTGCTTAATCATGGAGAATTAAAAGTTGAGGGAAAGGTAGAGTCAGGTGGAAGCAAATAGTGTAGCTGATTTGACTGATGAAAGTTGAGCATGAATTTCCCGATAACCCATTGGGTTTAAAAAGTTGAATTTGAGTAATCTCTAGAATTTCCTAATGCCTTGCTTTAAATTTTCTTAATGTTCTTAATTTTATATTTGGGTTACATTTATCTTGTATTAGAAGCCCTCTGTGGAGAAGGCAATGGCACCCCACTCCAGTACTCTTGCCTGGAAAATCCCACGGACAGAGGAGCCTGGTGGGCTGCAGTCCATGGGGTCGCTAAGAGTGGGACACGACTGAGCAACTTGACTTTCACTTTTCACTTTCACGCATTGAAGAAGGAAATGGCAACCCACTCCAGTGTTCTTGCCTGGAGAATCCCAGGGACGGGGGAGCCTGGTAGGCTGCCATCTAAGGGGTCGCATAGAGTTGGACACGACTGAAGCAACTTAACAGCAGCAGCAGCAGAAGCACTCCAGTAAGAAATATTACATTTTTTGTGTGTTTTATGGTGTTTATTTTTTCCAATCATAAGATATCTAGAGGTCTTACAGTGAGAGTATCTTACCAGTCTCGGGTTACAGGGACAAATTCACTTATTTCTGTAGTATTACTTGGGTGACTGTAATGCAAACAAAACTTGAAGTAACAAAGTCTAAAAACAATATCTTTACATTTCAGCATTTATCATTTTCACATATGTGTATATGTTGCAACATGAGCATTTAGTAGGTATGAATTTAATGTATCACTGTAACACCCTAAAAGAAAGGAATATAAGTATAGAAATAAGCACCCAAGTAAGTTAATTCACTTATGAAAGAAGGAGATGATATCCATTTTATGGTTGAGTAATCTACCTTTCTGGATTCAAGCTGAAATCAAGCTGGATTCAAGATTGCCAGGAGAAATATCAGTAACCTCAGATATGCAGATGACATCACTCTTATGGCAGGAAGTAAAGAGGAACTAAAAAGCCTCTTGATGAAAGTGAAAGAGGAGAGTGAAAACTCTGGCTTAAAGCTGAACATTAAGAAAACTAAGATCATGGCATTTGGTCCCATCACTTCATGGGAAATAGATGGGGAAACAGTGGAAATAGTGTCAGACTTTATTTTCTTGGGCTCCAAAATCACTGCAGATGGTGACTGCAGCCATGAAATTAAAAGATGCTTACTCCTTGGAAGGAAAGTTATGACCAACCTAGATAGCATATTCAAAAGCAGAGACTTTACTTGGCCAACAAAGTCCATCTAGTCAAGGCTATGGTTTTTCCAATAGTCATGTATAGATGTGAGAGTTGGACTGTGAAGAAAGCTGAGCGCCGAAGAATTGATGCTTTTGAACTGTGGTGTTGGAGAAGACTCTTGAGAGTCTCTTGGACTGCAAAGAGATCCAACCAGTCCGTCCTAAAGGATATCAGTCCTGGGTGTTCATTGGAAGGACTGATGCTGAAGCTGAAACTCCAATACTTTGGCCACCTCATGCGAAGAGTTAACTCATTGGAAAAGACTCTGATGCTGGGAGGGATTGGGGGCAGGAGGAGAAGGGGACAACAGAGGATGAGATACCTGGATGGCAACACCGAGTCGATGGACATGAGTTTGAGTGAACTCTGGGAGTTGGTGATGGACAGGGAGGACTGGCATGCTGCAATTCATGGGGTCGCAAAGAGTCGGACAGGACTGATCGACTGAACTGAACTGAATCTGCCTTTCAATAAGGAGCCCAACCATCTCTTCAATTTTGACTATATTTTATATATTTCTAAGACAAAATTTACAGTGTAAGAAATTATACTGGAACTATTTTCACTTATAAGTACAGAAGAAATAAGGCATAATTTACCTTTTGGAGATTTTAAACATTTGTGAACACCAGAGTTATACAGATGGTCTTAATATGTCGATATGTTATCATTAAACATATATTATTTTGACAAGATGAAATACATATCTACAACATTGCATATAAACTTGAGGGTTTTAAAAGTTTCATTATTATAAAATTATTACTTCTTAAAAGCTGTAAAAATTATATTTGGAATTTGGGAGACAAATAACTGAATGGTAAGTGAAAATTTACTCAATACAATTAGGTTAATGCCAAATAAGGTAGAAAAAAAATAAATAATGTATATATAATATTAAAGAATTACATGCATAAGTAATATATATATATATATATGCCTGGAGAAATATCAATAACCTCAGATATGCAGATGACACCACCCTTATGGTAGAAAGTGAAGGGGAACTAAAAAGCCTCTTGATGAAAGTGAAAGTGGAGAGTGAAAAAGTTGCCTTAAAGCTCAACATTCAGAAATCGAAGATCATGGCATCCAGTCCCATCACTTCATGGGAAGTAGATGGAGAAACAATGGAAACAGTGTCAGACTTTATTTTTGGGGGCTCCAAAATCACTGTAGATGGTGACTGCAGCCATGAAATCAAAAGATGCTTACTACTTGGAAGGAAAGTTATGACCAACCTAGATAGCATATTCAAAAGCAGAGACATTACTTTGCCAACAAAGGTTCATCTAGTCAAGGCTATGGTTTTTCCTGTGGTCATGTATGGATGTGAGAGTTGGACTGTGAAGAAAGCTGAGTGCCGAAGAATTGATGCTTTTGAACTGTGGTGTTGGAGAAGACTCTTGAGAGTCCCTTGGACTGCGAGGAGATCCAACCATTCCATTCTGAAGGAGATCAGCCCTGGGATTTCTTTGGAAGGAATGATGCTAAAGCTAAACTCCAGTACTTTGGCCACCTCATGGGAAGAATTGACTCATTGGAAAAGACTCTGATGCTGGGAGGGATTGGGGGCGGGAGGAGAAGGGGATGGCAGAGGATGAGATGGCTGGATGGCATCACTGGCTCGATGGACGTGAGTCTGAGTGAACTTTGGGAGTTGGTAATGGACAGGGAGGCCTGGCGTGCTGCGATTCATGGGGTGGCAAAGAGTCAGGCACGACTGAGCGACTGAACTGAACTGATATAATTTAAAATTTATTGGCAAATTTTAAAAGTGTTTCTTAATCATTGACATTTAATTTAAAATAGTGAAGTTATGTAAAGTCTGGTTCTACCATTAGTGTTAAAAAATGAGATTTAGATTCTTAGAGAACTAAATTTCAGTAAAAGCTCTGACACTTTGCTCTTTTGAACAGTTTCTTAATCTCTGAAAACCTTAATTTAATTACTTCAAAATAGGTTTTGTTCCTAGCTTGTGGGATTGTGGTGAAGATGAAATGACACGGTAGAATGCCTAGCCAGGGGCATTTTAATGGCTTGATAACAATGTAATAAATGATAGGTATTACTCTGAGCTACTGCAATGGCTCTGATCAGTTCTTGATATGTTTATATAGGAATGATAATTGCACAGATGCATTTTAAAATATGTATTTTAAGGAGAGCACAAAATCTCTTTGTGTTAATTAGTAGATTTGTTTCATAACATTTATTTCATTGTATTACACATTTTATTACAATTGTGATTTTTGAAAATATTCCAAATTTCCTTTAATATCTAAAAAAGTTATGATTGATATATATTCTGATTATGAAGAGACAGTTTTCATTGACTACATTGTGAAGATTAAATATGATTAATTAGTTTAGACATCACTTTAAAAAATTCACTTTCAATAATCAATAGTTCTATTTTCTACCTCCTGGCTTAACTTTAGTGTTGGTAACTTTGTTATAGCAAGAATTTGAGTAATTTTTGGTAAATATTCTAGTCCAGGATTATAAAATGCTTATTCTTTCTCTGTATCCTAACAAGGCAGTTTTGGAGGTTTCTGCTAAATTTAACAAGTTTTGACTGCATGCAAATTCAACATTATGTTTATATATCAATTAAATATTCTTGTTCTTCCAATTTTGTCAATGATTAGACCAAAAATCTCAATGTAATTCAAGAGTTTAGCTAAATTTATGACATATTTTTGCATTATAAAAATAAGTAATTATTTTTATTTATCTCTGGGATAAAACTAGAGTTCTGTGATGTAAGAGGTAGATTTACAGCACATCACACTCAAGAACTGAGATCACATTATCAAAACACAATGAAATGAATGGCATCAGACCCTTTTATGGTTGTTATATTAGAAAACAGTTAAGGAACGTACATGAAAGAAATTCTGAGAATCACTTCCACTTCTGTTTTCTGCAAAAGCTAATGTACCTAAAAGTGTCATAAAGTAAAAAGATCTCCTGAGAAGGCTTCTGATGTTATTCCCTCAAGAAGTTTGGTGACTGTGGACTATTTAAAGTTGGAGGGATAGTTTGGCTAGGATGGAAGCTGTCACTCTGTCCATTTAAATCCTCTATAACAAGAAGAAATTTTAAATCCCTTCTCACATGTGAGTTTTGGGTTGAATGCTCTCACCCACATGAAAGCCCCTTTGTCAAACTCTGCAGTACTTTCAAGACATACTGCAGTTCAGGTCCTGAGTGCCCAGGGCTGTCTCCATAAATCAGAGCTCCTAATCCTCCTATATCCTTTTGTGAGTGACTGGGAAGACCAACCAGGGAAATTTCCTATTTCCTGTTTTGACTTCCAGGGGAAAATTCTATTGCTGCTTAACTTGAGTAAGATTATTCTAGCATGTATTTCTGACTCATTCCTCTGTTTTTGCTCAGCATCTGTATGAAAGGTCCTCTCTTCCAATCAGTACAGATATTAGACTTTAGAGCTTTCCCAACCCCTAGATTTTCCCCCTATTCTTCCTCTTCCAGGGGTTTTATGGGTTCTTCTTTTAGACTCAGTAGAATTGAGCTGGTGTTCCACTTTTCTCATCACCCCCTACCAAAAAGAGACAGCCACAGGTTCCCCTACTGAGTCTTCTTTCCATTTAAGTTTCTTCAGTAACTAGTTCTCCTTCTCCTGCAACCAAACTACCAATTCAACTAACCAACCAAATAAAACATGTTAGGCATGATGTTTCACTACTTCCTTTCCATTTGAAATATGTTCATTCAAACAATAATTTGTATGTGTTGATATCCTGTCCAGATTTTAAATTTCTTAAAGACAAAAACCAAACTATATCGTTATGTATTTTCTTTGTTGACTCCTAAATATTTGTTGAAAGAAAAAAATAAGTGTAAAGAAAGCACTCTTTTATGTTTGTTTTTTTTTTTTTTTAATGAAAATGCAAAGCCTGTGTAGACTGAGGTACAAAAGTTATATAAAACTGAAGATCCTACTGTATAACACAAAGAAGTATATGCAATGTCCTGGAATAAATGATTATGGAAAATAATATAAAAAAGAATGTAAACTTCTTGAGTCACTTTGCTTTACAACAGGAATTAACACAACATTGTAAATCAACCACACTTTCAATAATAATAATAATAACAAAAACTTAAGGAATGAGAGCAAACAACAGATGAGGTCTGTATCCTTAAAACTTATTGAATTCTTCTTGAACTGTGAATCTGGAAGAATATGTAAATACACTATGCTTTGAGAAACTAAAATAAAAGACTGTTATATTGTATATGATACAATGAGAAAATTTCACCCTCAATCTTCGAGTAAAATATTTGCTTTCTACTTTTAATCTCTCACCCTAAACAAAACTTTTCTTGAATTATTTAAATTTCAGTATGAAGAAGGCAAAATTCTCTTTTTATCATGATCATATATCCTCCCTCTATACCTCAGAGGAGACAAGTTTGTTTTTTTTTTTAACATATAAAGATGTCTGAGTCCTCAAAATGTTCTTTGTGTCTCTGGTTTCTTAATTTCTAAAGTGCTTTTTACAAAATAAAGACACTCTGTTACTTAGCAATAACACTGATGCTAACCATAACAGGAAGTAGTTGAGAACTGAAAAGCATTCGGGATAATGTCATAAAAATTAGCATGCTAAGCATTTATTTTTACTAGCCTACTGATTAAGGCTTGTAGAGTAATTCAATGATACTCTTCAGCATTAAATTAAGACTAATAATAAAAAGGCAAATTGAAAAGAAAAAGAAAAAATACTAACAGTGTTTGATTGGTATGCTTTCTTAAATATAAGCAGTTCATTGCCAAGAAGGAGTACTAAAAATCTTACCATTTGTGCTGGTAGAGTAAGAAACCTGATTTATATACAGTTAAACAAATTTCAGTTTAAAATAAGTATATCAGCAATTTGCATATTTGCATGGAAATGGTAACCCACTCTAGTACTCTTGCCTGGAAAATCCCATGGACAGAGGAGCCTGGTAGACTGCAGTCCATGGGGAAACAAAGAGTCGGACACAGTTGAGTGACTTCATTATTTTTTATGACATGAGTAGAAAAAATAAAAGAAAAATTCTGTGTTTATATCTGATGCTGTAGCAGCATCTGCTGTTACTGCTGCTGCTATGTTTATAGAATACACTTCTGATATCTATGTGCTTCTGGGCATTTATTTTATTTTTAAGAAAATTATTTGGCTACTCTCCATTCCTACTGCATATGATTCTTAAATAAGTTGTATTTATTTATATTTAAGGACTTTTAGTATATACTATGGAGAAGGCAATGGCACCCCACTCCAGTACTCTTGCCTGGAAAATCCCATGGAAGGAGGAGCCTGGAAGGCTGCAGTCCATGGGCTCCCTGAGGGTCGGACACGACTGAGCGACCTCACTTTCACTTTTCATTTTCATGCATTGGAGAAGGAAATGGCAACCACTCCAGTATTCCTGCCTTGAGAATCCCAGGGATGGGGGAGCCTGCTGGGCTGCCTTCTATGGAGTCACACAGAGTCGGACACGACTGAAGTGACTTAGCAGCAGCAGCAGCAGTATATACTATGGAGAAGGCAATGGCACCCCACTCCAGTACCCTTGCCTGGAAAATCCCATGGATGGAGGAGCCTAGTAGGCTGCAGTGCATGGGGTCGCTAAGAGTCGGACACTACTGAGTGACTTCACTTTCACTTTTCACTTTCCTGCATTGGAGGAAATGGCAACCCACTCCAGTGTTCTTGCCTGGAGAATCCCAGGGATGGGGGAGCCTGGTGGGCTGCCGTCTATGGGGTCGCATAGAGTCAGACATGACTGAAGTGACTTAGCAGCAGCAGCAGTGTATACTATTCCTCATAAAAATTATTTATCTTTTATGAAAAAAGATGTAATTATAATTTACTGGTCATATTTAGTTGATAGTTTCAATTTTATTTATGGTTCTTTCTCAAAAAATTATATATTAAAATACCTTCTATAATAAATATAGGTTGATTTTGATACTTGTTTCATATTCTTGGAAATTCTTGAAGGGTAAGAGTGATTATGGGGACTATGTTTAACCTACTTGTAATATATTTCAAGGCCAAGGACTAAGTACCCCCAGCAAATATAAACTTTAATTGTATTTATTAAAAAAAAATCCTAATGAGACTCTCAGTTTCAGCCAAGGATTTAACATCTCTCAGTTTTTACTTCCATGTGTGTGTCTTTTTCAGTCTTTGGTAGTTATCTCTCTACGCATATATGACCTTGCTTGCCTTTGAGCACTGCTTAAATCGCACCTTCTTTGTGAAGCTCTTACTGATCAACTCTATTCATCTTCAGTCAATTCATTCACTTAAGCATTTCATTAGCACTTATGCATGTAATAAGACCATTGAATAATTTCCTCCATGCTTCTTGTAAACAAGCAAATAAACAGCAAATGGAGCCGTTACTTTGATTCAATTCCCAAATCTTCTACCTACTGACCCTTGACTCATTTTTTTTTCTCTGTAAGATAGGACAACAGTTAGTATCTTTGATGTTGTAATTATATTTCATTAAAATATAAAGCTTGAGTTGGAGGATCCCATATTGAGTACATCATACATGTTTCATCAATTCTGGCTTTATTTGCCTATCTCACATCCTAAAGGATATCTATGTTGACATGAAAAGTAAAATTTAAAGATAAATAATTTATAACTAAAATAATTTATAACTAAAATAATTTATAACTTTAATTTTAACTATTTATAAAATAATTTTATAGCATTTGAATGCTTAGACATTTATTTTAATCACTAGTTAGTGAATTTACTAACTCAACTGATTTGAAACGAGGACATAGCTTAAAACTCATTAAAACTCAACTCCTCTTTTATAAGTTACTGTTAGGTAACTCTGTACTCAGCTTTAATCAAGGAACTCTTGTCTGGGGTAAAGCATATCTTTTCAACACTTGCTCTTGAACTCAAATATATTAATATCCTAGTCAGTGTAGTGTCAAGTACTAATTTTATAATGCGTGAACATGAAGACTAGATGGTCAAAATATCAATTCAATTTAATATGATAATTATTAATTAAACACCCTTCATCTGTGAGACCCTGAGGGGGATTCACAGATAGTCAAAGAATGTCCTCTTTTATGAAAGGTGTATAACATATTGAGGGAGATGAACACATAAATAACCATAACGCATCAGTAATAAACATATAAATAATCTTCTCAGGCTCATGCTGTCTGCTGAATATGCTGAAACTGGGAACAATTTTTAATATCTAGAATTGACTCAAACTCCTATTCAGTGTTTAAGTATACCATTTCTTTAAGGTTTCTGTTGTTTTATTTTTATATTTTATTTTTATTTTTATACTTTACAGATGTTGCAATGATAACATATCATAAATGTTACATATATGATATATATCATTACAATGATATTTTATTACCATTATAATGCAAAATTTTATATTATAAACTATTATTATATTATAATGCTTCAGTTCATTTGCTCAGTCATGTCCGACTCTTTGTGACCCCATGGATTGCAACACGCCAGACCTCCCTGTCCATCACCAACTCCTGGAGTTCACCTAAAGTCATGTCCAACAAGTTGGTGATGCCATCCAACCATCTCATCCTCTGTTGTCCCCTTCTTTTCTTGCCCTCAATCTTTCCCAGCATTGGGGTCTTTTCAAATGAGTCAGCTCTTCTCATCAGTGGCCAAAGTATTGGAATTTCAGCTTCAACGTCAACCCTTCCAGTGAACACTCAGGACTGATCTCCTTTAGGATTGACTGGTTGGATCTCAGGAATTATAATAAATAATTCATGTTTATTATTACTACTTATACAAGTGAAGTCGCTCAGTCATGTCTGACTCTTTGTGACTCCATTGACTCCTTGTCAGAGTCCAAGCCAAGCTCCTCCATCATGGGATTTTCCAGGCAAGAATACTGGAGTGGATTTCCATTTCCTTCTCCATGGGATTTTTCTGACCCAGGGATTGAACCCAGGTCTCCCACACTGCAGGCAAACTCTTTACCATCTGAGTAACCATGGAAGCTCCCAACTTATACAATGAACATGAAAAATAGGTATCATTATCTCTATTATTATTTTGCAGAAGAGTATACAGAGACTCAGAAAAGTTAAATGACTAATGACTTACTTAAACCCTCAAAGCTCTCAGATAGGGAGGTTTCAATCCTACCTGTGTACCTCTGAGGCTTATACAAAGCATGATATGCGACAGAGTCTCTAAAATGTGGAGTATGAGGCTGCATGTTGTAAGGGGAAATCAGTTTAGAGTCATCCAGTTTTATGTTCAAATTTATGGTTTGCCTTTTCCTATTGCACAGTTACTTGATTTCTTTGAATCTTGTTTTCATAATCTGTAAAATGGGGTTAATTGGAAGAAGCAAGTTGATTAATGTTTTTGGAACTAGATGAAAGCAAGATGTATAAAGGAATCTACAGTGTTTGAGGAATTTTAAGTTGCTTTGTTTGGAAAATGGATAAAACATATTAAAGAGCATTCTTTCCACTAAGTACAGCTAACCCCCCTGGACATTTTATATAAATCATACCTAAAGAAACACTGAAAGGTATATAGAGAAGGAAGACTGGCTAGGAACATTAGGAACTCAAAAAATATTATACTGGAAAGTTCTTTCAGTGTTTTTTCTCCCATATTTCTTTGATATAGAACTGAAGAAGCTGACAGTACAGAAATATAAGAACCTCAACTACTGCATTTTCAGCCAAAAGCTATGGCCAAAAAGATAAATCTCTTAGACAGTACTTTTCCTATTCCAGCCAAACACTATAGAAAAAATGTGGCCACACTCCCACCCATGCTAGCAAAGACCAAGTGGGCAACTTATATTTTACTCTCTAAAGTCTGTAATAAGGGTCTTCAATATAACTGCTGGGGTGGTCTTATAGAGACCAATGAGGGAGCCTGGATTTCCACCCTGACCCAGGAGTAATGAGAACCCTTTTTCCTTCTTACTAGGCTGATATCACAGGAGGTCTAGTACAGAGTCAGAATTTCCATCCTATTAGTGGTAATGAGGCTATCCCACTGAGACCACATAGGGAGCCAAACTCCAACTTCCATCCAGCAATAATGAGTATTCCCAAAGTGTTGGAGGCTGAGTGAGGAATCTGAACTTCTGAGTTTGTGGCTATAACTAGGTAGTGTCACCCCTCCTACTGGAGCAATTTTAGATAAAGTCAGCTGAACATTTAAATATTATCCAGAATCTCCAAACATATTATGAATATCTCTTCAACTAAACATCATTTATCATACCAAGAGCAGGGAGATCTCAAACTGAGGGAAAAAAAGGAAATCAGTAGATGTTACCATGAGAAGACAGAGATGTGGCTCCAAATATTAAAAGGCAACATGTTCATATCAGTCGATGCAAGAAAGTGACAAAATTCAAAATCAATTCTTGATAAAACCCTCAATAAAAGAGAAATAAAAGGGAAAGTCCTCATTCTGATAAAGAAGATCAACAAATAAAAAGAGGAAGTAAAACAAATCCTGAACCCTACATCAAGTATTATACTTAATGGTTAAAAGACCATGAATGTTTTCACCTTAATATCAAAATTAAGCCATGTATTTCTTTCTCGATTTTTATTGAAGAACAAGTCATCTATTTCTGCTGTCACTAATCTTATTCAGTATTTTGCTGAAAGTTATAGATAGTATTTACAACAAGCCAAGAAAAAGAAATAAAGGGCATAGAAGATCAGAAATGAAGAGAATTGGCCCTATTTGGATAATATAATTACCTTCATTAAAAAGAAATACCAAAGAGTCTACTGAAAAAAATCTTTTTGAGCTAATAAACAAGTACAGCAGGATCACTGGATATGATACACATATAAAAATCACTTATATTTTATATAATATTAATTATCTCAGGGACACAGTCATTAAAAATAAAGTTACTTAAATTGCACAAAAGTAAAATACTTAGGCTTGAATTTATCAAAATATATATGAGATTTGTATTTGAAAACTACACAAGATGATGAAAGATATAAAAGAAGTTCTAAATAAATGAATAGAGATACTATGTTTATGGATTGAAAGATAATAATAAAGATGACCACTCTCCCCAAATTGATATATAGGTTCAACCAATCCTTATTGAAATAGTTAATTTTATGTGTCAACTTGACTGACCATGGAGTGCCCAGATACTTGTTTATTATTCTGGGTGTTTTTGGATGAAATTACAATTGGACTAGGAGACTGAACAGATTGCTTTTCCCAGTGTGGGTGGACTTCATCAAGTCCATTGAAGCCTTGACTAGAATAGGCTGGTAAGAAAGAATTTGCTAGCTCGCCCTCTTTCTCTTTCTTTGGTGTCTTTGAGCTAGGACATTGCTCTTCTTTTGCCTTTGGACTTGAACTGGAACTTGGACCATCAGCTTTCCTAGGTTTCCAGCTTGCTTTCTGCAGATCTTGGGACTTCTCAGCCTTTTAATCACATGAACCAATTCTCTACACACACACACACCCCACCCCATCCCACACACTGTTCTCTGGAGAACACATATCAAAATATAGACAATAATTTTCTAAAATTTATATCAAAATAAAAGGAACTATAATAGTTAAGACAAATTTGAAAAGGATAAATTGGGAGAAAAATTTGTTTTCAAGACTTATTATATTGCTACAGTAATCAAAACTGTGTTGTACTGGCCAAGAGATAGACACAAAGATCAGTGGAACAGACTAGAAAATCTAGAATTAGATTCATACAAATATATTCAACTGACTATTAACAAAAGTGTTAGTTGCCCAGTCATGTCTGACTCTTTGCTATCCCATGGACTGGAGCCTGCCAGTCTCCTCTAACCATGGAATTCTCCAGACACTAATACTGGAGTGGGTTGCCATTGCCTTCTCGAAGAGATCTTCCTGACCCAGGGACCGATCCCAGGTCTCCTGGCAGATTCTTTACACTTTTAGTCACCAGGGAAGCCCGACTTGTATGATTCCATTTATATAACGTTCTGGAAATGACAACATTGTAAAAATGAATAAGAGGACAGTAGTTGCCAGGATTAAGGGGTAGTGGAGTTGGAAGAGGCTGTGTGGGGCTGTGAAAAGGCAACATGAGAGATCCTAGTATCAGTGGAAATGTTCTGTATCTTCACTATCACTGTCAATATCTTAGTTGTAAAAAAAATAAACAAATAAAATATCTTAGTTGTGACATTTGTTTTAGAAACATATTACCACTGTGGAAAACTGACAAAGACTAGAAGTTATCTCTCTGTACTGTTTCTTATAACTGCATGTGAACCTATAGTTATCCCAAAATAAAAACCTTCATTAAAAAGCATAAGGTAGAGAATTATAGTAAATAAAACTATCATTGTCATATGTAAAATGTATTAAAAGTCGCTCAATCATGTCCAACTCTTTGTGACCCCATGGACTGTACACCACCAGGCAACTCGTTCCCCATGAGATTTTCCAGGCAAGAATACTAGAGTGGATTGCCATTTATAAAACTATATAAGCAATGCACATAGAGCCAGATTAGGAACCATTTTAAATGCAGTACTTGAAGATGTATAGACTTTGGACTTGCCTTAGAGTTGAGGAGGAATCATCAAAATAATCTAAATACAAAATATTTATAATTTGGAAATTTATTCCTTTTTTCTATACTAAGGTTACATAGGAATAATATTATAATTTTTAGGAAATGATTATTTCAGTTTAGTTGAAGGAAATAAAATATCAATAGAAAAAGAAAGATGTTTTTCAGAAGTAGCAGAGTCAAAATATTTAGCCTGACTGGAAGCTTAATTGGTAGGGAAGGGTGTTGAGAATGTAAAAATCAAACCTGACTTTATAATTTCTAGCCTTAGTGGCTGGATGAGTAGTAATACCACTAACAGAAATAGACAAAGCAGGCAGAGCAGCAGACTTGTGAAGGAAGGCATGAATGATGGAGGTAGTAGAGATTTGATCATAGATTTTAATTTGAGGTACATTAAATTTAAGGTATTTGTGGAATATTCAAATGAGATTCATATTAGACTTAGGGAAGTATGAGTTTGTAATTCTGGGATGTTTAACCTATAAACAGCTTTGGTAGGCATTGACATATAAGGTATGAATTGAAACCATGGAGTGGAAGAGAAATTGTCAAGAAATAAAGCAAACTTATATGTAAGTTTCAAGATTCAAAGAATAGTAGAAGAAAGGGGGAACCTTCAAGAGAAATTCATGAAAATGTATCAGAGATATAGAATGATAACCAAAATAGCATAGTTTTCTGGAAGCCAAAAGAGGAACTAAGAAGAAAATAATCATGAATACTATATTCTGATTACCACTTTGAAACTCTACCTTTAAATTTGCAAGTAGGAGATAATTTATGAACTTTTGTGTGCCATTCAAAGTTAATGGTATGAATGAAAACCATATCTCAATTGCAGTGAACACAAGGAGTTGGAAATAAGCAAAAAGAGGAAAAGAGGAGGAAATACAGTTGTTAGAGATGAAAGTAGAGAATGGGAAAGAATAGGAATACAACAGTAGGAGAGAAGATAGAAGATAATTTAACTGCTTTGTTTGTGTATCAGACTCGGTGAAGAATCTGCCTATGTATAATGCAGGAGACTTGGGCTTGATCCCTGGGCAAGGAAGATCCCCTAAAGAAGGGAATGTCAACCCACTCCAGAATTCTTGCCTGGGAAATGCTATGGACAGAGGAGCCTGCAGGGCCACAGTCCATGAGGTCACAAAAGAGTCAGACATGAGCTAGCAACTAACACTTCACACTTCAAAGATTTAAGAGAGAAATTCTTTAGAGAAAGTGAATAAAGGATTGGAGGCTAGAATGATCATAAATCTACCAGCTTATTTATAGAACATACCCATTTTAGCCATGAACTTTAAAATGACCTTTTTTTGCAGTAGCTGCTGCTGCTGCTAAGTCACGTCAGTTGTGTCCGACTCTGTGAGACCCCATAGACGGAAGCCCACCAGGATCGCCTGTCCCTGGGATTCTCCAAGCAAGCACATTGGAGTGGGTTGCCATTTCCTTCTCCAATGCATGAAAGTGAAAAGTGAAAGTGAAGTCACCCAGTCCTGTCCGACCCTCAGCGACCCCATGGACTGTAGCCCACCAAGCTCCCCCTCCCATAGGATTTTCCAGGCAAGAGTACTGGAATGGGGTGCCATTGCCTTTTCCGTTTTTGCAGTAGATTTGAATATAAAAACAATAGGCTTACAAGGCATGGTAGGCGGTTGATGAGAGTTTTCATTCTTGAAAGCACATTGAGAACCGGCTGTTGGTTGTAGGTAAACCATTTTAAAACAGTTAAAAAATATAAGGGATAATGCTAAGTTTCTGTGCTTCAAACCATGAGAATTCCCCAAGTATTTTATCTAAGAAAATGACTTACCTTTCAGATGTAGAATTACCAGCTGCCATGCAGTTTTTCTTTATGATGTATTTTGTCAGTGAATTAAAGAAAGCAATGTGAATTGTGCAATTGTTTATTGTAATGATTATTCAATATGTAGAAGATGATGAAGGGAAGTCCTGATGTTTTACTACATATTTCACTTATGTGGTAAATAGTGAGCTGGTTCAAAACTCTGTTACTCTAATTTCTATATAATGCTGTTATTATAAACCCCAACACTTACAAGACACCATGTCCCTAGATATGGGTTTAAAAGTAACTTGGACCACTACACAGCATCATTTTCAACATTATATGTACTTTTACATTAAGGGTGTGGGGCTCTCATACTGCTTGAGTTCACATCCTGGTTTTGCTGCTTAACATGTATGATTGAGGCAAGTCACTGAATCTCTCTGTGCCTCAAATTTGAAACAACTCCTAAGACATAGTTTTGAGACAAATTAGGAAAGCCTCAGCTAATACTTTTAAAGCACTTAAAATGCTGTCTGCCATTGATTTTATAGATGATAGTCATTTCCAAGTTGTATGTTCAGTGTCTTACTCTAATAGAAAACATTTTTTAATATTTTAACTGGATAACAAATAAGTGATTTCAGAAAGCAAAGTATCTCAAAGAATAAAAATGTAGTTTCATGTACTTTTCTAAGTATATGAAATGGAAAAATATGAATTCATATAATGCTTTGCCAAGAAATCTAATTGACCTTTCAGTAAGAGAAGAAGGTAAATTGTCAGCTGGAATTTTTATTGACTTGAACATTTTCCCTTCAGTTATGTGGTATAGCTACAGATAACTAGAATGCTTTTACTTCTTCTGTCCTACATCTTTAAAATTTGAAAATACAGAATTATTTAAAATTTTTTAGCTTACAAGTGATTTTTCTGAGCCATTCAAATCATAAAACAAGGATTTCAGACCATTTTGTATGGACTTCACACAGAAAATCCCTACCGTACTTTGCAACAGGAAAACAGAATTTCTAGTGTCAGGAATGACAGAATGCTGTTTGGACTGGGAAACCCTGTGGGTCATTTTATTTTCATTTGCTAGTGAAGCAGAAAAATCAACATGTTTTGTGTCAGAATACAATGAGAAGTACTCCTTGGCAGTTTGATTTTTAGCCATTGGTGTGGGGGGAACATCGAAAGCAAGCTGTCAAGGTGTAACTTCACGTAGAGAAGTCTGGTTTAAAGCAGACAGGTAGTCTGCATCTTGATATTATCAGAAATAGAAAGGGCCCTTTAACTTGAACCAGATGCCGTAGGGAATTATCGCTCCTATAAAATCTGATGCTCTGATGGTTGGTCGTCAAGTCTGAAATGAAATGTCTTAAAGTCTTCCTTTTGAACCTTTCTACCTTGCTTACACTTTATCAAGAGAGAAAAAGGAAACTAGTAAAGGGAAAAGAAGAGCCGTGCTGGACTTTTGCAATGAAGTAGAGAATAATTCTTCAATTAATAATTTAATAGTAATATGACATTTTTTAAATTTAATGAGTTGAATTTTTTAGACCTGTGAATAATGTTTTTCA
This sequence comes from Bos indicus x Bos taurus, assembly GCF_003369695.1. NCBI lineage: Eukaryota > Metazoa > Chordata > Mammalia > Artiodactyla > Bovidae > Bos > Bos indicus x Bos taurus. The sequence continues at coordinate 83,270,468 of NC_040077.1, read as the reverse complement.
TTTATATTTTGCTAAATAAGAGGATAATCATGATAATTTAAATAGATTGTTTAAATGATAAATTCAAACACTTTATCTTTTATGCTATTTTGTGTTATTTATGTATATTTTTGCAAATTGAAATTGTTCATTACAAAATGACAGATGGTAATTGAATATAAAATAACCCACAGTGGAAATGTTGCAAAATTAAATTAAAGTTTTTATCCATCATTGCTGAAAATCCCTCTACCCAGCATTAACCACAAGAAATGCTTGATGTGTACACCTTAATGAACAAACATGAAATACATACATACATGTGTACACATACATATAAGCAGAAAAATCAGATGTTGTGGTGGGGAAAATTGATATCAATCTAAACAGATTGTCACGTGAACTGTTATTTAAGACTTGAGTACACTGTATGCTAACATATGTTAGATTATTAATATCTTTATGATATATCATTTGTCAGTTACCTTGATTATAGTACATTTTGTTATATAGATGTCTCTGCTATACACAAATATTTTGTTCTATTGTAACTTCTAGGTTTTCCTATTATAGTTAAAAGTCTCCTCTATTCTTCAGTTCAGTTCAGTCACTCAGTCGTGTCCTAATCTTTGTCCACAGCAAGCCAGGCTTCCCTGTCCATCACCAACTCCCGGAGTTTATCCAAACTCATGCCCATTGAGTCGGTGATGCCATCTAACCATCTCATCCTCTGTCGTCCCCTTCTCTTCCTGCCTTCAATCTTTCCTAACATCAGGGTCTTTTCAAATGAGTCAACTCTTGGCATAATGTGGCCAAAGTATTGGAGTTTCAGCTTCAACATCAGTCCTTCCAATGAACACCCAGGACTGATGTCCTTTAGGATGGACTAGTTGGATTTCCTTGCAGTCCAAGGGACTTTCAAGAGTCTTTTCCAACACCACAGTTCAAAAGTATCAATTTTTCTGGGCCCAGCTTTCTTTATAGTCCAACTCTCACATCCATACATGACTACTGGACAAACCATAGCCTTGACTAGATGGACCTTTGTTGTCAAAGTAATGTCTCTGCTTTTTAATATGCTTTCTAGGTTGGTCATAACTTTCCTTCCAAGGAGTAAGCATCTTTTAATTTCATGGCTGCAATCAACATCTGCAGTGATTTTGGAGCTCCCCAAATAAAGTCAGCCACTGTTTCCACTATTTCCCCATCTATTTTCCATGAAGTGATGGGACCAAATGCCATGATCTGAGTTTTCTGAATGTTGAGCTTTAAGCCAACTTTTTCACTTTTCTGTTTCACTTTCATCAAGAGGGTCTTTAGTTCTTCTTCACTTTCTGCCATAAGGCTGGTATCATCTGCATATCTGAGGTTATTGATATTTCTCCTCTATTCTTAAATATAATCAAATGACTTTTACCAAATTAAAAATAAGCCTATCATCTTTCATCTTTAAGATATCCCAACATGAAGAAGTACCTTTCAAAATTATCATATGCTCCAAGATGCATTTATTATTGTATCATAACTATATAATTCTTGTATCCATAGCTTTGTATGTGTATGTGTGTGTTTGTATGTCTGTTTATGCACAATAGGTATGGATAGCCCCTTACCATTTTTTTCTTATTAATTTTTTGGGCTATTTTATACATTTATATTTCTGGTTATAATTAGTTTGTTAATTTCTACCCAAAGGTAGACTGTCTTGAATTTACTGAGTGATTTTTTTAAATTTATATATTCACAATATTCAGTACATTCATATAAAGTGAAAGTGAAGTTGCTCAGTCTTATCTGACTCTTTGCAACCCCATGGACTGTAGCCCACCAGGCTCCTCCATCCATGGAATTTTCCAGGCAAGAATACTGGAGTGGGTTGCCATTTCCTTCTCCAACATTCATATAAAATGACATACAAAATCATCTGATAGATATTTAAAAGTTTGTAGGTATTTTTAGTAAATATTTTTGGTCTTTTGTTAAGGTTACTATTATTGTATTATTATACAATTTTATATATTTGTATGCTTTTATTTGTGTGGTTATTCCAGAAATTATCAGTTTATTAACAAATATTTTCTAATTAGATAACATACTATCTTTAATCAATGTTTTTCTTCTTTCCCAACACACACACACACACACACACATATATATGTATATATATACACATATGTATGTGTATGCATTTTTTTCCTTTAATCCATTGGCACAATGTTAAAAAATAATTATTATTGCATATATTCTTCCTAATTATTGACTTCAAGGGAGATTCTAGTATGCTAAAATGAAATATGTAAATTTCTGGCATCTACATTTTATCATGTTAAAGAAAATTTTCTCTTGGCTAGAAGTAGGATCTCTAGCCAAGCTCACACCATATCAGCTACTTATGTGTATGAGACTTGGGCAAGTTATCCAACTTATGCCTCAATTTTCTCTTCTGTAAATGGAATAGAATCATATTTATCACTTCAGATTTTGGTGAGATTGAGTTCATAAATGTAAAGTTAGAACATTACCTGCCTCAGAATAATATACAGAATATGTTAATATATTAGCTATTTGTTTATAAAATATTTCCCTTCATCAACCAATAAGGTTACAAGTTGTTTTTATTTCTTTGACTCATTTGTATAATGTAGTACATTGGAAGATATCATAGTTCAATAACTCACGTGTTTGGGGTATTATGCCCTAGAAATTAATTCATTATTATTTTAATTTGAACTGATGTGCTAGTATTTTTAAGATATTTTACATCAATATTCATGAATAAGAAGATAGATAACTTCCTCTTTTATATATATATATATACATTTAAAGTTTATATAGAGGAAGTTAAGGCTTTGCTTTTAAAATTAAAAAACAAACAAACAAAAAAAACAAAAAAACTTTACACTTGAACTAAAGAAAAAGTTGGGAGCTAGGACCCAAGTTCATGTTGGTCTCAGGAAATCTCTCATGATCTAACAACTAAATATGAAAGATACAAATAATGAAAGTATGAAATGAAATATTGAAAATATTGTAATACAGCATTAAAGGAGATTGTAGCTAGACTTTAACCCATTTGAGCTTAAATATTTTGTTTACTCATGTTTGTTGCTCCAAAAAATAGCACACACTTGACACATAGTAGGAATTTCATCAATGTTGTCTATGGAATTAATGATTAAACAATTGGATCAGCAATTTAAAAAGTGATATGTACCCTGGGTCTCACCAGGTGGCTCAGTGATAAAGAATTCACCTGGCAATGCAGGAGATGTGGGTTTTATCCCTGGGTTGGAAAGGTCCCCTGGAAAAGGAAGTGGAAACCCATTCCAGTACTCTTGCCTCATGGGGTCACAAAAGAGTCCAGCATGACTTAGCAACTTAACAACATGAACATTGGGTATCAGGCAAGACTTCATGAAACAGAAAGTAGAAAGAATTTTATGTGGACTTAGTCAAGAAAATAACATTTTTGTTACTTTACTGTTTCTGGGTAGGGATTACTCACAGTAGAGAGAAAAGAATGTGTGCTCTATCATTTAAAGCTGGGGTCCACAATCCCTGGGTCATGGACTGTTATCAGTCCATGGACTGTTAGGAACTCAGCTACCCAGCAGGAGGTGAGTGACAGATGATTATGTGAAGCTTCATCTATATTTACAGCTATTCCCCATCGCTCACATTTCTGCCTGAGCTCTGCCTCCTGTCAAATCAGTAACAGCATTTGATTCTCATAGGAGCAAAAACCCTTACCCTAAAGTCAAGGGTTGGGTATAATAAAACCTAACATCCTGGGTTTTACATAAAAACCCAAATATTGGGTTGGGTATATATAAACCCTAATATCCTGAGGTTGCCACAAATATAAATAAAGTACACAATGAAATATAATGTGCTTAAATCATCCTGAAAGCATCACTGCCACCATCCCTGGAACAATTGTCTTCCACAAAACTGATCCCTGGTGCCAAAGAGTTTGGGGACTGCTGGTCTAAGAAATTTGGAGAAAAAGTAGTAATATAAATTGTTTTAAGCTTAGAATACCAGTGCAGTAGAAGCATCCTTCCAAAATGAGCATTTAGTTTTGAATTAATTGATATTTAAAAATCACAATAGATGGAAAAAATCAGAATCTTACAGGCCATTATGTCAGACTTTGTTGATTGTCTCCCATGCACACTTCTTTTTTAGTCCTTGCTGGTAGAGTTAAATTCCTCACTTTTTTGCTCAACTCTCACTTTTTCAATGAAATGATCATCCTATTAATTTTCACAACACTCCTTCCTCCACGCATCCCTAATCCTTCTTATCCTGTTCTCTGTCTTTGTATGTGTCATTTTTCTTTAACATTTAATCACTTTTTAACATCATGTGTTGTTTACTTATTTCATCCATAACTTAATTTCCCACACCAGAACGTAGGCTCCACGAGGGCTCTATTTTTCGCTTGAAAAAGTTATTTTTGAGTACCCAGAAGAATATCTAGTACTTAGTAGAGATTCAGAAAATATTTTGATGAATTCTCATTTAACAGATGAGGAAATTGAGACTCATTATAAATTAGTTACCTGAGTTTTCATACCTACTGTTGGCTCGGTCCTGATTTTTGTCTTACACTAGAAACTGAATTCCTTAATGCCATTTGATATCACCTCCTTTTAAGAAAAGCTTCTTCAAAATGTCTTTATTTCTAAGCCATAAATTGAACTCACTGCCCTGACTATGCTGGAGATGCAGGAGATGTGGGTTTGATCCCTGGGTCAGGAAGATCTCCTGGAGAAGGAAATGGTCACCCACTCCAGTATTCTTGCTCAGAAAATTCCAAGGACAAAGGAGCCTGGTGGGCTACAGTCCATAGGGTGGCAATAAGTCTGACATGACTGAGACACGTGCATACTCTGATTTTAGTTGTTTAAGTTAGAGTCAATGACCCATCAACATGAAGTCATCCATGGCTTACCCAGAGGCCAGTGATGTCCATGGATTAAGAAATGGATCCCTGTATACTGAATGAAGAGTTTTCAACCATCAGATATATCCTTTTGTGAAATTTGCAGAAAAATCTTACTTACAGTTTATTCGTAATGACAACAGAAGAAATCATTAAGGAAACGGTATCCAAATTGCCATCATGAGAGAAAGCTTGAATACATAGCGAAATATGCCCTTTGCTATTGCTGCTGTGAGGAGAGGGCAATAAGATCACTTGTTATGTGTCTTGAGAAACTAATGACATCACTGAGGAGCCCAGTGATACTGGATACTCTTCTGGAATACTTTCCCATTATTCTTTACATTTTTGTTTGTCCTCACAACAATGCACAATTGGCCTAGAAAACTGCCACATATTTTTTTTCTTTGGAATAAACCAAACAATCAGAAAAATCCTTTCAGATGTCAAAGTTATTTAAGGATGTGCAAGGTCATCCCTTCCTACTACGTATTTATTTTGTCTTGTTCAGTTATTTCAAGAGCAAATTAAAGTCTTTTTCAAAAGCCTTCTAGGAGATATAAAATAGTTATGACATGCTCTCTTTATCTTGTAAATGAATTTAATCATTTTTCATTCACCAAACAATGCATTTTCACTTTTGTGAAGTCAATTCTGCCACACTAAACCTTATCCTTTTGTGTCTATTATGCCACAAAATACAATTACTTATTCCTCTGTCTTAAGTGGCTTAGAACACAGATGCATATGCATGTTAAAATAGACTGTTATTGCTGTTAGTTTCTATTTTCATTGAAGAATATGTTCTATAATTTTTCAGCATTGAAGTAAGTTATCTACTTGCTTTCATTTATTATTTGATTAAATCTAGCAATGTTTGATATTATATCCTTTAATTATCACAATGTTTATTTTCTGCAATGATATAAGGACATTCATATTTGAGATCCTTATGTATCATTGAATTGCTTCCTATTCTCCATTATGGGCCTCACCACAATGATACTAGTATATTTCTTTATTTGCATATCATTTTACCACAGAAAATATAGTCTTAACTTTTTTTTTTCTCAAATGATCATGTATATTTTATCTTTTAAGAGTATAAATGAAGATAAGTTTTTTTTTTTTTTTTTTTTTTTACTGAAAGAGAATTTTCAGAATCCATTATGTCAGTTTGTTTTTTTCAGAAATTGCTTCAGGCTATTTTATTAAGATAGAAATGCTAAATGCCTCAGAGTTGGGAAAAGAAAAAGTAATTGCAGTTTGTGTCTTTACTGTATTAATATGGTGGCATTCATTAATATACAGCATACAAACTTATTTTCCTGATTGCCTTCTCTTTAGGACACAATGCATGAAATCTCTTAATCATGTTAAAATTTAGACTAGACACTAGATATGTGATTGCAATAGCTATTTCTTTTTCCTCCATAGCATAAAGAGGAAAATGTCGGGAGATCTTTCACTCCACATGCCTGTATGATTCATGGTAATTTGCATTTACATTAAGTCATTGTTGATATTCCTATGATAATTTTTCATTAGTTCTATGAAGAGATTACTAATCTCTTATTACTAAGAATAATACATTGTTACTATTGTCAATATGTCTAGAAAAATTCACTCTAGGAAGGCATTGGGAACCAAAGAGAGGAATAAGTATAATAAAGAAGCATCTTTTGTTTTTCCTTGTAGAATAGGTCTTTATTAAGGTATTTATTTACTCATCCTCCTGCACTTTTCCCTCTCCCTATATCAGCAGGTAGCTAATGTCAGTGCTGTTTTGTTTTGTAGATGGTCTGAAGAGGCCAGTGTGTGTTAATCGCTCAGTCGTGTCTAACTCTTTGAGACCCCATGGACTGTAACCCACCAGGTTCTCTGTCCATGGAATTCTCCAGGCAAGAATACTGGAGTGGGTAGCCACTCCCTTCTCCAGGGGTCTTCCCAGCCCAGGGATCAAATCAAATTGCAGGCAGATTCTTTACAGTTTGCGCCACCAAGGAAGCCTACAGAGGCCAGTATGGAAGCTGAATTTGTATTAAGTTCTTTTCCAGCCCTTCTTCCCTTCCTTTTTTAATTTCTCTCCTCTTCCTTCCTTCTTTCAAGTCTGCAATACTTGAAGGGATTATGTTAAAGATCCTGAGGTACAAAGAGAGGAGAGGAGTAGTAAGCTTGGGCCAAAAAAAGAGATGGGGAGATTTCTCCCAGATTGGTTGTAAAAAGGATAGATTTTATCACTCTTTAATCCCACATATTGATGATACTTCCACTCTGTTAGTACAGTTCATAAAGACAGCTCAGATTATCTTGTATTATCTATAGCGTTCATCTGAAATTCTGTTTCAACATCCTTAAATATAAGTACTTTGTCTTACATGTTGTGAATTTTCAGGTTTTGAACCAACACTGTTCAATAGAATTTTCAGCAATGTTGAAAGTATTCTGTACCAAATATGGCAACTACTAACCACATGTGGTCACTGAATATTTTAATTATGACTAGTACACGACTGAGCGACTTCACTTTCACTTTTCACTTTCATGGATTGGAAAAGGAAATGGCAACCCACTCCAGTGTTCTTGCCTGGAGAATCCCAGGGACAGGGGAGCTTGGTGGGCTTCCGTCTATGGGGTCGCACAGAGTCGGACACGACTGAAGCGACTTAGCAGAAGCAGCAGTACAAATGACAAACTGTTAAATCTTACTTAAGTTGTATTAATTCAAATATAAATATCCACATAGGCTCAGTTCAGTTCAGTTCAGTTGCTCAGTCGTGTCCGACTCTTTGCCACCCTATTGACTGAAGCATGCCAGGTCTCCCTGTCTATCACCAACTCCCAGAGTTTACTCAAACTCATGTTCATTGAGTCTAGTGACTACTCTATTGAACAGAACATACTTATATTGATGTTTTACATGTAATATTCTGTTAATAAATTGTTAATGAGAGTGATAAAATTCACTCCTAGTCTTATAATTAAATACATCATTTTCTCATATTTTTCCTTTATGGCTTTAGAGGTAGTTTTCACTAAAAAAGAACTGTTAACTTTTTATTTAAATTTATAAATGAGCTCATACTAGTAACTGAACAACAACCACTATCTCTGAGTTTCCCCTTATCTCATACCTGGTATTCAAAAAAATTTAAAAAAAAAGAAAAAGAAATATATTTTTGTTTTTTTTTCTGAAAAATTTTATTTGTAACAAACTGTTTAATATTTAATATAGTATGTATCATGCTAATTTGTAACATGTACTATGTAATGCATGATATACTGAATAATAGTAAAATACTGTTTTACCTATTGAATATAGGCTTAAGTGATGAGTTGTGGCTTTATATCAATGTATTTCATTTGCATGTGGTAATTAATTACTATTTTATAACATCAACGTTTGAGACTGAAAGCCTTATTAACTAAAAGGAATTCTCTTCTAATCTGAAACTGAATAATAAACAAATTTAATGAAGGTCACAGATTTTTCTTCATGTTATTAAGGTTAATTGTAAAATTAATGAGATTCATTTGTAATTTTAATATGAATAAAAAGCACTTACTTAGTATTGACATAGAATTTGAAATTTTGAATGGTAGTGAGTATAGATATAGTAAGTACTTAATAAAACTCATTTGCATATATTTCAACAGTTATAAATACCAAGTCCTAAAAATTCAAGTTGATAATGAGAAAAATAATATGCCTATTAAATATGTAATGATATAATTTTTGTTAGTTTTTAATTTTTCTATTTTTCTAAATATGTTTTATAAAATAGGGTGCATAAATAAGAAATTGAAACTTTACTGCAAGGTTTACTTTTGATAGATTTATAATCTATGTATATTAATAAAATTAGTTATTAGTAATTTTAATATCAAATACATATTTATATATATTTACATACTATAATATACATTTAAACATATACAGTGTATATTTACATATGATTATTTTAATTTGATTTCAAATTCAAACACATTCTAACAACCCTTCATTTTTACTCCCCGCCCATGCTTAACTTTTGTCACATCATATTGTGCATCTTTTTGTTTTGTTTCCTAACTCCTTATTGCAGACATAGGTGGTTTTACTACTTTTGTCTTTGAACCTTCTTATAAGCTTCATAAGTGATTGATCTACCTTTATTGTACGTTTGCCTATACCAGTGAAATTTTTCCTTTCATAATTTTCATATTTCTTGTTGTAGTCTTGTGTTTTCTGCTTAGAAAAATCTCTTTAACATTACTTACAGAGCTGGTTTACGGGTGCTGAGGTTTTATTTTTCTGAAAACTCTCTCTCTTCTTCAAGCCTGAATCATTGCCTTGCTAGGCAGTGTACTCTTGGTTATAATTTTTCTTGTTTGTTTGTTTCTTTGTTTTGCTTTCTTTCATCATTTTGAGTATATTGCACCACTTCCTCTTGATGTGCAAAATTTCTGCTGAAAAGTCAGCTTATCATCTTTTGGGAGTTCCCTTCAACATAACTAGTTGTTTTTCTCTTGCTTCTTTTAAAAATGTATCTTTAATCTTAGGGCATCTTAGATGGGTCAGTGGTAAAGAAACTGCCTAAGGCAGGAAACATGGGTTCCACCCCTGGGTCAGGAAGATCCCTGGAAAAAGAAATGGGAACCCATTCCAATATTCTTGCCTGGGCAATCCCTTGGACAGAAGAGACTGGCATGGTGTCACAAATGAGTCAGATACAACTTACCTACTAAACAACAACAACAAAAACTTTAATCTTGATTTTTGCCATTTTAATTGCAATGTGTTTTGGTTTGGACATCTTTGGATTAATTTTGTTTGGAAGTTTCTGTACTTGCTGAATTTGATGTCTGTTTCCTTTTCCATTCTATGGAAAATTTCAGCTATTATTTCTTCAAATAAATTATCTACCCCTTTCTCTCTGTTTTCTCCTTTTCCTTCTCCTATAATACGAATGTTGATACATCTGATGTTGTTTCAGAGATATCTTAAATTATCCTTATTTAAAAAATTATTTTTTCCATTTTGTTTTTAGTTTGGGTAATTTCTACTACCCTGTCTTCCAGTCTCCTTCTTTGTATTATCTAATCTACTGTTGATTCCTTCTAGTTGATTTTTCATTTCAGTCATTTCATTCTTCAGCTCTGTTTAGTTCTTTATATTTTCTCTTTGTTAAACTTCTCACTGTGTTCATCCACTTCTTTGTTGAGTTCATTAAGCATCTTTATAATCATTGCTGCTGCTGCTGCTAAGTCGATTCAGTCGTGTCCGACTCTGTGTGACCCCGTAGACGGCAGCCCACCAGGCTCCCCCGTCCCTGGGATTCTCCAGGCAAGAACACTAGAGTGGGTTGCCATCATCAGCATATTAAAAAGCAGAGACATTACTTTGCCAACAAAGGTCCATCTAGTCAAGGCTATGGTTTTTCCAGTGGTCATGTATAGATGTGAGAGTTGAACTATAAAGAAAGCTGAGTGCTGAAGAATTGATGCTTTTGAACTGTGGTGTAGGAGAAGACTCTTGAGAGTCCCTTGGATTGCAAGGAGATCCAACCAGTCCATCCTAAAGGAAATCAGTCCTGGGTGTTCATTGGAAAGACTGATGCTAAAGCTGAAACTCCAGTACTTTGGCCACCTCATGTGAAGAGTTGACTCATTGGAAAAGACCCTGATGCTGAGAGGGATTGGGGGCAGGAAGAGAAGGGGTTGACAGAGGATGAGATGGCTGGATGGCATCACCGACTGGATGGACATGAGTTTGGGTAAACTCTGAGAACTAGTGATGCACAGGGAGGTCTGGCGTGCTGTGGTTCATGGGGTCACCAAGAGTCGGACAGGACTGAGCAACTGAACTGAACTAATAATCATTATCTTGAACTCTTTGTTAGGTAGATTGCTTATCTCCTCTTCACTTAGTTTTCCTATTGGGCTTTTGTCTTGTCCCTTCATCTCCTCACTTTTCCTAGTTCTATGATTTTATTTCTATGTATTTGTTTCAGTTCAGTTCAGTTCAGTCGCTCAGTCATGTCTGACTCTTTGTGACCTCATGAATCGCAGCACGCCAGGCCTCTCTGTCCATCACCAACTCCTGGAGTTCACTCAAACTCACGTCCATCGAGTCGGTGATGCCATTCAGCCATCTTATCCTCTGTCGTCCCCTTCTCCTCCTGCCCTCAATCCCTCCGAGCATCAGAGTCTTTCCCAATGAGTCAACTCTTCGCATGAGGCGGCCAAAGTACTGGAGTTTCAGCTTTAGCACCAGTCCTGCCAAAGAACACCCAGGACTGATCTCCTTTAGAATGGACTGGATGTATTTGGTAGTGGGTTATATTTCCTGATATTTCTTTTCTTTAACAATTCCCCAAGCTTAGGTATCCATAATGTGATGGACTAAATGTTGATGACTCTCACATAATTTGTATGTTAAAATCATAATGCACAATGTGATGGAATTAGAAGGTGGGAGCCTGTAAGGGGGTAATTAGGTCATGACTAACCTCAGCTATGCAGATGACACCACCCTTGTGGCAGAAAGTGAAGAAGAACTAAAAGCCTCTTGATCAAAGTGAAAGAGAAGAATGAAAAAGTTGGCTTAAAGCTCAACATTCAGAAAACTAAGATCATGGCATCCGGTCCCGTCACTTCCTGGCAAATAGATAGGGAAACAGTGGCTGACTTTATTTTTCTGGGCCCCAAAATCACTGCAGATGGTGATTGCAGCCATGAAATTAAAAGACGCTACTCCTTGGAAGGAAAGTTATGACCAACCTAGACAGCATATTAAAAAGCAGAAACGTTACTTTGTCAACAAAGGTCCCTCTAGTCAAGGCTATGGTTTTTCCAGTAGTCATATATGGATGTGAGAGTTGGACTATAAAGAAAGCTGAACGTTGAAGAATTGATGCTTTTGAACTGGTGTGTTAGAGAAGACTCTTGAGAGTCCCTTGAACTGCAAGGAGATCTAACCAGTCCATTCTAAAGGAGATCAGTCCTGAGTATTCTTTGGAAGGACTGATGCTGAGGCTGAAACTCCAGTACTTTGGCCACCTGATGTGAAGAGCTGACTCATCTGAAAAGACCCTGATGCTGGGAAAGATTGAGGGCAGGAGAAGGGGACGACAGAGGGTGAGATGGTTGGATGGCATCACTGACTCAATGGACATGAGTTTGGGTAAACTCCGAGAGTTGATGATGGACAGGGAGGCCTGGTGTGCTGCGATTCATGGGGTGGCATAGAGTCGGACACAACTGAGTGACTGAACTGAACTGAACTGAACTGAGTTCATGACAGTGGATTCCCCGTGAATGAGCTTAGTGCCCTTATATAAGAGATCCCAGAGAGCTCAAGAGAGAAGTTTCTATAATGTGAGGACACAGTGAGAAATTGATCATCTATAAACTAAGAAATGGACTCTCATCAAACGTTGTATCTGCCTGTGTCTTGATTTTGGATTTTCTAGTCCCCAGGACTGGTGAGAAATAAACGTATATTGTTTAAGTCATCCTGTTCATGGACTTTTTGTTATAGCGATCTGAACAGATTAAGACACTTCAGAAGAAAACCAAAAGCTAGTAAAAAATATTTTTTGGTCATCTATACATACAGCACTTTACTTATGAAAACATTTACCAGCAACATGCTCTACTAGTCATTAAAAACTGTTGTATTTAAAATGGATAACCAACAAAGACCTATTGTATAGCACATGGAACTTTGCTCAGTGTTATGTGGCAGCCTGATGGGAGGGGGGTTTGAGGGAGAATGGATACATGTATATGTATGCCTAAATCCCTTCACTGTTCACCTGAAAATATCACAGCATTGTTAATTGGCTATACCCTAATACAAAATAAAAAGTTTAAATAAAAAAAGAAAAATCATAGACTAATGAAAGTTTTTAAACTCTGATTAATGCCATTATTATTTCTCAAATTATAGTCCAAAATCTATATATTTTTACACATAATAAACACCAAGTAACAACTAAAACCTTCAGGAAAATAATAATAATAATAGTTTGAATTTTTGTATTATTGTGCTTTTACAGTTATTGTCCTCTTAAACTAGCTTAACCACTATGGCAATTTCTCTGTTTACTACTGTGATCTCAAACAAGTGAACAGGTGGTATTATAGGAACTGTCTCAATACCATCAATGTAAATTACTTTTGAAGTTTTTATAATGCTAGATATTTAAGGAAATTTGAAAGTTTTCCTATGATTCTTTCTTTTGTCAATTTTTTTTCCTGAGATATAAGCAACATGAAAGAGACATGGTGCTTAAAGACCCATTGACAGAAGTGAGCAATCAACTTAGAAATATTGATAGCTATGGACTAAATACCAGAGATGATTTGGGGAGGAAAATCCCTAAGAATATAATGATATAGATGAAATTTTCCTTTTTTGAGGAAGTTTCTTAGTCCATATGTGTACTTTATGTACATTCTATTTTGCTCATCCTTTCTGTTTGTTATCTTTGATTGCTCCCTCTTTATTACTGTAAAGGAAAAGTCTCAGATTTAAAAATTATTGAACATTTTATTACATTTAAGCTTATAATAATAAAAAAAAATGAGGCTGATAAGCATAAGGAACATGTTGGAGGCATCTTTCTCTCCCTTTACCAATGGTTATTTTACCGTTTTTATGATTTTCTTAAATTCCTAAAATGCGTAGTTAAGTCAAGACCACTCATATTCATAATACACAGGAATGGCCAGCAATAAGGAGGATCTGATTCTAAATATGAGAGCATGAGTGTGTGTGTGTGTAACATATTTCTCTCTAAAATTTGTTTAAGATGAGTTGCTAGAATCCTTACCAATGGAACAGAAATCATTCTTCATATTTTCCAAAAATAATTCATTTTCAAAGTTGCACAAAGATAGAAAAATATTTTGACAAAAGATACTGAGAATGTACTTGAACATTTGGAACTTGGGACAATCATTGTAACATTTTCTGTATAGCAAGCAGGTATAGAAATGGTTAAAATAACAGAGATAATGAATTCTGTGAACAAAGCTAAGGTCAAATACAAACTCTGTGCACAAATACTCTCTATAGATCTTTTGTTATTCGTGAATGAGTAAACATTAGGACAGATTGATCCTTCAAACAATACTGAAGAGCAAAAAAGAACAGTGGGAAAGATAATCAATTCAATATTCAGAAAAACAGAAAACTGTTGACACTTAAGTCAAAAGATGAAAAAGGGAAATCTTTTAGAAGTCATGTTTGACATTCTTGAGAGAACCATAATAATTTATTATATCAAGTGAGACATTTTGAGAATAAAAAAGGGAAAATGATTACACCAGGACAACATACAGAAAACAGGACTATACTGGGCATACCAATATGTAGTTACCCTAACAATAGAATATGAGAAAATATGCATGTATGTAACACATATCGACAAGATGACGGAATAAGAAAAGAAAAATAAGTAGTAAAAATAAGAAACTGGGATTTATCAAAAGGATAGATTGAGATGGAAAAGAATTGCAAAGGTTTTTAGTAATAACTGTAGTGTAGGGGAGGAAAAAGTGTTCCCAACTCTCTTGGGCCTGGCTGGGTCTGAAAATTAAACTAACAAAGATAGATTAACAGGACAAAGTATTCAAATTTATTTAATGTCAGTTTTAAATTACATAGGAGGCTTCATAAGTAAATGAAGACCCAAAGAAAGGGATGTGTATTTTCATGCTTGGGTTGATAAAAAGTGGACAGTTGTGAAGGAATATGATAAGGAGTATGAGATAATTATAATAAACTGGAGGAACTTAACAAGGCCTGTTTGTTAGGATTCTTCTTGGTGTCCCTTCGTTTTAGGAGATAGGATACGTCTTTCCTTTGGGAATAGGGAGGGCACTTTTCACGTAAGGATTTTATAACCTGTTTCTGAGAAGAAGGGCAAGGGGGATGGAGGACAGAGTGATCTTCCTCCCATTTCCCCAAACTCCTTCAGCTTAAAATATTCAATATACGAAGGTGCTATATTTTGGGGTGGCACATCCTGAACCCCATAAGAATAACTGAAGTCTCTAACAGAGTAAAAGTGACACTGATAAAAACCAAATTAGTGTTATGTTATTAGTTATGTTTTGTTATGCTATTAGTGTTAGTGTTATGGAGTAAAAACCTGAATAACCTTCCCATAATGCTGAGCAGAGGGAGCAAGTAATGAATATGATGGTGTGTTACCTATGGAATGTGGAAAAAAGACAATGAAGATTAAACCTTAGTTATTCATGAGAAAGCAACAGGAATGTGGATAAAAGTATTAATTCAATAGTACATAAAGAAAATTTTCTACCAAAAAGAAACAAATCATACTTGTTGCTGCTGCTACCGCTAAGTCACTTCAGTCGTGTCCGACTCTGTGTGACCCCATAGACGGCAGCCCACCAGGCTCCCCCGTCCCTGGGATTCTCCAGGCAAGAATACTGGAGTGGGTTGCCATTTCCTTCTCCAATGCCTAAAAGTGAAAAGTGAAAAGTGAAAGTGAAGTCGCTCAGTCGTGTCCGACTCTTAGCGACCCCATGGACTGCATCCTACCAGGCTCCTCTGTCCATGGGGTTTTCTAGGCAAGAGTACTGGAGTGGGGTGCCATTGCCTTCTCCATCATACTTGTTAAGTACATTTTAATATTAGTATTTACTAAAAGACTTTTGCTGCATACTTCCACCCTTAGTGAACATGGAGTGAAGTAGACGTAACTGAGAAGGAGCAAAAAAAAAAAAAAAAAAAAAAATGTGCTGGTTTCTTGGTAATGGGCTGCACTTTGAGATCCATGACTAAGTTTTGATTGTAGTGGTGAAGTTGCCTACTGTGGAGGATCAGGGGAAAGAGAGCAGTTACCACAAGCTTTTTCTTTCTTTCTACAACACATCCTACTTTTTAATCCACTCTTCAGCACTCTTTTATTTCAAGTAATGTTAATTAGAGTTCAACTTTAACATGTTATGATTTCAATTCACTGATCCTGAAATTAAAAGAAAGATTGAGGTTGTTTTGAATTTTTAAATTATGACTGTAATGTTTTGTATGATTGATATCTCATTTCACCCATCACATTAAGATATATGATATCTTAAGATAATTCTTCAGAGATTCTAAGTAGGAAAAAACATGTCATGAAGAAAATAAACTAGGACATGTTAACTTAAAAAAAAAACAGTTTTAAAGCATTTAAGAATTTGTCTTTGTTGATAAAATGTGATATTTTAGTAGTGCAAAGCATAAGAGCAATATTAAAATGAGAGGAATAAATAATACCTGAGTCCAAAACTAAAGAACATTTTTTCTGACTGATATTATAGAAATATAATTTTGGTGGAAATCTCACTGATCAATAGCTACAAGAAAGAATAGAATTTTTATTTTATCAACTGATAAAATGTATCCAAAAATTATACACTCTTCTGGAGAATTGGAAAACTAACCTAGGTAGTACCTCCCATTCTAAATTTATGCTTCAAATTATATTGTGTTTGTAATTAGAAACTTTTTTTTCCCATTAAAGTTGACTTTCTGAGCATGTTAGAAGGACACCATATATTGAGATAAGGACTTTCACTGTTAACTGTCTAGAGAAGAGCTATTTGTGTAGGGGCAGCAAACTTATTATGGTGGATAAGATATTGCTCATTAGAAACTATCTAAAACAAATATCTCTCTGATAGCTGTAACCTCTTGAAGACAGGTGGCAGAAAAAATTAGCAGTTCATTTTCTTATCATATTAAAGTTTGACGGTAAATGTAGTTATACAGAGGTAGGGAGGCTAAAATAGCCTTGAACTTTAAAGTGTCAAGGTGAATAATGCTGGTATGATAAAGTTAAAATACTTCTACAGCCCAGTAGTTAATTAAGAGATAGACTAGACTAATTTTATAAGTTACTATCATAGGAATTAAATTCACCATTGCCTTGTACTCCCTTCAGTGACTTTGGTTTACAACTAATTCAAGGACCCTTTGGTAACTGGTGTTCCATTGCTGTAAAGCCTTATAATCACTGTTAAATGTTAACTGACAGTGACTTAAAATTTAATCTTTAAATTGGAGTTTACGTGCTTAGGAACAATTTTGAAAACCAGAATTGCATGGTTTAAAGACCTAATCATGCTCAAATGTAGATCCTAAAAAAGTGGAAGGAGATAAGAAGTCTTATAGGCTCTCATTATGCATTTGTGTTATACTAAAGAGAGATGATTTTTATTTATGTCAATGATCACTCTATTTAACCATTAGAGTGCCAGGTTAATAGGCATAAGTTAATGTTATTACTTTACAGAATACAATTTTTGTTGAATTTTTTCCCTTTTTTTTCCTCCTCCTATTATCTCTACATTTTTGCCAGTAAATAATTACATATGACTATCTTACAGAGGAGCTCATACATAAAGTATAATTGCAGTTATTAAATTATAGATTTCCCTTGTATGATATTTTAAATGGCAAAAAAAGCTGTTCTAAATATTAAAATACAAAGAAGGTGTTTTAAGTACAACAAAGGCATAAAACAACACATATTATTAGATTCATGCATTATAGATTAAAGTACAAAAATTATTTTGCATGCATTTTTTACCACATAAAAATCAATTTTTAGATTCAAGTGCAGCATTTCAGGGACTTCCCTTGTGGCTCAGACAGTAAAGAATCCCACTTGCAGTGTAGGAGACCTGGTTTGATCACTGGGTCTAAAGATTTCTTGGAGAAGGGAATGGCTACCTACTCCAGTATTCTTGCCTGGAGAATTCCATGGACAGAGGAGTCTGGCAGGCTACAGTCTGTGGGGTCAAAAAAGAGTCAGCACTATTGAGCAACTAAGCACACACACACACACACATACACACATAGCATTTAAAAGATTTATTAAAAGTGGATCTCGCAGATAAAATGAAGGACTAGGTACTGAATCTAGTCTTATAGCCAAAACAAATGAGCAGTACAGCAACATCAAAATGATGAAATGATTCCTATGATACCACAGCTTATGGCCTCAAGAGAATTTGGGCCAGTGGCACAAGGGAGAAATCAGACAAAGCCTGGTGGATTCCCTGAGTTATGGAGACAGACTCAAGAGTCCAGGGAAACTAAAGCAGCTACAGTTCACAAGACAGAGTATTGGAAAGGAGAATGTTGCACAAAGTAATTTTGGAGATGTACAAAAGTTTCCCCTGAATAATTCAGTTGAGTACTGATGAGCATGTGCATGTGAGAAAACTACTTAAGGATGGGGAAAAAAACCACAGCACTAACAGTTCAGAGGTAACATGCCTAGTGCTCACAGAGGACTAAGAATAAAGGAACACTGTTTCCACAGCCAGCGTAGAAATGAGGCATTTTGCATAGTACACAATCTTAGAAAAATATGTCTCAGTCTTAGAGAAAAATGAGCTTTAGTCTGAGTACTCTTCCAGTTCTATCTAACAAATCTTAACAATAAGGATCCCCCTCCATCCCAGCCACCAAATTGTTTCCATCTGCATGCCAGGAAAAACAAAATCTCAAGAATATTTATAGAAAAATATAAATATCCTGCAGCAAAGAAGCTAAAATTCAAAATGTCTGGCATTCAATAAAAAATTGCCACTCATGCACAAAAGCAAGAAAATATAACCCATAATGACAAGAAAAATTAATCAACTGAAACTGACTCAAAACTGACACAGATATGAGAATTATCAGCCAAGGTCATTAAAACCATTTAAGCTATATTTCATATGTTCACAAAGTTAGAAACATGGAAAGCAATTTATACTTATAAATTGTAAGCAGTAATTAGTGGAAAATTTATAACATTAAACACCTGTATTAGAAAAGATGAAAGTTCTCAAATGAATGCCCACAGCATCTACCTTGAGAAAATGCAAATAATAGAAAGTTAAACTCAAAGTAAAAAGAAGAAAATAATAATGATCAATGTGAAAATAAGTGAAATGTAAAAAGCAATAGAGAAAATCAGTGAAAACAAAAGATAGATTTTTTTTTTTTTAAAGTCAATAAAATGTATTAATCCTTAGCCAGGATGATCAGAGGAAAAAAAATCCAAAAAGATTTAAATTAATACTGTAGACAATATATACTATGCATTTTAATTTTTCAAATTTATTTAAAGAGACAAATAGAGAATAAACTAAGTTTCACTGGACTAGACGAACTGCGATAAATAATTTAAGAATGGCCCTGGAAATTTTAAAAAAATGCATAGACATATGTAGTACAGCTGAGAATAAAGAATTAGAGTGAAACGCCTAAAAAGAAATAAAAAGTGCTTGTGCCTGAGGCTCAGGGATCAGTAGAATTTAAAAAATGAGTATAAATGATTTTACTCCAAAACCTAACATGTCTTATATACATGAAAATGATTTTTGTAGTTCATTAGCTTCCTTAGTAACTAATTAACTATAAAAGAAAATCGTTGAATTAGTAGCTAATTAACTAAAAAGGTAGAAGGAAGCAATTTAGGAAGAACAGAAGTAAAAGCTACACTATGACTAATTGTCTCCCCAAAGCCACATTAAAGGCAAGAAGACAGTAGAGTATCATCTTGATAATGCTTTGAGAAATAGAATTCTCTACCCAAATAATTGCTCCTTTGGAAATTAAGACATGATACATATAGTTTCACAAAAAGATATACAAAATGCACCACACAAAGACATTCTCTCAAAGATCTACATGAAGATATTCTTTATGTCAAATGAAATTGAACCCAAAAGACTTTAGTGTGATACAAAAAGCAATGGCAAATAAGTCAGTAAGTATGAACTCTAAATGCAAATTGACTGAAATAAAAATAGTTAATGCCAGGATGGGAATGGAATCGGTACAACAAAATGTGGTTTATTAATTTCCTGTTTGTGCTGTAACAGATTACAACCAACTTAGCTTAAAAGAACACAAATTTGTTATTATTCAGGAGTTGAAAAATACAAAATACGTATATCATTGGGCTAAAATCCAGGTGTCATTAGGTAGCCATTCCTCCTGGAGTTTCCAGAAGAAGATTTTTGTAGAGGCTGCCTATGCTTCTGGGTTCCTGCCCTCCCTCCTGAAATCTCATCACTCTGACCTCTTCTTCAATCAACATCTCCTTTTCGCACTCTCCTACCTAGCTCTTTCACTTGTAAGGACCCTTGTAATACATATTTAATCATCTGTAAAGTACCTTTTGACACGTGAGGTTAGTATATTCATAGGTTCTAGGAATTAGTGTGAAACATCTTTGGAGATTGGGGTGGGGGGGCCTTATTCAACTCACTGCAGTAAAGTATTAAAATCCTAAAACAAAGATAAAATGGGAAAGAGAGAGCAAAATGGAGTTAAAATGCAATGTATATTTCTAATTTTATTGACTTGAGTCCTCTCCCTTTATCATAAAAATCAGTGGAAGGAATAAAGGTATTATAAAAATTGATTAATCTAACACAGAATGAAAAGAATAAGAATACTAAAGAAATTAATGTAGAAAAGATGATAAGTTTGAGCAATATCTTTAGTAAAAAGACAAAATCAGTATTTGGGCAATTATATTTAACAAAATTAAAAATAAAATGGTACATTTCTGAGACATAAGTGTTCTGAAAATTTAAAAATAAAATGACTGAAAGCTGGAAAATAAAATTATGGTAAAAGATGCGGCCTGTAGGTTCTAAAATAGAAAAGAAAAGCTGATGTGGCTGGACTAGTGGTTCCAAACCAGAGTCGCTTTTGTACCTCATAGGAGAACTGGTAATGTCTGGAGATATTTTTGTTTGTCACAGATTTTGTATGTGTGTGTGAGGGGGAATGTTCTAATTACTATAAATTTGTAAGTCTTAAATGCAAGGTGTATTAAGTATTCCAGTTTTCTTCTTCTTCTTCAAAACTAATACTGTCCTTTTAAAATTAAACTCAGACAATGCACAGACACATATGTCTTCTGAGCCATATAGAAAGTATTCTCTGAGTTCATATAGAATATATTCTCTTACCAAAACAAAATTATTACATAAAAATAACTAGGCATGAAAAATATTCAGTATTTGGAAATTAGACCATCTTTTAAAAACATAGTAATTTTCCTGTTTATTTCACCCCTAAATGAGCATTGGGAAGTAAAAAAAAAAAATGTGGAACAAAGTCAGATCGTAACTTTGAATTCAAAATTACATGTTGAAGATTCAGTCTCTATCTACTTAGTGAAAGTGAAAGTCGCTCAGTCGTGTCCGACTCTTTTCGACCCCGTGGACTATAGAGTCCATGGAATTCTCCAGGCCAGAATACTGGAGTGGGTAGCCTTTCCCTTCTCCAAGGGATCTTCCCAACCCTGGGATTGAACCCAGGTCTCCCTCATTGCAGGTAGATTCTTGACCAGCTGAGCGACAAGGGAAGGCTCTATCTATCTACTTAAAGTGCATGTTAATGGCATTTCTCTAGACATTTGCATTGACAAAGGGAAACAGTAGGCTCTTCTGATAACCACAGATGGTCAGTCCCATTGCACTGTGTATTTTCTCCATTACTAACAATTTCAAATGGCAGGAATCAGGACGGATCAGAGGAATCAACTTTCACCTTTCTTCTAGCTCTTCAGTCACTGTCTACTTCCATTTTGTTACTTTCATGTAGATTTGAAATTGGAGTATTTGCATTTTGGCAGGTACCTGATTGACTTGTATGGTCTTGAATTACTTGCCATGGGCAGAATATTCATTTTTCTATTTCCTTTCTAACAGACTAGTTTTAATAGAATCTTAACTCATTTGAAGTAACTCATTGAAGGCTGCGAGAAGAATCTGAAAATACTCCAAACATTGGGCTACTACTACTAAGTCGCTTCAGTCGTGTCTGACTCTGTGTGACCCCGTAGATGGCAGCCCACCAGGCTCCCCCGTCCCTGGGGTTCTCCAGGCAAGAACACTGGAGTGGGTTGCCATTTCCCTCTCCAATGCATGAAAGTGAAAAGTGAAAGTGAAGTCGCTCAGTCGTGTCTGACTCTTTGTGACCCTGTGGACTGCAGCCTACCAGGCTCCTCCATCCATGGGATTTTCCAGGCAAGAGTACTGGAGTGGGGTGCCATTGCCTTCTCCAAAACATTGGGCAGTTTTCTTCAAGTCCTTCCAAACTGCAAACTCAAAAAACACAAAAAGCCTGAGAAATGACAGGCAGTGGTTTAGTCATCTGCATCACTGTCAGACTTAAGGGTGAGACTTTGCGTCAATTTTGAACAGCTACGCTTAGATGACTCCATAGTTCTTTCACCCAGGTAATTCACATTTAAATTATGGTTAGGTAAGGTTAACTTGTGTGGGTTAACTTTGTAATCCTTGTGGAATTCATGATAATGTCATCCATAGTTTGAGTGCAACGCATGTCATTTGGTGTGCTCATTGCAGAGGGAACTCCAGCTAGGACTTGTAGCCCAGGGCATGCTGCTTGTGTATTCAGTTTCTGTGATGAGCTGATGAGCAGAGAGGGTGGGAATAGGGATGGCAGCAGTCAAGAGGAGAGAAATAGAGGGCAACTGCTCTGGGAATAAATTTAAAAGCCTTCCTGCTGGGATTAAGGATGTTCTAAAGACAAGCAGCCAAATGTGTTCATAAAGGCACTTACTGAGGGAGCTGACAGCTGCATTTTGTCAAGCAGTTAGAAGCCAAATCCTTAGATAAAGGCTGAAGAAAGTAAGGGACGGAATTAGGAATTTCTGATCCTGGGGAGCGGATGAATTTCTCTTTCACTCACTGTAAAGGGAATGGAGAAATATTCTTTCATTTTGACTGAGGCAGAAAGTTCATGGGCTACTCACCTCCACTTGCAGTACTGTTAAGAGGCGTTGAAAGTAAGGGTACAGTCCCTGGTAGGAGATTTATTTTCACAGCTATTCCTGGTAGATTTCCATGCTAGAAGGGTTATCATGCCCATCAGAGAGCAATCCAAGGCTCTTTTAGGCTTGGCTGCACATGCATGACACACATAACCACTTCTTAAGCAACTATTTCATAAAGTGCTAATTTACAAATATTTTCTCACATAAAAGTTGAGTGGTTCTCACTAATTATCTCATCACTTAACTGATGCCTGGGCAGGAAATAATGGCTTGTGGTTGATTCTGCACAGGAAAAATTGTGAAGGAAGACATGAATGCTATAATCAGAAATATTTTGTGAATAATTTCGACAATTTCTGATCTGCACATTTTTTCCTAGATAGTGTTGTGGGCATCCATAATTGGCAGCTTACATATTTAGGTATTGAGAGATGAACATTAATATCTTGCCAAAATGTGAAGAAAAGACTTGAAGATTCTGCTGCAGAAATACTGGGAGACAGTATACTAGTAGATGTAATGCAAATAGAACTCTAACCTGCAACCAGCTCAGGAAACCAATCTCTTTTATACAGTAACCAACCTAGGAAGCCAGTCTGCTAGAAAGTCAGAGCTGTGGGAAGTCATGTTGTTCTTTCTACCTTAACTTTCTGGGAAATCAAGCAATGACTCTGGCAACAATTGGCCCCATATCATCATAAAGTAATAACTGACAGCTTCCTTAATCTTTGTCCCTGCTTCAAACATCAGACCAACTAGAGAAAGCCAAAGATTCACTCCTAACCAATTGCATGGCGTTCTTCAAGTGGCTCAGTGGTAAAGAATCCACCCGCCACAGGAGACGCAGGTTTGATTCCTGGGTCGGGAAGATCCCCTGGAGTAGAAAATGGCAATCCACTTCAGTATTCTTGTCTGGTAAATTCCGTGGACAGAGCAGCCTGGTGGGCCACCATCTAGGGGGTCACAAAGAGTGAGACGGACTGAGTAACTGAGTGTGCGTGCATAACCAGTTGCATAAGATGCCCCCCTACTTTGCATACCCAGTTTCTCCCTGTCAGGTGTCTCCAGTCAAGGCAGACAGGAAGCCTTTCTTTTTTTCCACTGTCAAGCTTTCCCACTACTCTGCCTGCCTCTGAGTCTCCACCAAATCACAAATGGCAGTGGCTGACATCCTTGCAACGTGAAAGTGAAAGTGTTAGTCATTTGTGTACAACTCTTGGTACCCCAAGGACTACCAGGCTCCTCTGTCCATGGAATTCTCCAGGCAAGAATACTGGAGTGGGTTGCCATTTCCTTCTCCAGGGGATCTTCCCAACTCAGGTATCAAACCAGTCTCCTGTATCGCAGGCAGAATCTTTACCATCTCAGCCACCAGGGTAGCAAACTCTTCATAAATAGCCTGTACTTTTCTCTTTTGTGAAATTCCATTTGTTAACCTTTTATTTCAAACTATGGGTATGTGCTGATACTTAAATCTTTAATTCATTCTTTGCCTTTTTCTAATCTACTGTTTAGCTCCATTTATTTAATGTTTCAAGTCTTTAAGAACTGTAGTTTTCAATTTTTAAAATAATTTTGAATTGATTCTTTGCCATATTCACCTATACTTGATTCTTATGTGCAGAGATTCCTTATCTGTTTAATATATTTAGGATTTTATTTTGTAGATACTCTTATATTCTCTATATATCTGAGGATTTTAAGTTATGATTTTAAAGCACTTTCATTTTGCTGTATTATTTCTATTTATTTGGGCATATGTTCTTTTATCTTTCAAGTTTATTAATGAGTTTTTTACCATTAGTAAAATGGTAGTTTTAGTTTTTACCATTAGTTTTTACCATTATTTCTCTTGTGGCTCAGTGGTAAAGAATCTGTGTGCCAATGTGGAGCTGTAGGTTCTATCTGGGTTGGGAAGATCCCCTGGAGGAGGAAATGCCAACCCACTCCAGTATTCTTGTCTGGAGAGTCCAGTGGACAGAGGAACTTGGTGGGTTATAGTCCACGGGGTCACAAAGAGTTGGATACTACTGAACGACTGAGCATGCACACATACATTTATGTGTGACTAGGATTTGAGAGCGCCTATCTTGAATTTTCATTTTCTTTTATCCCTTTTCTCCATTTTCTGTTTTATGGTTCCATGATTATATCATCCAGTGATACCTAGATTTCAGAGATAGTATTATACTAGCATTTCAGACTTTTACTCCATGTAGATACTACCTTCTTATCCTCTCCACCTCACATAAACAACAATTCACTTTCCATTTCCCAGTTAACAGTCCCCACCTAGAAAACCCTATGTCAGTGGTTGGCTGTATTTTTTGTATTCATTGATGAGAGGGTGAACAGCATCCTAATTTTAGTCTCAAAAAGAGAAGTTGGTTCTACTTATTCATTTCAGGTGAAATGCAGTCAGTTTGATTTTCACAGAGGAGTAAAATTCAGTATCTGCACTGCTTGCTTTTGAGGTCTGGACCCTTCTGTAACAGCCTTACTACCTAAGTCACTGCTCAACACTGTGAGTTCCCTATATAATTTCTGATCCAGAGAGGTATTTTTATTCTTTGTGTTATAGTGTAACTATGTATTTTTAATATATTTGGATATATTTAATTTATAATTTCTTTTTGTTTGAAGCAGATATAAGTGATTACAAACTGCATATTGTGTTAATAAGCATTTCTTTATCAGCCGTATTTTTGCTTAGATTACAGTCAGCATGATTTTAGCAGCCCTCTTTCTTCCCCAAGCTTTATTTAGACATACTTGACAAATAAAAATTGTATATATTTAAAGTGTACGATGTGATATTTGATATGTGTGGATTGTGAAATGATTACCACAATCAAGTTTTAACAAACCTTTTTTATTGTAAGACAATTTTTTTTTATTTAAGAATAATCTCAGAGTATTTTTCTTCAGGTGTGGATTGTGAAATGATTACCACAGTCAAGTTTTAACAAATCCTTTTTTATTATAAGATCATTTCTTTTGACGGAAGAATAATCTCAGAGTATTTTTCTTAAGTTAAATGTATTTACATTCTAAATCATTAGCTGGACTGCTTTTTGGCTGCAAAGTGTTATCTTGATTAGTTCAATAGGGTTTCAAGTCACTTTTGGGTTTGAGTCCTGATGGGCTTCTCAGGTGGTACTAGTGGTAAAGAGCCAACCTGCCACTGCAGGAGATGTGAGAGATGAGGGTTCCATCCCTGGGTGGGAAAGATCCCCTGGAGGGGTCATGACCCCAGTATTCTTCCCTGGAAAATCCCATGGACAGTGAAGCCTGGTGGGCCTACTGCCCATAGGGTCACAAAGAGTCAGACATGACTGAAGCAACTCAGCAAAGAGCACACACCTGATGGTACTACTTATCAGCGATCTGACATTTGGCAAGTTAGATCTTTTTGAAACCTCAGTTCTCTCATATGTAAAGTTATCTTTAGTAAATTATTTTCCTAAAGGAAAATAAAGTAAAAAACGTAAAAAAAGTAAAAATTATCTATTAGTCCCTGGGGTCACAAAGAGTCAGACATGACTGAAGCAACTTAGCACACATAGGATTCAGAGAGTTAAATAACAAATTGTATAGCACCCAACACTGTGCCCAGCGCATAGCTAACACTGGATACACAGTGTTTGGTAACACTTCTACTGCAGTTGCTGTTGTTTTTATACTCAAGCTAAAACCAAAATACCTTCATTCCATTTGTTTTTTTCTTTTTAACAATTATTTCTTTAATCCCTCACTTACTCATTTTTTCTTGTATTTTTTTGGGGGGGGTTATTGGCTTGGTAATATTACTCTGGTTATGAAATGAATATATTCAAAATTCTGTATTTCAGAGTATTTTCTTTTTAAGGAGAAGGGCTAATAATTTAATATACAATTAAGCAAAGGATAGATATTTATTCATAAACTACATTATTCTTTGGCTTGAAGGGACATACACCACAGAAATAAATATTGATGTGTATTTATATATATATGTCACTGAGTTAATATCACATGGAGCGCCACAGCTGGTTTAAAGAATAGCACACACTAAGTGCCATATACACAGTGGACTTGATAAATACTCATTTAAAAAATATGATTGCTATAGTCTTCCCTGAGATATTTATTTTACTTGAATTTGATGAACAAATAGATGAAACATGTAATTACTAAAAAACATATTATCATGGATAGAAATATAGCAATAATCCAAGTTTAAATCTTGAACATATAAAAACCACACAAAAATTATAATATCACAGCCATATTTGGTTTGCTTTTAGCTATTCAATTGCAGAATTAATGCAGAATTGATGTTTGCATTCTGATTTTATTATAAAAAGTGAACATATAATTAAATGCTCTAAACCCTTTGTGAAGGACAAATTTTAGTGCCTATGACTGTAATAGTATCCTGTTATTACACAATCTCATGAGATGCATTAAAATTGTACTGTTATATAATACAAAAACACACATATAGCTATAAACTCTACCTTTAGGTTGCATCTTAATATTGTGCTTTTCAGATTAGCTTTCAGAAGATATTCTACTAATATTTATGTTCTATTAATATTGATATTCTATTTCATTTCCCATTTTAAAAGCAGTCACCATTTGCTAAGTTTTTCATCTTAAACTGATTTCTGTCATTACTCTGCATTAATAATGATATATTCCTTTATTTTATGACATCTCACTCAGAAATAAGATAATACCTTTCTTAAAAACTGAAAAATTGCATCACTAAACAGTATCCTATAAATCAAAGTATATATTTTTGCATTTATATCTGTAAGTGGAAAGAAAGTGCTTTAAGAAACATACATTTACAAGTTCTACTTATGCTTGATTCTATTAAAACATACACTTGTTGCTATTTAAAATTTGATATTAATAGCTGTATTTTTTAATACAGTGAATTAGCTACTTTTAAGTCAAATGACTCAGTTTTAGTGAAACAATGACCTTTGAATTTACAGACAACATCTGGAGGAAACAGCTGGATAACAGATCAGGTGTTTTTTCTAGTAGAAGTGCAATGTGGTGTTCCTGTGGTACTGTTTAGAGATTTTCAATTCTCACATCATGTAGCACACAGTGGTGCTATTAATTAGAAACTGATGGAAAGCCAGAAATAAATCCTTATGT
Organism: Bos indicus x Bos taurus; assembly: GCF_003369695.1. Classification (NCBI taxonomy): domain Eukaryota; kingdom Metazoa; phylum Chordata; class Mammalia; order Artiodactyla; family Bovidae; genus Bos; species Bos indicus x Bos taurus. Next base: position 83,242,568 of record NC_040077.1, on the reverse strand, counting down.
CAAGCAGGATGTCTTACATGGAGGAGATTCGAAAGTCATGCAACTTTTTGAAATTGAAATGTTCAGAGAAACAGCAAGGATAACAGACTCCCTACTGCCAAGTCAATATTTTCCAACTGCTGAATGTTAATTTCTCTAATATCTGGCTCCTCTCTTAAATGCATAACATTAAAATGGACTTCCTATCCTTTAAAAAATTAGTGTTGCAAAAGTATTAAATTGTTCAGGCTCTATTGTGTATGCCTTATAAAATAATTTCAAATATTATTGCAAGCATACTAGTTACGAAATTTTATTATAATTTCCTCTCACTACAGTGCATTTGAGTAAAGTAATGCTCAAAATTCTCCAAGCCAGGCTTCAGCAATACATGAACCATGAACTCCCAGATGTTCAAGCTGGTTTTAGAAAAGGCAGAGGAACCAGAGATCAAATTGCCAAAATCTGCTGGATCATCAAAAAAGCAAGAGAGTTCCAGAAAAACATCTATTTCTGCTTTATTGACTATGCCAAAGCCTTTGACTGTGTGGATCACAATAAACTGTGGAAAATTCTGAAAGAGATGGGAATACCAGACCACCTGACCTGCCTTTTGAGAAACCTGTATGCAGGTCAGGAAGCAATAGTTAGAACTGGACATGGAACAACAGACTGGTTCCAAATAGGAAAAGGAGTATGTCAAGGCTGTATATTGTCACCCTGCTTATTTAACTTAATGCAGAATACATCATGAAAAACTCTGGGCTGGAAGAAGCACAAGCTGGAATCAAGATTGCTGGGAGAAATATCAATAACCTCAGATATGCAGATGACACCACCCTTATGGCAGAAAGTGAAGAGGAATAAAAAGCCTCTTGATGAAAGTAAAAGTGGAGAGTGAAAAAGTTGGCTTAAAGCTCAACATTCAGAAAATGAAGATCACGGTATCTGGTCCCATCACTTCATGGGAAGTAGATGGGAAAACAGTGGAAACAGTGTCAGACTTTATTTTTGGGGGCTCCAAAATCACTGCAGATGGTGATTGCTGCCAGGAAATTAAAAGACGCTTACTCCTTGAAAGGAAAGTTGTGTCCAACCTAGATAGCATATTCAAAAGCAGAGACATCACTTTGCCAACAAAGGTCCGTCTAGTCAAGACTATGGTTTTTTCAGTGGTCATGTATGGATGTGAGAGTTGGACTGTGAAGAAAGCTGAGCGCCGAAGAATTGATGCTTTTGAACTGTGGTGTTGGAGAAGACTCTTGAGAGTCCCTTGGAATGCAAGGAGATCCAACCAGTCCATTCTGAAGGAGATCAGCCCTGGGATTTCTTTGGAAGGAATGATGCTAAAGCTGAAACTCCAGTACTTTGGCCACCTCATGTGAAGAGTTGACTCATTGGAAAAGACTCTGATGCTGGGAGGGATTGGGGGCAGGAGGAGAAGGGGACAACAGAGGATGAGATGGCTGGATGGCATCACTGACTCTATGGACATGAGTCTAAGTGAACTCCAGGAGTTGGTGATGGACAGGGAGGCCTGGCGTGCTGTGATTCATGGGGTTGCAAAGAGTTGGACACGGCTGAGCGACTGAACTGATTTGAACTGAACAGTGCATTTACCTCTTCCTTGGCTCCTAGTGATAATTGTATTACTGATTGTAACTAATAGATAAGTCATAAACCTCAAATATAATCTTTGGCAGGTAGAATGAACTTTGCCAGTGTGTGCTAAGTTGCTTCACTCGTGTCTGGCTCTTTACAACCCTATGGACTGTAGCCACTGAGGCTCCTTTGTCCAGGGAATTTTCCAGGCAAGAATACTGGAGTGGGTTGCCATTTCCTTCTCCAGGGGATCTTTCTGACCCAGGGAATGAACATGTGTATCCTGAGGCTCATGCACTGCAGGTGGATTCTTTACCACTGAGCCACCGGGGAAGCCAAGATGCTGTTAGAATATCTAACAGCACCGTTCTCTTAACACCTGCCTTAGTAAACTAGAGAGCTTCTGGTGCCAGTTTCTTGTCTATTTCTTTTGTAACAACCTGGCTAAATCTGATTCACCGTTAAAAATATATTGTTGTTGTTGTTCAGTTGCTAAGTTGTGTTCAACTCTTTGTGACCCCATGTAGTGCGGCACACTTTATTGCTATTTAATATTTTGTGGACCAGGAGACTGCACATTACCTGGAAGCTTCTTAGAAATGCAGGATCTCAGACCTTATGCAGAACCTACTGCATCAGAATCCGCAGTTTTGTAAGATACATGGGTAATTTGCACATTAAACGTTGAGAAGCCTTGCATTGGACCAATGGTTCTCTACCATGCTGCATATTAACATACTTGTGAAACTGAAAGTTGCTCAGTTGTCTCTGTCTCTGACTGCCTCTTTGTGACCCTGTGGACTGTAGCCTGCCAGGCTTATCTGGTCATGGAATTCTCCAGGCCAGAATACTGGAGTGGGTATCCGTTCCCTTCTCCAGGGGATCTTCTCAACCCGGGGTTTGAACCCAGGTCTCCTGCATTGCAGGAGTATTCTTTACTGTCTGAGCCACCAGGAAAGCCCAAGAATACTGGAATGGGTAGTCTGTTATTTCTCCAGAGGATCATCCCAACCCAGAAATCGAATTGGGGTCTCCTGCATTGCAGGCAGATTATTAACCAGCTGAGCTACCAGGGAAGGCTTGTGTTAGTATACTCTTACCTGAACTCCGTCCCACTGAAATGGCATTTTGATGTAGGGGGAAATCTGGGGGATAGGGGATAGACTAAGCTTGTACGTTTCACAAAAGCTCCCAGATGATTTTGATGCAATGAGAGATTTAAAAGCAAATTATTTGGTGGATGATATCAGAATCATCCAGGGGTGCCTGTGAAAATGCACATTTCTGGCTCTTTCTGCAGAGATTTGTATTTGTTAAAAATAGAATAGCTGCTTGAAATTTTCCAATCTATCACCTCACAGTTCACAAACTACTATTTTGTTAAAACTATTGTAAGAAATCTGACCTTTGGTGGACTTCCCTAGCAGTCCAGTGGTTGACTGCAAGCTTCCACTGCAGAGAGCACAAGTTCGATCCCTGGTCACAGAACTAAGATCCTGCATGCTGTGTGAGTTTTATGCATGTTTAGATATGGTTGAGCACCTGTTTTTCTAAGATTCTCCCATCTATGCCTCTTCCAGCATCATATTCATCCTTTGGAAGGTAAATGCCTTTAACATTCACAGAGATCATTCATATTTTTGTTTCAAACTGGCTAGAGGAAAGGATAGCACTTTTTAGAATTTTTGAAGAATAAGGAATCTTCTGTCCCAGAAAGTTTTAGCAAACATATCCATCATATTTATCTTTAGCAACTGTGACCAGGTCCTTTGCCAATTGGGTTAAGCTTGTTCAGGACGTCAGGATTGCTACAACATACCAAAAAAGGCAAATTCTACTAAAAGTGACCCAGGGTACTTTTGACAGAAAAGAAAGGAAATCTTTGCTTGAGAGAAAATCAGCAGATATTCTTTTTAAAGTTGTTTTGTTACAGGTACTTTGAAGAGTTAAACTTTGTAAATAGCTCTATCTTTGCAAAATACAGCAATTTTGAACTCAGTATAAAGCCATAATAACATAGAAACCTGTGCAATCTAGAAAAATATTACAAATTAATACTATTTATAATCTATAATACTAAATAATTCTTAAAAATAAAATGTTTTCACTTGAAATCCTGAATGTCATATCTGCCTCTAACTGGTACATATCTCAATAAAAGACAATTCTTTCTCAAATTTTTATTAATTTTCATGCAATGAAAACTGATTTTGTTTCTTTCAGTATATATTTAAATTCTAGCTACAGAATCACTTTCAGCATATGAAATTCTACACTACAGAATTCTGTGTTACATTTAAGATAATCAATCATGTTTCAATGTAATCCACATTGCATAGGAGACTTTTATTATAATCATTATCATTGTAGTATTATAGTAAAGTGCATTGTTAATGAAGCATGGAAAAGGAATAATTTCAACTAATAGGCATATATGTCAAATTTCAATTAGGACTGTGTTGAAATCCAAAAAGAGATATGAGCATATAAATTTAAACCTTTGACCTTCACCATAAAGAACAAGGTCTAAGAGAGAAATTAAACTATTTTGATGTGGCACACAGATTTGAATAAATTAATGTGTCTGAACTGTTTCTCATAAATCTTTGACTGCATATGATTTTTTAAAATTTTATGTACTTGAAATTTATGATTTTAAACTGTTTACTTCTATTCTGTATATTAAAATATTAATGAATGAAAGAAAACCAACATTCAACAGAAGTTTATTGTTTATCTACTTCTTTAGACCATGTACCCATATATGGAAGACTAGTTCTAAGTTAATGACCAGTGAAACAGACCAGGCTTACAGAAATGTTTTCCTTAAGAAAATGATAATAATCCTTAGTATTATTAAAGTCAGTGAATTTTCAGTTTTCCTTGATTAATGTACAATTGCTTTTGCAGATGGTTTATTTGCATCAGAATGCAAATGTTCACACATTGAATAGAACTTGGTTGACCTCTCCTTTAATTCTATCATAATGTATTGATTGCTTCCCCTCTTTACGGTGTTTTAAATTGATGAATGATGTTATTGTTTTTACAGTTTTTCAAATTAAAATTTATCTGATTGTATACTTGTAATCGTTTTTAAAAGGTGTCCCTGTGCTCCATATATTTTCTGAAATTATGTCTAGAGATCTGTTCTGATTAGAGTCTGATAATTTTTGTCAAAAATATTTCATGGGGGTTACAAGAGTATGTATGATTTTTTAAACGAATGTTTTATTCAACATTTGAAAGTGAAATGCCTTTAAAATGTGAAAATACACACACTCACGAATATACATACGTATCTGGAGAAACATCTTCCTCAATGAAGGTATACACAGATGTTATTTGAGCTATTCCAATTATAATTCTCCATTTCAAGAAAAAGATTTTAAAATTTTACTGTATTGTCTTTCTACATTCTGTTTTAGCAACAATATCTTCAGTATAAGAAATTCTCAAGTTACTCTATTACATTTAGAAGGACATTTAATTTTTGTCTGAAAGTAGATTTTGCTCCCATCCTTAGTCTTAAAATCTAATCTTTCTCTTCTTCTCAAGTCATTTTTCAGACATAAAAGTATAAAAAGCAATTTATTACATAAGAGATGAGATAAAGGGCATAAAATTTAGGAATTGAGATCGATGACATGTTGTATATTCTTCTGAGCTGAGGTAACTGAGGTCAAACAGAAGTAAGATTAAACTGTTATCCCCTCTATTCTCAAAGCCTTTTCCAAAAATATACAGGAATGAGACATGGAGAAACTTTAATTCAAATGTCAACTGAGACTTAGTAATTTTTCTGAAATGCACAGATACAAAAAATCAGCAAAGTTAAGTAATGCAACATGGTACAGGCAATTGATGAAAACGTCTCATAACTAAAGGGCACATGTGAATTAACACTAAGGTGTATATTTCCTTAGCTAGATTTAGAAATTAAATGTTATTTACAACATGCAGTTTTATCTAAAGATGTGACTAGTACTGAGCATACTTTGTAAATCTTAAAAATGCAGGAAATTACTATATTTTTGAAAATACATCTTTAAAATTGCTGTATCTACGAACTAACAGTGAAATGTATTATTAAAAAATAAAATCTTGGTTATTTTAGAGAAATCTTAGGATCCTTTTACTCAATTTTGTTTTCATTTTAAATACATGGAAAATGAAGCCCCAAGTGACCACCATTTGAGCGATGTCAGAAAGTGAGTTAAAGGAAAGACTGAAACATGAACCTAGGACTCAAGGAGCATCATTTTTGTCTTATTTTTTTATGCTACCTCAGTTACTGATTTGGTTTTCATTTTCTGGAAAAAACTTCTAATGTCTAATATAATTGTTATTTGTTATCATTTAGTAACAAAGTGGCGTCTGACTCTTTTGCGACCCCATAGAGTGCAGCCCAACAGCTTATTCTGTCCATGAGATTTCCCAGGCAAGAATATTGCAGTGGGTTGCCATTTCCTTCTCCAGGAATCTTCCAGACTCAGGGATTGAACTCACATCTCTTGCATTGGCAAGTAGATTCTTAATGAGTGAACCATTTGGGATGCCCTTATCTAATATAATACTTCCATTCATTTAGTATATAATCTGGTTTTATGAACATCAATTAATATATCAATTTTCTAAAATATATAAACCTAAACTATTAGGTTTATAAACCATTAGGTCTCTTTATTTTTTAATTTATGAAAGCATGATAACACATTTATAGGAGACTTGGAAAATACAGAGCAAAGTTACATATTGTTGTTCAGTCACTATGTTTTGCTTGACTGTTTGTGAGCAGATGGGTTGCAGCATGCCAGGCTTCCCTGTTCACCATCTCCCAGAGTCTGCTCAAAATCATGTCCATTGAGTTGGTGATGCCACCCAGACATCTCACCCTCTGTCTTCCCCTTCTCCTCCTGGCTTCAATCTTTCCCAGCATCAGGGTCTTTTCCAATGAGCCAGCTCTTCGCATCATGTGACCAAAATATTGGAGCTTCAGCTTCAGCATCAGTCCTTCCAATGAACATCAGAGTTGATTTCCTTACTGTTTTGATCCCCTTGCTATCTAAGGGACTCTCAAGAATCTTCTGCAGCACCACAGTTCAAAAGCATCAGTTCTTTGGTGCTCAGTCTTCTTTATGGTCCACTGTATATCACAGTTATTTTTTAAGTAGACAAATTTAGACTTTTAGTTAGAGTTTCAATATCAAATTCTCAAAAATTAGTAGAATGAATATACAGAAAAGTAGAAGGGTATAGTAGACCTGAAAAACACTATGAACCAATTCAATATAATTAGGATTTATACAATTTTAACACATCAGTAGGATACAAATTCTATCCAATTTCCCATAGACTATAAACTAGGAGACAGTGAACCATATCCAGGGACATAAAACAAATTGCAAAAATTTCATGTGCTAAAGGTATTGAAATCACATGGAGTCTGTTCTTTTATGACTGTTGAATTATGTTAGAAATCAATTATCAAAAATATTTTAAAATAACTTGCATATTTTCAAGTGCAATGTGTCATTTACCAAGAAAGATCTTTGACTTAGTCATTGAAAGCCTCAATAAAATTACAAGACTGTAAAAAACACAGAGGGTGACTGCAGAGAGAAAGTATTTAAATGAGAAATTAATATAAAAATGAGAAATTAACATCAAAGATACTTAAAAAAACCATGTTTGGAAATTAAATCTCCACTTTTATATTATGGATGTATGAAAAAAGCCACAATAGGGAAAGTAAGAAAATATTTGTAATAGAATAAAACTAAAAAGATAATTTACCAGAATTTGTTGTATGCAGCTGAAGCCACTCAATGCCACTAAATACAACATGGAATCTTGAATAAGGTATGAAAACAATGGACACTAGCATAAAATTTTGTGAAATTTGAGCAAAATCTATACTGTAGTTAATAATACTATATCATGTTAATTTCCTGTTTGTTTTAACAGCATAATTTTTCTTTATACTCTCAGAATTGTATAAGAAATTTCAAGCCCCATTCAAATTTTATTTTTAAATCACTAAGATAATAAACTTTCTAGACTTTTAGCAGTAATACTAGATGCCAGAATACATGGAACTACATCAAATTTTGAGTGAATATAAATTAGAAATTTAGCATTCTATTCATACTTGGTCAAAAAGTGGTATCAAAATGTCACAAATTTTTTAGCTAAGCAAAAGTTCATGAATATTCTAAAATATATATATTATGCATATATATTCTAATATATATGTGTATATATACATGTATACATGTATATACACAGGTATATACATATATATATATACATGTATATACACATGTATACACACACACACACACACATTTTTCTACTATCTAAAGCCAAACTATTTTAAAGGGCATTTTTTTGTGTATATTTCATTCTCTCAACAGAGGCCATTATTTCACATACTGTTTTCAAATGATGTTTATTTTCAATTTTAGATTAAAAACTCACTAAATACTTCTATTGGGATTTTTACCCTTGGGAATAAGAGGGGTAATGCAATAACTGCCATGCTAGTGAATAGTTCATTCATCTGCCTTCAGAAATTATTTAATAATTTATACTCTACCCTTAATATTTTCTAATAAACTTATTGATAACTACATCCTTTCTTGCTTTCTAAGGGATATTATAAATTTATACACTATATCCCTTGGTTTATATAAAAGCTTTATGAATAAATGCAGAGAAAAAAATGGTAAATTTATAGCGTTAGTTCAGTTTCTTCTATTTTAGTTTACTCTGTGGTCTTAGATCTACAAATACCCACCTTCTTTATTCTCTATTAATAGTACTCAGAATACAGTGCCAAATACTCTGCCGATGACTCACTGATTAATTTACAGATGTAGAAAATATTCACACATTCCATATATCTTGCTGAAAGGACAACTTGATTTTAAACCATGCAGGCATACATTGGACAAGGCTGTGATAATGGCAAAAAGTAGGTGGATTTCTGGGAATCTGATCCTTTCTATGATGTTTGTCTTTAAACTATTATTTAATTTGAATTGATGTCTTAGTTTGGAATATGATGACTGTTTCATCTAATTAATGGTTTACAGGGATTGGGGAATGCACATATTAAGTCCAAAGTGATCGATAGCTTCTATATTGATGCAAGTCACACCATTATGGCAATTTCCTGAACCATATTCTGTGGCCTTGTAGGAGTGTTAAATGTTTGTACCTTTTGCTTGTTCTCTAATCTTGCATACCACTAAAGTTTATTTCAAGAAAGCCATGTCCAATAATAAGTGTAATTTAAAATTCAAAATTGAAAGTTATGTTTCAAAATAAGAACTCAATTCATAAGGTGAGTTCATTGGTATAAAAAAGAGATAACATATTCTATTATTCAGATGATTATGCTTATTAGCGAAAAAATCACTTGATGTGTATGATAAGAAGGTTTCTAGCAGATGTCTCTTTGATGTAAGATATAAAACAGCACATACCTCATTAAACAACACATCAAAAGCATAAAAATGCAACCATTAATCTATATTTTATAATATCCTCACAATAACTCTAAGTAAAACTCATTGAACACAAATGAAAGAGCTGTAGAATAAGGTGATATTTAAATTCACATATGCTTCAGTCCTTGTTCCTTTGAATTCTATCAAACATCTGTTGGTCCAAATAGAATATAAAGAATAAAAAATAGTTTAATATATGAATGATGACTTACCAACATTTCCAACAGGAAAAATAATCACTTTAAGAGTTCATCAAATACGTACATGTTATCAAAGAATGTAGGATTCTGATTTGATACTAAATACCATCAAACCCAATTCCTGCATTTTACAGATGAGTAAATTGAGGCATGTAGCAATTAACTAATTAATTGCTTTAACTCATACAATTAATCATATTCAAGTATTGATTAGAATTGAGGTTTTTTAGAAGTATACTTTCTAACTCAGAGTATCTTTATTTCTTAGAGTTGAAAAAATGCCTTATGATAAAGATATTTGTAATTCAACAGCATTAAACAGAAGCCCAGGGCAAGTGTAATGCATGAAGTACAGCAATAAGTATCATTAGGATAGAAAGCCTCTTTATTTGATAAACACCTACTGACCTTTATTATTTCTTAGCTACATCAGGCATAACCTTCATGAACATGCTCTAACACCGGTGTTTCTTATATTATTACCAGAAGTCTCAGCATCTTCTTTTGAGCTGTGATGGTTTTCTCAAGTCAGTATTAAAAAGCCGCACATCTTTCAAATCTATCCACTTTTCTTCTGCCTAACTCAGTTACTTGTGCTGTTACCACCATCCGTTTCCTCACATGAGGACCATTCTGTATACTGTTCTTTATGTCCTGAGCTCTTTTCACTTTCCTCAACATATCTGCCTAACCCTGCGGTCCATTTCCTATCATTCTGAGACCGTGCCAGTTTCCTTCCTTGGCGTTCCACAGTGACCTTTTGAAAATCATTAACCCAGCATTTTATCACACGAATCTGAATCTGACAGCATATTTACCCACCTCAACCAACATATGATCCTTTAGACCAGGAATTGCACCCAAGTAACTGCTGTATCTCCAACATTATAATTGTATCTAGCTTATTGAAAACACACACCTCCACATATATACACATACACATAACTTTTTGAACAAGTGCAATAATTAGACCAAATTTTAGAAAGAAAGCTTTGATTACAGAAGTCCATAACTTTCTCTAAAATGTATCTGTCATTTTCCGACAAGGATAACAGGTTCTAAGGTTTAGCCTATTTATTTAGCCTGTGTGGATCACAAAAAACTATGGAAAATTCTTAAAGAGATGGAAATACCAGACTACATGACCTGCCTCCTGAGATATCTGTATGCAGGTCAGGAAGCAACAGTTAGAACCAGACATGGAATGACAGACTGGTTCCAAATAGGAAAAAAAGTATGTCAAGGCTGTATATTGTCACCCTGCTTATTTAACTTACATGCAAAGCACATCATAAGAAATGCTGGACTGGATAAAGCACAAGCTGAAATCAAGATTTCTGGGAGAAATATCAATAACCTCTGATATCACATGACACTATCCTTATGTCAGAAAGTGAAGAAAAACTAAAGAGCCTCTTGATGAAAGTGAAAGAGGAGAGTGAAAAAATTGGCTTAAAACTCAACATTCAGAAAAATAAGATCATGGTATCCCGTCCCATCACTTCATGGCAAAAAGATGGGGAAACAATGGCTGACTTTATTTATTTGTGCTCCAAAATCACTGCAGATGGTGCCTGCAGCCCTGAAATTAAAAGAGGTTTACTCCTTGGAAGAAAAGTTATGACCAACCTAGACAGCATATTAAAAAGCAGAGACATCGCTTTGCCAACAAAGGTCCATCTAGTCAAAGCTATAGTTTTCCAGTAGTCGTGTATGGATGTGGGAGTTGGACAATAAAGAAAGCTGAGCGCTGAAGAATTGATGCTTTTGAACTGTGGTGTTGGAGAAGACTCTTGAGAGTCCCTTGGACAGCAAGGAGATCCAACCAGCCCATCCTAAAGGAAATCAGTCATGAATATTCATTGGAAGGACTGAGGTTGAAGCTGAAACTCCAATACTTTGGCCACGTGATGCAAAGAACTGACTTGTAGGCAAAGACCCTGATGCTGGGAAAGATTGAAGGCGGGAGGAGAATGGGACGACAGAGGATGAGATGGTTGAATGGTACCACCAATTCAATGGACATGAGCTTGAGTAAACTGTTGGAGTTGGTGATGGACAGGGAAGCCTGGTGTGCTGCATTCCATGGGGTCGTAAAGAGTTGTACACAGCTGAGCAACTGAACTAAACTGAACCTGTTTATTGTAATAGTGGAATGGATTACTTCCATATATTACTGAGATGAGCTCACTATCTAGCAAATGCTACTTGATGATGAATAAGTGTCCCATCTTTTCCTGAAAACTATAATGTGGTTTGTCTTGATCTCCTCTTTCCTGCTTGAGGCTTCTCAGGTGGAGCTAGTGCTAAAGAACTCTCACCTACCAACACAGGAGACATAAGAGACACACGGGTTTGATCCCTGGGTCAGGAAGATCCCTTGGAGGAGGAAATGGCAAATAACTCCAGTACTCTTGCCTGGAGAATCCGATGGACATAGGAGCCTGAGGGGCTATGGTCCATAGCATTGCAAAGAGTCAGACACGACTGAAAAGACTTTGCATACACACATCTTGTTGGATCAGTAGTGACTATTTAGAATTAATTTGTTGCAATTTTCAGTGCAGAATTAACCAATGAACAATCATTTTGCTCACTGAAAGATTGTCCCTGAAAACACCTGCATTTTATTAAAAATATTCAGGCTGCAATTATGTGTAAATATAGTTGCTATTATGAAATTTAAATATTCATATAATATCAAGATATAAAATTACAAAGAGAGATAATAGCAACAAAATAAATTATCTGCCCATTACACTTACCTTCAGGGCTTTGAAATCATTCTAACATATATAAACTGTCATGTGACTTTATATGAGACAGTAAGTCAAATAATAATAATAAAAAAAGAAGTTTAACAAATTTTCTTACTCTAATTCTTATAGGACACTATTTTATTATTAACATATTGACATTTACTATATTAGACCGTATATTTGTTATATGGTATGTCCATAGCATTTTTGCACAATTTATTTCTGTATCAGGAGGGAACAATATGCAGGGCACAATTTCATCCATTTTCCTCCTCCCCAGTTTTACTATATGAAATGAAGCCACTGACAGCCTTCCATGTCTGGATGAGATGAATATGAGGATTTATTTAACATTTCATTGCAGAAATTTAGACTTTAAAATATTCATTATGCTTTTGGATACATTTTAATAAAACTATTATAATAGTGAATATGCTATCTGGAGAAATAAATGTAATTAGGACAAATAAATCACAAACAATTTTATTTACATTTGAGTAGATTTCTCCATTGCAATTTCAGACTGTTACATATTATATAGAAGTAAAGTTATTAAAAATTCAAACTGCACAGAATTTTATGACTATCATCTATAGCTACTATACTATTTGAACTCAGTCTAAACTTACTAAATCCTTTTGAAAAAAGTAATGCCAGCTAACTGTTATTTAGTACTTGTGCTTGCATTAATCTCAGTATTTTGCATTCATTACACACCTAATCCTATGACCAAAAAGTTTGGCACTATTTTTATCTTCATTTTATGGATGAAAAAATTGAAACAAAAAGAAGTTAAATAACCACCCAATATTACACAATTTGCCAGTGGGGAATTCAGATTTTGAACCCAGGCAATTTGTCTCAGCAGTTTTAACCCCACTACTATTATGCTTCTCTGAAGAAAAAAATAATTTCACTTTTCTTCAGGCAGATAGAATTTTAGATACTCTGAAAAAAGTTTCATGCTTATTTGTTAATATTTTGGTTCTTTTAAATGGGCTAAAAATCAAAATCAAATAAGTAAATCTAACTTTCTAATAGTAAAAATGGAATCATAACTATACTTCTAATACTGGGACTTTTAGTGTCAGAATAGCATATTTACTAAGTTAAAGTAACTGTTTTCATAAGAAACTGTTCGTTTGGGTCTACTGAGGCAAGTTACCCATCTGAAATTTCAATTTACAACTGGTGGTGTTTTCAAATTCCTTCCTGACTAATTTAACTGTGGAAGGAAATTTGGATAGTCTTAGTTTTCTAAAATAGTTCATTTTAGTAGTCCAATTGGATAATCTACCTCATGGAGACATTTTTAATACATTAGTGCATCATAGCATTCAGTACAAAGTTCTCAATTTAATAGATTATTTATATTTACTATAAGGTCCATCTTGTTAAGGCTATGGTTTTTCCAGTAGTCATGTATGGATGTGAGAGTTGGACTATAAAGAAAGCTGAACGTTGAAGAATTGATGGTTTGAATTGTGGTGTTGGAGAAGACTCTTGAGAGTCCATTGGACTGCAAGGAGATCCAACCAGTCTGTTCTAACAGTGATCAGTCCTGAGTGTTCATTGGAAGGACTGATGTTGAAGCTGAAACTCCAATACTTTGGCCACCTGATGCGAAGAGCTGACTCATTTGAAAAGACCCTGATGCTGGGGAAGATTGAAGGTGGGACAAGAAGGGGTTGACAGAGGATGAGATGGTTGGATGGCATCACCAACTCCATGGACATGAGTTTGGGCAAACTCTGGGAATTGGTGATGGACAGGGAGGCCTGGCGTGCTGCAGTTCATGGGGTCACAAAGAGTCAGACACGACTGAGAGACTGAACTGAACTGAATTACCTTTATTATAACAAGTCAGAAGGTAAAGCAATAACTTCAGAGTCTTGAAACTATAAGAACTTTTCTGAGGCAATTGTTACAACATTTTCAAATAGTCCTTTTAGGTGATTTAAAGGCATTGCCTATTTTTTATTTTTTGAGACTTTTTGAGAAATTTATTCCACAAATCTATTCCAGTGCCTTTTGTTGCACTGCTGTGAAATTTTCTGTAAAGGCATTTATACATTTTAAAGTTCAAGGTAATGGTCATTTCGCCATCTATGAAAAAGAAGACTCTTCTGCTTTTTTCAAATATCACTTTCTCAGAACTATCAATTTCAACTTAAAGTCTAATGCTATATAAGGCACAGTGGCCTTGAATTTGAAATTTAACTTTCTTATGTACTTAGTTAATGTTTATGTAATTGGTATCTCATTATCAAAAAATTAAAAGTGTTTTAAGTTGCTTCAATTCGAAACACAAAATATCCAGCTTAAAACTTCATTTAATAAGATAGCAAAATAAATAATTTAAAAGGTGTACTTCTGCTTAGATTTAAATACAGATTGATGAGGAAACCAGGAATAGAAATATACTGGAGTGTGCATGGTCTCTTGTGTTTGACAGACAGTGATATTTGGGGAGGTAAAGAATATGAGATAAGAGGTTACAGTTCAATCATTAGAAATTCCAATATTTATGAGGGCCAGGCAGAAGCAGAAATGAAGGAAAAGGAACTGGGTAGGAACTGTAGCAAACCTAAAAATGAACCTATTGAAATGTGGGAGTTTCAGCTAATTGTTGACCTGCTGAAAAGTAGAGTCACTGTAGCCAAATCTTCTTAAAGTTCAAAAGAGGTATGACCTCCAGATTATGAAAAAAAAAAAAAATTCCATATTCAAATCCCAGCAACTAATCCAAACATTTAAAAATTCTCAGTGAACTAATCAAAATACATGTGCTGACCAGACCTAGGCCCAATAATACATCAATTCAAGACGACCCATCCTAGGAGAGAATGCATAAAATGGGTGGGGCATCATTAGATACAAAGTCTGAGTGAAGGAATCACCAAGACTTTTGGGCAAGGAGAGAGCCACAAGTTGAAAACTTAAAAGAAATGAAAGCTCACACTTCCAAGTGAGCATTTTATTTTGAAATAGCCCTCTTCACTACTAGTTTATTTTCAGTGATACTAATACTCATTCCTTAAAAATCTTTTGATGTATATCTTTCAATTTCTTTAAGGAAAGTTTACTTATCATACATTAAAATGAACTTCATTACTTTATAATCAACACAGTGATTCATCATCATTTTTAATACAGTGAAAATAACAGTTATTGGACAAGTCTGGTGGGCTGCAGTCTATGGGGTCGCTAAGAGTTGGACACGACTGAGCGACTTCCCTTTCACTTTTCACTTTCATGCCTTGGAGAAGGAAATGGCAACCCACTCCAGTGTTCTTGCCTGGAGAATCCCAGGGACGGGGGAGCCTGGTGGGCTGCCGTCTCTGGGGTCGCACAGAGTCGGACACGACTGAAGCGACTTAGCGAAACATTATGAAATAAATAGTGACCAGAGCGGGATGAATGTGATAGAGCCAGCAGCAAACAAAGTGTGAAAATGAACAAAGAAATGTACATGGGGTTTTCATGAAACTTTTAGGAAAGACATTAGCTTGGAAAGGGAAGAAGTTCCCTTGGGAATAAAGGGAGAAATGATGGGATACACAGACCATAACACAGATGTTTGATAGTTATTACATTGTTCTTAAACTGTAGTATCCATTTGAATTTTGAACTGAGAGAAAGCAACATGAATGGAATAATATGTCTGTAAAGACACATACTTGATAATTTCTCTAGTATCTAAAGATAATCTAAGAAAAATAAATGCCCACACATATCTACATATACTCTCACACACACGAGCTAGATGATTTTCCCAAAATGAAGAGAGAAGAAATTTGTTTGCATGTGTACACTGTCACCCTTTGTGTCTATGAGATAGAATGGTAGGGATGTTGTCAGAAAGGAAGTTATTTTCCTCTACCCTACTAGAGGAAAATTAGTTCTGGCTGTTTTGAAAATTAGTTGAAGTAAAACAAATTAATCTAACAAAGGTTCAATAATGTGTATATTTGGGAGAGACTCAGGAAAACTGAGTAATTCACCAAAGTGGTTGAAATTTTCACCTTAAGTACCATCTTCAGATAAAGAGGAACAAGGATTTTGGAGGTAGTAGTTTGGGTTTCCCAAGGGAGGAAGGCAATTCACATAGAGATGGAAAAGCAAAAACCAAAATTTGATAAAAAGGCTTTGGGTCTTGCAGAGGTATTGGGACACTGAGTGGATACTGATCTTTAGGCCCTGCCTAGATTTTCTCCTATTACATCTACCCTTTATTCCTTGAAAATAACTCTAGTGATAGCTCTTTTCTATTCCAAGAATAGGACCTCTATCTAAATTATTTTTTAGGCAATTGAGGGGTAGGTCAGAATTTTTCCTGAGTCTTTTGGGCCTTGATTGTTTTCAGCATGAAATATTCTGCATATCAAAGAGACATTTTGGAGTGGCAATTTTGTTCCCTTACAATTGAAACAGGAATCTGAATTCTTGTTCGCAGAGCCGAAGAGTAAACTTCAAGAACATGGAAACACACAGAGTACCAAGTGAATAGGATTTATTTTAGAGAAAAGAAAATTATAAAGCTCTCAACATAGACACTGAGAGGGGGTAAATTTTCCCCCAAAAGGCAGGACTTACAGCAGTTTATATCTTTATTAGTATTGATCTATGGAGTTTTGCTAGGCTCTTATCTTTAACATACATCATTTTTAGTGTGACACCTTTATGGCTTCTCTTGATTCCCAGTTTCTAAGTCTCCTCAGACACTGAGTCAACCATCCTGTGACCCTATCTCATGTCCCCTGGCCATTTCACAAAGAATGAGATATGGGCCAAAGTTTGATGGTCTACCTACTGTTTTCCTTTTAGATAAGAGGGTCAGGAGTTAATGGTTGTCCTGTTCTGGATCTGGGCATTTTATGATCTATCAGACAAAGAACACATTCCTCCAGAAGTCAGGAACAAAGAGTATAGCTTTACGTCAACGGAGTAAGATGTTTACTGAAAGTAAGACTGAGGTCTCAGAATCCTACAATGATGGCCAAGCAATTTCTACCAGACAATGGTATGATGTAAATCAACAAGACAGTTATAAAGAAGACGTTTGAGGGGATGAAAAGGAAATGGTGGTTGTTTGTGGTATTTTCTTGCATTCCAAACATACTGCTAATATTGTACAATAATAAAACTATAAAAATATACTTTCAATTTTTAATATACTATCCCAAGAACAGATATATGATCCTATAACTCTGTAAACTCAAGGACTCTATTCTTCAGTTACTTTGGGTAAAGAAAATCAGCACTTTAATCTTGTACTCATGATATATCTTGAAATATAATGTTAATTAGTTTTTAAGTGATTGATTTAAATCTAGAGTAGACATCTAAAGTCTTTTTTTATATTTAAAAAGCCTGAAACTTGTATCTGATATACATATATCTATCTATATCTATCCATAATTTTAGCAAGGTTATAAAAACATGATATCATTGCCCTGAAACTTTGAGAATTAATTAATGTAGTAGGCAAGTAAACATGAAAAACATATAGAAGTCAAATTGATTCATTTCTAAGCAAAATCTCCAACTTTCAAATATTCTTAGTTTTTGCATTTTTATGTAGAATCACTGGATCCTCCACTATGTCTCCTCCTCCAACACACAAATATTCATCTTTGTTTATCTTCAGTTCAGTTCAGTCACTGACTTGTGTCCAACTCTTTGTGAACCCATGGACTATAGCACGCCAGGCTTCCCTGTCCATCTTCAACTTCCAGAGATTGCTCAAACTTGTTTCCACTGAGTCGGTGATGCCATCCAACCACCTCATCCTCTGCTGTCCCCTGCTCCTCCAGCCTTCCATATTTCCCAGCATCAGGGTATTTTCCAAAGAGGCAGTTCTTTGCATCAGGTGGCTGGATTATTGACGTTTCAGCTTCAGCATCAGTCCTTCCAATGAATATTCAGGACTGATTTCCTTTATGATTGACTGGTTAGATCTCCTTGCAGTCCAAGGGACTCTCAAGAGTCTTCTCCAACACCAAAGTTCAAAAGCATCAATTAGTCAGCACTCAGGCTACTTTATTGTCCAAATCTCATATCCATACATGACTACTGGAAAAACCACAGCTTTGACTAGATGACCTTTGTGAATAAAGTAATCTCTCTGCTTTTAAATATGTTGTCTAGGTTGGTCATAACTTTTTTTCCAAGAAGCAAACGTCTTTTGATTTCATACTGCAGTCACCATCTGCAGTAATTCTGGAGTCTATGAAAATAAACCCTGTCACTGTGTCTATTGTTTTCCAAACTATTTGCCATAATGTGATGATACTGGATGCAGTGATCTTCATTTTTTGAATGTTGAGTTTTAAGCCAGCTTTTTCAGTCTCCTCTTTCACTTTCATCAAGAGGCTCTTTAGTTACTCTTTGCTTTCCACCATAAGGGTGGTGTCATCTCCATATCTGAAGTTATTGATATTTCTCCTGGCAATCTTGATTCCAGCTTGTGCTTCATCCATCCTAGCATTTCTCATGATGTACTCTGCCTATAAGTTAAATAAGCAGGTGACAATATAGAGCCTTGACATACTCCTTTTCCAATTTGGAACCAGTCTGTTGTTCCATGTCTGGTTCTAACTATTGTTTCTTTACCTGAGTACAGATTTCTCAGGAGGCAGGTAAGGTAGTCTGATAGTCCCATTTCTTGTAGAATTGTGCACAGTTTCTTGTGATCCACATAATCAAAGGATTTAGTGTAGTCAATGAAGGAGAGGTAGATGTTTTCTTGGAATTCCCTTGCTTTTTCAATGATCCAATGGATGTTGGCAATTTGATCTCTGGTTCCTCTGCTTTTTCTAAATCCAGCTTGAACATATGAAAATTCACAGTTCATGTACTGTTGAAGCCTCACTTGGAGAATTTTGAGCATTACTTTCCTAGTGTGTAAGATGAGTGCAATTGTGCAGCAGTTTGAACATTCTTTGGCACTGCCTTTGTTTGGGATTGGAATGAAAACTGACCTTTTCCAGTCCTGTGGCCACTGCTGAGTTTTCCAAATTTGCTGTCATATTCAGTGCAGCACTTTCACAGCATCATGTTTTAGGATTTGAAATAGCTCACCTGGAATTCCACTACCTCCACTAGCTTTGTTTGTAGTGATGCTTCCCAAGGCCCACTTGACTTCACACTCCAGAATGTCTGGTTCTAGGTGAGTGATCACACCATCCTGGTTATCTGGCTCATTCAAATCTTTTCCATATAGTTTTTCTGTGTATTCTTGCCACCTCTTCTTAATATCTTCTGCT
Organism: Bos indicus x Bos taurus; assembly: GCF_003369695.1. Lineage (NCBI taxonomy): Eukaryota > Metazoa > Chordata > Mammalia > Artiodactyla > Bovidae > Bos > Bos indicus x Bos taurus. The sequence continues at coordinate 83,223,246 of NC_040077.1, read as the reverse complement.
TCTGTTAGTTCCATACCATTTCCGTCCATTATAGCCCATCTTTGGATGAAATGTTCCTTTAAAATGTTCCCTTGTTTATCTTAGCTCTTTATCCCACTGATTTAAATTTATTAGAAAGATTCAAAATATGCATGATCTTTATAGCAGCACTATTCTCAATAGCTAAAGTAAGGAAAGAAGCAATAGATGATATGTTACATATATAAAATATAATACTACTCATCCATTAAAAGGAACAAATGGTTCCACTTGTGAAGATGTGGATAGACCTAGAGACTGTTATATCGACTCAAGTAAGTCAGAAATAGAAAAAGAAATGCCATATGACATCACTTATATGTGAAATCTAAAATATGGCACAGATGAACCTACCTACAGAACAGAAACAGACTCAGACATAGAGATCAAAGTTGTGGTTATCAAGAGGGAACGGGGAGGGAGAGGGCTGCGCTAGGAATTTGGGGTTGGTAGACACAAACTATTACATTTAGAATGGATAAACAACAAGGTCCTACTGTATAGACAGGGAACTATATCCAGTCCTCTGGGATAAACTGTAATGGAAAAGAGTATTATAAAACTGGATCATAATGGAAAAGAATTTATGTATGTATAAAACTGAATCACTTCGCTGTACAGCAAAGATTTGTACCACTTGGTAAATCAACTATATTTTAATTTAAACAAATTAAATTTCAACAACACATCTCAGAAAGACTAACCCATGATTGTATTGTTAAATATATTCCAGGAAAACCATTGTTTCTTAAATGTAATTACTTTCCCATAGTCTCATCTACAATTTTGACTGTTCCAAAGAATATTTTAAACTTATGATGGGATAACATTTTAAAAGCCCATATATTTGTTTTTTTTTTTTTTTTTTTTTAACTAAATGTGTATTTACATCTCTTGATTTAAGACTGGGCCAGAGGGAGAAAACAGAATCATACATATTAGGTTCATTCATTTGAGTAAAAAAGAAGCACATGATTATAGGCTCCCAGTGATCTGTATGTAACAAAAACATATTGTATGAAAAAAATATTCTATGGCAAATAATATTTTTCTCAAAATGAGGCCATATTTACTACAAAACATGACATACAATGCTATATTCTAAACTAGCCGTAATTGTCTCATTGATCTTAATTTCTTTTTTTACATAAGAAAGCTCTTGTTGCTTTTATGACTTTTATTTTCTACATCAGTAGGTTCTATGTAGTTTGAGGTCAAAAAAGTAACTTTGACACTTGATAGAAAATGTGCTATCATTTATTTCTGCTTGTAACATGGCAAACAAACATAAATAGTCACCCCATCCAGATAATTAGACAGATTGACACTAAAAAAGTTAATAATGTAAATATCATTGCTAGAAGGACTTGGTAATGATAGTCCTATTATATTTTGCTTTATGACCACAACATGGTCATGATAATAGGGATGAAAGTATCATGTCTACTAATATACTTTGCTGATATGCTTATTCTGAAATTTTATAAAATGACAGTTTTCTTATATGTATTTTTATTTTACCCATTTGTTTCCTTTCCTACTCCGAGAATGCATTTGACATAATATTTAAAAAGAACAAAAGGACAGAAAGAACAAAAGCTCAGCTGAGGCTATTATAATCCAATGCCATTTTATTTATTCTGCTGCTCAAATTGTTCCAGGTATGGGCATCAGTAGCTGTTTCAGTTGACTTCTGTTTCCCTTTGACATACTTCTGATATAGTTTTTCTTTCTTTTTTTTTTTGGTGTTTCTGATTTTTCATTCTAGTATCTATTTGCTTTTTGACACTATAATATACTCCAAGCTCATCTTGTGTGTCTTGCCACTGCCTAGAAAGATACATTTCTCCAAGAAAAGTGGCTTTTTTATTGAAAAATAATAGGTTCTAAGATCTGAGTACTATGTATGGTTGTTATCACTGATCTTTCATTATTTCTCAGTTCAGTTCAGTTCAGTCGCTCAGTTGTGTTCGACTATTTGCGACCCCATGAATCACAGCACACCAGGCCTCCCAGTCCATCACCAACTCCTGGAGTTCACGCAAACTCATGTGCATCAAGTCGGTGATGCCATCCAGCCATCTGTCGTCCCCTTCTTCTCCTGCCCCCAATCTCTCCCAGCATCAGGGTCTTTTCCAATGAGTCAACTCTTTACATCAGGTGGCCAAAGTATTCGAGTTTAAACCTCAGCATCAGTCCTTCCAAAGAACACCCAGGACTGGTCTCCTTTAGGATGGACTGGTTGGATCTCCTTGCAGTCCAAGGGACTCTGAAGAGTCCTCCAGCACCACTGTTCAAAAGCATCAATTCTTTGGTGCTCAGCTTTCTTCACAGTCCAACTCTCACATCCATACATGACCACTGGAAAAAGTATAGCCTTGACTAGACGGACCTTTGTTGGCAAGTAATATCTCTGCTTTTGAATATGCTCTAGGTTGGTCATAACTTTCTTCCAAGGAGTAAGCATCTTTTAATTTTCTGGCTGCATTCACCATTTGCAGTGATTTTGGAGCCCCCCAAAATAAAGTCTGACACTGTTTTCACTGTTTCCCCATCTATTTGCCATGAAATGATGGGACCAGATGCCATGATATTCTTTTTCTGAATGTTGAGCTTTAAGCCAACTTTTTCACTCTCCTCTTTCACTTTCATCAAGAGGCTTTTGAGTTCCTCTTCACTTTCTGCCAAAGAGGTGGTGTCATCTGCATATCAGAGGTTATTGATATTTCTCCTGGCAATCTTGATTCCAGCTTGTGCTTCTTCCAGTCCAGCGTTTCTCAGGATGTATTTTGCATACAAGTTAAATAAGCAGGGTGACAATATACAGCCTTGACATACTCATTTTCTTGTTTGGAACCAGTCTGTTGTTCCATGTCCAGTTCTAACTGTTGCTTCCTGACCTGCATACAGGTTTCTCAAAAGGCAGGTCAGGTGGTCTGGTATTCCCATCTCTTGAAGGATTTTCCACAGTTTACTGTGATCCACACAGTCAAGGCTTTGGCATAGTCAGTAAAGCAGAAATAGATGGTTTTTCTGGAACTCTCTTGCTTTTTCCATGATCCAGTGGATGTTGGCAATTTGATCTCTGGTTCCTCTGCCTTTTCTAAATCCAGCTTGAACATCTGGAAGTTCACAGTTCACATATTGCTGAAGCCTGGCTTGGAGAATTTTGAGCATTACTTTACTAGCGTATGGGATGAGTGCAATTGTGTGGTAGTTTGTGCATTCTTTGGCATTGCCTTTCTTTGGTATTGGAATGAAAACTGACCTTTTCCAGTCCTGTGGCCACTGCTGAGTTTTCCAAATTTGCTGACATACTGAGTGCAGCACTTTCACAGCATCATCTTTCAGGATTTGGAATAGCTCAACTGGAATTCCGTCACTTTCACTAGCTTTGTTCATAGTGATGCTTTCTAAGGCCCACTTGACTTCACATTCCAGGATGTCTGGCTCTACGTGAGTGATCACACCATGGTGATTATCTGGGTCGTGAAGATCTTTTTTGTACAGTTCTTCTGTGTATTCTTGCCATCTCTTCTTAATATCTTCTGCTTCTGTTAGGTCCATACCATTTCTGTCCTTTATCGAGCCCATCTTTGCATGAAATGTTCCTTTGGTATCTCTGATTTTCTTGAAGAGATCCCTAGTCTTTCCCATTCTGTTGTTTTCCTCTATTTCTTTGCATTGATCACTGAGGAAGGCTTTCTTATCTCTTCTTTCTATTCTTTGGAACTCTGCATTCAGATGTTTATATCTTTCCTTTTCTTCTTTGCTTTTCACTTCTCTTCTTTTCACAGATATTTGTAAGGCCTCCCCAGACAGCCATTTTGCTTTTTTGCATTTTTTTTTCCCATGGGGATGGTCGTGATCCCTGTCTCCTGTACAATGTCACGAACCTCATTCCATAGTTCATCAGGCACTTTATCTATCAGATCTAGGCCCTTAAATCTATTTCTCACTTCCACTGTATAATCATAAGGAATTTCATTTAGGTCATACCTAAATGGTCTAGTGGTTTTCTGTACTTTCTTCAATTTCAGTCTGAATTTGGCAATAAGGAGTTCATGGTCTGAGCCACAGTCAGCTCTTGGTTTTGTTTTTGCTGACTGTATAGAGCTTCTCTATCTTTGGCTGCAAAGAATATAATCAATCTGATTTCGGTGTTAACCATCTGGTGATGTCCATGTGTAGAGTCTTCTCTTGTGTTGTTGGAAGAGGGTGTTTGTTATGACCAGTGCATTTTCTTGGCAAAACTCTATTAGTCTTTGCCCTGCTTCATTCCATATTCCAAGGCCAAATTTGCCTGTTACTCCAGGTGTTTCTTGACTTCCTACTTTTGCATTCCATCCCCTATAATGAAAAGGACATCTTTTTTGGGTGTTAGTTCTAAAAGGTCTTGTAGGTCTTCATAGACCCGTTCAACTTCAGCTCTTTCCACGTTACTGGTTTGGGCATAGACTTGGATTACTGTGATGTTGAATGGTTTGCCTTGGAAACGAACAGAGATTATTCTGTCGTTTTTGAGATTGCATCCAAGTACTGCATTTCAGACTCTTTTGTTGACAATGATGGCCACTCCATTTCTTCTGACGGATTCCTGCCCGCAGTAGTAGATATAATGGTCATCTGAGTTAAATTTACCCATTCCAGTCCATTTCAGTTCACTGATTCCTAGAATGTCGACATTCACTCTTGCCATCTCTTGTTTGACCACTTCTAATTTGCCTTGATTCATGGACCTGACATTCTATGTTCCTATGCAATATTTGTCTTTACAGCATTGGACCTTGCTTCTATCACCAGTCACATCCACAACTGGGTATTGTTTTTGCTTTGGCTCCATCCCTTCATTCTTTCTGGAGTTATTTCTCCACTGATCTCCAGTAGCATATTGGGCACCTACTGACCTGGGGAGTTTCTCTTTCAGTATCCTATCATTTTGCCTTTTCTACTGTTCATGGGGTTCTCAAGGCAAGAATACTGAAGTGGTTTGCCATTCCCTTCTCCACTGGACCACATTCTGTCAAATCTCTCCACCATGACCCATCCATCTTGGGTTGCCCCACGGGCATGGCTTAGTTTCATTGAGTTAGACAAGGCTGTGGTCCTAGTGTGATTAGATTAACTATTTCTGTGAGTATGGTTTCAGTGTGTTTGCCGTCTGATGCCCTCTTGCAACACCTACCATCTTACTTGGGTTTCTCTTACCTTGGGCATGGGGTATCTCTTACCTTGGGCGTGGGGTGTCTCTTCATGGCTGCTCCAGCAAAGCACAGCCATTGCTCCTTACCTGGAGAAGACATGTAACGCATGCAGCTTCCCTTGTGGGTTATCTGTCTTGCAAATGTAAATGCACCACACCATTAAGGACATTCATACAAAAAAGCTTTCTGTAAGCCAAAAGAGTTGGAAACAACCGGGGAAAAAGTTTCACTGGTGTTGAGGCTGAGTACGCAGACTCCGGCAGAAAAAAAAAAAAAAAAATCCCTGCTTCTGTGCTTGGATTCCAATGCCTTCCATGGGCCCTAGGGTGTGGGACCCTCGAGGCCTCAGTCCCCAGGGTGGGCCAAGGGCAGGCCTCGCACAGCCGGGTTTGACGGCCTCGCCTTTCCCTGTCACACTATTTGTGGATAGTCTTTATCAACTAGGGCAGAGTTCTTAGACACAGTTCTTTTTACATTTATCATACAGAGGGCCATTCATTGCAGTTATTTAGGTCAGAATCTTCAGTGAGATTGTTTTGTACATTCGTTATATGGTTAGAATATTTTGTCATAGTCTGCATTTCATCCTGGCATCCCCAACTTCCTAAGTTAAAACAATATTTTATTTCATAATTTGAAGCTTATTCTTTGTGCTGTAAAATCTTATTGTTTTTGACAAACTCATGATTTCACATTTCCACCATTATAGTTTCATGAAGAATAGTTTCCATCACTGTAAAAAATCTGGTATGATTCATCTATTTACCTTTTCAGCCCTTTTGTCATCTCTGAATCTTTCTAAATCACTGTTTTTAAACTATAGTTTCTATAATTTAACTATGTTGTCTGTAGTTTTATGTCATAAAATTGTAAATGTCATAAAATTATAAAATAAAAATGTCATATAATTAAAATCATACAGTATATAGCTGTTTCAGACCAGCTTTTCTCACTTAGAAATATGGATATGCACTGAATATTCATTCATGTATTTTCATGGCTTGATGGCTCATTACTTTTGCTACTAAATAGTATTCCATTACATAGGTGTACCATGTTTTCTTTTTTCATTCACCTCTTAAAGGCATGTTGTTTGCTTCCAGTTTTTGACAATTTTAAATAAAGCTTCTATAGACATCCATGCACATGACTTTTATGTGCATATAGTTTTAAATAAATTAGATATGTATCTAAGAGTATGAATGCTAAATTCTATAGTAAAAATATTTTATGTTTGTATGAAAATGTCAAACTATCTTATTGCACTAGCTTTGACTTCTAGTACAGTTGGATAGAAGTGGTGAAGGACGACATCATTGCCTTGTTTCCAATGATGAATCTGAAATCATCTGAAATCCCTGTCTCTAACCATTAAGTATTATGTTAGCTACTGTATTTGTAAATGTTCTTTATCAAGTTCAGGACATTCCTCTATTCCTGGTTTTCCAAGAGTTATATTGGAATACATCAATTCTTTTGTGCATAAATTGATATAATTATTACACCATTAGCCTGTTGAAATGGTGTTTTACATTGGCTGATTTCTGAATGTTGACCCTGACTTGACTACCTGAAATAAATCTTACTTGGTTTTGGTATATATCAATAATTCTTTTTATGCTTTGTTGAATTCAATTTACTAACATTTTGTTGCGGACAGTTGTATCTGTGTTTAAGAGATTTTGATCTGCTTTAGGGTAGTTTTGGCCTCACAGAATCAGTTAGGAAGTATTCCCTTTTTCTATTTTCTAGAAGAGATTGAGGTGATTGGTATTACCTTTCCCTGAGGTGTTTGGTAATACTTACCAGTGAAGGCATGTGGGCTTGATATTTTATTGTTTTGAAGGCTATAAATTATTGATTCAAATTCTTCAATATGTATAGAGTTATCTGTTTCTCCTTGTATAGGTTATGTTAATTTGTGTCTTTCAAGGAATTGGTCTTTTTCATCTAAATGATCAAATTTGTTTACACATTTGTGGTCATAGAATTATTCATAGTATTTCTTTAGCTATCCTTTTAAAGGTCATGTGCTAAGTAGTGACAATTTAATTTCTGATATTAGCAATTTTGTCTTTTTTTTTTTTTGGTCTTGGTTAACCTAGCTAGAGTTTTATAGATTTTATCTGTCTTTACCAAGGGCCAGATTTTGCTCATATGCTTGCTCTCATTTTTATTTTTCACAACCTTCTACCAGGTCTTCATCATCTTACTTTAATTGGCTACCTTTTCCTTTTTTCAGGAGATTCACTGGGGTGTCTCTTGGTGCTTCTGTGTATGATAATGAAGACATAAATTATTGCATCAGTCAAGTTCTAACAAGAGCAAGATAACTAGGGACTCGGGCTTCCCTGCTGGCTCAGTGGTTAAAGAATCTGTGTGCCAGTTCAGGAGACACAGGTTCACTCCCTGAGTTGGGAAAATCCCCTGGAGAAGGAAGTGGCAACCCACTCCAGTATTCTTGCCCAGGAAATCCCATGGACAGAGAACCCTGGTAGGCTACAGTCCATGGGGTGGTGAAAGATTGGGACATGACTTTGTGACTAAGCAACAACAACTAGGGACTCACATTTTATAAAAGTTTGATGACACCTCTCAGAAAGAAATATAGACTTCTGGAAGTGTTGGCTGAAGGTGAGGGAAATCTAGACAGGCTGGTGGAAAAGAAAGGTAGTGAGCATTAATTGTGATTTTGAAGCTGTGTTTTTTAATACTAATTCTTCCATTTTAAGGCTTTTTGGAGATTATGCTTGGTTACTACCCTTAACTGTCAGTAACAGAGCTTACGTGTTGGGGCAAAATCTGACTACCAAAGAGGAGCTGATGGTAACACATTTGCCAGTCATTTATTCCCTGGTGGCTCAGACGGTAAAGCGTCTGCCTGCAATGCGGGAGACCCAGTTTCGATCCCCAGGTTGGGAAGATCCCCTGGAGAAGGAAATGGCAACCCACCCCAATACTCTTGCTTAGAAAATTCCATGGATGGAGGAGCCTGGTGGGCTGCAGTCCATGGGGTCGCAAAGAGTCGGACACAACTGAGCGACTTTACTCACTCACTCAGACTGGTGCTGTGCATGTATGTTTCTTTCCGTAATGTAATTTTCATCTTCAGGACATCTCAATACCTTCCAATAAATAGGATGAAAACACATGAAGCTATAGGATCCACAGTTTAAAAAGGAATTATCTGTTGATTAAGACAGAAAAGGAGCATAATATTGTAAATGTCCCTTGTCAAATCATAAAGATATCCTCTATTTTCATATAGCGAATATTTTTGAATGATTTTTTTCAAAACTACCATGGCAGAATACTTTTGCACAGAATAAGGGCCTCTATTATGTATAATGAATGGTATTATATGATGAGCTGATTAAAGAGTGGATGTAAACCCAAAGAGATGATGACTGAACTGGAATGATTTATGACCAAACTAACAAATGCTTTTGAGCTTGAAATTGAGTGAATCCCTGTTAAATAAGCATAATAAGTTTCCTGTTGTACTTATATCTGTCTAGTCAAAATATAAAGCTGAGTACTGGTTATGATTTGCTTGGCTTCCCTTTAATCTATTAATTAAACATTGTCTAATCCATGAAATATAGGGTGCTTTCGGCAGATGTGCCCCACAGGATTTAGTTCCTGAGATGACTAAATTCCAATCTACTAGCCATCCAATTAATTGTGTTTCAGCATTAATCAGATGCTCTGCACATTTCTCTGGTTTCCATCCTGTTTCCAAAAACAGAAATTGTAATGCAGATTTTTGTGAATGAATACAGAAACTAGGAAGTTAATCTTTGCAAAGACTGATCAAGTGAGGAAAAAGAAAAGAAGTCAAATTTTTGTCAAATACAACTGGATTTATCTTGAATGTTTGGTCTCCTTCAAATTTTGATTAACTCCAAATGATTTACTGTCTGTGGCCAAATGAATGTCTAGCAGTTATTACTTTTCAAATATTTTACTCTACTCCGTTTGCCATATGAAATGTGACTAAGGACCCGGATGTTAATCTATATATTAAATATTAGCAAAGCTAAATATGTATTCACTTTTTGATAAAATAAATGTAAATAGCAGTTTTAGTATTTCATTTCTTCATTTCAGTTGTCCCTCTAATATCAATAGTGTAGTAACAAGGGTTCAAGAATCCTATGATAGATAGAAATGACTTACAAAATAGAAGATAACTATATTATTTGCATAAAATAAACTCTCAGAAAGATATTGCTCAAAAGTTTTCATTACAAAATTCATATTTGTTAATAAATTGGTCAATACAAGAATACATGCTAAAACCATAACATGTATGGATGTGCCTATAAGAAACCTAAACTTTTTAATAAAAAGTTTCTGGCTGCAGGGACTTTAGTTCAGTTCAGTTCAGTCACTCAGTCATGTCTAACTCTTTGAGACTTCATGGACAGCAGTACTCCAGACTTCGCTGTTCATCACCAACTCCCAGAGCTTGCTCAAACTCATGTTCATCAAGTCAGTGATGCCATCCACCACCTCATCCTCTGGCATCTCCTTGTACCGTCTTCAATCTTTCCAACCATTAAGGTGTTTTGAGAGTCAGTTCTTCGAATCAGGTGGCCAAAGTATTGGAACTTCAGCTTCAGCATTAGTCCTTCCAATGAATATTCACAATTGATTTCCTTTAGGATGGGCTAGTTTGATCTTCTTGCAGTCCAAGGGACTATTGAGAGTCTTCTCCAACATCACAGTTCAAAAGCATCAGTTCTTCAGTGCTCAGCTTTCTTTATAGTCCAACTCTCACATTCATACACAACTACTGGGAAAACCATAGCTCTGACTAGATGGACCTTTGTTGACAAAGTAATGTCTCTGCTTTTTAACACTCTATCTAGGTCGATCATAGCTTTTCTTCCAAGGAGCAAGTGTCTTTTAATTTCATTGCTGCTGTCACCATCAGCAGTGATTTTGAAGCCCAAGAAAATAAAGTCTGTCATTGTTTCCCCATTTGTTTGCCATGAAGTGATGGGACCAGATGTCATGACAGACTTCTTTGAATGTTGAGTTTTAAGCCAGCTTTTTCACTCTCCTCTTTCACTTTCATCAAGAGGCTCTTTAGTTCCTCTTTGCTTTCTGCCATAAGGGTGGTGTTATCTGCATGTCTGAAGTTATTGATATTTCTCCCAGCAATCTTGATTTCAGCTCGTGTTTCATCCAACCTGGTATTTTGCATCATGTGATCTGCATATAAGTTAAATAAGAAGGGTGACATCATAGAGCCTTGACATTCTCCTTTCCCAATTTGGACTCAGTCTGTTGTTCCATGTCTTGTTCTAACTGTTGCTTCTTGACCTGCATACAGATTTCTCAGGAGGCAGGTATGCCCATTCTTGAAGTATTTTCCAGTTTCTTGTGATCTACAAAATCAAAGGCTTTGGTGTAGTCAATAAAGCAGATGTAAATACTTTTATGGAACTCTCTTGCTTTGTCTATGATCCAATGGATGTTGGCAATTTGATCTCTGGTTCTTCTGCTTTTCTAAATCCAGTTTGAACATCTGGAAGTTCACAGTTCATGTACTGTTGAAGCCTCACTTGGAGAATTTTGAGCATTACTTTCCTAGCGTGTGAGATGAGTGCAATTGTGCAGCAGTTTGAACATTTTTTGGCACTGCCTTTGTTTGGGATTGGAATGAAAACTGACCTTTTCCAGTCCTGTGGCCACTGCTGAGTTTTCCAAATTTGCTGTCATATTCAGTGCAGCACTTTCACAGCATCATGTTTTAGAATTTGAAATAGCTTGGCTAGAATCCCATCACCTCCACAAGCTTTGTTCGTAGTGATGCTTCCCAAGGCCCACTTGACTTCACACTCCAGAATGTCTGGTTCTAGGTGAATGATCACACCATCGTGATTATCTGGGTCACTAAGATCTTTTTTGTGTAGTTCTTCTGTGTATTCTTGCCACCTCTTCTTAATATCTTCTGCTTCTGTTAGGTTCATACCATTTCTGTCCTTTATTGTACCTAACTTTGCATGAAATGTTTCCTTGGTATCTCTAATTTTCCTGAAGAGATCTCTAGTTTTTCCCATTCTATTGTTTTCCTCTATTTCTTTGCATTGATCACTGAGGATGGCTTTCTCTCCTTGCCATTCTTTGGCACCCTGCATTCAGATGGCTATGTCTTCCTTGTCTCCTTTGCCTTCATCTTCTTTTCTTTTCTCAGCTATTTGTAAGGCCTCCTCAGACAACCATTTTTCCTTTTTGCATTTCTTTCTCTTGGGGATGGTCTTGATCATCACCTCCTGTACAAGGTTACAAACCTCTGTGCATAGCTCTTTCCACTCTATCTATCAGATCTAATTCCTTGAATCTATTTATCACTTCCACTGTATAGTCATAAGGGATTTGATTTAGGTCATACCTGAATGGTCTACTGGTTTTCCCTACTTTCTTCAATTTAAGTCTGAATTTGGCAATAAGGAGCTCATAATCTGAGCCACAGTCAGCTCCTGGTCTTGTGTTTGCTGACTGTATAGAGCTTCTCCACCTTTCACTGCAAAGAATATAATGAATCTTATTTTGGTATTGACTATCTTGTGATGTCCATGTGTAGAGTCAACTCTTATGTAGTTGGAAGAGGGTGTTTGCTACAACCAGTGCATTCTCTTGGCAAAACTCTGTTAGCTTTTGCCCTGCTTCATTTTGTACTCCAAGGCCAACCTTGCCTGTTACTCCATATATCTCGTGACTTTCTACTTTTGCATTCCAGTCCCCTATTATGAAAAGGACATCTTTTTTTTGGTGTTAGTTCTAGAAGGTCATTAGGTCTTGCAGGGACTTACTTTTGCTATTTTTCAGCAATTTTGACCGACAAAATCTCTATAAGGTGATAAGTTAGTCACTCTAAATAAATAAATACAAAACTGACCTGATTCTATAGTTAGAAGTGATAAGACTTGAAAGAGATGGCTTAGAAGATATGTGGGAGACATTTAGCATATCAAAAGGAGATTTATAATTATATAATCTGCATATAAGAAAGAGGTTTAAATTTACATAAAAGTAAATTGTTTTGGATTAAACATATTAATAGAAACTAAAAGTACCTGAACAGAATTTTGTTTTTACTTTCTGTTGATTGTAATCTGAACCAAGGTGACAAATGATTATACATCAGAGGAATATGGCAGAACAACTCTTTTATACATACTTTAAACTAGAAACATCATTGAATTAAAGTTTAGATATTTAGCCAATTTTATGACTACTTTGGAATTTCATTTGGCGTGTCCAAATGTATTGGGGTAAGAAGGTAGACGTCAAGGGAATTGGTTCGTGGATGGCTCTAAAAGCATTTAGCATAAAGGGAAAATCTAAAACTAAACTGAGGTGTTGAATGTCATCAATAGATACATGCAAGGGATGATTTAGAGTCATTAACTCTTTTTTTTTTTAGTTTTATTTTATTTTTAAACTTTACAAACTGTATTAGTTTTGCCAAATATCAAAATGAATCTGCCACAGGTATATATGTGTTCCCCACTCTTGAGATTGAACTCCATAAGGCTGCCTAAAACTAAATTCAGAGTACCTCCATCTCAGCTTCCATTCTCTGCTCTATCTTCTTACCCTGTGAACTCTTAACTTTTAAGAATTATTCTAAAGTGGGAAAAGTAGTGTTGGACTGACCTCCAGGAGCTTCTTTCTCTTCAAGCTACTGGCTCTTCAAGTCCTAGCTTCAAATAGAAACTTGCTAATTTATTTGTCAGTATTTTGCCCAGATTATATTGTTGCTTGTTTGTCAGTAAAGAGGATAACTTGCAGAAAGATTCTTTATCATTAAAGATGCTGAAATCCCTCTCTCAGATTTTTACATCTATCTCTCAATAGATTCTGAATTGGGAAGAGAAAAGACGAATCATTTTTAGAGTCTTCCAAAATGTGATTTAAAAGTAGAGATGAAAACTGTATGAAAGAAACTGAAGAAAACAAATAGATTGAGAAAAAATTAGAGACAGAGATGGGCAAAATGGAGCATTTAACCTAGTGTGAAAAACAAAGTTCCTGGAATCTTGTTGAGATTTAAGAGTTGTATATGGAAGAATCAGTTGTACTTTAAGGTGAACATCACAATCTAAAATAGCTGCAATACAATAGCTTCCAATGCTAATTTGTTTAAAATGCATTTTCTCTGTAAATAAAAGTTCCTTCTATATGTAAAATTTGAATTATTGTATAAATTAGTTATTTTAATATTTAATAGAATATTTGTTCATGTGGTACAAAAAGCATATGAATTCAGTCACCAAAGAGAGAGAGAGGGAAAAAAAAAAAAACAAGAATGGTTAAGGACAATGGTAATGCTCTTACTTTGCTTTGTGTTGGACTCACAAATTTCATAACCTCCCACAACCCTTTCATAAGTTAAGACAAATGAGAATCAACTCATGTTTTTTTAACCTTATAATACTTTGCTCTCTATTTTAATGTTTAGACTCTTCTCTCATAGCATTGATATTATTGATTGAACAATTTATTGAAATCATCACTGGACATTTGACACTGTTGTTGCTGCTGAATATGTGGAAAAAACTCAAGCAATTTTTAATTTGCATATTACCATCATGATTTTGTTTGTGCCTTGAAGTATAAGATTCTTCTCATCTACATGTTTTATTTGACCTTACAAGTAACTAAAAAATAATGACAGAAATAGCAAACTTTTGTATTTCCCAAAATATTTCCAAAACTTCAGCTGATCTTTCTAGAATTCCCAAAGATTATTTCACAAGCTATTGATTTCATGGAATACTCTGCTGTATTTTCTGGGAATTCTTGACCAAGATAAACCCTGAAAAAGCTGTCATGAATTTGAGTGGCTGCTCTATATAAAAGATATGCAAATCAAAGCTTTACCAAAGTGTTAAATTCTCCACTGCAAAACTTCATGGATCAAACATGGGCTGAGTCGCATCGATTTCTGTTTCATAATGCTGTGGTTTATTTGCTCTTTAAAAAAACACAAAGTATTTAAAAAATCATATACTTTATAGATCCTCAACAACATAGGTCTGAAAAGAGTAGTGTTACTTTCCAAGTAATAGACAGTTTGGAAAGTGAAAGAACACTCAGATAAGTGTTGTACTTACTTAAGGCCAACATGCCTTAATGTTGAAGAAGGAAACAGCATCTTAATGAGTTTTCTGTACTGGGTTCACTTGAGCTGATTATATGGAAATGGCAAGACAGGAAAATGAAGGAAAAAATGGTGAGTTTTCATTTCAAGCTCCAATGGTACTTTGCAGAGATGTTATGCTAAGCATTTTTAGACATGTGGTTAAACCATTTAAGGTTAAGCTAGGATCCTAGGAGTAGCCGTTTTTTGAGATTGTGTGACAGGTATCAGAGTGATAATAGTAGCCTGTGGGGGGGGAGGCTAATAATACATTTTTACTTCATAGTGATTAGAAAAAATAATAGGACAAAAAAGCAGAGTTCACAATAATGAGTCAACTATTTTGCATCTTTTGCAGTTGTCAACATATGTTCATAATAAGATAAAAGCATGCTACTCTAGAAGTAGGTATATTATTAGATGTTGTAAAGCTCAATCTTATTTCACAAAATACTGTATCTAATATTCAAGAAAAGTTTATGAAACTTCTTCACTCCCTATCATACAGTATAAAGAATTGTATATTAGAAAGTTTTCTGTTTGAGCACTGATATATTAAAATAGCAACTTGCCTAATATTCTCTTGTTCATCGGCTTTGTTATCTCTCTTGTGTTTGGTTATTTCCATGTAAATTTGAGAGTTTAAAAAGTACTATTCTAAAAAGTACTGTTCTATTTTCTTGTAGATTTCATGTTGAAAAACTGACTTAATGCCTCCCAACAAAACTAATTGTGTGATTATCATTCACATAAGAAATTGAAATGCCATTTCTCACTATTGAAATGCCCTCTTTGGGCACCAAGGACTCTTTCTCCTCTAACCTTCCCATTTAAAGTCAATCCCACTTTAGAGAGTGAGAGTATTGGAAGGTAAGTCTCCAGATAATTGAGCATTTTATACTTGAACTAATTTTCCAACATGATTTGGAGGATATCTTGTTTAAAAGGGGAAAACTCCAAACCTCCCTTTCTATAAACCTCCACTGTGTAATCCCTGTATTTTTTGTGTTAAACAGAAAAATTAATTAAGGAAAACCTAAAGATTTACTCAACTATTTCTTCTATTCTCCTATTGGGGTTTCCCTGGTGGCTCAGACGGTAAAGTGTCTGCCTGCAATGTGGGAGACCTGGGTTCAATCCCTGG
Source organism: Bos indicus x Bos taurus (assembly GCF_003369695.1). NCBI lineage: Eukaryota > Metazoa > Chordata > Mammalia > Artiodactyla > Bovidae > Bos > Bos indicus x Bos taurus. Next base: position 83,207,723 of record NC_040077.1, on the reverse strand, counting down.
GTTGGGAAGATCCCCTGGAGAAGGAAATGGCAAACCACTCCAGTACTCTTGCCTGGAAAATTTCATGGACGGAGGAGCCTGGTAGGCTACAGTCTATGGGGTCACAAGAGTCAGACATGACTGAGTGACTTCACTTCACTTATTTCTTCTATTATTTATACAAATATATACTTAAAATACAACTATATTTACATATATTAATATATATAACAAAGCATATATGAAAATAACTGATCTATAATGAGTAGAGATATCTCTGTACCTATAAAATGTAATCAGTTAGAAGTGGTAGCTGAGGGTAATTCTCAGGTGATAGTCATTTGAAACAAGCCAGCATAAACATGGGGAGATAAGGTGTTTTAAGATAAGAAAGATTAAAGCAGGAAGTTGAAGACAAGGATACATTTTAAGTCACTGTGGAGTAGTAGAAAAAGCGTAGGGAAACTTTGATCAAGGACAGTGATGAAAAAGTGAGGAACTTCAATCAAAACCACCCAAAGCACTTTATAAGCTTGGGAAAATAAATTATGAAAGCCTGAGCAATTCAGATCAGAGGCATAAAAACCCTAGTAGATACAAAAAAAATGCAGCGTCCGACAATCTGGCTACTTCTGATGATGCAGACATCTTATTTTCACTCTATGTTTCAAATAGTGATCAAAAAGTACCTTAATAAATATGACTGAAAAACAAGGTTTGGTATCTAGTTATTTTCTGGTGATACACTCATTTCATTTTCACTGCTTTCCAGTGATGACCAGAAGTACATTGGAAGTTGGATTGATCTTATAAAGGAATAGGGTTGTATATATCTGTTTGTCATTTGAAACTATTTAAAATAATCATGTAATTTTCAGAACTTTACTGTTTAAGAAAAGATAAAATCATTTTAAGTAATAAAATGTTTTATTTATTATTTTAAAGTATCATTATTGGAAGTAAAAATGTTGGTATAAGTAAATATACAGATGGGTGATATTTTTGAACATGTATTATATGTGTGGAGCTGTTTTAAAAGCTTTGTGTGTTTTATCCTAATGACAGCTCTAATGAAGTAGGCAATATTATATTGTACCAATTTATAGAGGTAAAATCATAGAGTCCTAAGATGTTATCATCAAAGGACACACAACTAATAAGTAGTGAAACTAGGATCCACACTTAGGGAGTTTGGCTGTAGGGCCCAGACTCTTTTTATCTACCCCATTTCTCTCTCTATGTCTCTTTGTATGTATTATATACATACATACATATGTATATACATATATGTATAATGCATACATATATAATACATATATATTATATATATATATACACACACACATATATATATATACACCAAAGTAAGAGAGGAGGGGTGGAGTAGTTCGCTGAAATTCACATGACTTGAATCTAAAACTAAGCCTTTGTTCCTCTCCTCTCCCAATCTGGTAAAAGAAATTGCACTGCCCCTTTCTCTACTTTATTATGCACTGAAAATTGCGGAAGAGAAACTCAGAGTTTAGAATCATATGTAACATGGAAGTAAGTAGGGAAAAATAAAAAACAAACACTAAAGGAAGAAAAATATTAATTTAAACATTCATTCAGTTTTCAAAGTTAAAAAAAAAATCCATGAAGATTACGATTAGAGAAATTTTATTTTTAATCGCTATTCTAGGTACAATCCATTTAGGCCAATCACCATATCTGAGAACTGAAACACTGGAATGGACTACTCAAGTTCAGCATCACTTTGGCAATGTTTGTTAACCTGTGGGAGATTTATACTCAGTCCTTGGAGGAAAAACTCTTAAGTCTGACACAGTCACCCATTTACAACAAAATCACTTGTAGTGACGATCACAACTTGTCAAATGACAATTTGTTTTGCCCACATAATTGAGAGTTAACTGGCTGTGGTAATTAGTCCAATTGGACATGAATGTTTCCTCAGTAAAAAAAAAAAAAAAGAAGAAGTACTTTCATGTTTGTGAAAATTCCCTCTGAGTATGAGAATGATGAATAATACATATGAGATAAAACATGTTCTGACTCTGGTTCACAGACCTGAGATCCAAAGAGAGGCACTGTACTATTACAGACTTGCTAATCATCAGACCCAAATCGTTTAAGCTTTAGGCCTTAAATAGACCAAAATATTAACTATTAGAAATTAATGACATGAAATTTAGCAGGCTGGGAGCCAACACAAAGTAACAGTAGAATTCATCAGAAAAGAAGGAAGTGAATGTGAAAGGTATTTTGGCTGTGAGTTATTTTCCAGAATTAATTTATATTGTGCAGCAATTTAGATCTTTAGAAGCAGTCTTTAAAATAAGACTTACACTTCATAATGTCTTTTTGCTATTATATCCTGTGTAAGATTAACCAGATGTGATTCCTGACCTTTAAGATCCTGCCATTTTAAGATATTGGCATTTTTATTAGACATTTAAGAATCTTTGTTTTTAATTATATGTTGTTCTCAATTTATTAGCTATGCATTCAGATGATGTGATGACAAGTAATCTCAGAAAACTAAGGAAGAAAATCTTATTTTATTGACAAAATCAAACCAAACAATAATTTTTGCATGAATTCAACCTGTTTTTGCAATTGTAAAACATGGTTTCTGTTCTATTAATACCTCCATTACCTCTAAGGTATATGACTTTGCCTTCCCAAATACTTCTCCGTAAATTGATGATAATAAGATTTGGCCTACATATTTCACAAGGTTATTTTGAAAATTGTATTAAAAGTGTAAGAAATCACAGTGTCAGCTCTAAAACTAATTATTCTTTTTAGAGTATTTACGTTTAGAATCTGAACAAAATGATTCAGTTGCCCCTTGAAAGTAAGTAGAATTAATCATAGATCATTAGTGATTATTCATAACTCAAAGGCAGTAGGATTTCGAAATCGAGATGCAGGAAGACAGTAAAGGTTCATTTGTGCTTTTACACGAGGGCTGCTGCTGCTGCTGCTGCTGCTAAGTTGCTTCAGTCGTGTCTGACTCTGTGCGACCCTATAGACGGCAGCCCAACAGGCTCCCCCGTCCCTGGGATTCTCCAGGCAAGAATACTGGAGTGGGTTACCATTTCCTTCTCCAGTGCATGAAAGTGAGAAGTGAAAGTGAAGTCTCTCAGTCGTGTCTGACTCTTAGCAACCCCATGGACTGCAGCCTACCAGGCTCCTCCGTCCATGGGATTTTCCAGGCAAGAGTAATGGAGTGGGGTGCCATTGCCTTCTCCAACACAAGGGCTAATATGGGTCATTTTATAATTAAAGACCAGAAATATTTTCAGGGAACAGAAGTATACCTGTGGGATTGGCAGAAAGTTTTTCTACTAGTACTTGTCCTGGAAACTAATCCTTTTCCTTTAATAACTGAAAGGACAGAAATAAAATCCATTTTTGCATTAATATCATAATGAGAAATAAATTTTTGTTTTGTTTTGTTATATGTTTTAAGTATAATTACTTACAGAAAGTTGTGACAGCGAATCAAATTGATGGGTTTGGGAGGAATGAAGAGTTCAGAAACAAATATAAATGTATATGTATACATATATATGTCTTATGTATATATATATATACACACACATATACATATATAAAACATATATAAAGTGTTTTCACATTTTTGGTAGATGTTTTGTCTTGCATATTGCATGATTTTATAGAGATCCAGTACCATAATTTAATTTTTTTTGATGCACAACTCTGTGTGAATGTGATGGAAGAGTAAGTAAAGAAGGTTTGATCTTTTTGGCTTCATTTGTTTTATTTTTTCAGACTTGAAGTTTTTTACTCAAATAATATTTGTATTTTTATGTCAATTGTTTGCCTATTATGCCAGGGGTTTAAGATCTCTGAGAAAGTTTCATTTTATCATTTTGAGTGATTTTTTTCCCCATTTTTCATAGAGTTTCCCAATGCCAACAGTTGTTGATGTCTCTAGGAACAGATGGTTTGTGGGAGGATTGTTGAGTGAGATATTCTGCATCATGGTCCCAAGACTGCACAGTTGCTGTTGGAAAGGTTACAGAAATGACAACTGGTATAAAAGAAGTTGCAAACTAGAGAGTGAAAATAGCCAGACAACTGTATGGAGAATATCCAAACTAAAAGACTTTTTGATGAAATCTTGACATTTCTTACAGAAGAAAATGCAGCAATTGCAGGAAGTTTGGATGGGATTAAGGTGGTTGACATATTGGCAATGCTTTTCATATCTATACTTTAACAAGTTTCACAATTCAACTTGAGAATGATGAATATGTGGGAAACTCTATAGAGGAAAAAATTTTTAATGTTCTTGGTTTAGAGATAATGGATTTGTTCATCCCCATTTGCACATCATGTCCCTATTTAAACTAAAAGTATCATTTTTATTCCATTAAAAAAATAGAATGGTTAAGGAAACAAATTTTCTTTATCATTTGATTAAGGCATTCTTTATCAGAGAAAATAGTAAGATTTGGAAAATGAGACAAATAGCGTGACCCCTTTATGGGGAATTTGGGTGTGAGTTAGGAATACATTCGGCATGCATTTCTGGGATTCCCAATGTTCAGTAGTGTATCTCATGAATGTGTCATAAGTAAGTTTCTTTCAAATCTCTTATTACATGTTTGACTAGACATGTCAAAAGATATGGGCTTCCTAGGTGGCTCAGTGGATAAAGAACCTGCCTACAATGCAGGAGACACAGGAGATATGGGTTCAGTTCCTTGGTTGAGATCCCCTGGAGGACGGCATGGCAACCCACTCCAGTATACAGTCCATAGGTCACAAAGAGTCAGACGCAACTGAAGTGACTAAGCACATAAGCATGTCAACAGATATGGTTTAATTTTTTTAAGTATTTTTTCCTTCCTTATCTCTTACTATTGCTCCCATCTATTACAGTCCAGTGCATGAAATTGTTAGCACCTTTATTCATTTATCTGAGTATTTAAAAGTGAAAGAAAGTATAATAAATATAATAGCTAATTATATTATTAAATGTACATTGTTTCTACCATATGATGTCAATTAAGTCATACTAACTCAGATTTCAAAGTATGGTAAAAAGTACTATTAGTGGATATTTGAATCTATAAATACATAAAATGAAGGCTCATACAGAAGCTGTAATATCTGTACAGTTTAAGTAGCTTTAGGAAGAGTTCATTTATGAACCCCAACTGTCTTTTCTACTTCTTTCCTTCCCACTTTTTTATCTTCTTATATACTTCCTCTTTTTTCTTTCCTTCTTTTATTTTGTGAAGAGGATTTTTAAAAATTATTCTCTTTAGCAACTTCAAAAATGCAATACATTATTATTAACTATAGTCACCATACTGTATATTATATTCCCACAACTTATTTATTTTATAACTGGACATTTGTACCTTTTGATTCCCATCACTCATTTCACTCATCCCCAACCTCCCGCCTCTAGAAACTGCCAATCTCTTCTTTGTATCTGTAAGTCTTTTTTTGTTTGTTTTGTTTTTGTTTCTAAATACCACATATAAGAGAGATCTTATGGTGTTCATCTAGCTCTGCCTGACTTACTTCACTTAGCATAATGCTCTCAAGTCCCATCCATGTCACAAATGGCAAGATATCTTTTTCATGTGTGTGGCTAAATAGTATTTGATTGTGTGTGTGTGTGTATCTTTTTTATACATTCATCCATCAAAAGATACTTATCTCCTTCTTTCTAATAATCCCCAAAGACAAGGCCAATAGTATTTAAAGGTAAAATAAAGCATATAGTAAATATATTTAATTATATTATTAAATATATATTGTTTCTATTATATGATGTCAATTAAGTCATGCTAAGATTTCAAAGTATGTTAAAAAGTACTATTAGTGAATAGTTTTTGTGTGAGAGAGAGAGATAAAAACTTGTAGATTTCCTTCTTTGAAATGATAAGACAATATAAAAAGACAAACAAAACAAAACAAAAAACTCCTAAAACAACACATGATATAAGTTCCTGGAAACAGCCTGGAAGCAAGAACAGCCTGGGAACATGAAGGAAGGGCTGGTAGTCTGCATATACCAGTTGTTTAAAGCAATATGAGGCAGCTATATCTGATCATCAGTTAATTGGTTTGCTTCAGGGAGGGATAAATGGATATTTCAGCTCCATTGTCCCATTTCACAATGAAATTAAATGGACAAGTCAATGTAATGTATGCTATAATATGTATTATTATATTATATTCTATAATATATAATATAATATAATATAATATAATATATTATATTATATTTGCTTGAATTTCTCTTTGCATTTTAGTTTCTGGACCATTTTTTTTTCTTTTTTTGTTTCCAGTCATTTTTATTTTAAATCTATGGATCACTGAGAGAGTTAACATTGTGCTGGAAATGATTTTGATGCATATAACAAAGCTATAAAAAGAACATCAGTAAGCAGTGGATACATTTGTGAGGTTTCAAGATAGCCAATAGGATTGTAAGATCATATCATAGCCAACTTTCAAAATTTTCTTCCCCTAATACCTTGACATTAATTTTAGGAAAGGATACACAAAATCATAATGCAATATAGAGAGACAAGTGAGAGGAAGGACTTTTTTTTTTTTAATAAATATGCTTTAGTTCTTACAGCACTTTTAGGTTTAGAGAAAAATTGAGTGGGAAGTACATAGCATTTCTGTTTATTCCCTCTCCTCACCCTGCCACTGTTACATTCACCGACCCCACCCCAGTTTCCTCTGTCACTAGCGTCTTGCTTTGGTGTGGTACATTTGTCACAGTTGATAAACCATTATTGACATGTTGTTAACTAAAGTCCATAGTTTACATTACATTTTTTTGTGTTGTACATATCTAAGGGTTTTGCAAAATGTATAATGTTATGTACACACCATTATGATATTGTACAGAATAGTTTACTGTACTAAAAATAAATGTGCTCCACTTACTCATTCTTTCCCACCACCTCCCAGCTCCTGCCAACCACTGATCTTTTTATTGTCTCAATCCTTTTACCTTGGGAGATAAAGAATTTTAATTCAAATGCCTCTTTATGTTAATTGGGTTATTTTTTCTTGAATGATGTTTCAATTTTGAAAAGAAATGACACAAAGTTAAAAAATTATATGAGGAGTACCAGCTGTGTTAAGTATTTGCTTAGGACTTAAATGTGGGAATTTGTGTGGCTAATTTATTTTAAAAAATAGAAAATATGAGCTAATGATGATAATATGACTTAATGGTAGGTTTAATTGTAGCAATTAAAAAACCCATGCCTCTGGGAAATGCTTTCATTTTTTTGGTTGTTTTTGACTGATGCTTTAGCAATCCAGATACAACTTACAGTAGCAAAGTCACTTTCTAACCAAAATGTAATGATTGCTGCATTTAGTTTATGGTTGGGTCCATTTGGAAAATCAATAGTGATCAGAGAAGAGGAGATTGGGGCCAAAGATGTAAGTGGCAGATGGTCACAAAATAGTTCCTTTACAATATAAAATGACCTAGCAAAGTAAAGAACAGCCGGGGGAGCAGAAAGAGTTTTTAGATGGGAACAAGCAATGCAGTGCAGTTTCAAACTCACAACTGATTTCTTCTTCTATAAAGTAACTTCCAATAATTCTCTGAAAAATTTTAAAGCCTCTTAAATATTGTACCAGGGGAGGAAACTATTTTTGCATTGGCAGCACTTCCAAGAATGAAATTTTGGCAAACTCAGCTCTATTCCCTTGCTATACAGTACATGGTAATATTCATTATGACTGTATTGAAAATGATCCATTTGGTGGAGTACTAAATATGCTGTAATTCAAAAATGAATTCAAATTCCACAAAACTCAACAATAAAGCTGAACACATTTTTCTTCTTTTATTGATACTGCTTTTGTCATACCTAAATTGCTTTTTTATTTTTATACTTAATTTTAAAGGTTTGTCTTCACTTTTTTTCTAAAGATAAAAGCATTTATTATGTTAGAAAATCAATTAGGTATTTTATAAGAAACTAAGAAATAGTCATGACAATCATTTCAAGACCCTAGAATTTACTTAATTTTCAGTCTGAGAAAGGGAGCAAAATTATTACATATTTGCTATATCAAGGACTACAACTCTAAAAGGTTTTGCACATTAATTGTTTTAAGGTGTTCTACTTAATACTACAGATGATGCATATTCATTCCTTATAACATCATTAGAGTAGTCTCCAATTTTGTTTAATAATAGTACTCAATCCCTCGTGATTGAAAAATCTATTTATTGAGTAGGAAATAGTAAATAAAGATCCAAAGAAGTATTTAAAACACCCAGTGGAAATTAATATTTTTAAGTACCTTTTAAATAGATATAAATTTCAAAAGCAATGTGCATATATCCTATTCAATTAAATGCTAGCATTTGAAAAAGTTAAACATGCCATGTTTTTCAAGGATAACTACAATGTAAGTTCCACAATATACAATTGACTCTTGTATAATAGGTGTTTGAACTGCACAGATCCATTTATAGGAAGGTTTTTGTTTCTGATTTTCCCCACTAGAGAATAGCCTTCCCTCTGTTTGGAAATTTCTCATGTACTGATTTAACCAATCTGTAATTTAAATGTTTAATTCTACAACTGTGCATTGTACAGATGAGGAGGGTGGACTGTACCTAGCCATTTTATATGAGGTACTTGAGTATACATGGATTTGGTTATTCCTGAGGACTCTTGGAATCAAACCCCCAAGGATGCAAATGGACAACTATAGTATAACAGAAGAGGCACATTAAAAAGTGAATTGTAATTAGGACTGAACAGAATGGAGATCCAAAGCTAGAGTTTGAACCTTATTAGCTAAAGCCCACAATGTAAATTTATTCCCCAAAATGCATGCTCCTTAAGACACTCAATGAAAAATAAATTTGCGTCTGTATCTAGATATTTAAAAAATATGAGAAAAATATGCAGTGATTCTCCTTTGTCAATTAATATCCAATATTAGAATATTAACCACCTTAAGAATAGCATATCTGAATGAATATTGACTAATGTCAGTAGTATATGAGTTGAAAGAGCAGATGCAGACATTTGAATAAATCAAACAAGATTTATTCATCCAAGCAATGAAAAGGTATGCTATTATAGCCAAGATGTAGAGAAAGAATGAACACTTTTTAAGAGTAGCAAAAGATTTCCAGCCCACAAACCTCAGTTGTGCAAACACAGTTCCAAATAGTAAGTTCTGAGTGAGTATCATATCAGACACTGTATGGCGTAACTATAATAGCTGTTAACTAGGTCTTGGACGCTCTTGCATGTATTAAATAGTATTGCCTGTATATAAGTCATAGGGTACATTGTGTGAGTCACATCAATCTCAGAATTATTAAACTATGAAGCGCAGTATTGCTAAGGTAGGGTAGATGGTATATTCAAGTATAAGCATTTTTTTTTTTTTTTGCATCATGCTGAGTCTCTCCATGATCATACAAATGGATTCAAATATGTTTCTAAAATGCTTTCACGGTCATTCATTCAATTATTCACTGATTCCAACTGTTCCATTAGTCCTGGACAAATTGTTCCATTGTCTGGCAGATTTATGGACATATAGATAGTATAAATTTAGGCATTCTGCCCACCAGTGACATGAACTTAACTCTCAATTTTTCATTCCTGCTTGATGTATGAGGGTATTATATATCACTTATGTGTGTAATTCTGTATCTCAAGTCACTGTTTTTATATATCACTATATAGACTATCTTTTTGGCTACTTTGTATTGGGTTGGCCAGTATCATTAGTTTGGGATCATCCTAAATGCCTGAGAACCTAGCCCTTATTTAGGAATTTTTAGAACTACTTCTGTGTGAAATGAGTGTTGAGCAGAACTAGCTCAGCTTTGCCAGCAAAAAAAGTGATCCAACACAGTTTCTGCAGCACCCTGGCAATAGCTTCAAGTGCTTTGCTTGTGTTGCAAGTTGGAGCAGCACTGCTTTGGGAATGAGGCTAACAAGAAATCTTAATTTTATTTTAGGGCTTGCTGTTCACTGTGTGCAAACAAGAGAAACAAATTTTTTAAAAAACCTAGTTTTGTGCTTTGTCCTAGCTCATAGGGAGCTCTTTATCTATAGGTATTTCTGCACATGTAAAATGAATTATTAATGCATGACCCCAGAGAGGTTAAGAAAATGACTCATGAAATAGGCATGTCTACTTCCATGCCTAACATGAATCTGCTCTTGTGGTCTTTGAAAATCTACCTGAGGACTATGATGATTGCTTATGCTGACATCATTACTTTTTCGAACAGCTTTTTGCACATGCCAGTTGCTCTTGGTCATTGTGCCTGAATGTTAAATAGCCACCAATGATAAAATGTAATACCAGAAAAGAAACTGTGTGAACGTTTGACACCTTAGCTAGACATAAGCAAGCTAAAGACATTATGACATTTGATAGTTATACTAACATTGACAGGTAGGAGCTATTACTGTCCATTCCAAAATGAGAGAGTGCGACTTTGGTGAGTTAAAGGATATTTAAGTTCGTATGCCAATAAGTGTTAGCATTGATACTTGAACTTATATTGTCTGATTCTAAAATTCCTTACTCACATCCAAGAAACATTGCACTAGAGCCACTAGCCAAAAATTGATGGTATTTTAGGGAAAGAGGAACAATATTGGAGTTGTTTAGGAAAAATACAATTTTCAAAGTTAAAATAGCAAGTTAATGTTTGCTGAGAGAAAAATTAGCATAGGTGTTGGGGGCCAGAGTGAGGTACTCCGCCCATGGCAAAGGTCATGAGGAAGGAGGCTCGACATACGCAAAGGCGGGATCGAGCCTTAGGAGTCCCCCTGGAAATCCTCGAGCGTCTACCCCCATAACCAGAGCCTGCCTACTTTACTACTTTGTGCTCTCACCTACACCTCTGACTTTACAGGAGGCTGTCCCCCACCACCTCTTTCGGAGAAGGAGTTAACCTAGAGCTCCAGTCAATAAAAACTCTTGGGCATGACAAGAGTGTTTTAAACTACAAACTCCTCTGAAGGTTCTCTAGCCTGCCTGACAGGCTCGTCCAGCCACATGTGATTGCTCACAGCCTCCCAACCATGAGAGGCACAAGATGCTTTAAACCCTCTAAAAACAGGTTCTTTAGAGAAGTTAGAAAACTATAAGTATAGTGGGCTGATTAGAAATTGTATTGGTGAAGGGTTTTTCATTTGTTGAGCCAATGTTTGTTGCTAAGTCTCCACATCCCCTGCCCTTACACACATTAATGAATATATAGAAGAAATAAGTATTAACCTTTGATATTAATCACATTAGACCTTAGGCTAAGTAAATTCTTTCCTTAACTAAAACCCACTACACCCTCACCCTATAGGAATGTAACTTTATTTGGGTGGTGTCTGTTTTAAGAATAATCACCCCTGGAGAAATAAGTGTCCTGGTTGACTGACCGTTGTCACAAGGAGAGGGTCATAAATTGTCAGCAGGCCCCCCTGGCCAGAAGATGATGTAACACCCCTAAGACCTCTGTATACATTTGTATGAAGCACCTGACTTTGATAAAAGTCAGGACCGCTGACCCCGCGTAACTTTTGCATAACATCTCAGTGTATAAAAGTAGACCATGGAAAATAAAGAATTGGGATTAGTTTCTCGAAATACTGGTCTCCCCATGTCGCTCTCTCTCTCACTCTGGCTGAGTCTCCATCTGGAGTGCGGAACCCACCATGCTTACTAATTATGCCTGGGCTTCTAAGATCTGACCGGGGAGGCCTCAGAACAGAAGGATGCCTCCTTCGGGAGAACGGAAGGACGCCTGTGGCCTACGTAAGTGGTGCAAACTTCTTGTCTTGAAGTTTTATTGGTCTCCCGCGTAAACCAAGCCACTCAGCCTCTTTTCTCCACTGAATTTTCCTACTGAGCTATCCTCATCCTATTACTCTTTATATCTTTGATAAAATATTTAAATAAATAGGTCGCCGATGCCGTCCCCGCTTCTAATACCCTGGATCAGCCGGGGCAGGACCCCGGCACATAGGATTTCAAAACATAACTTTAAGAATGCCAAATGAAAAGGATTCTTGCTTCTATTTCATTTAAAAAAATATTATGTAATATTTTCAATAGACTTTCTCCATTTCTTGTAATTTTGCATTCTTTTTTATATCCTAGAGTTTAAATGTCCCCTTTTAAAACTTATGTCGATGGTTAAAACATACTTTGTGGCCTGTAAATCTCTGGCTTTAGTGACTTTAGCCTTTTTCCATACCAGGGGTTTGAACAGCCTGTATTTCACCATTTAATAAAAATGCCTCTGTTTACCTGTCATCTCTATCTATCTATCATCTATGTAACCATCTATCCGTCATTTCCTCTTTCTATCACATGTAAATTGTAGCAGTTATTCATTAGAAAGACTATTTGGTCTTTGGGGTCTGGCAGCCATGGTTTCAATTCTGCCAATTGTGTGAACTCTATCAGATGTAATTGTGTGAACTCTATCAGATGTATTAAAACTATTGCAACTTAAATTATCACAAACTTGATGGTTTGAAAGAATACATGTTTATTATTGTACAGTTTTCATGGGTCAGGAGTTAAGGCATAAGACAACCTTGGTCCCCTGTTCAGGATCTCAAAGGGACTGCAGGATTGGGGGTTTATTCCAGGCTCAGGGTCTTCTAAACTCACATGGTTGTTGACAAAATTCTTTTCTCACTGCTGTAGAACTCATGGGTGCCTGCTTCTTCAAGGCCACCAGGAGAATCTCTCATCTCAAGGAAGGCCTCTAATGGCTTGACTCTTAAATATGTATTTTCTAATCTGTATATAGATATAATGACATATACCTTTTAGGGTTTTATGTGAATTTCAAATGAGACAATAATACAGCAGTGTCTGGTACACTATAAATATTTAAAATATTACTTATTTTAAAATGAATTCAACATTTTCCTTCATCATCAAAATAATTTGTGCACCTTCCATTCTAGATTATAGTTCATTTATAATTTACTTACACTTTTCAATTTCTAGGCAAATCTTACAGAATATTTGGTTTTAGAAATTTTATAAATAAAAAGCTTAAAAAATGTGGCCACATATATAGGTAAGTATACAGATTTTATGTAGAATAATAAGCATTTTCAATGTCATTGTTTGTATTTTCTCAGTTTAGTGATGAAGATTCTGATGAGGTAAGATATATGAAAATACTTTTTAAACCATTGCACATAATGCAAATAATAGCAAAAATTTTGATACAGGCTGATGTGGACTCAATCTAGGGTAAAGATAGGAAAAATACAGAAGAGATGAATAGGAGGGAATATTGTGAAGAAAAACCAGATTTGGAATAATTCAGGACCTGTGTCATTGCAAATACATTAGTTGATTATTAAATAGTATTTATGAAGCAGGACATTGAGGTAATAATCAGGACTGCAAGAGATTGCCACTTAACCATTTTCTGTCTTAATTTTTCTGTCAGAGGGACACAGCAAGTTATCTAGAGGACTGAACCCTTTTCTTTAAAAAAGACCAATTTTGAATGTTCCTTTTTCTTATCTAAATCTAAGCACAATTCATTCCATTATTCTAGGAATAGATCTTTTATGATTTGTGATGGTCTTTTGAATTATTTTTGTATTGATGCAAAGAAACTTTTTTGGAAGGAAAGGAAATAGAACTTACCTCTTTACCTTTTGAGGCTCAGTGTTTTTATGATCTCTCTGATAAGCAGAGATGATCTTAATTTAGCTGGCTGTAAATATGTCCAAGTCTCCAGTAAAAGGCAATGAGAGTCTGACTGGTGCTGTCAATTTAGTCTGAAGATCTGACCAGCATCACAGGAGGGCTGGTCTTGACCCAGCCTGTGACTGACACCAGAGTCTTCCTCTTGGCGAGTTCTGACATTCCCAGTGCAAAGCTATGTTTAGAAGGAGCAATGAATGTATAAACCAGAGAGCTCTGACTATAGATGCCAATCAAGCAAAACTCCTAGCCAAATAAGGGTGTGGCATTACATTCCTCACTCACTATTTGACTCTGTGAGGAAATGGGCTGAGCAAGGGCTTTATTGAGGAATAGGTACACATCAAAAACAGTAGCGCTAGTTTTATTTATTTATTTTTTTAAATTTTATTTTATTTTTAAACTTTACAATATTGTATTAGTTTTGCCAAATATCGAAATTTTAAATCTGACCTCTATGCCAGTGAAAAATGCAAGGACAGATTAAAATTAATGTTCATGTTTAGATTATTCAGGTTCTCCAAGCAAATCTTTTCCTAGTATTTGGAAACAGAGTTAGATTGGGGCTGATTAAAATCCCAGCATTATTTAATGTTAAGCCCCCCAAATGAGAAACTGGATGTTCTGCTAATTTGGGCAGGTTGTGGCTCAAGTGATTAATTTAAATTAAAAAGCTGATGGAGAACGAAAAACCAGATGTGCCTATAAAAGTACTTCAAAGTCTTATTTAAATCAGTGCCACCATTTAGCCATTTAACAATCATTTAACAAACATTTTTTAACTCCTATATGCCTGTAACTTACTATTATGCATCAGAAGGTCAAAAAACTTAGCAACACCACCAGACCATATGAGAAAGTAGCAGACCTGTATTTATTTCAGAGTCACCTTGCAACTGATAATGAACAGAAAGTAGAACTTTATTCTCAGCATATTTTCGAGGTAAATCAAGCAGTCACCCATGATTATTTTTCACATCCAACCTTTTAGGAGTATCAACTTGCTTTGTTCCAGTTTGTGCTTTTTCAAAGCAAAAGTTCTGCATTAAAAATACAAGACTGAGAGAAATGTGCATTGAAAATGAAAAAAGGAGAAATGTCAGGTCAAGAACCTGGGGACGAGGAAGAGTATCATGGGGATTGTTTGAATCACAGTGTACCTTCAAAAACTGAGTGATGCTTTTAGAATTGCTTCTGGTTTCTTAATTATCTGGGCAGTTTCTAAACTGATGATAATTTTCCATCCTCTATAAAGTTGACTCATTGGAAAAGACCTTGATATTGGAAAAAATTGAATGCAAAGGAGAAGCGGGCAGCAGAGAATGAGGTGGATAGATAGCATCACTGACTCAATAGACATCAATTTGGGCAAACTATGGGAGACAGTGGAGGACAGAGGAGCCTAGCATGCTGCAGTTCATGGGGTTACAAAGAGTCAGACACGACTTAGTGACTCAAAAACAATAAAAACAAGTAAAATTTAAAAATAAACAGTGCAGATAAGATATTTTATTCTCATGCTAACCACACATTTATTCTAAACATTAATTTAAAAAGTTCTATGTGGAAATGTTCATCACTTAACTTTTCCCGACTTCAGTTTCCTCACATGTAACAGTGAGACAATATGTCAATGTATGGCAAAAAACCACTACAATATTGTAAAGTAACTAGTCTCCAGTTAAAATAAATTAATTAATTAAATAAAAAAAGAAAAAAATATGTTTTCTAGTAACATATCAAACAAACATATATTTCTAAAAAGTATTAGAAGCATTGTAATCTAATACTTAAAGATTGGAAGATAAGGCCAGGCACAATGGTAGAAACCAGGTAATTTAGTTGATAATAAACCTATTGGGAGAGAATCAGCAATTTTCTTTATCTTACATTTGCTATTGCAGGAAAACCATAAAGCCTAATTGATTTTTACTCAATTTGATAAAAAGCTACTGTGAATCAACATACTGTAAAGTTCTACTTGGGATTTTACTCTCCCATTTTTAATAAATATTTTGTTTTCATTACTACAAGAGAAGTAAATCATTAGTCAGTCTTCTTGTCTTTGAATAAAATGACCACCAGTAAATATTTTTAAGGAAATACATCTTTTAAGATCTACTGAAATACAATGAATCTCATTATCAGTTAGTTCTATACTTGCAAATTGGCTTGCTCTTTGACATTCATTTGTAACCCTAAAATCAATACTCATGACTCCTTTGAGGTCATTTGCAGACATGGGCAGATGTGTAGAGCAGCAGAAAGGTTGAGTTGCCTGATGTACAAGCTCCTAGCTTAGGCAGATCAAGCCACAAGGCAACACTGACTTCTTGTTTCAGCCCTCATATTATAAAGACATGTCCTTTATGTGTTGGTCTTTTTAGTGTGACCATTAATGTCTGGGGCATTTTGTGCTTTTTTGTTGATAATTCACTGTTTAAGATGGCCCCTGAGCATAGTACAAGGGTGCAAACTAGTAATGCTAAGTGTGAGAAAGCTGTGATGCCTTTTCAGAGAAAATTCATGTGTTAGGTAGGCTTCATTCAGAAATGTTTTTTAGTGTTTCTGACTAGTTCAATGTTAGTGAATTAGCAATATATGTTAGGTCAGATGCTGTAAACAGAAATACACATGAAACCAGGTTGTGTGTTGTTTGATTGAAAAAATATTGTAACTAGTAGCTTGCAAAACCCAACTGTGTATTTCTCCTAGGAGCAATGGTTCAAATAAGCTAATTCAGTGTTTATGGCAATTTTATAGAATATAACTATTGTGAATAATGAAAATCCACTGTAGCAGAAAAAATGAAAGTTTAATGTCTAGATTACTGGGGTGATAAATGAATGTTTATGTTTTTGTGAAGGGACATTGGAAGGTATAATTTTTCTTTATTATAACATCTCCAGTAGCCTCTCTTGGGAACTCACAGTAACAAAACAGACTCACAAAGTTGTATGATTTCATTTTGCTCACACGTTAGAGTGGATACAGTCTGTGAAATCCTTGTGCTAATTTACATGTATTCAGACAAATCTGGTTCTCATGGTGTATAGCAGTTTCTGTATTCTTACCCATAACTCACAGTGGTGGCAGTGATGCAACAGCTAAATCTAAAATGCCTGAAAAGTGTTTATTCATTCACTTCTTAAACAGTTATTCTGCACTTACTATATGACACCTATTGTTTTACTCATAGTTAAAGCTGTGTTTTATCCAGTAGTCATGTATGGATGTGAGAGTTGGACCATAAATAAGGCTGAGTGCCAAGAATTGATGCTTTCAAACTGTGGTTTTGGAGAAGACTCTTGAGAGTCACTTGAACTGCAAGGAGACCAAACCAGTCAATCCTAAAGGAAATCAGCCCTGAATATTCATTGAAAGGACTAATACTGAAGCTGAGGTTCCAATACTTAGGCCAACTGATGCAATGAGTCAACTCAAGGGAAAAGTCCCTGATGCTGGGAAAGATAGATGGCAGGAGAAGGGGATGACAGAGGATGAGAGGGTTAGATGGCATTACCGACTCTATGGACATGAGTATGAGCAAGCTCCAGGAGATGGTGAAGGACAGGGAAGCCTGGCGTGCTGCACTCCGTGGGGTTACAAAGAGTCAGACGCGACTGAACAACAACAAAATTGCTCTACTTATACAGATAAACATCTCACAGTCTGTGGAAAATGAAATAGGAAATTAAATTCGAATTCCTGAACTTGAGAGTCATTTGGCAGTATGAGAAAGAAAGCAATGAGGGCTTTTTTTTTTTTTTCTTAATTGAGATATAATTGACCTTTAATTGGGGGCTTCCCAGGTGGCCTGTTGGTAAAGAATCTGCTTGCCAATGCAGGAGACATAAGAGACATGGGTTCAATCGCTGGGTTGGGAAGATCCCCTGGAGGTGGACATGGCGACCCACTGCAGTATTTTTGCCTAGAGAATCCCAAAGACAGAGGAGCCTTGGGGGCCACAGTCCACAGGGTCACAAAGAATCAGACACAATTGAAACTACTTAGCACCCATGCAGGGCTTCCCTGGTAGGGCAGCTGGTAAAGAATCTGCCTGCAATACAGGAGATTCTTGCTTGATTCCTGGGTCAGGAAGATCTGCTGGAGGAGGGATAGGCTACCCACTTCAGCATTCTTGGCTTCCCTGGTGGCTCAGTTGGTAAAAAATCTGCCTGCAATGTGAGAGACCTGTGTTTGATCCCTGGGTTGGGCAGATCCCCTGGAGGAGGGAAAGGCTACCCACTCCAGTATTCTTGCCGGACAATCCCCATGGGCAGAGGAACCTGGCGGACTGCAGTTCATAGTGTTGCAAAAAGTTGGACATGACTAAGTGATTAAGCACAGCACAGCACATGTGCGATTGACCTATAGCATTATATTATTTTTAGGTACATAACAAAATGAGTCAATATTGTACAGAGAGAGAAGCTTCCGAATAATTAGGAAGTCTCTTTCAATAATGTTTAATCTAGACAGTTAGTGTACTCCCTAAAATCAGCAAAACTTCAGTAGGCATTGGGTACAAGATATTTTTAGAGTGATATTCATAGTCTCTTTCAAGTAGAAAACTAGAAGGAGAGTCACACCTCCAGAATTTACAGTATTTCATAAATTTGTGAATTTTCACATTGGAATAGAAATAGCTAAAGCAATAAAAGTATCATTTGAGAAAGCCTCTGTAGTAAAGGGAAAATCTTGCTTTGAGATTGAATTTAGAGCATTTGAAGACATGTAGAATCATATTTTTCTTCTATCAATATATCAACTTTAGTAAAAAGTAGTTACCATCTGACATGGGCAAACTTGGACAGGTACAGGGCAAGGAAGCACGTTAGATATTTCAATTTGGGAAAAGTATTAGTGAAACTGATAAGAAGAAGGGAAATAGTTTGTAGCAAGCTTCTTACTCATAACTTACTGTTACCAATGACACAGTAATGAAATACTGGTATTTAAAACCATATCCACCTTTTATTTATGAATAAATATTTTGACAATCTGTTGGTAATTTTGCTTAGGTTGACCATATACAAATCTGTTTTGAATTCAGCAGGTAGAATATTTGAGTCTCCTTAAATAATAACTTTTTCTTTTATAAAGTTTTACTTGGTTTCAATCTTGCATCATGTCTTGATAGCATGGCCTCTTCCAGGCACTCTGTCAATGTTACTCATACCATTTCCTCACTTAACACTTGATATGTCGGTCCTGGCCAGATCTTTGACTTTTCTGAATTGTAAACATGTGTATCCAGAAGTTGGCCTGACATTTCCACTTGGATATTTCAAAGGTCTCTCAAAAACAAATGTGTCCAAAAAAGTTTTCTTCTAAATATGATCCTTTTCCTGTGTTCACTATCTCTGAATGGCACACACTTCTCTCTAATTGCAGAAGGAGGAAATTCTGCTTTACCTCCCATCACATCTAAACGAACATCTGTTGATTTTAAGCCATGTGTTCTTGTCTCTTCTTTGTTAATACCATAGTTCATGCTACCTCCATAATTTACAATCTGGTGTCATATCCACTTCACCCCCTGTCCAAATGCTCCTCTCAGCCAATATGAGTCCCAGCAACTGATGGAACAGTTTTCAAAACTCATCCCCATTTCTCTGTCCGTAATATTTTTGTTTTCCTCCTCAATACATCATATTCTCAAATGTATGCCTCTTCTTGCTATCTCAGAGCCTTTGTACTTTCTCTTGCTTTTATTTATTATTTTTAAAAATTTATTTATTTGGTTGTGTCAGGTCTGGGTCTTATTTGAGGTGCTCCAGCTTAGGTGCTCCCTTGTGTATGGAATCTTAGTTCCCTAACTAGGGGCTGAACCCACATCCCCAGTATTGGAAGGTGGATTCTTACCACTGGACAACCAAGGAAGTCCCTCTGTTGCTTTTAGGTACTCTTAATCCACTCCCTACTATTTCTATCTTTATCTACTTAGCTTTTACTCATCTGTCAGATTACAGCTGAAATATCAATTCCTGATAGATTAAGTTCCCAGGCAATACCTTCTTTTGACTGAATCTTCTATACTAAACTCACCATTTTTTGTTTTTTCTTCATTGAATTTAGCATTGTTTGTAGTCATTGGTATTATTTTCTGTTTTTCTCACTATTTTGAGAAAATACTAGAGTTAACTGGTTAAAGAAAATTTTGGTATATTTTAAAAAGAATGATGAACAACACTATTTTTTTGGCAAGCATTACCAGCAATCTGGAAACAGCATGGGGTCACTTGTCCACCTAGCATAGCTTTTTATAAGACAGGATGTTGAGTAGACCCTCTTGAATGCCTGTTTCTGAGATAATGTGTTCTATTCTAAAGATGTGGACCTAACCTAGACAATTCCACTTCTCTGTCATTTCATTTAAACCCAAAATATAAATATAAATATAAATTACCCATTGTGCTGTTAATAATTGTTTGTTACCCTGACCAAAAACTGAACAAAACAATATAAAAACAAGCCTGTAGCCAATAGGGCTAGCAGAACATATATATACATACATACATGCATATGTATATATGCATTTATATATCATTTGGTCCTAGGAAACTATGTCTTTTATTAGCAGATATTTTCAGTCATCTCTTCCCCCAAGAAACAAAAAACAATGAGATATATTACACCTGAAAAATAGAAATGTACATATCATTTAAAAAAGAAACAAGCCACGACAATAAGGGAAAAAATATCACAAATAGCTTCCCTGAATTCAGTTTCAAGAACCTATCTAGAGAATATTATTATTCCCCTTTATATTAATTCTTAATTGTTATTTTTGATACTCAGTGCTGCTGGCTCATAGAGTATTCCTTAATGCTCGTATGGACTTTTTAGGTAGTCTTCAAATGAAGTGGGCATCATAATTACTTGAGAAGCAGTTTTAGAATCCAGATACCAAATACCCACCTTCTGAATGGGAATTTTCAGTTGTGAGCTCACACATGTACAATAAATACAATAGCAAAACCTTTAACCACCATTTGGATACAGAGTTATGAAAGGCAATCATTTTGCCAGATGTTGCACATATTGGAAAATTTTAGATATTAAATGTTTCAAACCTAAGACATTTTTGTAATTTCAAATATACTTAGTAAATCATTTTTAGGCTGAATGACTTTCTTAATTTACTTCCTAGAATATATAAATTGATGTAGTCATTAACAAATAGGATTTATTTTAGATCTTTTGTTATATTAGGTCTACAATAACTAATGTATGTGGGATTAAAGAGTAGCCATCCATATTAAGATTAAAAGAAAATGTATGTAATGTTATAGTATATAGGTAAAGAGAAACATCTGAATTTAAAGATGATTCTGCATTGTTATGAGGTACTTAAGAAAATGCTAGCTTTAGAGCTATTGGTAACATCCCTTATTCTATTTGGAAATACATTAAAATGTCTTTAAATGTGGACAATTCCTTAGTATTTTAATATTCTGTTAGGCAAATTCTAGTAGAGGTACTGTTATGAAACACAAAGAAAATTCAGAGGTATTTAATTCAAACTGTCAACATTCCATGTTAGCAAGTGTATGAATTACTAGAGAGAATTTCCAGGGCATACATCCACTACAATTAAGAATGAATGCACAACAAATGGGTGCTGTATAAATCAGAGTGTTGTTGGCTGCATAAAACTAAAGCTGATTAAATATGCTTTAAATATAAAGGAAAATGTATTAGTTAACAAAATCATAAATAACAGGTTTTTCCCCAACTTTCTGCTCTGTTATGCTCAGCACATTTGCTTTGGCTACCTAGAATAAAAAGATGCATTTAGTAGCTTCAAGAATTACCCAGTCATACAATAATTAGCAAAATAAGTCAAAAAGGAAGCAGTCTAAAAATCTTCTGTGTGTGTGTCATTGATCACAGCTATCTTGTATATGTGAACTTGAGGGAAGAGTTCCAACTATGTTTAGGTTCTGTGTGTGTGTGTGTGTGTGTGTGTGTATGTGAGAGCTCAATTTCTCAGTTATGCCCAACTCTTTGCAACCTCATGGACTGTAGCCTGCCATGCTCCTCTGTCCGTGGAATTTTCCAGGCAAGGATACTGGAGTGAGTTGCCATTTCCTTCTCCAGGGGATCTTTCCCAACCTAGGGATGGAGCCCACAACTCCTGCATCTCCTGCATTGGCAGGCAGATCCTTTACCACTGAGCCACCAGGGAAGCCCCATGTTTAGCTTAGACCATTCGTATTTTATTCTCTAGGGATATTTTATTCATCCCTGAGGTGCATGGCAATATAGAGGAGAATGAACAATCAAGGGGTCTATTAGCAAAGATGAGGAATGGATGACTACTAGGTAGATGAGAGAGGATTATCTGACATCTGATGGAGAATGGATCTTAGATAACAAGACATTTGGGCAAAACTTTTCATTCAAGAAAGTTGACAGTGTTCAAGTGAAGAGACACCAATAGTTTTGATTTGAGTAAAGCTCTGAAGCCACTGGGCTTTCCTGTTAGCTCAGTTTGTAAAGAATCTACCTGCAATGAGGGAGACATGGGTTCAGTCCCTGGGTTGGGAAGATCCTCTGGAAAAGGGAAAGCCTACCCACTCCAGTATTCCAGCCTGGAGAATTCCATGGATAGTCCA
Source organism: Bos indicus x Bos taurus (assembly GCF_003369695.1). Lineage (NCBI taxonomy): Eukaryota > Metazoa > Chordata > Mammalia > Artiodactyla > Bovidae > Bos > Bos indicus x Bos taurus. The sequence goes on along the minus strand of NC_040077.1, from coordinate 83,185,365 downwards.
TGGGTTCGCAAAGAGTCAGACACAACTGAGTGACTTTCACTTCATTTCACTTCATTTCTGATGCCATGGGGGTTTTTTATACAGTCCAACAAAAAGTATTTTTCTCATGCTGAGAACAGCCTCAAACATAGGCCAGACTCAGAAACTGAATGTAAAGAGTAAGGTGATGAGGTGTAGTGACTTTTTCTGGTCCTGCTTAAATCCTTATTAGGACTATAATATTGTACACACTGTGGATGATGAATAAATTATCTCAACTAATTGAGGTCCACATATATTTGTCTTTACCACAAAGAGTAAGAGCATATATATTTTTGTTACAACAATAGCAAATAAACTCATTATAGATATCACAAATAAAATTCATTATATTGTTTTCTTATATGAAAGAGAAAAAATGTATTTAATTATTTAGTCTTTCCTGTGGATATTATACTTAAAAATTAACAGCTCAACTTTTATATATTGAGAAAAGCAATTTAACCGAGAATTAGCCTTGTAAAGGAAGTTAGGGAACTCAACAGGGGATGAAGCATGACTTAAGGACCTCAGTTTATTATTAAATATATTAAAAACATTGCCTTTGGAAGAGCTTTCTGCCATAATATTAAACCTTAACATTTATGCATTCTATTAGTTGTATATCAAAATTGCAAAATAACTGATATCCAGAAAGCTCAGTAACACTGTTGAGTTTTCAGAGGAACTCAAAAATTTTCACACACACAAATACAAAAAAAGTAAAACACAGGAGAATGTGGAATTAAAGTCCAATAAGCTCAGGTTTGTTTAATGAAATGTTAACAATTCTTCTCATACTGAAAAGGTATATTGAGAGGAAGCTATGATCCTTTTACAATGGAAGTTGGGATTATGGCAAAGCACAGGAGGATAAGAAAGGTGAGCCAGTTTAAATGACCTTTATTCAAGCTCTACTGAAACAAATGAATAAGAAGATTTATCTAACAGACTATAAAACAGAGTTAGAAAAAAGATCCAAATACACAAATGAATATACTTTCATCACAGGAAATTTATAAATGTGTAATTATATAGTAAAGTATTTACTCTGGATTTTTAAAGTTAACAAAACCATATTTGTTGACACACATATGTTTCTGATATGCACAAATTAAAACATTAGCTATATATATATATATTGTTTAAACAATTGTTACACAATTTAGAACATTCCCAATTGCTCAAATATAGTCATATGTTTTTGTTTCAGAAAATTTTTTAAAAAATTCTAAACCATTAGATCAAGTGTCAAAGAAGTGGGCTTCCCTGGTGGTTCAGATGGTAAAGAATTTGCCTGCAATACAGGAGACCCAACTTCGATCCCTGGGTAGGGAATATCCCCTGGAAAAGGGAATGGTCACCCACTCCAGTATTCTTTCCTGGATAATTCAACGGACAGAGCTCTGAGCCTGGTGGGCTACAGTCCATGGGGTCTCAAAGAGTCATACACAACTCTTACCATTAAGTTATTCTATGTGATCTCTGGTATCTCAAAAAGATTATACAATCTCAAGTGTTCAGATGTAGTAATACTAGCAAGAGAAAAATAACTTTCTTCTGTAAGCATTTATGATATAATTCAGAGCTTCATTCCTTGTAATAATTTTGTTACTATACTAGTGTGTACAACCTGAGGATTATTTTCCTCAAAATAATTTTCTTTAATGACTATAAAATGAAATAAATCTAATGGAAAAATTCTGGGCAGAAATTAACAAAGAACTCTGAGGGTCAATTGGGGATCTCTAGGTTGTGTCTGACTCTTTTGCAACCCCATGTACTATAGCCTGCCAGGCTCCTCTGTCCATGCAATTTCCCAGGCAAGAATACTGGAGTGGGTTACCATTCCCTTCTCCGGGGGATCTTACCAACTCAGGGATTGAATTTGCATGTCTTGCTTGGTAGGTAGATTCTTTACCGTTGAGCTACCAGGGAAGTCCATGATCCAACAAGGTAAATAAGTAATGAGCACCATTATTGAGGAAGAATCAAGTATAGGAGAATAACTCTTTCCAAAGAAGTAAAAATATTGCAGAGTGGTTCACATTTTGGGCTGGATTTTTAAGTATGAGTCTGTTCATTCTTCATTCTTCATGATCCAGTTACATTACCTTTCTCATTGTTTTACAAATGCATGAAGTGAAATGAAGTGAAAGTGACTTAATCATGTCCAACTCTTTGTGACCCCATGGACTACACAGTCCATGGAATTCTCCAGGCCAGAACACTGGAGTGGGTAGCTTTTCCATTCTCTAGGGGATCTTCGCACTCCAGGGATCGAACCCAGGTCTCCCGCATTGCAGGCAGATTCTTTACCAGCTGAGCCACAAGGGAAGCCCCTGTACAAATGCATAAGTATTTGTGATTCAGTGCTTTTCCTCATATTGTTCCCTTTGTTTAAAAGAACTTCTCCCATTTGGAGATAACTGCAAATGTGACCCATTATTTCCCCTATGTTTGAAGAATGAAGAATGAAGAATAGAATAAAGGGTCAGAGAAACTAGTTTCTGTTAGCATAATTTTGTTTCATAGTGTCTAGATACCCTGATGAACAAGTGAAATTGACTTTCCAGACTGACACGTTATACTATACCAATGGGCCCACACATTGTGAGATAGCCTGAGTCAGATTGCTTTTCACCTGTTTACAATGATAATCATTATGAATAAAACTGTCATTTCATTCCAAGGTAGCTGAGAATTATAACCATATGGTATTCTTTTTTTTTTTTTTCCCCCAGAATAGTCCACTAGAGGAGTACATGTGAATTTCTGGCTAGGTATACATTTTTAGGTGCCTGATTAATCTTTTCTTAATGTTTTTTCATGTCATTGTTGTGAATGTGAAGTCTGTATGATTTTATATATTTTGGGGCATTCTTGCTAATGTTATCACTGGGAGAAAGGTTTAATAAACTGTTCGTTATTTCATGACATGTGAGATGGAGTGAAAACATAGGGGAAATAATGGGTCACATTTGCAGTTATCTCCAAAGCAATACTCTAGAGTATGTTCCTGTGGAAAAAAATGCAAGGTGTTTGCAGCTATCTTGTTTTTCTATAAATAGTACTGCAATTTTCTGGAAAGATCATATAAACCAAACAAAAACTAGATTAGTTCACTGTCAAGGAATTTTAACTAAAATGACAGATAAATATCTGGGAAGAAAATGTGAATTTCATTCAAGAAGAATGAAGTAAGACAGACAAAAGAATCCTACAAAGGATAACTTTAATAATAACAACATTACAAAGTCAGTGAAAGGAAATAAACAGAGTCAGGTAGGAAAGATTTAGGAATTTAAGTGATTTGTTTCCACAAAGAATGCTCTGCAAATGAGAAAAGGGAAAGGAATTTTCATAAACAGAAATATGTGAAAATAACCTGGGTTATCTAATATGTTTACCTTTTCTAAAGAAAAGAATCTTTAAAAAAAATAATCCTACCAAGGAAGAACACAGTTGAATAATTTGACACATATCTTATACAAACACAATAAATCTAGAAATATTTCTGAGTTTATTCCTGTTGTTGAAAGAGTTCTCAGAGAGGAGACATCTAATTAGGGTTTGCATAAATTTTACAAATTGCATTGATTTCTTTTGCACTAAATCTTTCTTTCTTTAGTAGTTATTTGCTATTGGAAATCCAGGGAATTGTTCTTTTGTCAGGAATATAAAACAACCTTTTTGGTTTTCTCATTTGGAATTCTTTTTAGTTTAACATATATCAAATGAATGGCAGGGATGTTGATTTATAATAAGAGAATGATTTATAGATGTTTGGTCCATTGCATGAGTATAAATATGTTTTCCTAAGAAAACATCAAAGGGGCAATTTACAATTTGAATCTTTGTTTAATAGAGGGTAAATGATTAGTATGACAGTTGATGATCCACAACTTCTTATCAAGCATATACTAAGAATTTAGCACTGTTCAAATAGTCATGAGGAATATAGATGAGGTACAGTGAGTTTAAATTTTATTTGAGAACAAAGACTAACATGTTATTGCAGGGAGAAAATCTCAAATTGAACTCTGTAGAACACAGCACCTTTGGAATTCAGGAGAGTCTTTTGGAACAAATAAAACATAATTTGAGCCTTAAAAGATGGTTTGAATTACATGAAAGGAAATAAAAAGCAAATTTTCAGAAAGGACCCTAACCTAAAGCAAGGCAAGTGGTATAATTCATGCTTCAAACAAAAAAAAAAAAAAAAAAAAAGAAAGAAAGAAAAGAAAACTGGTAAAAAGGAGGGTATGCTAATAGCAGACCAGAGGGATGTACTTAATAAATTTGCACAAAAGAGTCATACTTACCAAATTTGTGGAAAAGAGATGTAGCTACTAAATATTAACCAACTTTAATATCAAGCCATCAGACTTGATTTTAAAAAGGCATCACATAGAAGAAAGTTTGCCATATTGTGTTTTGCTTTTAGTCATCATTTGACATGATTAAATGATTGTTCTTAAAGCATGTGCCTGAGCAGAGGCAATGAACTATCCAGTTAAAGAATTTTGTTTTTTCCTTTTAAATCCAGTTAAGTGACAGTTTGGAGCTAGATTAAAAGATGTATGAGAAATAATATAAAAGGAGAAAATAGGGAATTGTATGAAAAGACTCAATGAGTAAGAAGACTAAGCTTGTTTGTTTTCGGGCCCAGGAATGATATGGTCACACAGAGGATGTTTCCTGGGAGCCACAAGTTAATAAATGTGATCTTGGGCTCAGATAGTTTGAGGATTTCAGAGTAATCGTTTTCTCTCCATTCTCACTTAATTGACATTGCGATTTAGTTAAATAAGAATAGAGTAGACAAAGTCTATTTGAAGGATGAATTTTGAGATGCCATATTTTAGAATTTTTAGAGTCTCTTATAAAATTGTACTTGTACAAATCAGATACAGAAGGATGCAATTAAACTCTCCTTCAAAGCAGCACTAACCCGTCCTGTGTCCTCAGCAGAGGTAACGTCTAATCAGTTGGTGGGTATCCTTATAGAACTATGCATATTTTTGCATATATTTATTCATTTGTATATATTTCTATATAGTTCTGAAAGGAAATATATACATACATTATCTAAATGTATTCATGCATTTCTCAACCTTGTTTCTTTCTCTTCACTAGCCTCGAGATCTTTCTGTGACAGCATATTTAAATACACTGTATACTTTTAAAAACTTTATTGTAGTCTTTGCTGAACTGAATTATTATTCTTAACTCTCCTCTACTGGTATTTTAGGCCCACAAAACTTGCTCTAGCCTCCTGGTGAATGAGATGTACTTTCTCGTCTCATGACCATATGATGTGCTGTGGCCATTGGGATTTTCATGCATAAGAGCAGAGTCTTGACAAGTTATTTGTGGTAGGGCTTACTCCAGTAAATTATTGCCAAAGTGATGACAAGAGCAAAGTCTAGGGAGCCACCATCACTCTGCCTCATGCCAGTGTGACACAGATCCACAGCTGAAGTGAATCTTAACAACCCACAGATCCTCAGTCTAAAACAGAGATCTCATTCAGGCAGATTTTTACCTGTGAAGGAGACATAAATGCCTGTTTCTGTATTTCACATAGACTTTATGTTTGCTCTAATGTGTTAACAGATAGCTAATGTATATTCTTTAATATATTTGTAGTATATTTATTTAATCTTTCTATTTTAGGCATATATGTTATCTGCTATTAATTATAAACTGTACTGAAATTAATACATATTCTTATGTTTTCATATTTGTGCACATGTGGACTTGTACTTGTTAAAGATTTTTTATTTTCAATCAATAGAAAGTACTGTGGCTCCCATAAGTAGAAGCAAATTTACCTATAAGTAGAAGCTAATTTACTAGAAGCTTACTGAATGCTCATAAAGTCAATCAACTGCTTGGAGGAAAAGCTGCAATCAGTGCAACTCCAGAGCAGGAACTAGAACAAGAACTTATTAGAAAGAATATTTTAAAAAGATTAAATAAATTTCCAGCACTTTTCCCCACTATGCTAAAGATTCCTTTAAGAGAGCACTTAATTGGCTTAACTTGGATAGAGACTCTATCCCAAGTGGAAGGCAATACAGTGGTGTCAGGGGAATTGCAAAATGATTAGCAATTTCCTTCTCCTTCTAATCCCCAACACCACCCACCACCCCACACACCACAAAAAACAAACAAACAAACAAAAAAACAAGTGATCATTGTAGTGGCTTTGTCCTGTGTCTGTTTAGCTAATCTGAAACTGTGTTTCCAGAATCTATTTTCTTGTGCAAAATTTGAAAGAGAAAAACAAAGCAAGGAACTATGCATCAGATGACTAGCATCTTGCTCGTGTTACCACTAAATCTGTCAATCTACCTAATGTGTACGGGAAAGATTCTAGACTAACAGGTACAACCAGCTCTCCCAATTTGTTTTCTACAAACCTGCATATCTGTGGCAAAGAATGCCAGCTTCTTTAAGTTAACTGTGGCACAGGATCTGGAGGTTGTAAGCAACACAGATTCGTTTTTCATCCTTAAATTCTTACTATCCTCATGAATCCTTTTTCCTGGTAAATTCCATTTGTCATTATGGTTGTTTGCTCTTCTCCCAACCATACTTGCTGATTACTGATCTAGCTGTTCTACAGTGACTTCAGGCTTGATACTAGATTCAGAGCCAATACAAACTACTCCACCAGTTCCCATGATTGTATAAAATGTAATACTATAATTCTTTTGTATCTGTATGAAGTTCTGTATCACACACAGTATGCTTCTCTACTTGAATCCTTACTTCTACATCCATAAATGAAATAAAATTCTAGAGACTGGTCATTGAAACCCAATTGATGAGTGAAAAGCTTGGTTTTTATTTCGACAGTTACTGCCAAAACATCTTCCCACGGTGGTATACCAAAATACAAAATCAAAACCTTTGTGAATAAAGTTTTGGAAAAAGTAGTAGAATTTCATCCACTACAGCTATTGTGTACTAAGAAGGATAAATAATTCTTGCTGTTGGTTTTCTAGAGTTCCTTAATTTCCATCAATCATTTTTTAAAAACTTTGTCTAGCTTATAGAATATGGAATATGAAAATTAAAAAAAATAATATGACAAACAATATATTCTCTTTATTTAGGACTTATTATTATATTTTTAATCCTTAGGAAGCTCTTCACTACTCCAAAAATACAAAATATTCTGAGCAGCCTGAGTAATATTTTAATATGCAATTCATGTCATTTGTTTCTTTACTAATTAGTTTCCAAAATTGTTCTTAAAATACCAACAAATCTCTTTATCATCCCATGGAAAAGTCCACATGATTTCAACCCTCTTTGTTTCCTCTTTTTCCAGGCTTTTCTCAGCCCTACAAGTATTCTCTAGGTTCTTTAAACATTCTGTTTTTTTCTTTCTTGTTTTTTATCCATGTAAATTGATTCAGTGTATTCTTTTATCATACATTAGTTAGTATTATATCTAAAATGTGCCAATTTTTAACATCCCTAATAGTTCCTTGTTGGAGTTTTTCTTGCTAAGCCTATCAGTAGCATTATAGGATCTCCATTTAAGGACATTTTGTTTTTGCTTCAATTGATAGATTTAAACATAAAAATAAGGATAGGAATAATAATTTTCCATTGTAAAAGCTGACATCATTGCTCACCTCACCCACTGTTGACCACACTAGTTTTATAAGCCAAGAGATATGTCACTGGCTGCCCAAACATTTTGCCCCTTGGGAAACAACCATGTACATATATTCAGTCTCTCAGTCATGTCTGACTTTGCAACACCATCAACTGTAGCCCACCAGGCTTGTCTTGTCCATGGGATTTCTCAGGCAAGAATACTGGAGTGGGTTGCCATTTCCTTCTCTGGGGGATCTTCCAGACCCAGGGACCAAACTTGCATCTCTGGAATCTCATGCATTGGCAGGCAGATTCTTTACCACCAGCACAGTTGCCTGTAAGTCATGAAACCCTTTACCATTTCTGACCTTGCTATTTTTATTCTAAATATGTTAGCTTTTAAGCACCACTATTTGGCCTATTCTACTCCTAAAACCTATTACCCCTTTGAAAGAAATAAAAGGCTCCATGGTAGGTTATTCTACCTGGTCTATGGAAGAAAGTTCTATTGAATAGATTTTCAAAACTTCTGACTCCTTACTAGTGGATATCATATCATTTTAGTAATAAAAGATGTCTTCTGGGCCATCTGGAAGCATTGTGACCCACTTGATTCCCTGGGCTTATATAATTAATTCCCTGTAGTATTTCCACTTTTCAAGCTCCCTGACCTCATTCTTAATACTCTGCCAAAGCAGTTTCAACTCTCATTCTTTACAGTATGCCATTATCTGTAAACTTAAAGAAACCATTGCACCATCATAATAAAACCAGCTTCAGGTATCTTGCTAAGATGTTAAATTCAAACTCAAAGAGTGATTCCTTATTAATAAACTCTCTGTTCACCAGTCTTGAATTTTACCTTCCTTGCTTCAAGCCTGTGTATTTCTCTTAGTTCCTGCTGGTACATATACACCAGGCTCAGCAGCTCTTTTCAGTTAAGGATCCATTTCTCTTTGAACTAGGATCCCTACTTAGGCTGTGCTAAACACTGACAGTAGTTGTGGCTCTGGAAACAATGAGAGGAAGAAGGGATACTTGATGCAGCTAAGCATTATCTTTGGAGGCCTTCATGTTAAGTGAGGTGTTTCCTTTATCTCCAGCCAGTGGTGGTGGTGGCAGGCAGTCTCCATCGACAACGGGAGGTAATGCCGTTGCCTGCCAGTCTGGAGGTTTAAGGAAATCTGAGAAGTTTAAGCTGCTCAAATGAATTATCCTAGTCCTCAGGACAGCAGTTGTTCACTTCCTCACTATTGAGACCCTCAATTTAACATAAGCAATCATTAGATTGTGTATACTACTATGTAATTTCATCACTTTTACAACTAAACTTTCAGTTTTATTGCCAGTACAATCTGTGCTCTAGCTGCAAGAAACAAGATATGTTTAAATGCCATGGAGGTTTCCTGGCTTCATAGTGTGTCTTGAGTTAATTGCTTGCTGAAGCTGAACATTGAACAGTATTTTGTTTTAAAAAAAAAGTGGTTAAAAAAGAGAACAGAATCTACAATCGTTTTAATTATCCTGTCTTTCAAGTGGTGGAGCTAGTACATGCCAGTGTTTCTCCTTTCCCTTGTATCTTGTCACAAAGCACCACTCATGAGAGCGTTAGGATGAGAGATAATGATGAGTACAAGGAATGTATTTTGGAGATTATGTCAAGGAGGTGAATAGGTGAATTGGAAATGGAGAGTTGAGTCAAGGAAGGGAGGAAAGATGATGGGGGTTTGAATCCCAGATCTGGATGTGCAACTTGAAGAGTCTGTGTGTAGAAAACACCTGAAAATTGTTCCACCAAGGGGCAAAGAAGCTGAGATATTGATTCATCAACTCCTGTCTTTATTTTCTGAGAGTTATTCCTGAGGACATAAACTCCCTATTTTGGCCTGTTCTGAGCTCCACTTGAGGTAGCTTCTATGGCCAGAGAAACATAGGTATATAAGATAGAAAGTTGTAAGTTTATGATTTCTCAAGCTTCAGGTGCCATCTAGGATAGAATAAAGAGATATAGTTGTCACCAAAATATAAAACCATGCTGTCACCATAAAGCAAACCTATGATGCAAATTAAGCTTAATTCAGTGTTATTGAGGGACCAAGATCATATTAAAATCTATAGCTTTTTCGAGTCATTTCACTTTTAATTTAGTATTATGTTTTATGTGTGAATATCAGAGAATGTTGACATACACAGCTAAAGCAGTTTTTTGTTTAATACCCATCCAACAGTTTTCTTAAATATATATATATTTTATAAGTCTTAGGATTTTAGTGAAAATTTCAAATACTTGGCAACCTTAATTAAAGTTAGAACATAAACACAGTTAACCAAGACAACCTAAAAGTCACAAACATTTACATTTTTGCTTTTATTAAATAAATTGTTTGAATAATTTATTTTCTTTGATGTTGCCTGTGTATTTACAACAGCAATATCATTTGAGCCCTAGAGTCTCTTATTTGAAGAGATTTATTATTATTCTTCAAATTTTAAGTAAATTGTTAAGATTAATACCCTGAAATAACTTAACTTTGTTCCAAAATTGCTTTGTTTTCCATTATTTTTATACAGTCTGCTTAAACTTTAATTTTTGGTGAATATTTTGTTTGATTTTGCAGCAGCACACAAATTATCACAAAATATCATGAAGATTCTAGAGGATTGTTTTCCTTATTTGTTATTAAGCTTTAAAATTGATGTTAAACTGAAGATAGAAAATAAATGCATTATGCAAAAGGACAATTTGACCAGAGGATTTGAAATAAATAAAAAACAACTCATTTTGAGTATAACAAGTGCAAAAAAATTCATATATATTTCCATATGAATTCTATTATTTAGATAACAAATCATTCTGAGAGCATGATAATTCCAAAATTATTTGAATATCCAAAGGTGATGTGCTTACAGATTGAGAAATATGATAACATTACTGATCACAAGAAGTAAAATATGTGACTTGTTTCAACCTTAGAAAATGAATGCTATATTAAAATAATGATTTCATGCTGTCTAGCAAATTGATGGATCTTGCTCATAAACTTGTGGTTGGTACATTATTACATATATGGGATATTTGAAGGATGGGATTGAATTATATCTGCATTTCTCTAATTGTGTTTCAAAATGAAGGTCTACTGGGTAAATGAGTATGAAATTCACCACCTGCAATATATTGTAAACTGCTATTAAGCAAGTAAGAAAGTTACTGTTTAGAAATCTGATCCTAAATTCACTTTAGAAATCTGGAGCCAGATATTTTCTGAGCATTCTCTGTTCTTTACACTCTTTGAACTTTTATTTGTATGTTAATTTTATTTGTAGTTGTATAAATAGTAACATTCCTTTGCCCAAAAGGAACAGGCTCTTTAAAGAGGTTCTGTGAAGATGACAGTGTGTCCACATTACTTCATATCACAACTCCCATCCAACCACCAAATATCTTTCAGGGGTAGAAATTTGCTGTGTCTGGCAGATCAGTGGGACCTGGGGAGTGAGGCAGTCCATGGTCCAGAGATCTGAATAGAGTTCTGGGCCACAGTGTTTTCCTCTTTGGTCAGAAGACAGCCTGCCTAAGGTACCAGCAGTAGAGGACCTTAGGTCAAAACTGAACATGCTGGATTCTCCAGAAAGTGTGACTGAAGAAACTCATGGATCCTGTACAGGTGTGAGTTGGTTTTATTTAGATTAATTAATTTTTTAGTTGAAGGATGTTTTCTGTCACACCTCAACATGAATCAGCCATATGTATATATATATATATATATATATATATATATATACCCTCCCTTTTGAACTTCCCTCCCATCTCCCTCCCCATTCCACCCCTCTAGGTTGATGCAGACCTCCTGTTTGAGTTTCCTTAGCCATACAGCAAATTCCTGTTGGCTATCTATTTTTCATATGGTAATGTAATCACGATGGTGTGATCACTCACCTAGAGAGAGACATCCTGGAATGTGAAGTCAAGTGGGCCTTAGAGAGCATCACTACGAACAAAGCTAGTGGAGGTAATAGAATTCCAGTTGAGCTATTTCAAATCCTGAAAGATGATGCTGTGAAAGTGTTGCACTCAATATGCCAGCAAATTTGGAACACTCAGCAGTGGCTACAGGACTGGAAAAGGTCAGTTTTCATTCCAGTCCCAAAGAAAGGCAATGCCAAAAAATGCTCACTCTACCGCACAATTGCACTCATCTCACACGCTAGTAAAGTAATGCTCAAAACTCTCCAAGCCAGGCTTCAGCAATACGTGAACCGTGAACTTCCAGATGTTCAAGCTGGTTTTAGAAAAGGCAGAGGAACCAGAGATCAAATTGCCAACATCTGCCAGATCATGGAAAAAGCAAGAGAATTCCAGAAAAACATCTATTTCTGTTTCATTGACTATACCAAAGCCTTTGACTGTGTGGATCAAAATAAACTGTGGAAAATTCTGAAAGAGATAGGAATACCAGACCACCTGATCTGCCTCTTGAGAAATTTGTATGCAGATCAGGAAGCAAAAGTTAGAACTGCACATGGAACAACAGACTGGTTCCAAATAAGAAAAGGAGTATTCCAAGGCTGTATATTGTCACCCTGCTTATTGAATTTATATGCAGAGTACATCGTGAGAAACACTGGGCTGGAAGAAGCACAAGCTGTAATCAAGATTGCCGGGAGAAATATCAATAACCTCAGATATGCAGATGAGTGAAGAAAGTGAAGAGGAACTAAAAAGCCTCTTGATGAAAGTGAAAGAGGAGAGTGAAAAAATTTAAAGCTCAATGTTCAGAAAACTAAGATCATAGCATCTGGTCCCATCACTTCATGGGAAATAGACGGGGAAACAGTGGAAACAGTGTCAGACTTTATTTTTCTGGGTTCCAAAATCACTGCAGATGGTGATAGCAGCCATGAAATTAAAAGAGGCTTACTCCTTGGAAGGAAAGTTATGACCAACCTAGATAGCATATTGAAAACAGAGTCATTACTTTGCCAACAAAGGTCCATCTAGTCAAGGCTATGGTTTTTCCTGTGGTCATGTATGGATGTGAGAGTTGGACTGTGAAGAAGGCTGAGCGCCGAAGAATTGATGCTTTTGAACTGCGGTGTTGGAAAAGACTCTTGAGAGTCCCTTGGACTGCAAGGAGATCCACCAGTCCATTCTAAAGGAGATCAGTCCTGGGTGTTCTTTGGAAGGACTGATGCTAAAGCTGAAACTCCAGTACTTTGGCCACCTCATGTGAAGAGTTGACTCATTGGAAAAGACTCTGATGCTGGGAGGGATTGGGGGCAGGAGGAGAAGGGGATAACAGAGGATGAGATGGTTGGATGGCATCACCAACTCCATGGATATGCGTTTGAGTATACTCTGGGAGTTGGTGATGGAGGGGAGGCCTGACGTGCTACAATTCATGGGGTCACCAAGAGTCGGACAGGACTGAGTGACTGAACTGATTGAACTGAATGTAAGTTTCCATGTTACTCTTTCCATACATCTCACTCTCTCCTCCCCTCTCCCCATGTCCACAAATCTATTCCCTATGTCTTTTTCTCTGTTGCTGCCCTGTAAGTAAATTCTTCAGTATCATTTTTCAGATTTTGTATATATGCATTAGAATATGATATTTATCTTTCTCTTTCTGACTTACTCTGTGTAATAGGTCCTAGGTTCATCCATCTCATTAAAACTTGCTCAAAGGTGTTCCTTTCCATGGCTGAGTAATATTTCATTGTGTATATGTACCACAACTTATTTATCCATTCATCTGTCGATGGACATCTACTTTGTTTCCTTGTCCTACTACTGCAAATAATTCTGCAATGAACAATGAGATACTTGTGTCTTTTTCAGTTTTAGTTTCCTCAGGGTACATTCCTAGGAGTGGGATTGCTAGGTCATATGCTGGTTTTATTCCTAGTTTTTTAAGGAATCTCCATACTGTCTTCCATAGTGGCTGTATCAATTTTCATTCCCAACAACGGTGCAAGAGTGTTCCCTTTTCTCCACACCCTGTCCAGCATTTATTGTTTGTAGACATTTTGAAGATGGCCATTCTGACCAGTGTGAGGTGATACCTCATGGTGGTTTTGATTTGCATTTCTCTAATAATGAGCAATGTTTAGCATCTTTTCATGTGTTTGTTAGCCATCTGTATGTCTTCTTTGGAGAAATGTCTATTTAGGTGTTTTCCCACTTTTTGATTGGGTTGTTTGTTTTTCTGGTATTGAGTTGTAGGAGCTGCTTGTATATCTTGGAAATTAATCCTTTGTCAGTTGTTTCATTTGCTATTATATTCTCCCATTCTGAGGGTTGTCTTTTCACCTTGCTTCTAGTTTCCTTTTCTGTGCAAAAGCTTTTAAGTTTAAACCAGGTCCCACTTGTTTACTTTTTTTTAAATTTCTATTACTCTAGGAGGGTGTGTCATAGAGGATCTTGCTTTGATTTATGTCATCAAATGTTCTGCCTAATTTTTCTCTGAGAGTTTTATTGTCTGTGGTCTTACATTTAGGTCTTTAATCCATTTTGAGTTTACGTTTGTGTATAATGTTAAGAAGTGTTTTAATTTCATTCTTTTACTTGTAGCTGTCCAGTTTTCCCAGCACCATTTATTGAAGAGGCTGTCTTTGCCTCATTGTATATTATTGCCTCCTTTGTCAAAAATAAGGCACCCATAGGTGCATGGGATTATTTCTGGGCTTTCTATCTTGTTCCATTGGTCTATCTCTCTGTTTTTGTGCCAGTACCATACTGTCTTGATCACTGTAGCTTTGTAGTATAATCTGAAGTCAGTAAAGTTGATTCCTCCAGCTCCATTCTTCTTTCTCAAGATTGCTTTGGCTATTTGGGGTCTTTTGTGTTTTCATATGAATTGTGAAATTCTCTGTTCTAGTTCTGTGAAAAAATGTCATTGGTAATTTGATAGGGATCACATTGAATCTGTAGATTTCATTTGGTAGTATAGTCATTTTCACAATATTAATTCTTCCTATCCAGGAACATGGAATATCTCTCCATCTGCTTATGCCATCTTTGATTTCTTTCATTAGTGTCTTATAATTTTCTGTGTACAGTTCTTTTGTCTCCTTAGGTAGGTTTATTCCTAGATATTTAATTATTTTTGTTCTTTTGGTGAATGGGATTGATTCCTTCATCTCTCTCTCTGATTTTTCATTGTTAGTATATAGAAATGCAAATGATTTCTGTGTATTGATTTTGTATCCTGCAACTTTGCCAAATTCACTGATTAGCTCTAGGAATTTTCTGATACTATCTTTCGGATTTTCTATGTACAGTGTCATGTCATCTGCAAACAGTGAGAGCTTTACTTCTTTTCTGATATGGCTTCTTTTTATTTCTTTTTCTTCTCTGATTGCTATATCTAGGACTTCCAGAATTATGTTGAATAATAGTGGTGAAAGTGGACACCCTTGACTTGTTCCTGATCTTAGGCAGAATGCTTTCAGGTTTTCACCATTGAGAATAATGTTTGCTGTAGGCTTATCATATATGGCCTTTACTATGTTGAGGTAGGTTCCTTCTTTGCCCAATTTTTGAAGAGCTTTAATCATAAATGGGTGCTGAATTTTGTCAAAGGCTTTTTTTCCCCATCTATTGAGAATATGGTGTGCTTTTTATCTTTCAATTTGTTAATATGGTGTATCACACTAATTGATTTGCATATATTGAAGAATCCCTGCATTCCTGGAATAATCCAAACTTGATCATGGTGAATGAGCTTTTTGACATGTTGCTGAATTCTCTTTGCTAAAATTTTGCTGAGGATTTTTGCATCTATGTTCATCAGTGATGTTGTCCTATAGTTTTCTTTTTTTGTGTTGTCTTTGTCTGGTTTTGAAATCAGGGTGATGGTGGCCTCATAGAATTAGTTTGGAAGTGTTCCTTCCTCTGCAATTTTTAGAAAGAGTTTTAGAAAGATAGGCATTAGCTCTTTTCTAAATATTTGATAGAATACTCCTGTGAAGCTGGTCCTGGGCTTTTGATTTTTGGGAAATTTTTGATTACAGCTTCAATTTCAGTGCCTGTAATTGGGTTGTTCATAATTTCTATTTCTTCTTGGTTCAGTCTTAGAATTTGAACTTTTCTAAGAATCTGCCCATTTCTTCCACTCTATCCATTTTATTGCCATATTATTCATAATAGTCTCATAATCCTTTGTATTTCTGCATTGTCTGTTGTAATATCTCCTTTTTCATTTCTAATTTTGTTGATTTTGTTCTTCTCTCTTTTTTCCATTATGAACCTGGCCAAAGGTTTGTCAATTTTGTTTATCTTCTCAAAGAATCAGCTTTTAGTTTTATTAATCTTCACTACTGTCTCTTTCATTTCTTTTTCAATTATTTCTTCTCTGATCTTTATGACTTATTTCCTTCTACTAATTTTGGGTTTTTTTGTTCTTCTTTTTCCAGTTGTTTTAGGTGTAAAGTTAGGTTGTCTATCTGAGGTAGGATTGTAGTGCTATAAACTTCCCCCTTAGAATTGCTTTTGCTGCACCCAATAAATTTTGAGTTGTCATGTTTTCATTGTCATTTGTTTCTAGAATTTTTTTATTTCTTTAGTAACCTGTTTGTTACTTAGAAATGTGTTATTTATCCTTCATGTGTTTGTGTTTCTTACAGTTTTTTTCTTGTAATCGATTATCTAGGCACATAGCATTGTGGTCAGAAAAATGCTTGATATGATTTCAATTTTCTTAAATTTACTGAAGTTTGATTTGTGACCCAAGATGTAAGCTAACCTGGAGAGTGTTCCATGTGCACTTGAGAAGAAGGTGTATTCTCCCGCATTTGGATGGAATGTCCTGAAATATCAATGAGATCCATCTCATCTAATGTATCATTTAACACTTGTGTTTTCCTATTAATTTTATATTTTGATGATCTGTCCATTGTTGTGAATGGGTTGTTAAAGTCTCCTACTATTATTGTGTTATTGTCAATTTCTCCTTTTATGTCTGTTAGTGTTTGTGTTACATATTGAGGTGCACCTATGTTGGGTGCATAGATATTTATAATTGTTATGTCTTCCTCTTGGATTGATCCCTTGATCACTATGTAGGGTCCTTCCTTATCTCTTGTAATCTTTATTTAAGGTCTATTTTGTCTGATATGAAGAATGCTACTCCAGCTTTCTTTTGCTTCCCATTTGCATGGAATATATTTTTCCATCCTCTCACTTTCAGTCTATATGTGTCTTGAGATCTGTAGTGGGTTTCTTGTAGACAGCATATATGAGTCTTATTTTTGTATTCATTCAGCCAGTCTGTGTCTTTTGGTTGGAGCATTGAATCCATTTACATTTAAAGTAATTTTTGGTATATATATGTTCCTATCACCATTTTCTTAATTGTTTGGGGTTGATTTTCTAGATCTTTTTTCCTTCTCTTGTATTTCTTGACTATATAAGTCCCTTTAACATTTGATGTAAAGCTGGTTTGGCAGTACTGAATTCTCTTTAACTTTTGCTTGTCTGAAAAGCTTTTTAATTCTCCATCAATTTTGAATGAGTTCCTTGGCATGTACAATAATCTGGTTGTAGATTTTTCCCTTTCAGTACTTTAAATATATCCTTTCATTCCCTTCTGGCCTGCAGAGTTTCTGCTGAAAGATCAGCTGTTAAACGTATGGAGTTTCTCTTGTATGTTACTTTTGCTTTTCCCTAGATGCTTTTAATATTCTTTGTGTTTAGTCTTTGTTAGTTTGATTAGTATGTATCTTGGTGTGTTTCTCCATGGGTCTATCCTGTATGGGACTCTTTTTGCCTCTTGGAATTGACTATTTCCTTTTCCTTCTTGGGGAAATTTTCAACTATAATCTCTTCAAAAACTTTCTCAAATCCTTTCTTTTTCTCTTTTTCTTCTGGGACCCCTACACTTCGAATGTTGTTGCATTTGATATTGACCCAGAGGTCTCTGAAACTGTCCTCAGTTCTTTTCATCCTTTTTACTTTATTCTGCTGTTCAGAAGTTATTTCCACCATTTTACCATCCAGCTCACTGATTAATTATTCTACTTCTGATATTCTGCTGTTGACTCCTTCTTCAGTTCAGTTCAGTCATTCAGTCATATCCAATTCTTTGCAACCCCATGACCACAGTTCACCAGGCCTCCCTGTCCATTACCAACTCCCAGAGTTTACCCAAACTCACGTCCACTGAGTCAGTGATACCATCCAATCATCTCACCCTCTGTCGTCCCCTTCTCCTCCTGCCCTCAATCTTTCCCAGCATCAGGGTCTTTTCCAATGAGTCAGCTCTTTGCATCAGGTGGCCAAAGGATTGGAGTTTCAGCTTCAACATCAGTCCTTCCAGCGAACACGCAGGACTGATCTCCTTTAGGATGGCCTGGTTGGATCTCCTTGCAGGCCAAGGGACTCTCAAGAGTCTTCTCCAACAACACACTTCAAAAGCATCAATTCTTTGGCGCTCAGCTTTCTTTATAGTCCAACTCTCACATCCATAAATGACTACTGGAAAAACCATAGCCTTGACTAGATGGACCTTTGTTGGCAGGTAATGTCTCTGCTTTTTACAATGCTGTCTAGGTTCGTCATAACATTCCTTCCAAGGAGAAAGTGTCTTTTAATTTCATGGCTGCAATCACCATCTGCAGTGATTTTGGAGCCCCCAAAAATAAAGTCAGCCACTGTTTCACTGTTTCCCCATCTATTTCCCATGAAGTGATGAGACTGGATGCCATGATCTTAGTTTTCTGAATGTTGAGCTTTAAGCCAACTTTTTCACTCTCCTCTTTCACTTTCATCAAGAGTCTCTTTAGTTCTTCTTCACTTTCTGCCATAAGGGTGGGATCATCTGCATATCTGAGGTTATTGATATTTCTCCTGGCAATCTTGATTCCAGCTTGTGCTTCTTCCAGCCCAGCGTTTCTCATGATGTACTCTGCATATAAGTTAAATAAGCAGGGTGACAATATAAAGCCTTGACATACTCCTTTTCCTATTTGGAACCAGTCTATTGTTCCATGTCCAGTTCTAACTGTTGCTTCCTGACCTAAATACAGGTTTCTCAAGAGGCAGGTCAGGTGGTCTGGTATTCCCTTCTCTTGAAGGATTTTCCACAGTTTATTGTGATCCGCATAGTCAAAGGCTTTGGCATAGTCAATAAAGCAGAAATAGATGTTTTTCTGGAACTCTTTTGCTTTTTCCATGATCCAGCAGATGTTGGCAATTTCATCTCTGGTTTCTCTGCCTTTTCGAAGACCAGCTTGAACATCTGGAAGTTCATGGTTCACATATTGCTGAAGCCTGGATTGGAGAATTTTGAGCATTACTTTACTAGCCTGTGAGATGAGTGCAATTGTGCGGTAGTGTGAGCATTCTTTGGCATTGCCTTTCTTTGGTATTGGAATGAAAACTGACCTTTTCCAGTCCTATGGCCACTGCTGAGTTTTCCAATTTTGTTGGCATATTGAGTGCAGCACTTTCACAGTGTCATCTTTCAGGATTTGAAATAGCTCAACTGGAATTCCATCTCCTCCAGTAGCTTTGTTTGTGGTGATGCTTCCTAAGGCCCACTTGACTTCACATTCCAGGATGTCCTGCTGTAGGTGAGTGATCACCACCATCATGATTATCTGAGTCATGAAGATCTTTTTGGTATAGTTCTTCTGTGTATTCTTTCCACCTCTTCTTAATATCTTCTGCTTCTGTTAGGTCTCTACCATTTCTGTCCTTTATTGAGCCCATCTTTGCATGAAATGTTCTCTTGGTATCTCTAATTTTCTTGAACAGATCTCTAGTCTTTCCCATTCTGTTGTTTTCTTCTATTTCTTTGCACTGATCACTGAGCAGGGCTTTCTTATCTCTCCTTGCTATTCTTTGGAACTCTGCATTCAAATGTCTATATCTATCCTTTTCTCCCTTGCTTTTTGCTTCCCTTGTTTTCACAGCTATTTGTAAGGCCCCCTCAGGCAGCCATTTTGCTTTTTTGCATTTCTTTTTCTTGGGGATGGTCTTGATCCCTGTCTCCTGTACAATGTCATGAACTCCATCCATAGTTCATCAGGCATTCTGTCTATCAGATCTAGTCCCATAAATCTATTTCTCACTTCCACTATATAGTCATAAGGGATTTGATTTAGGTCATACCTGAATGGTCTAGTGGTATTCTCCACTTTCTTCAATTTCAGTCTGAATTTGGCAATAAGGATTTCATGATCTGAGCCACAATCAGCTCCCAGTCTTGTTTTTGCTGACTATATAGAGCTTATCCAGCTTTGGCTGCAAAGAATATAATCAATCTGATTTCAGTGTTGATCATCTGGTGATGTCCATGTGTAGAGTCTTTTCTTGTGTTGTTGGAAGAGGGTGTTTGCTATGACCAGTGTGTTCTCTTGGCAGAACTCTATTAGCCTCTTTCCTGCTTCATTCTATACTCCAAGGCCAAATTTGCCTGTTACTCCAGGTGTTTCATGACTTCCTACTTTTGCATTCCAGTCCCCTATAATGAAAAGGACATCTTTTTTGGGTGTTAGTTCTATATGGTCTTGTAGGTCTTCATAGAACTGTTCAACTTCAACTTTTCAGTGTTACTGATTCCTTCTATAGTATTTTTAATTTCAGTAATTGTGTTGTTTTTCTCTGTATTTTTATTCTTTAATTTTTCTAGGTTTGTTAACTTTTTCTTGCATTTTCTCCATTTTGTTTTCAAGGTTTTTGATCATCTTTATTATCATTATTCTGAATTCTGTTTCAGGTAGTTTGCCTATTTCCTCTGCATTAATTTGGACTTCTGTGTTTCTAGTTTGTTCCTTCATTTGTGTAGAGTTTCTCTGTGTTTTCATTTTTTTTTTAACTTATTGTGTTTGAGTTCTCCTTTTTCCAGTATTAAAGGTTGAATTCTTTCTTCCTTTTGGTTTCTGGCCTCCTAGGGTTGGACCAGTGGTTTGTGTAAGTTTCCTATAGGATGAGATTTGTTTGTTTGCTTGTCTGTTTTTCCTCTGATGAGCAAGTCTGAGTGAGGTGGTAATCCTGTCTGCTGATGATTGGGTTTATATTTTTGTTTTATTTGTTGTTTAGATGATGAGTCCTTAAGAGGGTGTTACTGATGGTTAGGTGATGCTGGGTCTTGTGTTCTAGTGGTTTCCTTTGTGTGAGTTATCACTCTTTGATACTCCCTAGGGTTAATTCTCTGGTAGTCTAGGATCTTGGAGTCAGTGCTCTCACTCCAAAAGCTCAGGGCTTGATCTCTCCCTAAGATGCCCTCCAACATTGTGCTGATCTCTGAACCTGTTGTGGGGGCAGCTCAGATTCTAATCTGGTCCTGCTCCTGTGTGTTCTTGTCTCCAATATCCACAGCTACCAGAATTACTGCATTTTCTTTTGTGGGCGCTCTCAACGTCCTTTTATATGTTCCATCGACACAGTCTGCCTAGTTGATCTTGTGGATTTAATCTGAAGCTTGTACAGCTGGTTAAAGGTTTTGGGTCTTCTTCCTTAGCCACACTGCCCCTGCATTTCAATTATGGTTTTATTTCCACCTCTCCATGTGGGTTGTCCACTGGTGTTTGCTCCTTAGGCTGCCCTGGAGGACACGGTTTTGCCCCTATGAAGGCCAGCTGTGGCAGTGGTGCAACTGTTTGGGTCGCAGGGGTTCTGGCAGCACTAGGTACTCAGGGGAGTTGGCGGCTAGTGCAGCAGGAAATATAGTACTCTAGAAGGGTACGGCAACCAGTATTGGCCAGTACACTCCAGTATTCTTGACTGGAGAATTCCCCTGACAAAGAAGCCTGGCAGGCCACAGTCTACAGGGTCGCAAAGAGTTGGACATGACTGAAGTGACTATGCACGCATAGATGCAAGAATTTTTTGGCCTGTGGCAGCTCTGCCCTAGTGAAAGTTGAGTGTGAAAGTAGCGCAGCTGCTTGGCTTGTGGGGGCCCTGGTGGCACAAAGTTTGCAGGGACATGGACTGCAACCACCCTAGGAGTTATGGCCCTAGCAGGGTCTTTTTTTGAGCCTCTTGTAGCTGGCGATCAGAAGGCCTCTTTGGCCAGTCTTTGTCCATAGCTCCGATCATTCAGGCACTTAGAGGATTCCCTTGCCTGTGGTCCTTCTCTGTTGTTCGGCACATTAGGCACATAGAGGGCCTCCCCTGACTGGGGTCTTACTCTGTAGATTGGTGCATCAGACACTTAAAGGGGCACCCTGGGTGGGGTCCTACTCTGTAGTTCAGCATGTCAGGTGTTTGATGGGCCAGCCTCTCTATTGTTCAGCTGCTGATGCTGGCATGTGGGGGGAGAGAGAGGCTATGGTGATCGCCCCACCCTCTATGTGTGACTCAGCAGTATTGCCTTGCTTCCATGGCTGCCTGGCTTTCCTATACAGGCATTTCCCACCACAATCTCTTCTCTCACATCCCTTGATCCATCTCTCCATAGTCAACAGCAGCCCTGGCTCTTGGGTCGCTCCACAATCCCTAAACTCCAGCTCCCAGCTGCTGTGCCTACCAGGGGCCCTGCATCCCTGTCTGGGGTATGTATGGTATCCAGCAAGGACTGTCTGATTCTCATTCCATTTAGGCTGCCACAGATCAGCTGTTTCACTCTCAGTCTTAAATGTTTCTCTTCTGACCCAGACAGTTGCCCCGATGTGGGGATTGGACCCCTGCCCACCCCACCAAGGGCAGGTCCAGTCCTACTAATACTCCTGTGTTTCCCCCTAGTTCCTTCATCCTACCGAGTTTTGTGAGGTTCTATATATTCTTTTCCACTAGTCAGGTATTCCTGTCAGCTCTCAGCTGGTGTATTGCATGCACTTCTGTGTCCGAAGGTGTATTCCTGATGTATCTGTGGAGAGAGATGTACTCCATGTCCACCTACTCTTCCACCATCTCGTTCTCCCTGAGTTGTTTTTAGATTACTATTGCTATCATGCTTCTCACCATTCATCACCTTCAGGTCTGCTGTACTGGTCTCGCATCTCATATATAAATAGACTTATGACTCCAAAATGGAGAATAACAACTCCCTAGAAATTGTGAACTTCCAGAATGAAGTTGTGAGGAGTGCAAGGAACTTAATGGACTGTCTTATCAGTGAAACAAACCATTTAAATGGTGAAAATTATTTTTGAAAAAGTTAAAATCTGAAAACTGCCTTAAGGGCATATGGTAAATTGATAAAGATTTATTTAAGAAAATCAACTTTCATTAAGAACAGGGAATATCTCTGGCATTTGAACCATAACTCTCCCATTCCTCCATTCTCTACTCCAGCTAAGTGTGATGGAATCTCTGTTTTGGGTTAATGCAGTCAAAAGAACAATACTTCCACTTCCTCCAGCTCCCAGATATGATTATGATTTCATCCCCAGAGGGATCAGCCTTAGATATTTGTCATATCTTCCAGCTTTCTGTTGCAGTAGCTCTATTCCAAGCAGGCATGGATAAAAAAGAGAGGAAATGAGCTCTCTTCTGCCATCTAACTCTCATTCATGGAGCACAATGTCTACTTTAGTTGCAACTGGTTGAGAATACTTGGCTCCAACTGTTTCCACCCTAGCTTTTTCATACAGATTTTACACTAGAAGGGCAAAGCTGATAAGAACTGTAATCCCATCCCCATCCTCTAGACTGTTCATAGAGAAATAATGGGAAATTGTTCACAGAGGGAAGCAGGCTTTTGTCCCTCTTTCAGTTCCAGTGCAGTGGCTCAGAAGCTCTGCTTAGAGGGAAAAGCAGACTGTAAAAGCTGAGAATTTCATAGCTTGCCCCAAACCCGGGGATGACTTTATTTTGGAAAAGAGCACAAAGTTTATTCTTAAGGGTTATGTTGAAGACAAGGAACATTTTGTTGGGTAATTAAGAAGGGATTGTAGCTCCATGATACTATTAATATTAGCAACAAGAATAGTGGTAAATCAGCTAGAAGTTTAATTGAGAGAACGCGGGAAAGAGGTAAGATAAATCCTCCTTTGGTCACAGCAAACTTCAGAGACTAGAAGCAAGCTGCCCTGCAAAAAGGGTTGACTTTAATTGGATCAGACTCTGGAGCAATTGATAAATACTGCAAGTGTAGCTAGGGGTAAGGAATCCACCTGCAAATGCAGGAGACCTAAGAGACACAGGTTTGATCTTTGGGTCAGGAAGATCCCCTGGAGGAGGGCATGACAACCCACTCCAGTATTCTAGCCTGGAGAATTCCATGGACAGAGGAACCTGGAAGGCTGTAGTTCATAGGATCTCAAAGAGTTGGACACGACTGAAGCGACTTTGCATGCACGCACCAGGACATTTTCAAACACAATAAAATAATCATATACTGACTAGCAGAAGCTATCAGATTGGCTTGATAAATAGAAGATGAATCAGAAGTTTAGTGGATAAAATAAAGAGATTTTCTGCAGTCTAAGAGAGCCTGGCTAAAGTGACAGCCATCTGTGGTGGTCTAAGGCATTGTTCACATACCCAAGACTGTTCTTTCCAAGAATACCATCAGAAGTTGCACAATGTGGAGGCAATAATATTTTCTTAACTCTTGCAGTGAAGTCACTAAATAAATATTCAAGCAAATAATATAAACAATAAGCCCTAGAGTGGCAGGATTTATATCCAGAGATACTACAATATATCATCTAAAATATCTGTGTGTGTGTGTGTGTGTGTGTGTGTGCTCAGTCATGTCTAACTCTTTCACAACCCATGGACTGTAGTCCCCAGTTTCCTCTGTCCATGGAATCTTCCAGGCAAGAATACTGGAGTGGATTGCCATTTCCTACTCTGGGTGATCTGCCTGACCCAGGAATCAAATCCACATCTCCTGCACTGTCAGGTGAATTCTTTACTACTGTGCCACCTAATCAAAAAAACAGATTATCAGACATATAAAGAAACATGAAAGCATGATGTGCATACAGCAAGTAAATAAGAAGAAAAAAGAAACAGCAGAAAATTGGAAGTTTGCATGAGGGAGTTCATGCATTGAACTGACAAGAAAAGGACTTTAAATAGTTATTTAACTAGGTACTTAAGATGGTACCAGAACAGTTTGGTTTTGAGGATTACTCATTCAGCAAGAGAGTGCTCCAGTTCCAACATTCTAAAAGTTGCGAGAATTAACATTTAGCAGAGATCTGCAAGTTGGCATGGTTAATCTCACAAAATTACAGAAAAATACATAAAACAGTAGGATAGAGTCAGAGTCAGACCCCAAACAGACATCTACGGTTGTTAAAAGGCTGAAAATCTGTAGCAGCAGATGTATTTGTATATTTGTCCTGTATTTTATTTTACTACATATGGTTCCATATTACCACTGAACATGATTATTGTAGTTCTGCTCATCTTGTTAGAGTTAAGGCAATAATCCCATTTATAAACATTTTTTCACCTAGGTGTTCCATTTAACTTTATACAATTTCCTATGACTTTAATTTTGTCATAATGTTAGGCTACTGAAAGCATAAAATATCACAGTAGAAGATTTTCATTTTATTTCTTCTGATAGACTCAGCATCAGAGTTTATGAAATCATGTGTATCTCCATTTCTCAACAGTTTCATTGAAACGTTTTTAGGGCAGGTGGAATCTTACCTACAGACACACAGGTGGCTACATCCCCTAGAAATGTTGATCTCTCCAAGCTCTGATTTCAGATTCTTTTCTCCCACACCCCCTCACCCCTTGCCCTTGGACTCTATCTGTAACTTTCAGAGAAAAAGACACTTTGAAAACATAAGAACTAACAGTTGCCAAACAGTGGATCTGGCTTCAGGAAGCAATAGTTTTCACGTTCAGAGGCTGTACAACCTTCTTTCCACTTGAGCAGAATAGGTAGTAAGGGGTTGAAAAAACAATGTATTGATTGTTTATTTTTTTACATTTTTATTGATTTTTATTCCTGTATGATGAAAAGGATAGTACTCAAAAAGGCATTGGATTCTGGAAGTATTCATCTTACTTGATAGATTTTAGTTGAGAAACTTCTTTAGAGAGGCTATTTATTTTAGCCATATTCCTTTGGTCTGTTATAACTCAAAAACATCACTATTCATTTGTAATATGTTAGAGTCATTGAAGACATCAACCTTGGACATGAACTTTCTGTGTGCCTCCTCTTCCATCAGTAAATGAATAGATTTGTGCAGAACTGGAACAGATCAAACAATATTTTTAGCTTTTTACTACATCCTCATAGTTAAGTAAAACTACCCAAAACTTTGTAAATTTTGCCTTATGTGAATCATGCTAGGCATTTTAATGAAGTCATTTCATCTTGTTGAAGATAAGAGATTGAGTCTTAACCTCTCATTCTCTAAACT
This sequence comes from Bos indicus x Bos taurus, assembly GCF_003369695.1. Classification (NCBI taxonomy): domain Eukaryota; kingdom Metazoa; phylum Chordata; class Mammalia; order Artiodactyla; family Bovidae; genus Bos; species Bos indicus x Bos taurus. The sequence goes on along the minus strand of NC_040077.1, from coordinate 83,159,445 downwards.
GGTGTGAATTGCCGAGATTTAAGTAAATAGTTCACATCTTCATTCTTTATACTGCTTCTTTTCTCTTACCCTGTCCACTATCTTTGTGATTGAAAAGCCCACGCTAAGAAAATCCACTTGAAATCAAACAATTCTTTCACATTTCTTCACAGAGATATATTTTTAACTAACTTCAATGATGTTTAGTCACTAAGTCACGTCTGATTCTTTTGTGACCCCATGAACCATAGCCTGCCAGGCCCTTATGTCCATGGGATTTCCCAGGGAAGAATACTAGATTGGGTTGCCATTTCCTTCTCCAGGGGGTACCTTCAGTAAGTAGCTATAATTACAGTTATAAGGTATCTTAGCTATTATTCTGGTTCAAACACTGTTTCACAAGTGGGGAATGAGTTGCAATACCATTATATAAAATATATCCATGTAAGCTGAAAATAGATATTTTCATTACAGTGTAAAAATATATCTCCAGCACCTTAAGATTTTAGATAAATAAATGTGAATTATAAGCAGATGCCTCTGTAACTAGTGCTTCACAGAGGTCATATCTGATTCAGATTCTTTTTAAAAATTATAGTTTTTATATGTGATTATACTTTTGTTTGGGGCTTCCCCAGTGGGTCAGCAGTGAAGAATCTGCCTGTAATGCAGGTATATCCCTGGGTCGGGAAGATCCCTTGGAGGAGGGCATGGCAACCCACTAGTATTCTTGCCTTGAAAACCCCATGGCAGAGGAACCTGATGGGCTTCAGTCCATAGAATCACAAAGAATCAGACACGACTGAAGCAACTTAGCACACACACAAGCATTCTTATGTTAGATAAGCCAGTTATAATATTAAGTTCACCAGAATTAATAATGTAAGATAGCTGGCTATAATTTCCACAGTTTATTTAAATGTTTCTATCAAATATGTATTTAGTATTATGTCCTTGTTTTTAAAACTGAACATACTGCATTGTGTTAAGCACTTAATTATGGCATGAAAATGTCATTATATACTATTTTATGTTGATAAATCCTCAAAACAAGAAGTAAAACAATAAAATTGCATACTATTAATTATTTAAGTTAAAACTTGATATTTAGAAACAGAAATAATGATTGTGGACTATCCTGATACAATTGTTTTATATGTTAAGCATATAAATTTTATAAATAAAAATAAGCAAATATTAAGAAACATACTATAGAAAATCTGTAAAATAAATAATTAAAATTTATTTCTTAAGAAATTCCAATAAAATAAACAGTTTTATGGGAAATACAAGGAAGGGGAAAAATGAGAGAGAAAAAGAAAGAGGAACAGATTTAAAAAAATTAGAAATAAGGGGGAAATACAGTGTCTATGAATATAGAGAATTTTTCTCATTCTAAGAAAATATTGTGTATGAACTATTAATGCTATTTCTAGTTATAACTAGTGCATTAAATACCTTTTGAACAGATGTTATGATAGTGACCACCCTTCCCTTGCTCTTTACCTTAAGGGAACTGGGTTTAATACCTTATGATTAAGGAGAAATTTAATGGATAATCTTCATCCCAGTTAAAAAAGTTCTCTGAATTCCTCATCAGCCAGGATTGGTGGGTATAGTTTGTGTTCAGGTTGTTCCAGATTTACCTCTACGTGACTCTCATTTTCTTTGAGCCAATGCATGTAAGCCATGACAGAAGTGTGGGAGAGATCAGCAGAAACCTATGACTTCTCCAAGACATAGAATTGAAATGGGCACTTCTGCTTATATCCCATTGGCTAGAGTAAGTGACATGGTCAAGCCCAGAATTAACAAGGACAGGAAATATATTCTGCCTATAGTTGGAGGAACTGTATACAGTAATGACAGAGCAGAAGGTTGGGATACAGAAAAGGGTAAGAAATAGGGAACAATAAAGCAATCTGCTGTAATATTCTTACTGAATATTGTCAGATTTTAAAACCTATTAGAACTTAAGACTTGTTTTTGCTTGAGAAAGAAAAAGTGTTTAGTGCAATGCTATAAATACTTACTTTAAATGTAGACTCCAATAGTTATGAACTAAGTAGCATTTATCTATCTAAAAAACAGGATAAGACAATCTGACAACTTTCAAATGTCAAAAGCACTTTTAGTCTCTGTTTGTAAATGACAGAAATAGTGAAGTTTAAAAAGTTAATTTCACATTTAAAATCATTTATTTTTAAAAACATATACTTAGTCAATCATACATTAGTGTAAACATTTTAGAATTTCAACAGCAAATGAGGTTTTACCTAAAATTAAATGATACATTTTAAATATAAAAGTATATAATTCTCTGAGTAGAAATTATCTTTTTAAAATTTCTGAAGAGTAAATGAATACTTTAAAGTGTACTGATAACTGATGACAGTATATGCTTATGTCCAAGGTCCTAGTGAACAGAAAGATATGATTAGAGAAAATTAATTGTAGTAATATTCTCACTTTATATACAATCATGACATTTCTCTATTTTTACTTTTTCTTTTTATCATCAATGTCTCTCCCTTTTATACCTCCATTAATCTACTCTCCTCTCAGTCTGTCCCCATATTTTATTTATCTTCCCACCACCTGTGCATTTCTGTACCTTTCTTCTTCCACCACTTCTTCCTTCATCAGTCTCAATTCTTCCTTCGCTTTCTCTCTCCTTCTTATCTTTCCTTGATCACTAGTGAGCACCTTCAGTTCAGTTCAGTTCAGTCGCTCAGTCATATGCGACTCTTTGCGACCCCATGAACTGCAGCACGCCAGGCCTCCCTGTCCATCACCAACTCCCGGAGTTCACTCAAACTCATGTCCATTGAGTTGGTGATGCCATCCAGCCATCTCATCCTCTGTCTTCCCCTTCTCCCCCTGCCCCCAACCCCTCCCAGCAGCAGAGTCTTTTCCAATGAGTCAACTCTTCGCACGAGGTGGTCAAAGTACTGGAGTTTCAGCTTTAGCATCAGTCCTTCCAAAGAACACCCAGGACTGATCTCCTTTAGAATGGACTGGTTGGATCTCCTTGCAGTCCAAGGGACTCTCAAGAGTCTTCTCCAACACCACAGTTCAAAAGCATTAGTTCTTTGGTGCTCAACTTTCTTCACAGTCCAACTCTCACATCCATACATGACTACTAGAAAATCCATAGCCTTGACTAAATGGACCTGTGTTGGCAAAGTAATGTCTCTGCTTTTGAATATGCTATCTAGGTTGGTCGTAACTTTCCTTCCAAGGAGTAAGCGTCTTTTAATTTCATGGCTGCTATCACCATCTGCAGTGATTTTGGAGCCCCTCAAAATAAAGTCTGACACTGTTTCCACTGTTTCCCCATCTATTTCCCATGAAGTGATGGGATCAGATGCCATGATCTTAGTTTTCTAAATGTTGAGCATTAAGTCAACTTTTTCACTCTGCTTTTTTCACTTTCATCAAGAGGCTTTTTAGTTCCTCTTCACTTTCTGCCATAAGGGTGGTGTCATCTGCATATCCGAGGTTACCGATATTTCTCCTGGCAATCTTCCAGCCCAGTGTTTCTCATGATGTACTCTGCATATAAGTTAAATAAGCAGGGTGACAGTATATAGCCTTAGATCTGTGTTACTTTTTCCTTTGAGGATGTATTCCTCTAATGGAATCAACTCAATTGGCTGGCACCAGGTGTTGCATATTGGGACAAAGCCCAGGGCCTGACAGATGCTGTCACTGTAGGCAGAGACCCAAGAGCACTATAACTGGGCTTTACCACCCTTCTTTGTTGCCCTGTAAGCAACAATTCTGTCCTTCAGGGACATTCTATTTCTCTTCCTTCTACATACTCTCTTTGAGATCTTTCCTCCCTTGTTTTTTATTTGTATTACATTCAAGGTATGAAGGAACAAAGAGGGAATGGGGTGGGATAGTTACACTGGACCTGTTGCAACCCACAGTTTATTCCAGTACTGGCTCTAGTGAATTGCTGAAATTAAACACCAGTCATGACATGCTGGGATGGCTTTGCTGTCACACTGTCATGCAGAGGCAATTCAAGAGGCAATGATCCAGTCTGGACATGCAGGAAGAGAGAGAAGAGCTCCAGTCCTCTGTCTGACTATGGTATCAGGCATTCCTCATGCTCAAGATGTTGTTTAGTTAGCTAAACAACATTCCTAGTTAGCTTGTAGCCATGCTCTGTCCTTAAGCAGTCTGTTTTTCACTTTAACACAAATAACATAGTATAAAGTATGGACAGTAATTTGTTTGTATATACATATTTAAATATAGATAACTTCATTTCTAATTAGATGAGGAAAATCAGAAAAGAAAGTAAAATGAATAGTCATTCCTAAGGAGTCCATTGCCACTGGAGTCTTCCAAAAATCCCTTTGACAAAATAGCAACATATATAGTATTACTAAAAATAGAGAAGAAGAGAAGATTAGGAATAAAGTATGTGTGTAAGAATCATTTACAGAGTAAGTTTCCATAAAAGTAAAGTATTGATTTTGTTAATGTTATAGTATCTTTGTAAGTATGATTTGGCCCTGGAAATAGGGTCCGTCCATGTGGCACCCTACTCCAGTACTCTTGCCTGGGAAATCCCATGGACAGAGGAGCCTGATAGGCTACAGTCCATGAGGTTGCTAGGAGTCGGACACGACTGAGCGACTTCACTTTCACTTTTCACTTTCATGCATTGGAGAAGGAAAGGGCAACCCACTCCAGTGTTCTTGCCTGGAGAATCCCAGGGACAGAGGGGCCTGGTGGGCTGCCATCTATGGGGTCATACAGAGTCGGACACGACTGAAGCGACTTAGCAGCATGTGTTATGAACAGCTTACCTCCTACTATTTTCCAACTAATAAGTATAGTAGTGATACCAGAAGGCCACAGTTTGCTGGAGGAAAAGCCCATTAAAATATTAACCAATAACACAAATGTATATGATATTAATAATATCTTATCAATAATATGTTATAGTAATGATAGATGTTTACTGATTTTGCTATAAAATTGTATATGTCTAATGGTTAATTAAGCTATTAATGTATTATATATTACAAATACCAGACATACACTCTAAGACAATAAAAAACAATTAAGTTTTTTGTATTGACATAAAAATAAATGAAACTTCTCTAAGGTCCAACTATTTCAACTGTTTTGGTGTCATTTGCTTGAAAATGGAATGACATTAAATATTGCCCATAATATGTAAGGATTGTGCAGCTTAGTTATACAAATTGAGTTGTTTCTCATTCCTCCCTATGTATTACCCTTACATCAGAAATAGCCTTTTCTTAAGCACATGCACTTTAAATCTAATTCCTTATTTTATGTAGATACTTGTCAAATCAAATTTTCCAAAGTTTTCTTGGTTACATGTTACTTAGGACTTTGAGGAGAACTTAAAATTTTCCAGGCAACTTTAAAATTTTTTTTTATTTTGGTAATGAAGATAAGCAGCATTACTTACTCCAAAGAGGGTGAGGTGGAATCAACATACACTATGTTAAAAGATTTTTTTTTTTTGAAGTTTATCATCACAAGGTTTAATGAATAGTGTTACAGCTCATCATGATCACAGCTGCACTGAGACAGCTGAACAGAACTACCGGAGGACCTGTTTTCATCACATTCACATTTACTACTGTGCTAAATTATTATTATTATTTTTATATATATTATTATTATTTTTTACTTTACAATATTGTATTGGTTTAAACTTGAGCAACTCATTAACAAGGGGTTGCAAAGAGTCGGACTCGACTGAGCGACTGAACTGAACTGAATTTATTAACAAATATTTGAAAAACAAAAAGGGATTTGCTGGTCTAATTATTGCTAGAAGTTTTGTTGTTATTGTTGTGTGTGTGTTTTAGTAGCTAAAGTCAAAATTTTTGATAAGCATTTCAATATCTTTGGAAATATGGTAACTGGGTAATATGTGACTGTTTCTAATAAATCTTAAATCTGCACTCATAACAGTATATTGATATGGGTATTTTCCAAATCATTGGTTGGAGTATTCTACACAATACATCCCTCATAAATCATATATATATGTTTTTTATCCCTTTGTACTTTATCTTCATTGGAAATGAGGTATACTTCAAGTGCTATCCACGTTGAAAGCACTGAGAATATATTATTTGCTACCAAGTTTATTTCCACAGTTTGATGATAATATACTTTGTGGCAGCAATTACAGATAAGCAAAATAGAAGGAATATTCTTTAACTAAATTAGAAATGTAATTTATAATTTAAATGGTAAACCAAATTGACAATGAAAAACAATTTGTGGAAAATGAAAAGCATTTTAAAGTAAGAAATATATGCTGTTATAAAACACTGTTCTTTTAAAGCAAAAAATGGGATAAATTATTTGAAAAAAATAAAATTATTATGAGTTATGGTGACCTCAAGCTAATCGTACTTCTATAGACTCTGATATTCTTTTTTTGCAATATAAAGGAAACAATTTTATGGGTAGTAATTTTTTCTATGTTAAAATTCTGTAATTTTTAAAAGTCAGTAGAAGCATTTTTAATATGTTTTTCCAAATTCCACTTACACACACTTTATTATTAACCTATTACAATAAAATAACATCTGATTTTAATTTTAATTCTGCCCATGGATCAGAAATAAATTACTTTAATAGATTTTTTTCTCTAATGATTTTGAAGTTGTATATTATTTTTTTTTAATTTTATTTTATTTTTAAACTTTACATAATTGTATTAGTTTTGACAAATATCAAAATGAATCCACCCCAGGTATACATGTGTTCCCCATCCTGAACCCTCCTCCCTCCTCCCTCCCCATACCATCCCTCTGGGTCGTCCCAGTGCACTAGCCCCAAGCATCCAGTATCGTGGATCGAACCTGGACTGGCAACTCGTTTCTTACATGATATTTTACATGTTACAATGTCATTCTCCCAAATCTTCCCACCCTCTCCCTCTCCCACAGAGTCCATAAGACTGTTCTATACATCAGTGTCTCTTTTGCTGTCTCGTACACAGGGTTATTGTTACCATCTTTCTAAATTCCATATATATGCGTTAGAATACTGTATTTATGTTTTTCCTTCTGGCTTACTTCACTCTGTATAATAGGCTCCAGTTTCATCCACCTCATTAGAACTGATTCAAATGTATTCTTTTTAATGGCTGAGTAATACTCCATTGTGTATATGTACCACAGCTTTCTTATCCATTCATCTGCTGATGGACATCTAGGTTGCTTCCATGTCTTGGCTATTATAAACAGTGCTGCGATGAACATTGGGGTACACGTGTCTCTTTCCCTTCTGGTTTCCTCAGTGTGTATGCCCAGCAGTGGGGTTGCTGGATCATAAGGCAGTTCTATTTCCAGTTTTTTAAGGAATCTCCACACTGTTCTCCATAGTGGCTGTACTAGTTTGCATTCCCACCAACAGTGTAAGAGGGTTCCCTTTTCTCCACACCCTCTCCAGCATTTATTATTTGTAGACTTTTGGATCGCAGCCATTCTGACTGGTGTGAAATGGTTTGCAGATGACATGATCCTCTACATAGAAAACCCTAAAGAGTCCACCAGAAAATTACTAGAAATAATCAATGACTACAGTAAAGTTGCAGGATATAAAATCAACACACAGAAATCCCTTGCATTCCTATACACTAATAATGAGAAAACAGAAAGAGAAATTAAGGAAACAATTCCATTCACCATTGCAACAGAAAGAATAAAATACTTAGGAATATATCTACCTAAAGAAACTAAAGACCTATATATAGAAAACTATAAAACACTGGTGAAAGAAATCAAAGAGGACACTAATAGATGGAGAAATATACCATGTTCATGGATTGGAAGAATCAATATAGTGAAAATGAGTATACTACCCAAAGCAATTTATAGATTCAACGCAATCCCTATCAAGCTACCAACAGTATTCTTCACAGAGCTAGAACAAATAATTTCACAATTTGTATGGAAATACAAAAAACCTCGAATAGCCAAAGCGATCTTGAGAAAGAAGAATGGAACTGGAGGAATCAACCTACCTGACTTCAGGCTCTACTACAAAGCCACAGTTATCAAGACAGTATGGTACTGGCACAAAGACAGAAATATTGATCAATGGAATAAAATAGAAAGCCCAGAGATAAATCCACGCACATATGGACACCTTATCTTCGACAAAGGAGGCAAGAATATACAATGGATTAAAGACAATCTCTTTAACAAGTGGTGCTGGGAAATCTGGTCAACCACTTGTAAAAGAATGAAACTGGACCACTTTCTAACACCATACACAAAAATAAACTCAAAATGGATTAAAGATCTCAACGTAAGACCAGAAACTATAAAACTCCTAGAGGAGAACATAGGCAAAACACTCTCCGACATACATCACAGCAGGATCCTCTATGACCCACCTCCCAGAATATTGGAAATAAAAGCAAAAATAAACAAATGGGACCTAATTAACCTTAAAAGCTTCTGCACATCAAAGGAAACTATTAGCAAGATGAAAAGACAGCCTTCAGAATGGGAGAAAATAATAGCAAATGAAGCAACCGACAAACAACTAATCTCAAAAATATACAAGCAACTCCTACAGCTCAACTCCAGAAAAATAAACGACCCAATCAAAAAATGGGCCAAAGAACTAAATAGACATTTCTCCAAAAAAGACATACAGATGGCTAACAAACACATGAAAAGATGCTCAACATCACTCATTATCAGAGAAATGCAAATCAAAACCACTATGAAGTTGTATATTATTTTCTTCTCTGTTTTGTTGTTGTTGAGTAAATAAGTCTTGTCCAACACTTTGCAACCCCACGGACTGCAGCATGCCAGGCTCTTCTGTCCTCCGCCATGTCCTGGAATTTGTTCAGATTCATGTCCACTGAGTCAGTGATGCTATCTAATCATCTCATACTCTGCCACCCACCTTCTCCTTTTGCTTTCAATCTTTCCTAACAACAGGATCTTTTCCAGTGAGTTGGCTCTGTGCATCAGGTGGCGAAAATATTGAAGCTTCAGCTTAAGCATTAGTCCTTCCAATGAATATTTAGAATTGATTTCCTTTAGGAGAGACTGGTTTGATATCCCTTGCTGTCCAAGGGACTCTCAGGGGTCTGCTCTAGCACCACAGCTCAAAACCATCAATTCTTCAGTGCTCTTCATGTTCTCTCACATTCATACATGACTACTGGAAAAAAAACATAGCTTTGACTAGACGGACCTTTGTCAGCAAAGTGATATCTCCACTTTTGAATATGCTGTCTAGGTTTGTCTTAGCTTTCTTTCCAAGGAGCAAGATTTTGGAGCCCAAGAAAATAAAATCTGTCAGATTCCACTTTTTCTCCTTTGATTTGCCATGAAATAATGGGACCAGATGTCATGATTTTAGTGTTTTGAATGTTGAGTTTTAAGCCAGCTTTTTGACTCTTCTCTTTCACTCTCATCAAGAGGCTCTTTAGATCTGCTTCACTTTTGCCATTAGAGTGGTATAATCTGAATATCTGAGGTTATTTCTCCCAGCAATCTTAACTCCAGTTTGTCACTCATCCAGCTCAGCACTTGTATGATGTACTTTGCATATGTTAAATAACCAGGGTAACAAAATGCAACCTTGTCATACTTCTTTCTCAATTTTGAACTTGACAGTTGTTCCATGTTTGATTCTGTTTCTTCTTGACCCACATACAGGTTTCTCAGGAGACAGGTAAGGTGGTCTAGTACTCCCGTCTCTTAAAGAATTTTCCACAGTTTGTTGTTATTCACACAGTTAAAACTTTAGTGTAGTCAATTAAGCAGAAGTAAATGATTTTCTGGAATTCCCTTGATTCCTCCATGATCCAGCCAATGTTAGCGATTTGATCTCTGATTCCTCTGCCTTTTCTTAACCCAGCTTGTACATCTGAAAGTTTTCAGCTCACATACTGCTAAAGCCTAGCTTGAAGGATTTTGAGCATAACCTTGTTTAGCATGTGAAATGAATACAATTGTACAGTAGTGTGAATATTCTTTGGCATTGACCTTCTTTGGGTTTGGAATGAAAACTGACATTTTCCTGTTCTGTGGCCATTACTGAGTTTTCTAAATTTGGTAACATATTGAGTGCAGCACTTTAATAGCATCATCTTTTAGGATTTTGAATAGCTCAGCTGGAATTGCTACCTCCACTAGCTTTGTTAATAGCAATGCTTCCTAAAGCCCACTTGACTTCACACTCCAGGATGTCTAGCTCTAGCTGAATGAACACACCATGGTGGTTAAGACCTGTTTTCTTCTTATATATACAATTCTTCTGTGTATTCTTGCCACCTCTTCTTAATCTCTTCTTTTTCTGTTAAGTCCTTATTATTTTTATCCTTTATCATGCTCATCTTTGTATGAAATATTCCCTTGATATCTCCAATTTTCTTGCAGAGAACTCTAGTCTTTCCCATTCCTTCCCCCACCTCTTTCTTTGCATTGTTTATTTAAGAAGGCCTTCTTATATCTCCTTGCTATTCTTTGGAGCTTTGCATTCAGTTGAGTATAATTTCCCTTTCTCCCTTGCTTTTCAGTTTTCTTCTTTACTCAGCTATTTTTTGTTATACTTTCATAAATCAGCATATCCTTTTACTCCTGAAAAAATATGGGAATCTTTACATGTTAGCCCTCTGCTATCTCCTTTTAATCATTCATAATCTAATCATTTGCATATATCATGGATCATTATATACCATTTTTAATACTGTGTTATTTTTTGTACTTAAACTGCCCAAATTATTCAATGTTTATTTAGCTATATCAACTTGTTTATAGTATGTTTACTCTCCTTGTTGCAAACAGACACTAAGGTGGTCCACTTGATCCTTCTCTTCAGGTATTCAAATGTTCTCTGCAGGGTGTGTGGAATCAGTGTCTTACATCTATCTCTTGGGAAATGTCAAAGATGATGGGATGTATGTGACTGTACTTGGTTATGTTATATAAAACTCTAATGCCCATATTTTAATGTGATACACATCACTGCTGGTTTAGAAGAAGCAAGCAACCTTTTAGAAAGCTCCTACAGCCACTGATGGAGGGTCATTTTGGAGTAACACCAGCAAGAATGTGAAGCCCTCAATCTGACAACATCCACATAAGCTTGGAAAAGAATGTCATATTAGGTGAGCTTACAGATGAGGAACCAGTCCTGGTCAGCACCTTGATTATGCCTTTTTGAGACTGGGAAACAGAGGACTCGGTTAATCCATGCACAGACTCCTGACCCACAGAAGCTGTGAGATAAAAATTACATTGTTTTAGGCTTCTAAATTTGTGATAACTTTATCATGCAGCAATAGATAATTCACTCTTACAGTGTATTTTTTATCAGAAATTATGTCACATCAATTTATAATATTTCTCTTTATTTAAAATTTACTTCACAGTTCTACTCAGTATGACATTAATATCATTTCTTCCTTTCTGTTATCACTTTCTGTGTTTTGTTTATGCATCTCTTGAAAAAGACTCCTTTCTCTTGGTTTTAATTTTCTTCTCACTGAGACACATTCCTTATTAGTTCTTTGATTGGGATTTTATTTGTAATCTTTTATATTTATCTAGTGGGGTTTCCTGCATGGCTCAGCAGTAAAAAATCTGCCTACAATGCAGGAGGCACAGGAGATGTGGTTTTGATCTCTAGGTAGGAAAGAAACCCTGGAGAAGGAAACGGCAACCCACGCCAATATTCTTGCCAGAAAAATCCCGTAGAGGAGCCTGGTAGGCAGCAGTCCAGAGGCTTGCAAAGAGTAGGACATGACTCAGTAACTGAGCATGAATATTTATCTAATAGTGTTCACATTTTACCCCCATTCTTAAATAATAGCTTAAGTGGTTATTAAAATGATAGGTTAATAGGTATTTCCCCTCAATACTTGACGATACTATTCTATTGCTTCTAGCCTATCGTTGCTTATAATAATATTTCTGTAAATTATTGTTTTGTATAGATAGAATAAATCTTCTATATGCTTTCTTTTTTAAAGACAAGTATTGAGATTGAGGTATAATTTGCATACAGTAAATTATTAAGATTAAAGTTTAGAGCATAAATCAATGAACTTTGAGACATACATAGTTATGGAAACACCATCACAATCAACATGGAGAATGTGTCTATTAATCCAAAAATTGTTTTCATGTCCATTGAAGTCAATTTCCTGTTTCCTTTTCCTTCACCCACCTCAAGGATTATTTGACTTTTTGTTCCTTTATTTTGGCTTTTCTCGTATGACATATAAACAGAATCACTATACAGCTTATTTGTTTGGCTTCTTTCACTTAGCAGAAAATTTTTGAAATTCAGTTATGCTGGTGCAAGTATCAATAGATCATTTATTTTTACTTACCAGTAGTATTTCAGTTGCATGGAAAAATCACTGTATGTTTATTTATCCCCTGGATAATGGACATTTGAATTGTTTTAGCCACTGACAAGCATAAATAAACTTGCTGTAAACATTATTCACCTAAGAGTCTTTGTATAGATATATTTTTATATTTCATGGGTAACATATATATATATTTAATATATATTTTTAGTGGGTCTTTTTATAACTGTGTGTTTAACTAGATAACTATCAATGCTTCAGAATATTTTTCAAGGGGCTTTATCATTTTGCATCCTCTCTAATATACAAGAACTCTTCTCTGAATTATTTCTAGCACTTGATTAACAGATTATGTGTGTGTGTGTGTGTGTGTGTGTGTGTGTGTGTGTATGTATTGCCCTTCAGTAGGTATAGAGTGCAAACCTACTGTGCTTTCAGTTTGCATTTCCTTAAGAATTAATGATTTTGAGCACATTTCATGAACTTATTTGCTAACAGTGTAGTTTCTGTTATAACATGTCCTTTTAGATTTTTCATCCTTTATTTAATTGTGTTGTTTGTCTTTTATTGTTGACTTGCAAAAGTGCTTTATATATTCTAAATACAACCTTTTTATCATATAAGTGTTTTGCAAATATTGCTTCCAGTCTACGGTTTATCTTTTCATTTTCTTAGAAGTGTTTTATAAAGAGAATATTTTAGTTTTAATGAAATTCAATTTATCATCTTTTTTCTTTTATAGTTTGTGCATTTTGTGTCCTATCTAGGAAACCTTTGCTTAATAGGCCACAAAATTTTATCTTATACTTTCTTCTAGTTGGTTTTATAGTTGCAACTCATGAATTTAAGTTTATGTTCCATTTCAAGTTAATTCCTGTTTATGATGTGAAGTAAAGGATAAAGTGTTTTTGTTTTTTCACTGTATAAATTCCCATTTGTTTAAGCACCACTTAGACTATCTTCTTCATTGAATTACTTTGGCATTTTCATAAAAAATAAATTTGGTATATATATATAAATATATGTGTACGTGTGCTAAATTCTAGATTTATTCTATTGATTTATTATACATCTATCCTTATTTTAATTGTAAGCTATGTTGCTTGTTGTGAATTTATAGTCATATTTGTAATCAGGTATTACAAATTTTCTAACTTGTTCTTCTTTGTCAAAATTAATTATCTACTCTAGAAATCTACAAAATAATCGAATTTGAATTCTAAGCACAAGCTTCCCAAATCCCTAACTGACTGTCTGTATATACTTGTTTTCCTTGAATCACAAATTCAAAGATTTTATTACAATATATAAAGTATTTGTGTAGTGAGCCAAGCTAGAAGTAGAATTGTGTACTTCTCCATTTTCTGCTTCCATCACGTAAATAGTACCTCAGCCAACTTTGATGAAATAAATGAATATCAACACAAAACCATTTAAATATTCTCATGAGAAGTTTTATGGAAAAACTAGAGACATTACTTTGCCAACAAAGGTCTGTCTAGTCAAGGCTATGGTTTTTCCAGTGGTCATGTATGGACATGAGAGTTGGACTGTGAAGAAAGCTGAACGCCGAAGAATTGATGCTTTTGAACTATGGTGTTGGAGAAGACTCTTGAGAGTCCACTGGACTGCAAGGAGATCCAACCAGTCCATTCTAAAGGAGATTAGCCCTGGGTGTACTTTGGAAGGAATGATGCTAAAGCTGAAACTCCAGTACTTTGGCCACTCATGCAATGAGTTGACTCATTGGAAAAGACTGTGATGCTGGGAGTGATGATTGGGAGTAGGAGGAGAAGGGGACAACAGAGGATGAGATGGCTGGATGGCATCACTGACTTGATGGACATGAGTTTGAGTGAACTCCAGGAGATGGGGATGGACAGGGAGGCCTGGCGTGCTGCAGTTCATAGGGTTGCAAAGAGTCAGACACGACTGAGCGACTGAACTGAACTGAAATAGAATCTTAGAATTCAAAGTGGCCTGAGCTCATCTACTCCAGTTTTTACTCGGTGTAAAAATTCCCTCTTTGATATTTTAATAGATGATTTGGGAATTTGCTTAGAACATTTAATATTTTGTAACATTTGTTGTTCTGTCGCTAAGTCCTGTCCAACTTTCTGTGACCCATGGACTGCAGCACACCAAGCTTCCCTGTCTTCCACTATCTCCTGGAGTTTGCTCAAACTCACATCCATTGAGTCAGTGATGCCATCTCACTATCTTATCCTCTGTAGCCCACTTCTCCTCCTGCCCTCAATCTTCCCAAGCATCAGAGACTTTTCCAATGAGCAGTTTTTTGCATCAGGTGGCCAAAGTATTTTGTAACAATGATTCCTCCATTTAAGTCAGCTCTAATTGTAGAAAAGCTCCACCTCTCACTTTCCTGGTGACTCAGAGGGCAAAGTGTCTGCTTGCAATGCGGGAGACCTGGGTTCAATCCCTGGGTCGAGAAGATCCCCTGGAGAAGGAAATGGCAACCCACTCCAGTATTCTTGCCTGGAAAATCCCATGGACAGAGAAGCCTGGTAGGCTACAGTCCATGAGGTCACAAAGAGTTGGACACCACTGAGCGACTTCACTTTAACCATTTTATTTTAGTTAGAAAACTGCTTTCCTGAAAATTTCAACTTGTATCACTGTATGGAACAACTCTAATAATCCTTTTCCTGAATGACAGCTCTTAAAATATTTGAAAGCAGCTATTACATCTCCAGTAATCTCCTGTTCAACCTCCTACAACTTTATTATATTTCTTTGTTTGCTAACTTTTCCTATTCCTACTCCATCTTTTCTGCATGTGCTCCAATTTGCTCAAATGAAACACTCAGAAGTAAACTCCAGCTGGAGTCAGATCAATGCAAAGTGCTTCTAAGAGTGGTGAAAAAACCTCATTTCTTCATTGGAATTGGATAGATTATTCAGAAAATGAGACTAAAAAAATAAAAACACCCTTAAAAGAAAGAGTTTCTCAGAGCAACTCTGCAATTTTCTCTGTGTTGTAAACTTGGACTACTGTTTGTAACATTTTGGGGTATTTGGATTTGATCACAGTTTATTAATCATATTTTACTGATTCTCTGTAGCAATACCTTATAAGGTACATACACTCCAGTGCTCATAGCAGCATTGTTTACAATAGCCAAGATATGAAAGCAACCTAAGTGTCTATCAATAGACACATAAAGAAGATGTGGTGTGTATGTATATATGTGTGCTCTGTCACTCAGTTATGTCTGACTGTAGCCCACCAGGCTCCTCTGTCCATGGAATTTTCCAGGCAAGAATACTGGAGTGGGTTGCCATTTCCTCCTCTGGGGATCTTCCCCATCCAGGGATTGAACCTATGTCTCTTGCATTGGCAGGTGAATTCTTTACCACTGTGCCACCTGGGAAGCCCCATTTGTGTGTGTGTGTGTGTGTGTGTGTGTGTGTATATATATAAATTAAATATAAATATATAAATATAATATACAAATATAAAATAAAATATAAATAAATATATAAACAATGAATATATAAATATATAAAAAATAATATGCATAATGGAATATTAGTCACCTGTATTCTATAAAAATCCATATTCCATATAAAGGATACAGTCTTACCATTTGGGACAACTTGGATGGGCCTTGAGGGCATTATGCTGAGTAAAATAAGCCATATGGGAAAAGACAAATACCATATGATTTCACTCATATGTAGGCTATAAAAAAACAGGAAAAATAAGTGAACAAATCAAACAAAAGGAAGCATGTAAGTGCAGAGTACAAAGTAGTAGTTACCAGAAAGGAAGAGGTGGATATGGAGGGAAGAATAGGTAAAGCAGAAGAACTGTATGGTGAAAGATGGAAACTAACTTTTTGCTGGTGAGCATGTTGTATACAGAAGTAGAAATTAATGTTGTACACATGAAACTTATGTAATGTTATAAACCAATACACCTCAATAAAAAAATAAGTTAAAAAACAAGCAAATACTGGAACACAAATTCTCAGGATGGAGAATACACTGATGGGCAGGGGGATCTGAGAAGAGAGGGAACATAGGATAACTGGGGCTCTGGAAGGTGGGAAATGCCCAGCATGTTGGAGAAAGTAGTATAGCAATAGGTGGTTGCACAGAGTCCTAAGGAGATGGTCCTGAGGCAAATTCAAAGCATCTCCTTTGATCTGTCTGATTGAACCCAAGTTGCAAACGTGAAAGATGCCTCAGATCTTAGTATATATCATTCAGCCAAAGATGAGTCATCTCTACCTCATGCTTATAAGAGCCTGAAATGTATATACACTCATCCAGCAGGAATGAAATACATATTGCAGTCTTCATTAATACATTTTAAATTTGAATCTAAGTGAATAGCTTGGATTTGGTTAATTTTTAGCCATCTGTCAATATTGGGGTTCATGAAATAAATGTATCTTATTAGAGGAAAATGAAGTTATAATAGAAAAAGCCAGAAAGAAAAACACCAATACAGTATACTAATGCATATATATGGAATTTAGAAAGATGGTAACAATAACCCTGTATACGAGACAGCAAAAGAGACACTGATGTATAGAACAGTCTTGTGGACTCTGTGGGAGAGGGAGAGGGTGGGATGAATTGGGAGAATGGCATTGAAATATGTATAATATCATATATGAAATGAGTCGCCAGTCCAGGTTCGATGCAGGATACTGGATGCTTGGGGCTGGTGCACTGGGATGACCCAGAGGGATGGTATGGGGAGGGAGGAGGGAGGAGGGTTCAGGATGGGGAACACATGTATACCTGTGGCAGATTCATTTTTATATATGGCAAAACCAATACAATATTGTAAAGTTAAATAAAATAAAAAAAAAAGAAAACTTGAGTTAATAGCTTCTGAAATTTGCCACAGCAAATAATAAGCTAGATTTTAAAGAATTACAGCATAAACATACTGTCCTTGACAAGAATTTGCTAAATCCTTTTTGTTACTCGGTTTCATTTAAATGGGAAATCTCTCTATGTTCTTAGAAAAACACTTAGGAAAACATCAAATAAATAGCCCTTCACAAGAAGATATGCTCACTCTTTACTAAACCCACAGTCATAAGCAGAAACTGAGAAATTCATTTAAAAATATTCTGAACTGCTCAAAATACAATCTTGTATTTCTTCATATTGACATTTCAAATTGTTAAGCTTAGACTTTTCCAAAGTTAAAGTAATCAACTGCTTGTTTCTTCTGTTTATAACCATGTACACACTTGCACTAAGTAATAACCTTTGTGTTGGAATTAAAGATTAAACACTCATTTAGTTTAACTTAGGTTCCATTTGTTTTCAATTAAGAAGAGAAAATCCTTTCAAGAACAATAGGTTATTTATATTTATGGTGCTTCATTTATAAAACCAAATAAGGTTTTGGTGTTTATAGTCATTAATGTTATTGAAATTAAATTGTATTAAATGAATGAGTTCAGTAAAAAATGAAAACAATTTAAGAGGTAAAAAATTAATTTAGATGATGTAATGGCAATCCACTCAAGTATTCTTGCCTGGAAAATCCCATGGATAGAGGAGGCTGGTGGGCTACATTCCATGGGGTCGCAAGAGTCAGACACGAGTTAGCCACTAAACCACCACCACCATTATCCTATAGTTATAATCAAAAGTTGGAAGCAGTAAGAGTAAGAGTTTAAAAATATTGTAGGGAATTAGCTTCTTTTATTTAATTCATATTAGGCAAGTATCTTTGTTAAATTCTACGTCATCCTCAATGGCACACACACACACATGCACACACGCACACACACACACATTAATAGCTGTAAATCTACCAAAACTTTATTTTTCTGCCAGAGATTGCCACTGACAAATAATATTTCAAACTATGCATATAAACCTGCTGCTGCTAAGTTGCTTCAGTCGTGTCCGACTCTGTGCGACCCCATAGACAGCAGCCCATGAGGCTCCCCCATCCCTGGGATTCTCCAGGCAAGAACGCTGGAGTGGATTGCCATTTCCTTCTCCAATGCAGGAAAGTGAAAAGTAAAAGTGAAGTTGCTCAGTCGTATCCGACTCTTAGCGAATCCATGGACTGCAGCCTACCAGACTCCTCCATCCATGGGATTTTCCAAGCAAGAGTACTGGAGTGGGGTGCCATTGCCTTCTCCGGCATATAAACCTACAGTGCTTTAAAAATGAGTGATACGCAGAATGATTCATACACACACACACACACACACACACACACACACACACATAACCCCCAACCCCCTACCCTCCCTACCAAGATGTGGATATTCTAATCCCTGAAACCAGAACTTGACTGCATTACTTTAAATGGTAAAAGAGACTTTGCACATGCAATAAAGGTTAAGCACCTTGAGATAAAAATATTATCCTGGATTATCTGGGTGAACTCACTCTAATCATATGAGTCCTTTAAAGCAGGGAACTTTCTTGGGTGTAGCCAGAAAAAGATGGGACCAAAGAAAGAAAAGTTAGAGATTCAACTTTATCAGCCTTAAAGATGGAGGAAGGGAGCTACAAGCCAAGAAATGCATGTTGCTGCTGCTGCTGCTAAGTCGCTTCAGTCATGTCCAACTCTCTGTGACCCCATGGACTGCTGTCTACCAGGCTCCTCTGCCCATAGGATTTTCCAGACAAGAGTACTGGAGTGGGTTGCCATTGCCGTCTCTGCAAGAAATGCATACAGCCTCTAGAAACTAGAAAAGATAAGGAAATGGATTCTTCTCCAGAGCCTAGTAACACTTCAGTTTTAGTCCAATGAGACCTTTATCAGACTTATGATATATAGAACTGTAACATATAATTGTGTTGTTTTAAGCCACTAAATTCATGGTCATTTGTTATAGCAGCACTAGAAAACTAATACAAGATACCATATTTCCAGCAGAAATCTCATTTTTAAATTGGGACAAACTTTATAGGATCTTTAGTCATGTGCATGCTCCTTAGAAGAAAAGCTATGACCAACCTAGACAGGATATTAATTTGCCAACAAAGGTCTGTCTTGTCAAAGCTATGGTTTCTCCAATAGTCATGTATGGGTGTGAGAGGTGGACTATAAAGAAAGCTGAATGCCAAAGAATTGATGCTTTTGAACTGTGGTGTTGGAGAAGACTCTTGAGAGTCCCTTGGGCTTCAAGGAGATCCAACCAGTCCATCCTAAAGGAAATCAGTCCTGAATGTCCATTGGAAGGACTGATGCTGAAGCTATAATACTTTGTCCACCTGATATGAAGAACTGACTCATTGGAAAAGACCCTGATGCTGGGAAAGATTGAAGGTGGGAGAAGGGGATGACAGAGGATGAGATGGATGGATGACATCACCAACATTATGGACATGAGTTTGAGTAAACTCCAGGAGTTGGTGATAGACAGGGAAGCATGGCATGCTGCAGTGCATGGGGTTCAAAAGAGTCGGACACCACTGAGTGACTGAACTGAACTGAATCATTTGCACTATTCTGATGGAACTTTTTTAAGTGAGAGAAGAAAGCTATACTAGTTTTCACAAACTAGTACATTTTTCTTATTGTGTTTTAGAAAATCAAATATTTATGTAATCAGCACAAATATTCATTAACATCGATAATCAAAACTCCTCAAATTACCATATTTAGCATGCCATGCACACTATTAAATTTCCCTGTGAGAAGATTCCACATATACAGTCCTAATCTAAACCAAATGCCCCTAGGAGACCAATCTCTTTTAAACAGAAACTTTCTCAGGAGATTGAAAATTGCATATTATAATTATAGGATCTTAATTTTCACTCAAAATATGGCAATTTCAGGCTCATGGATTCCAACTTTGGCAATTAACAAATGCATAGAAAAGGGAAAAGGGGTTACTAATATTCTTTCTTTTGTATAAAGAGACTTCAATAGCATCTAAAATATCACTTTTGTCTAAGTCTTTACTCTCTCTACATTTTGAATTTGGTATTGTGAATAAAATCATATTCTTTAAAAATCATTGCAGACAATGTTATTTAAAGGAGTCTTTCATAAACCACTCAAATTTTAGTTGTGTAAGTTAAGTCAATGAATAAAATACTGGAAGTCAATGAATAAAACACTGCCATAAAAAATTAAGGTTAGGGTTAGAGATTCATCCAGGCAGAGATGATTGGAGATCAGTGGAGAAATAACTCCAGAAAGAATGAAGGGATGGAGCCAAAGCAAAAAGAATACCCAGCTGTGGCTGTGACTGGTGATAGAAGCAAGGTCTGATGCTGTAAAGAACAATATTGCATAGGAACCTGGAATGTCAGGTCCATGAATCAAGGCAAATTAGAAGTGGTCAAACAAGAGATGGCAAGAGTGAATGTCGACATTCTAGGAATCAGCGAACTGAAATGGACGGGAATGGGTGAATTTAACTCAGATGACCATTATATCTACTACTGCGGGCAGGAATCCCTCAGAAGAAATGGAGTAGCCATCATGGTTAACAAAAGAGTCCAAAATGCAGTACTTGGATGCAATCTCAAAAACGACAGAATGATCTCTGTTCATTTCCAAGGCAAACCTTTCAATATCACAGTAATCCAAGTCTATGCCCCAAACAGTAACGCTGAAGAATCTGAAGTTGAATGGTTCTATGAAGACCTACAAGACCTTTTAGAACTAACACCCAAAAAAGATGTCCTTTTCATTATAGGGGACTGGAATGGAAAAGTAGAAACTCAAGAAACACCTGGAGTAACAGGCAAATTTGGCCTTGGAATACGGAATGAAGCAGGGCAAAGACTAATAGAGTTTTGCCAAGAAAATGCACTGGTCATAACAAACACCCTCTTCCAACAACACAAGAGAAGACTCTATACATGGACATCACCAGATGGACAACACCGAAATCAGATTGATTATATTCTTTGCAGCCAAAGATGGAGAAGCTCTATACAGTCAGCAAAAACAAGACCAGGAGCTGACTGTGGCTCAGACCATGAACTCCTTATTGCCAAATTCAGACTGAAACTGAAGAAAGTAGAGAAAACCACTAGACCATTCAGGTATGACCTTAATCAAATCCCTTATGATTATACAGTGGAAGTGAGAAATAGATTTAAGGGCCTAGATCTGATAGATAGAGTGCCTGATGAACTATGGAATGAGGTTTGTGACACTGTACAGGAGACAGGGATCAAGACCATCCCCATGGAAAAGAAATGCAAAAGCACAAAATGGCTGTCTAGGGAGGCCTTACAAATAGCTGTGAAAAGAAGAGAAATGAAAAGCAAAGGAGAAAAGGAAAGATATAAACATCTGAATGCAGAGTTCAAAGAATAGCTAGAACACATAAGAAAGCCTTCTTCAGCGATCAATGCAAAGAAATAGAGGAAATCAATAGAATGGGAAAGACTAGAGATCTCTTCAGGAAAATTAGAGATACCAAAGGAACATTTCATGCAAAGATGGGCTCGATAAAGGACAGAAATTGTATGGACCTAACAGAAGCAGAAGATATTAAGAAGAGGTGGCAAGAATACACGGAAGAACTATACAAAAAAGATCTTCACAACCCAGATAATCACGATGGTGTGATCACTGACCTAGAGCCAGACATTCTGGAATGTGAAGTCAAGTGGGCCCTGGAAAGCATCACTACAAACAAAGCTAGTGGAGGTGACGGAATTCCAGTTGAGCTATTCCAAATCTTGAAAGATGATGCTGTGAAAGTGCTGCACTCAATATGCCGGCAAATTTGGAAATGTCAGCAGAGGCCATAGGACTGGAAAAGTTCAGTTTTCATTCCAATCCCAAAGAAAGGCAATGCCAAAGAATGCTCAAACTACCACACAATTGCACTCATCTCACAGGCTAGTGAGATGCTCAATGCTCAAAATTCTCCAAGCCAGGCTTCAGCAATATGTGAACCGTGAACTTCCTGATGTTCAAGCTGGTTTTAGAAAAGGCAGAGGAACCAGAGATCAAATTGCCAACATCCGCTGGATCGTGGAGAAAGCAAGAGAGTTCCAGAAAAACATCTATTTCTTCTTTATTGACTATGCCAAAGCCTTTGACTGTGTGGATCACAATA
The DNA here is from genome assembly GCF_003369695.1 of Bos indicus x Bos taurus. Classification (NCBI taxonomy): domain Eukaryota; kingdom Metazoa; phylum Chordata; class Mammalia; order Artiodactyla; family Bovidae; genus Bos; species Bos indicus x Bos taurus. Next base: position 83,137,056 of record NC_040077.1, on the reverse strand, counting down.
AACTGTGGAAATTCTTCAAGAGATAGGAATACCAGACCACCTGATCTGCCTCTTGAGAAATCTGTATGCAGGTCAGGAAGCAACAGTTAGAACTGGACATGGCACAACAGACCAGTTCCAAATAGGAAAAGGAGTTCGTCAAGGCTGTGTACTGTCACCCTGTTTATTTAACTTATATGCAGAGTACATCATTAGAAACGCTGGACTGGAAGAAACACAAGCTAGAACCAAGATTGCCGGGAGAAATATCAATAACCTCAGATATGCAGATGACACCACCCTTATGGCAGAAAGTGAAGAGGAAGTAAAAAGCCTCTTGATGAAAGTGAAAGAGCAGAGTGAAAAAGTTGGCTTAAAGCTCAACATTCAGAAAATGAAGATCATGATATCTGGTCCCATCACTTCATGGGAAGTAGATGGGGAAACAGTGAAACAGTGTCGGACTTTATTTTTCTGGGCTCCAAAATCACTGCATATGGTGACTGCAGCCATGAAATTAAAAGACGCTTATTGAAAAACAGAGACATTACTTTGCCAACAAAGTTTCATCTAGTCAAGGCTATGGTTTTTCCTGTGGTCATGTATGGATGTGAGAGTTGGACTGTGAAGAAGGCTGAGCACTGAAGAATTGATGCTTTTGAGCTGCGGTGTTGGAGAAGACTCTTGAGAGTCCCTTGGACTGCAAGGAGATCCAACCAGTCCATTCTGAAGGAGATCAGCCCTGGGATTTCTTTGGAAGGAATGATGCTAAAGCTGAAATTCCAGGACTCTGGCCACCTCATGCAAAGAGTTGATTCATTGGAAAAGACTGATGCTGGGAGGGACTGGGGGCAGGAGGAGAAGGGGACGACAGAGGATGAGATGTCTGGATGGCATCACTGACTCGATGGATGTGAGTCTCAGTGAACTCCAGGAGTTGGTGATGGACAGAGCGGCCTGGCGTGCTGCGATTCATGGGGTCACAAAGAGTCAGACACAACTGAGTGACTGATCTTATCTGGTTTTAAAATCAATAACTTAAATGCATATGGATAAAAATCTTACACATGATCCAAAAGTAACTGCCACTGATGCAATTAATCTGGTATAGGCATGTAGAAAGTACAATATTTGTAAAAATACTAATTGTTTAACATCACTAAGGACATTTTTTCACAACATTGAAGTACCAAAATTTTTGTAAAAACCTACTTTAGTATTAGGCAAACATTATAAAAATTAAACTTTAAGTAATTTTCATGTAGTGTTCAAACCATGGAAATTTGTGATTCAAAGTCATATAACTGAGATTTAAAGAAAATGTGAAAAACATGTGCCCGTCAATGTATATCTGTATTCATACATTGATAGATATAAATATGTAAATAAACAGTTTCAGGTATGTTGATATAAATATATAGCTTATAATCACAAAATGCTGGAATTGACACATGTGCTGTCTTTCTTAAATATCATCCATCTTCTTTAATTTTGTTTTCCATTTTTATATAGAAAACAATTTTATTACATGTTCTTTAATTAATACTAAGATATTTGTGAATAACTTACTAAAAATACTCTTATATTTTTCATCAATTGATAATTTTGATGAGTGCATAATAAATATTTGTGTCTCTAAAAGATGCAAAATGACTTTTTAAATAACATATTTATCTTTTTAAAATCAGGATCTCCCCCATTTTGTTCTGTTTCTGTGCATTTTACCCATGACATATATAATTATAAAGGAGAGTGTTCAGTCACTAAGTCATGTCCAACTCTGTGATCCCATGGACTGTAGCATGCCAGGCTCCTCTGTCCTCCACTATCTCCTGGAGTTTGCTCAAATTCATTTCCATTGAGTTGGTGATGCCATCCAACCATCTCATCCTCTGTTGCCCCCTTCTTCTTCCCTCAATCTTTCCCAGCATCAGGGCCTTTTCCAATGAGTCGGCTCTTCACATCAGGTGGCCAAAGTATTGGAGCTTCATCTTCAGCTCCCAATGAATATTCAGGATTGATTTTCTTTAAGATGGACTGGTTTGATCCCCTTGGTGTTTAAGGGACTCTCAAGAGTCTTCAACAGTACCATGATTTGACAGTATCAATTCTTCATCACTCAGCCTTCTTTATGGTCCACTCTCTTATCTGTACATGACTACTGGTAAAACCATAGCTTTGACTATATGGGCCTTTGTCGGCAAACTGATGTCTCTGCTTTTAATATGCTGTCTAGGTTGGTCATAGCTTTCCTTGCAAGGAACAAGCTTCTTTTAATTTCATGGCTACAGTCACCATGCACAGTGATTTCGGAGCCCAACAAAATAAAATCTGTCATGCCATAATCTTAGTTTTTTAATGTTGTGTTTTTAGCCAGCTTTTTCACTCTCCTCTTTCACCCTCACCAAAGAGTCTTTAATTCTCTTCATTTTCTGCCACTAGAGTGGTATCATCTGCATATGTGAGGTTGTTGATATTTCTTCTGGCAATCTTGAACCTAGGTTATGATAAGCAAGGTAACAATATACAGCCTTGTACTCTTTTCACAGTTTTGCCCAGTCAGTTGTTCTGGGTTTGGTTCTAACTGTTGCTTCTTGACCTGCATACAGGTTTCTCAGGAGACAGGTAAGGTAGTCTGGTACTTCAATCTCTAAGAATTTTCTGCTCTTTGTTGTGATCCATACAAAGGTTTTAGTGTAGTCAGTGAAGCAGAAGTGGATGTTTTTCTGGAACTCTCTTGCTTTCTCCATGCATCAACAAATGTTGGCTATTTGATCTCTGGTTCCTTTGCCTGTTCTAAACTCAGTTTGTACATCTGGAAGTTCTTGGTTTACATGCTGCTGAACAATAGCTTGAAGGATTTTGAGCATAACCTTGCTGGTGTGTGAAACGAGCACAATTGTATGGTAGTTTGAACATTCTGTGTCATTGCCTTTCTTTGGGACTGGAATGAAAACTGATCTTTTCCAATTGTGGCCACTGTCTCGTTTTCCAAATTCGCTGGCTTATTGAATGCAGTACTTTAACAGCATCATCTTTTAGGATTTTAAATAGCTCCGCTGGAATTCCGTCACCTCCACTCGCTATCTTTGTTTGCAGTAATGTTTCCTAAAACCCACCTGACTTCACACTCCAGGATATCTGGCCCTAGGAGAGTGACCACACCATCATGATTATCTTGGTCATTAAGACTTTTTTGTGTAGTTCTGTGTATTCTTGCCATCTCTTCTTAATCTCTTCTTCCTCTGTTAGGTCCTTATTGTTTTCTGTCCTTTATTGTTCCCATCTTTGCATGAAATTTTCCCTTGATAGCTCCAGTTTTCTTGTAGAGATCTCTAGTCTTTCTCACTCTATTGTTTTTCCTTTTTTTTTTTTTTTTTTTTTGACTTATTTATTGTTTATTTAAGAAGGCCTTCTTTTCTCTTCTTTATATTTGCTGGAACTCTGCATTCAGTTGGATATATCTTTCTTTTTGCCCCTTGCTTTTCACTTTTCTTCTTTCCTAAGCTATTTGTAAAGCCTCTTCAGGCAATCACTTTGCCTTTTTGCATTTCTTTTTCTTTGGGAAGGTTTTGGTCAGTTCCTCCCATATAATGTTATGAATCTCTTTCCATAGTTCTTCAGGTACTCTGTCTACCAGATCCAATCCTTGAATCTCTTTGTTTCCTTTACTATATAATCATAAGGAATTTGGATTAGGTTATACCTGAATAGTTTAGTGGTTTTCCCTACTTTCTCCAATTTAAGTCTGAATTTGGCAATAAGGAATTCATGATCTGAGCCACAGTCAGCTCCTGTCTTGTTTTTGCTGACTGTATAAAGCGTCTCCATCTTTGGCTGCAATGAATATAATCAATCTGATTTCAATATTGACCATCTGGTGATGTCCAGGTGTAGAGTCTTCTCTTGTGTTGCTGGAAGAGGGTGTTTGCTATGACCAGTGCATTCTCTTGGCAAAACTCTCTTAGACTTTGCCCTGCTTCATTCTGTACACCAAAGCCAAACTTGCCTGTTACTCCAGGTATCTCCTGGCTTCCCACTTTTGCATTCCATTCCCCAGTGATGAAGAAGACATCTTTTTTGATGTTAGTTCTAGAAACTGTTGTAGGTCTTCACAGAGCTGTTCAATTTCAGCTTCTTCAGAGTCAGTATTTGGGGCATAGAGTTGGATAACTGGATGTTGAATGGTTTGCTTTGGAAAGGAGACAAGATCATTCTGTTATTTTGGGGGTTACATACAAGTACTGCATTTTGGACTCTTTTGTTGGCTATGAGGGCTAATCCATTTCTTTTAAGAGATCCTTCACAGTAGTAGATGTAATGGTCATCCTAATTAAATATGCCCATTCTCATCCATTTTAGTTCACTGATTACTAATATGTCACGGAGAAGGCAATGGCAACCCACTCCAGTACTCTTGCCTGGAAAATCCTATGGACAGAGGAGCCTGGTAGGCTGCAGTCCATGGGGTCACTAGGAGTCGGACACGACTGAGCGACTTCACTTTCACTTTTCACTTTCATGCATTGAAGAAGGAAATGGAAACCCACTCCAGTGTTCTTGCCTGGAGAATCCCAGGGACGGGGAAGCCTGGTGGGCTGCCACCTATGGGGTTGCACAGAGTTGGACATGACTGAAGCGACTTAGCAGCAGCAGCAGCGAGATGTCAATATTCAATCTTGCCATCTCCTGCTTGACCACATCCAATTTACCTTGATTCATGGACCTAATATTCCAGAAATAGCAGGAAAGGGGAGAAAATGGAGGGAATGGCAGGAAAGGGGGAAAACAAAGATACCTCAAAAGGCAAAGACCAAATCCCTTACATATAACTTTGTCCTTATACTATGACATTTTGAAGAAATTATAACTAGTGTATAAGCTTAGACTTTTGGTAAATGATTGCCTATATTTTTTATCTTTCTATTTAAAATGTATCCTGTAATTAACCTCCTCAAAACTTCTTCTAAGAATGCCAAGAACACATATATTAGTTGTCTCAATATTAAACGAAGCTTTCCAAACGTTATTTTGAGTCCTTAGGGGCCATGTATGTGTGCATGCCAAGTCACTTCAGTTGTGTCTGACTCTGCAACCCTAGGATCATAGCCTGCCAGGCTCCTCTGTCTGTGGGATTCTTCAGGCAAGAATACTGGAGTGAGTTGCCATGCCCTCCTCTAGTGGTACTTCCTGTCCCGGAGATCAAGCCTGCTGCTCTTACATCTCCTGCACTGGCAGGCAAGTTCTTTATGCCAATACCACCTGGAAGCCCCTTAAAGGCTATACCCTAAAAATAATAGCCTCAAATTTATCATCTGTCATTATTTGATAAATCTGCCTTTCAAAATGTTGGTAGTCGGAATTAAGTGATAAATAATGTTCAAATTAAAATGCTTAAAGTAAATAATTATTTGTTTTCTGCTAGCTGAGTTTTAACTTTTTCCTTTCTTTAAAAAAATAACCCCTGGATAAGTTCAAGTTACTTTGGGGCTATAAGAGCAAGACACAGGCTAAGCAATTTAATAAAAGCAATGCAAAAGAAAACAAAAAGAGAGTGAGTCAACTGTCTTTATTAAAAAAAAATGAGGGTTCAGGATGGGGAACACGGGTATACCTGGGGCGGATTCATTTTGATATTTGGCAAAACTAATACAATATTGTAAAGTTTAAAAATAAAATAAAATTAAAAAAATAAACAAACAAAAAAAAAATAAAAAGAAAAAAACTGCAATCTTGCCTAGTGAAAAAAAGACTTAAATTCTTTAAAACAATCAGGGGATAAACCTCCCCCTTCTCTGGTAAAAGACTTAGTATTAAATATCATTGCTTTTTTCTTTTTTTTCTTCAAAAACTTTATTCCAATTTTAGGGCTTAAAAAAGTGTATGTTAAAATTTCAAAAGATAATTGAAAAGCATCAAAACTTATTATGCAGTTGAACAAGTAGGCAGAGCACCAAAATAATGTGTCTTTCCTTGAAGATGGTATTTAAACTCAGTAAATTGTTCATTGTTTTATCTTAAATTTATTTTACAGATGATCATACTGTTATTTGAAGTGCTGAGAAACATTCTCAGGCCTACAAAATTATTACAAGCTGCAACCATTTTTTTGTACTCAGCTTTTATTTTTTTGTATTCAACTTTTTTTTTTTTTTTGTATTCAGCTCAGTTCAGTTCAGTTGCTCAGTCGTGTCCAACTCTTTGCGACCCCATGAATCACAGCACACCAGGCCTACCTGTCCATCACCAACTCCCGGAGTTCATTCAGACTCACGTCCATCGAGTCAGTGATGCCATCCAGCCATCTCATCCTCTGTCGTCCCCTTCTCCTCCTGCCCCCAATCCCTCCCAGCATCAGAGTCTTTTCCGATGAGTCAACTCTTCGCATGAGGTGGCCAAAGTCCTGGAGTTTCAGCTTTAGCATCATTCCTTCCAAAGAAATCCCAGGGCTGATCTCCTTCAGAATGGACTGGTTGGATCTCCTTACAGCCCAAGGGAATCTCAAGAGTCTTCTCCAACACCGCAGTTTCAAAAGCATCAATTCTTCGGTGCTCAGCCTTCTTCACAGTCCAACTCTCACATCCATAAATGACCACAGGAAAAACCATAGCCTTGACTAGAGAGTCCTTTGTTGGCAAAGTAATGTCTCTGTTTTTGAATATGCTATCTAGGTTGGTCATAACTTTCCTTTCAAGGAGTAAGCATCTTTTAATTTCATGGCTGCAGTCACCATCTGCAGTGATTTTGGAGCCCCCCAAAATAAATTCTGACACTGTTTCCACAGTTTCCCCATCTATTTCCCATGAAGTGATGGGACCAGATGCCATGATCTTCGTTTTCTGAATGTTGAGCTTTAAGCCAACTTTTTCACTCTCCACTTTCACTTTCATCAAGGGGCTTTTTAATTCCTCCTCACTTTCTGCCATAAGGGTGGTGTCATCTGCATATCCGAGGTTATTGATATTTCTCCTGGCAATCTTGTTCCAGCTTGTGTTTCTTCCAGCCCAGCATTTCTCATGATGTACTCTGCATATAAGTTAAATAAACAGGGTGACAATATACAGCCTTGATGTGCTCCTTTTCCTATTTGGAACCAGTCTGTTGTTCCATGTCCAGTTCTAACTGTTGCTTCCTGACCTACTTACAGATTTCTTAAGAGGCAGGTCAGGTGGTCTGGTATTCCCATCTCTTGAAGAAATTTCCACAGTTTATTGTGATCCACATAGTCAAAGGCTTTGGCATAGTCAATAAAGCAAAAATAGGTGGTTTTTTTTGAACTCTCTTGCTTTTTCCATGATCCAGCAGATGTTGGCAATTAATCTCTGGTTCCTCTGCCTTTTTTAAAACCAGCTTGAACATCAGGAAGTTCACTGTTCACATATTGCTGAAGCCTGGCTTGGAGAATTTTGAGCATTACTTTACTAGCATGTGAGATGAGTGCAATTGTGTGGTAGTTTGAGCATTCTTTGGCATTGCCTTTCTTTGGGAGTGGAATGAAAACTGAACTTTTCCAGTCCTGTGGCCACTGCTGAGTTTTCCAAATTTGCTGGCATATTGAGTGCAACACTTTCACAGCATCATCTTTCAGGATTTGAAAGAGCTCAACTGGAATTCCATCTCCTCCAGTAGCTTTGTTTGTAGTGATGCTTTCTAAGGCCCACTTGACTTCACATTCCAGGATGTCTGGCTCTAGATGAGTGATCACACCGTCGTGATTATCTGGGTTGTGAAGATCCTTTCTGTACTTTTCTTCTGTGTGTTTTTGCCACCTCTTCTTAATATCTTCTGCTTCTGTTAGGCCCATACCATTTCTGTCCTTTATCGAGCCCATCTTTGCATGAAATGTTCCCTTGGTATCTCTAATTTTCTTTAAGAGATCTCTAGTCTTTCCCATTCTGTTGTTTTCCTCTATTTTTTGCATTGATCGCTGAGGAAGGCTTTCTTATCTCTTCTTTCTATTCTTTGGAACTCTGCATTCAGGTGCTTATATCTTTCCTTTTCTCATTTGCTTTTTGCTTCTCTTCTTTCACAGCTATTTGTAAAGCCTCCCCGGACAGCCATTTTGCTTTTTTGCATTTCTTTTCCATGGGGATGGTCTTGATCCCTGTCTCCTGTACAATGTCACAAACCTCATTCCATAGTTCATCAGGCACTCTATCTATCAGATCTAGGCCCTTAAATCTATTTCTCACTTCCACTGTATAATCATAAGGGATTTGATTTAGGTCATACCTGAATGGTCTAGTGGTTTTCCCTACTTTCTTCAATTTAAGAAATTTCAATTCAGTTCAAGAAACACTTCGAGTAATAGGCAAATTTGGCCTTGGAATACAGAATGAAGCAAGACAAAGACTAATAGAGTTTTGCCAAGAAAATGCACTGGTCATAACAAACACCCTCTTCCAACAACACAAGAGAAGACTCTACACATTGACATCACCATATGGTCAACACTGAAATAAGATTGATTATATTCTTTGCAGCAAAAGATGGAGAAGCTCTATACAGTCAACAAAAACAAGACCAGGAGCTGACTCTGGCTCAGATCATGAACTCCTTATTTTTTTGTATTAAGTCTATTTAATTGTAGAACTTATATAATAACAATTTCATACTGTCTTTTTGAATGTGATTCAACAGCATGTACTTAGAACTGCAGTAGCAGGCATAGAAAAGAAGAAATGGATGAGTGCAAATGGCATAAAAATGGACTAGTCAACATCTATTATTAATTGAGTGGAAGGGAGCATTAGATGATATGTCCATGAAAATTTCAAAATTTTCCAAATTGGGTAAATAGAAGAAAAGTAGTGACTAATGACAGAAGTAGTGAAATCTGAAAGAAAATTTGTGAAAAAATAATTATGAGTTTGTTTTCACTTATATTGAGTTTAGAATGACAGTGGTTCTCCAGGTCACAACAGATGGCCCTTCAACTGAAGATACAGTGCAGCTTATTTGTGGGTTTTCTCTATAAATTAAGGCTATGATATTTAATGAGCTATCTGATAATATGCTGTGTTTTCACAGAGAGTATCTGCAGTTAGAGGAGGATAGCAGAAGTGAATAAAACTTTCAGTCATTCCGTATCTGTCCTCACCTGCTAACACAGCCAGTTTTTCCTTTTGCTGGCACTTTGTCCTCTTTACCATGAAACTTCAGTACCTTTTATGAAAAGGAAACTTTCTTCAAAACCAGTAACTTCATCCCTGACTTCTACTTGAATATAGTTATATAAATCGTCATATGTTTCCCCCCAAATCACTGGATAACTGTCATCTTCAACCTTTGTGTTATAAAGAACTGCCATTCATCTGCTACCCTTACATTAAAAGCAGCTCTTGGGTTAAATTTTCTCATCCCATCTTTTACGTCTTTGTTAGTTCAAATTTTTCTGTAATGTAGATTTGGTGCATGTTTCATCAGAGAGTATCCAATTTTAGTAAATTCATTTAGTGTGAAAAGGTTACTATTTTATACTCAGTCATCTATGAAATGTAATTATTCTGGCTATGTACCCCACCAAAAGCAAAATTGCCAGTTAGTGTGATAAACCATGGTATGATCTTAGAACAGAGAAGATAAAATCAAATGAAGCCTATTTTCACAGAAACATCTCAAGGACAACTTTTGATGTCTCAATGCATACAACCTCAGTCATCTGTATTGATTTTCTCCTTTAACTGATTTATTCAATCATCTGTATTTTGAAATAGTATCTAATGTATACTATCCTGTAAATAATCATTTTCTGGTTAAAAAAACAATAACATGATGCTCATGACTTTCTCTGTGGTGTAAGCATAGGGAATATGAAGATGCAATACATTGCAACTCTATAAAGTGGATTTGTGACTTCTCTGTGAAATGATGTGCTTTGTGAAGCACTTCTCTGGAGTGATGTTATGGATGGAAACACACACACACACACACACACACACACACATATATATATATACACAATTGTGTGATGCTGACCTAAAACCTACAATTCTGGCATCCACACATTAGTTTTATGATTATTTTCATCACTTGGAGTATAACTAGAGGAAACTAATATATACCATGTTTATTTTTCCTGAGCATCAATTGTCAGAATTTGCTTTTGATTCTGCAAGGACTCCTAAGGAAAGACCTCCTAGCAGATGCCCAAGAGCATATCTTGGTTAACTTATGATCACAGTCCCATCTGATGAAAATAGAAAATCTTATATCAAAATCTATATTAAAATACTGAGTTCTAAAATAGGTTCTCACAGAGGAAAAAAGAAATGAATTTTATTAGCTAATTCCTTTTTATCCCCTGTAACTCACTGTTCAATGTTCATCCTCTGGATGCTAACACCCATACAATTTTAAGCCACATCATTCAGCCATTTTTGGTAGCTTCTAGGAGAGCTAGAATCCACTTGACAACAGTAGTGGCTTCTACAACACAAGTCATGACAACAGAGCAGTCAGCGAGAAGGGAAAAACCAGTAGCACCCTGCCTACCTTGAGCTCACTCTTATGTAACCTGCGCAGTCTAGCAGTGCATTCGTGTACATACCAAGCATATCTTTTAGAATTTCATGTTTCACAAGTGACCAGGAAGTCTGTGGAATTTTGTTAAGAGGTGGGTGGTATACAGCATGAGATCAGGCAGTATTGAGTTTTTCCATGATTATGGGAGTAGCTGTCATACTGTGTTCTACAAGCAAGGCAAGCACTGCAGCAAGGCTGGCACTTCATGACAGTGATGTTGAAACTCTGTTTCTCCAAAGAAATAGAAATCTTCTCATTGTCATCTATAAGAGTGTGGTTAATATCGTGTTCCTGTGCTCAGTTGTTTCAGTTGTATTTAACTGTTTGTGACGCCATAGACCGTAGCCCTACAGACCCCTCTGACCATGGAATTTTCCTGGTAAGAATACTGGAGTGGGTTGCCATGCCTTCCTCCAGGGGATCTTCCTGAACCAAGGATTGAAACTGCATCTCCGGCATTGCAGGTGGATTCTTTAATACTGAACCAGGGATATCAGCAAAAAATTAGAACTCTTTGGCCAATTGATGTACTTAGTTGCTCAGTCATGTCCAGCTCTTTTGGACCTCATGGACTGTAGCCCACCAGGCTCCTCTGTCCATGGGGATTTTCCAAGGAATAATACTGGAGTGGATTGCCATGCTCTTCTCCAGGGAATCTTCCCAACTCAGGGATCAAACCCAGGTCTCCCACATTGCAGGTGGATTCTTTACTATCTGAGCCATCAAGGGAGTCCAAGTGAATCTAAAGAAGTGTACACATTGAGTTCAACTTTGGTAATATGAAGGGTGAATGGGAAGACTTGCACAAAACTTGTGTGAAAAGAGAGTCAAAATTTAGGAAATCACCTCACACATATATATTTTGTAGGTAAGACTTCACTTAATGTGGACAGGTGACTGGAAAGGGAAATAAAATTTCCTATAATTTCTTTGTTTGAACAACTACATAACATAAATTGCTGAGACCAAGACGGTGGGAAATATGAACAACTTTTCTTAAGCAAAATGTGTTTGAGATTCTTGTGGTATTTATAGTGGAATAATAAGGACAAAAGTGGAGTGGTATTTTGAAGTGAAATTTAACAAAGAAGTGTTTTATATCATATTGTATTTGTTTTGCTAAAGGCTATGGAGTTACAATATAAATAGTCTGAATGCTGTTGGGAAGTTGAGTAATGAGCTCTGAGAAGAGAGGCAGTAAGGCATGACTCCAGGCTCACTTCTAAAGAAAGCTTGAGTCTGAAAGCCAGATTTAGGCTTTATTGGTCATGTGCACAGTATTCTTGCCTGGCAAATCCCATGGACAGAGCAGCCTGGTAGGCTGCAGTCCATGGGGTCGCAAAGGTCAGACACGACTGAGCGACTTCACTTTCGCTTTCCACTTTCATGCATTGGAGAAGGAAATGGAAACCCACTCCAGTGTTCTTGCCTGGAGAATCCCAGGGACAGTGGAGCCTGGTGGGCTGCCGTCTATGGGGTTGCACAGAGTCGGACACGACTGAAGCAACTTAGCAGAAGCAGCAGCAGCACATAAATAAGTAGTTTAACTTGTCTAAGCTCCAAGGGAAAGCCAGATTTAAGACAGAACAAAAGGAGTGTATTCTGGTAAGAGATTGAAGATGTAAATGATTTTATTGATGACAGAGGGCGGGTGTACTTCAGGAGCAGATAAAGGTGTGGATTAAGATCAAAAAAGATGAATATGAGCCATTTTGGATTTTAAGAGATGAAAAACAGTCTAGAAAACCTGCCTAGGGGTATAAACAAATATAGGACCTGTCATTTAAAAAAATAGGGTAAACATCATAATGAGATTAATGATGATGGCTTCAAGGCATAGTGTCAGTGAGGTTGTGTGTGTCCTGGTAATAAAGGGGATTGATGAGGCTATTGCCTTGAGCTTTCCAAAATCAGTGGCACTCCCTGTTTCAATCTCTTTGACTTAAAGCTCATAATTTGGATCCACTATGTAATAATCTATATTTTTTCATTGGTGGTTTTGATCACTTAGGGACTTGGGGTAAGTTTTTGCTGTTTTTCTTACTCCTCCCGCATGACTTTTTTTTTGGGGGGGGTATGAAAGTTTATTACTATTGTGCTTTCATCATCAAAACTTATGATCTTGGTCTTTCCTTCCTACCTTTGTATAAGCCTAAAAGAGAGCCTTTGGCTACTTCAACAGTCTTAAAGGGGACTCTAGGAATGTTACCAAGAGCATGGCCATTGTGACCAAATCCAGCAACCAAAGCTTCATCTTTCCTCAATAAAATTCAAACAACCATCATTGGGTACAAAGCCTGTGATTTTTTTTTTTTTTTTGCCATTCTTAACTGAAGCCTGATACACTTTTTGGTGGCAGAATTTGGCTCTTTGACTTCAACCCCTACTTTTTAAGCACAATTTCTTTGGTATGAGAAGTGCCTCCAAAATGTTGTCCTTCAGGGCTGTGCCAAAATGGGCTTTCTAGAGCTGTTTATCATGCCATTTGTGGTCTCCCTGGTAGCTATGGACTTCCCTGGCAGTATGACTGGCAGTATGACTGCATGACATTTGTGCATCCTGCTGGCACCATGGGCCTGAGTGAAAGAGAGAAACAACAGAGGAGGGACCACAAGCCACCACCCCCTCTTGATTTTTTAAGGTGACTTTACTATGGGAGAGATATATATATATACACACGTATATATTTGATGGTATAATGATAAATGCAGTGTTGTTTTATTAACATCTTGGCCAGCTCCTGGTGGCTCTTCAAGTTGGAGTTTTATACTGAACTGTGTGACTTGGGCCCAACTGAATGTCTTGCTGCTGCTGCTGCTGCTGCTAAGTCGCCTCAGTCGTGTCTGACTCTGTGTGACCCCATGGATGGCAGCCTACCAGGCTTCTCCGTCCCTGGGATTCTCCAGGCAAGAACACTGGAGTGGGTTGCCATTTCCTTCTCCAATGCATGAAAGTGGAAAGTGAAAATGAAGTCGCTCAGTCATGTCCGACTCTTAGCGACCCCATGGACTGCAGCCTACCAGGCTCCTCCATCCATGGGATTTTCCAGGCAAGAGTACTGGAGTGGGGTGCCATTGCCTTCTCTGACTGAATGTCTTTGTCAACAGCAGAAACATGAAGAACAGAGAACATCTGTGTTCTAATCTGCAAGCACTGTAACCCCACCTAACACTAAACATAAACTAATGGAGGTTTAGGGTTCCAAAAAATGAGGAGCTTGGGAGGGGTATGAGCTGACAGTTTGAGTTGTAGGCAGGAGTGTTCCCTATGAATGGGAAGAAACAGAAATGTTGAGAGAATGGAATGAAAGTTGCAACACCCCTATATCATCCATTCTTGTGGTTTCAGCAAGCATTGATATATTAACATCATCAAATCTAGATATCCAATGCTGCATTACTCTGAGATTAAAATCACTATATGCAAGTATCCACAAGGACACTGTCATGTAGGTGTATAAAGGGGCTTTCATACTGTGTCCAAAATGCAATATACCATCTTTCTACCAAGCTGGTATTCCTCCAATCATAACCATTTCATCAAATGACAGCACTAATCAACTATTTCTTCAAGCCACAAGCGAACAATCTACCTCTCCCTCCAAATCACCACATATGAACAATTACAAAAGCTTCAGGTGACATTTCATGGGTATATTGTGATTCTTTTTTTGCACTAATTTCCAATTTTACTTCTACTATTAATCCATTCTTCACAGAATTCTAATTGATATATCCCTTATTTTTTTATTACTTATATTCATTTTATTTAACTGCTGATTCCATTTTTCACCTAGTTGTGAAGGTAATTTTCTTAAAACACCCAATCTAAGTTCACCATTTCTGTTTTTCAGTTCCCTCATTGACTTTTGCTTGTTTTTATAATCAATTACAAAAGCATTATTATTGCTTAGATAACCTTTCATTGTTTGACTTCTGCTTACATTTCCTCAATCATAAATTATTTATTCAGTCAACTAGGAATTGTGTACCCATTATATGTCAGAGACTATATTAAGTCTTTTGGACACATAGTGAAAAATACAGACAAAAGATTTCTGCTGTTTTATCAGTTCAGTTCAGTTCAGTCGCTCAGTCGTGTCTGACTCTTTGTGACCCCATGGACTGCAGCATGCCAGGCTTCCCTGTCCATCACCAACACCTGGAGCTTGCTCAAACTCACGTCCATTGAGTTGGTGATGCCATCCAACCATCTCATTCTCTGTCATCCCCTTCTCCTCCTGCTTTCAATCTTTCCTAGCATAAGGGTCTTTTCCAATGAGTCAGTTTTTCACATCAGGTGGCCAAAGTATTGGAGTTTCAGCTTCAGCATCAGTCCTTCCAATGAACATTCAGGACTGATTTCCTTTAGGATTGACGGGTTTGATGTCCTTCCAGTCCAAGGGACTCTCAAGAGTTCTTCTCCAATACCACAGTTCAAAAGCATCACTTCTTTGGTGCTCAGCTTTCGTTATAGTCCAACTCTCACATCCATACATGACTACTGAAAAAACCAAAGCTTTGACTAGAGAGATGGATTTTTGTTGGCAAAGTAATGTCTCTGCTTTTTGATATGCTGTCTAGGTTCGTCATAGTTTTTCTTCCAAGGAGCAAGCATCTTTTAATTTCATGGCTGCAGTCACCATCTGTAGTGATTTTGGAGCCCAAGAAAATAAAGTCTGTCACTGTTTCCATTGTTTCCCCATCTATTTGCCATGAAGTGATGGGATCGCTGGCCATCATCTTCATTTTTTGAATGTCAAGTTTTAAACGAACTTTTTCACTCTCCTCTTTCACTTTCATCAAGAGGCTCTTTAGTTCTCCTTCTCTTTCTGCCATATGGGTGGTGTCATCTGAACATCTGAGGCTATGGCTATTTCTCCCGGCAATCTTGCTTCACAATTTAACTACCAAATAAGTGCTTCCAAATTTGTCTTTTATATGTCTACTCTGAAAACAAGTGATATGACTTAATATAAATAGTCCCGTCTTCGTATTCAATAAAACATTTTTTAAAAATCAAGAAAAAAGTATGTAATTATAAATTTCAAAATAATCTTTATTCACATTTAAAATATCTTTTTGCTTTCTCAATTCTTCTTTAACCCTATTGTTTACTTCACATTAATTTTTGGGAAATAGAAGTTATAGTAAGGGAAATTAAATAAAGGTTGTCAGTTCAACTAAGCAATTGGCTACTGAGATAATTGTCCATGTTATATACCTCTCTATCTTCTTCTAGAAATACATAATTAATGATTTAATTAATGTGATAAAAATACCTAGCTTCATAAAATGAATGTTATAAGATGAAAACCATTATGTCCCTCCCTAAACTGCAATAATACATTAAAGCAAGCTTCTTATCAGTATTATGATTTAAATACACACAAAAAATGGAGTCACCATTTTCTGAAACTATAGATTATTTTGAGCTTTGCAGCAATGATTTTTTGCCAATGTATTCATTATAGCTTTGATGAAATGAATATCCTACTTTGGAGACATCCTGCAAGGCTTCAAAATACCTTTATATCTTTCTGCAATTAAGTTGATAGTGTAAAACACAATTTATGGCATGAAATGAATGTAAAGCAGAATTTTAGTTGTTGGTCATACTGATCTGATTTTAGTACTGCCTTATACATCACTGCTTGATTTTGAAAAGCTGAGTGAATTAAAATATTTTCATTAATAATTAGTATTTTGAGTTAAATATTTAATTTTATGTGAGACAGGATTATATTGATTATCTCTTTATCTTGTGCTGCATCCTTGTATCCTTCTACTTTACATTTTCAGGAGATCAGTAAATAAGCTCTTAAATCCCTTAACAACTTCAGGTTATGATATACAATTTAAGTTTATTTCTCACTGGTCAAAAATATAATTAAATGTGTGTCTGAGTCTCCTTTTGATATTAAATTGTATATTCCATTTTTAGTTAACTGCATGTTTTTATGTCAAGTTAAGTACATGAACTGTGGTGTTGGAGAAGACTCCTGAGAGTCCCTTGGACTGCAGAGAGATCCAACCAATCCATCCTAAAGGAGATCAGTCCTGGGTGTGCTTTGGAAGGACTGATGCTAAAGCTGAAACTCCAGTACTTTGGCCACCTCATGCGAAGAGTTGACTCATTGGAAAAGACTCTGATGCTGGGAGGGATTGGGGGCAGGAGGAGAAGGGGACGACAGAGGATGAGATGGCTGGATGGCATCACCAACGCTATGGACATGAGTTTGAGTGAACTCCGGGAGCTGGTGATGGACAGGGAGGCCTGGCATGCTGCGATTCATGGGGTCACAAAGAGTTGGACATGACTGAGCGACTGAACTGAACTGAATTGAACTATATGACTTTTAGAATAAAATTAGATTATAGCACTTGTGGTCAAGCACCCAAAATATGCTAGATTAATTATTTTTTATTATTTCCTTTGAACTCTGCTTCAAAATCATGTAATTGATACAAAGAGATCAATAATAGGTACTATTTTTAATTGCATTATGTTGGGTAATAGATGAAAGTCAAGAGGTGAGCAAGCTAAAATATTCCTTAAGTATAGTAAAAACTACTCTGTACTCTTACGTTGGTGCAAATATAATTGTGGTTTTGGACTGTGAATTTTAAAACATAACTAGACTCAAACAGATCTTTATTAATCATAATAGGAACTATTACAGTCAACACATTTTTGCCAGTGAGAAATACATTTGTTTATTCCTGTAACATGAAAAGTTAAGCTTCAAATTCAATGAACTCTTGGAAAGCACTTTCTGCATCCTGCTTTGCAGTAGAATGAGAAACTACACTTCAAAATGATGGGCTTTTTTTTTTTTTTTAGTCAGCTCATGAGGCACCCACTTATTGAGTTTTTTCACTTTTCCAAGTTGCTTCAAATGCTGAAAACCCATAGAATGGTCGAGATTCAGTTCTTCAGCAACTTTTCATGTAGCTGTAAGAGGATCAGCTTCAGTGATGGCTCTTAATTGGCTATTGTCAAATCTCTATGGCCAGTCACTGTGGTTCTCATTTTCAAGGCTTTTGTCTCCTTTGCAAAACTTCTTGAGCCACCACTGCACTGTCCATTTGTTGGCAATTTCTGAGTCAAATGCCTTGTTGATGTAAGCTGTCTCTGGTACATTATGACTCATTTTGAACTCAAATAAGAAAATTGCTTGAATTTCCTTTTTGTCTAACATCATTTCCATAGTCTAAAAAAATATAAAATAAACAGCAAGTAATAAGACATTAGAAAAAAAAATAAAAAACATGAAGCGAGAACTGCACATTAAAAGGATGTATAACGTAACCACACTTATTAAGAATGTATTCAAATATCAAATTGTAAATTTCAACAATATAAAAAATGCAGTTACTTTCACACCAACCTAATAACTACCCTGTATTAGTAAATAACAAAATAAATTTACCTTATGTCATTTATAGTAAGTGACATATATAATATACATACATTTGCAAAACTAGTATGACTTCTTCCAAGTTATATATACCAAGAAAATGGCAATTTTACCTGAACATTTTTTTGCAATATAAAGGTATGAACTTCTGATTGTTAATGTTGTTAGCCTTTAAAAAATAATTGTGAAATTTACATAACAATGATGATTGTTTACCATTTTTTCTGTGTTGCATTTCACTTATCATTTTGGCAAAACATTCTTGGTTTCTGCCTCTCTTTTTGATTGCTAAGTTTCTCAAGTTATGTGTGCTATTCCATATCTATCCAGTCATTCTTTTTGCTTGAGTTGTCCAGAATCATTTTTGTTTCTCTGTAAGCCAAGATCTATAACTAAAATATAAATGTAAATATACTTTTTCTTATGCATTATAATTAAAAGCACACATATGGACATAACTCTAAAGCCCAGATTACAAGCTCAAAAATTTTATTTCATGTAATATCTATAAGAATGCTATGTGTGCATGCATGCTCAGTTGCTTCAGTCATGTCAGAATCTGTGCGACCCTATGGACTGTAGCCCACCAGGCTCTTTGTCCATGTTATTCCTGGGGCAGTTATACTGAAGTGAGTTGTTATGCCCTCTTCCAGGGAATCTTCTGATCCAGGGATTGAGCCAGCATTTCTTGTGTTGCATGCATTGCAGGCAAATTCATCACTGCTGAGCCACCAGGGAAGCCCCAAGAATGCTATACTGGATACTGGTTCTAAAATAGAGCTGCAACAGATTCTGTGAGGCTTCTGCTTTGGGTATTTCATGATTGCCGTTCAGCTCCAAACTCAACAAACCATATTCTGCCTTGTGATGCTTGGGCTGGGAATATAGAAAACCCATTTCTTCTTTAACAGTGGTCCCCCTATCAGTCTTTGCCCAAAGGCCGTTAGGGAGAGACTGCTAACTGAGGGAAGAAGAAGGGACTGCTGATTTGCTTCCTGTGGTCCACCTGTGCACTTTCTGTTTCTGTCTGTGTTACCTCACTAGTGCTTCTTCAGCCCAGCAGAGGGAGTTTCCTCCTAGAGAAGCAGCTGACTTTAGTTTTCAGTTATTTCATCACTTTCAGATTATCTCTCTGCAACCCTTGTCCCCTTCTAAGATTCCAGAACCAGCTGGCCATCACTCTCCACCTCAATTTAAATTGGCTGCACCAATTTACATTCCTACCAACAGGGAATGAGGGTTTCCTTTCCTCCACATTCCTATCCTCCACATCCATTTCCTCCTGAGAAATCTGTATGCAGATCAGGAAGCAAAAGTTAGAACTGGACATGGAACAACAGACTGGTTCCAAATCAGAAAAGAAGTACATCAAGGCTGTATATTGTCACCCTGCTTATTTAACTTATATGCAAGAGTACATCATGAGAAATGCTGGGCTGGAAGAAGCACAAGCTGGAATCAAGATTGCAGGGAGAAATATCAGTAACCACAGATATGCAGATGACACCACCCTTAAGGCAGAAAGTGAAGAGGAACAAAAGAGCCACTTGATGAACGTGAAAGAGGAAAGTGAAAAAGTTGGCTTAAAAGTCAACATTCAGAAAACTAAGATCATGGCATCTGGTCCCATCACTTCATGGCAAATAGGTAGGGAAGCAACGAAAACAGTGACAGACTTTATATTGGGGGACTCCAAAATCACTGCAGATGGTGACTGCAGCCATGAAATTAAATAATGCTTGCTCCTTGGGAGGAAAGTTATGACCAACCTAGGCAGCATATTAAAAAACAGAGACATTACTTTGCCGACAAAGGTCTGTCTAGTCAAAGCTATGGTTTTTCCAGTAGTCATGTATGGATGTGAGAGCTGGACTATAAAGAAATCTGGGTGCCGAAGAATTGTTGCTTCTGAAGTGTGGTGTTGGATAAGACTCTTGAGAGTCTCTTGGACTGCAAGGAGATCCCACCAGTCCATCCTAAAGGAAATCAGTCCTGAATGTTTATTGGAAGGACTGGTGCTGAAGCTGAAGCTCCAATACTTTGGCCACCTGATGTGAAGAACTGACTCACTGGAAAAGGCCTTGACGCTGGGAAAGATCGAAGGTTGGATGGCATCACAGACTCAATGGACATGAGTTTGAGTAAACTCCAGGAGTTAGTAATAGACAGGGATGTCTGGTATGCTGCAGTCCATTGGGTTGCAAAGACTCAGACATGACTGAGTGACTGAACTGAACTGAATATACCTGGTAACATGTTATTTCTTTTGGTGACAGCCAGTCTGATAGAGGGCTTCCCAGGTGGTTCTAGAGGTAAAGATCATGCCTGCCAATGAAGGAGACTTAAGAGATGTGGGTTCAATCCCTTGGTAGGGAAGATCCTCTGGAGAAGGAAATGGCAACCCACTCTGATATTCTTACCAGGAGAATTCCATGAGCAGAGGAGCCTGGCAGGCTGCATTCCATGGGGCTGCAAGCAGTCAGACATGACTGAGCAATTAACACTTTCATTCTGACAGATGTAAAGTGGTATCTCATTGTTGTTTTTGATTTGCATTTTCCTGATGATTAGTGTTGTTGAGCATTTTTTCACTTGCCTGTTGGTCATCTGTGTCTTCTTTGGAAAAATGTCTATGCAGGTCCTTTGCAGAGTTTTATTCAGATTGTTTGGGTTTTTCATATTGAATTGTGTGGGGTTTTTACATATTTTGTTGCTGCTTTGTTGTTTAGTTACTAAATACATATTTGTACATTTTGTTGCTGCTTTGTTGTTTAGTTACTAAGATGTGTCTGACTCTTTGTGACCTCATGGAATGTGGCCTGCCAGGCTCCTCTCCCCATGGATTTTCCCAGGCAAGAATCCTGGACTGGGTTGCCTTTTCCTTCTCCATTGAATTTTTCAACCCAGGAAACAAACCAGCGTCCCCTGGTGGAAGACAGAGTCTTTACCACAGAGCTACCAGAAAAGCCATAATTCATATATTAACCCTTTATTGGGTAAATCATTTGCAAATAGCTTCTACCACTCAGTAGACTGCCTTTTGGTTTATTGATAATTTTCCTCACTGTGCAAAAGCCTTTTAGTTTGATGTTTCCCTACTTGTTAATTTTTGTGGCCCTTGACTTAGGAAAGTGCGTTAGGAGACACATCCAACAAAAGAAAAATATTGCTAAGATGGATGTCAAAGAGCATACTGCCCATGTTTTCTTCCAGGAGTTTTATAGTTTCAGGTCTTACATTTAAGGCTTTCATCCATTTCGAGTTTGCTTTTGCGTATGAGAAAGTGGTCCAGTTACCCTTTATTAAGCTTTCCCCCTTATCTAAGCTTCTGAATCTGAACCAAACTGCACTGAAACAAATTTTCCTGTTGTAAAATTATTTGATAAGGAATAATTAAAATGGAATAATTGACATTATTATTTAATATGTCAATTGTTTTTAACATATTAATATTATTAACACATAACATTCTACTTAGACCTTGAGAAAGAGTTTTGTTATTTTGTATCTAATTATTTCTCTCAGACACTCTTTACACACAGTGAACATGCCCACATGCACATAAGAAGATATCTATAGCATGTAAAACATAAAAATGTATTGACTATAATTCTATAAAAATGACAGGTAATGCATTCAAAAGTACATGATTTTTGGTAGAGGACAGCCCATAAATTCAATACATTTATTGAATGGGCAATTACTGGAGCCTTTCAAGAAGTAAGGAAATCCTATTATCAGTCAGTTCAGGAGACAAAATTAACATTTAACTGAAGAGAAGATTTCATATAGGGAATAGTTAACTAGGTGTAAAGTTGTTAACAACAGCAAAAAAAAAGCAAGGACACAGGAAAATACTGCAAAGATAGCAATTGATGAACATTGTAACCATGAATGTAACTATCAAACCTAGGAAAATGTATTTGTTTTCCATCACCATATAACAAACTATGACAAATGTAGTGGCTTAAAACCACACGCTTTCATTATTTCACAATTTCTGTCAGTTAGGATTTACGACGTGGCTTGACTGAGTCCTCTGCTCAGGTCTCACAAGGCTGCAATCAGGTGCTGGGATGATGGCCTTCACATTTGGAACTCTTCAAGCACATTTAGATTGGACTGGGTTAGTTTCTTATAGCTATTGGACTGAGGGCCTCAGGTCGTAGAGGCCAGACCTTTTCTATTGGACTTTGGCTACATGATTGTTTTGCTTCTTCCAGGCCAGGAGGCAAGCATCTTTTAAGCACATTCACCTAAGTCAGAGACACCCAGGAGATTTTCCTTTTGAGTAATTCAAAATGAACTGATTTTGGACCTTAGAAACTTAGAAGCTTGGAGGAGTGGCTCCATGGAGATGAAACTAAAGAGGGAATACCAGCTGCCTGGTGCTGGTATCTCAGAGAAAAACATCATGAGTCTTTACTGTAAGCTTTGGAAAAATCTATAAACAAAATTCAGCTGTCAACAAAATATATTAAGGGAAAATGGAAAAAGAAGAAAGAAAACTAATACACACAAATACATACCTATACACATATACACACACACATATACATATATACACACACATGCATGCACATCAACCAAAAAATAAATTATATGTAGCTATGCATGTGTGCTAAGTTGCTTCAGTTGTGTCTGACTTTGTGCGACCCTATGGACTTTAGCCCTCCAGGCTCCTCTGTCCATGGGATTCCCCAGGCAAGAATACTGGAGTGGGTTGCCATGCCCTCCTCCAGTGGAATCTTCTTGATCCAGGGATCAAACCCACATCTCTTATGCACTGGCAAATGGGTTCTTTATCATAAGGGCCACTTTAGAAAAGCCCAAATGTAGCTATAGCAGTCCTCAATTCTGTAGCTGGTTGTGCAGCCTTAGTTAATAACTTCCTTTTCCATTGTCCATTTCATATTTTCTTTGCCTTCAGGCAGGACCTCAGCTCTTCAAAATTCTTTACTTGATGAATCGGCAGTAATCAATGTATTATCTCTGAGATTATCCATTCATTCATCTTTGCCATGCTCTGTTATAGTAGGGCTGGACCCTGTAAACCTTTCTTCCTTGTCAGCAGGCACAATGTTAAGCTCATAAGCTTAGTGGGGGCAAAAGGAATGCTACAGGGTGAAAAGCTTTCTCTTCCTGGTTCCAGTGAGCTCTCTCCTCCTTGCTCTGGTGACATATGACATCCAGGGTCTTCTGAATCATCCTATGATTCTCACCTCCAAGCAGCTATCTGTAGAGACTCGGAAAGTGGTTCCTTAGTGAAGTCTGCTAGTTTCTCAATGGCTTCTTGCTGAGTTTTACAGGCACAATAAGGGGGAAATTTTCTCTGGAGTTTTAACAGGACCTCTCTGGTAGCTTCACAACAAAGTCTCAGGAAAATTCTAGGGGCCAGTGTCTAGTAAATTCTCCTCCCCAATAGGAAGTTTCCTCTTTGTTGAACTCAGAGTACATGATCTCAATGAATTTATCCATCATATACAGTATCACAGCCACACTTTCAATAATGGGGTCTAAATTTTAGACTTAGTGGGCTCTCTTGAAAATTTGTTTCTCCCTTTGGTTCTCTGCCTCAGTCTCTGAGGCAGTGACTGCTCTCTATATCTGCAATTTTTGCATTCTTTGGAATTCTCTTAGCCCCTTAGCAGTTAATCTCTATTAGGGATTAATAGTTAATGTATTCTTTAAGGTGTCTTTGCTAAGTTGCTTCAGTTGTGTGAGACTATGTCCAGCCCTATGGGCTGTAGCCTGCCAGGCTTCACAGTCCATGGGATTCTCCAGGCAAGAATACTAGAGTAGGTTGCCATGCCCTCCTCCAGTGGATCTTCCTGACCCAGGGATCAAACCCACATCTCTTAGGTCTCCTCTCCTGAATTGGTAGGCCTTTCCTTACCACTAGTGCCACTTCAGAAGCCCATATTCTTTACATTAGTCTTTTTTTTTTTCCTATTGAAATTCCTGTGTTCTTCTTGTTTACTGACTGAGAGTGAAACCCTTTGTGACCCCATGGACTGTAGCCCTCTAGGCTTCTCTGACCATGGAATTCTCCAGGCAAGAATACTGGAGTGGATTGCCATTCCCTTCTCCAGGGGATCTTTCCTATCCAGGGATTGATCCCAGGTCACCTGCATTGGCAAGTGGATTCTTTACTGTCTGAGCCACCAGCTGCTTCTGCTGCTAAGTTGCTTCAGTCATGTCCGACTCTGTGCAACCCCAGAGACCTTGACTAATACAGAATTGGTATCAGGAATCGTCCAAGAAAATGTGTACAAAGATGAGATTCTGAAGTTGGTTTAGTTGTGTCATTAGTCTTCAGTGAAATGCTGAGCTCTTTGTAAATGGGAAATAAGATGATAATAATCCTTGGCATGCAGTGGCATCACAATTAATCAATCTATTACCTATGTTTGATTTTGATGAATTACCTACTGAAGCAACTACCTCGGGATACAAAGCAACAGCTGCACTTGACTGTTATGTCAGAATAGTGACAACAGGTCCTCTGGTGTGAATGGAATCTCCTCTAGTGAACGGGGCTCTTAGAAAAAAAAAAAATGACATATGCAGTTAATTTAATGCTCAGCTCAAGATAAGATCTGAAAACCAGGGAGTTTCTGTGACTGCCTTAAAAGAATCTCTTATTTCAGCAGTCATAGGGCTGATGTTAAAATGAAATACAAAATTAAATTGAGGGGGTTGAAGTCAGAGTTTCATCATGTTTCTATGTGAAAGTTAGAGCGATAGTGAAAAATAATGAGATTCAAAAACTTTAAATGGGGACATCTGTTTACGTCCATATTAAACTAAAAATATGGAACCCAAAGTCACTGTGGGCTTTCATTGCTAATGGAAATAGGCTGACCTGCAATGTCTACAAATATTAACTTACCTATCTTGAAACCCTTGTGATATCATAATTTAGATGCCCTGCAGAAGTAAGCCATTCCCCTCAAAACCCCAAAACAACTACCCTTTGTGGCCAGTAGACCTTTAACTAGGATAAAATCTCAGGTTGTTTCTGGAGGTCAGGCTCACACCATTACCTGGAAGGAAATAGCTTACGCATTAAATAATGATAAAATATGAATACATGCATGTGTCTATATGTATGTATTTATATATATTTATATATGTTTTGTTTGTATATTAATATTAATTACCCAGTGGAAGAATATAGGTTGTACCTATCAGCAGAAACTTTGGAAATATACCAGAGAGTAGATTCTGAGAGTGTTAGTGCAAAGAGGTAGGGTATATGAGCCCAAATATATTAATTAGGGTGCACTTACTAAAGACTGGGGGCTTCCTTTGTGGCTCAGCTGGTAAAGAATCCGCCTGCAATGCAGGAGAACTAGGTTTGATCCCTGGGTTGGGAAGATCCCCTGGAGAAGGGAACAGTTACCCACTCCAGTATTCTGGCCTAGAGAATGCCATTGACTGTATAAACCATGGGGTTGCAAAGAGTCAGACACGATTGAGTGACTTTCACTTTTACACACTTTACTAGAGACTAGTGGTTATTATGTGTTAGTTTGGACATTTGGAATTGCCTTTAACACATCACTTGATTTGATGACTGAAATGTGAACTCAGCAGAGGCCAACGTTTAATGACATTGAAATGTCAGAACTTTCCCAGCACAATATGGAGGAAGGAATCCAAATGCATCAAAAGTAGGAGAGTTGGAATGGGCCCATCATATGCGATCTATACATCTATCCCTAAAGTACATCCTCCTAAAATGTCCACCGACATTCCCTGCATTAAGGTGTTGAGAAATACATTATTGAGGGTATTCCTGCATTCTTGAAACAGTCTATGGTTTTTCTCCTTTATAGGTCAGCTGTAGGGGATGCTATCTTTGAGACAGGTTCTTTGATGTCAATGAGGAGGATGGAATCCTGCAATGAACACTATAGTGCATATATCTTTTTGAATTTGAGTTTTCTCTAATATGTGCTCAGGAGTGGGATTGCAAGACCATATGGTAAGTCTATTTTGAGTTTCTTAAGGTAGCTCTATACTGTTCTCCATAGTAGTGATAGTAGTGGCCCAATTTGCATTCATCAGCTGTGTAAGAGGGTTCCTTTTTCTCCATACCATCTCCAAAGACCTTGATGCTGGGAAAGATTGCAGGCAGGAAGAGAAGGGGTTGACAGAGGATGAGATGGTTGGATGGCATCACTGACCCAATGTACATGAGTCTGAGCAAGGTCCAGGAGTTGGTGATGGACAGGGAAGCCTGGCATGCTGCAATCCGTGGGTCACAAAGAGTCGGACACAACTGAGTGACTGAATTGAACTGAACTTCAGCATTTATTATTGTAGACTTTTTAATGATGGCCATTCTGACTTGTGTGAGGTGATACCTCACTGTACTTTTGATTTGCATTTCTTTAAAAATTCGTGATGTTGAGGATCTTTTCATGTACCTGTTGGCCACCTGATTTTTGTTGATATAAATTAGAAAAATCTTACAATTTTTTTGATGTATAGTAATTTTTTTTTACCAGATCAGTTTCTGTAATTATTATCCCTAGAGCATGGGAATTCTCACCATTTTTACTGGTCTGTTGCAAACAAAAAATGCCTGGAAATGCCTGGAAGATAATGACTTTTTTTTTTTTTTAAGTTTTCATTTTATATTGGAGTATATTTGGCTTGTAATGTTGCATTTCCTCTTAAGTCGGCTTTCTCAGGTGATTTTGGTAAGCACAAGAACAGAAAGGCTCATCCCTTCAGGAAGAGGATGACAAACTGCTCAGATTACATGATTAATAGTGTGTCTGAGTCAGACTTCCACTCCTTCCACTCAGTGCTTTAACCTTCTCACATGAGACACTTGGTAAGGCTATGAAAACTCACACTGTAATCATGTACCTGGCACAATTTAATTCTGTATTTGATTTTCAGTGGTATTGACCTTGCAGCTACAAGAAATAAACAATTTTTAATGGCTGCCTTAGACACTTCCTTATTGTTTGACCATCACAGAGATGAGAATTTAAAGACATGAACTTGTCACCTTCTGCATATAAGTATTATACTGTACTCAGAGGAATCCAATCCACACAACAGTATGTGTAACTGTAATTACTGTGCTAATAGTAAACTGTAGCAGCAACTTGGTTCCCAAACACTTATTTCTGTAGATATTTTTTCAGTATTAACTCCAGGTAATAATTTGATTAATTATGATGCCAACAAATGATTTGGATTATTAGCACCCCATTTTCCATTGTTGAAGAGATCAGCACTACATTCAGATTCAAGGACATGGCAAAATTAATATATCAAAATCTTATCTTTGAGAATCTTTTTCCTGGAACCCCTAATATCAATTTCAGTATCAATCAATGACCACTCAGAAAACATAAAAGACTGCTCATAAATACAGCAAATTTTATATAAGAAATTGTTAACTATATATAAAGTTGTTAACTGTTGCTGCTGCTGCTGCTAAGTCGCTTCAGTCGTGTCCGACTCTGTGTGACCCCAGAGATGGCAGCCTACCAGGCTCTTCTGTCCCTGGGATTCTCCAGGCAAGAACACTGGAGTGGGTTGCCATTTCCTTCTCCAAAGCATGAAAGTGAAAAGTGAAAGTGAAGTCGCTCAGTCGTGTCTGACTCTTAGCGACTCCATGGACTGCAGCCCACCAGGCTCCTCCGTCCATGGGATTTTTCAAGCAAGAGTACTGGAGTGGGGTGCCATTGCCTTCTCCAAAATTGTTAACTAAGTAGCTACAAAGTCAGTAAGTGAACATCAAGGTGTCACAGAAATAGTGATTGAAGGAAGCGGCTATCAGTTCTAGGACTAGAACAAACAGGAGAGAATGGGATCACTGAAAATTAGAAACATGCAAGGAAGGCACTTCAGACCTGAAACTTAAACTTTTGAGGAGGATGTTCTGGTTAACTTCTACTGATGTGTCTTGGATTACAGAGCCAGGGCATTATGGCACTGGCACTCAGACCACTCTCTGTGATGTGTTTCAATACTTTTGACTGAGTATCAAATATTACTCAGCCGAAAAGGAATCAAATTTCGCCGTCTGTAACAACATGGATAGACCGTGAGGGCATTATGCTATGTGAAATGAATCACAGATAGACAAATACTATTTGACTTCACTTATATATGGAATCTAAAACACAAAACATGATGGAAATAAGTACTCTTGCCTGGAAAATCCCATGGGTGGAGGAGCCTGGTGGGCTGCAGTCCATGGGGTCGCGAAGAGTCAGACATGACTGAGCGACTTCACTTTCACTTTTCACTTTCATGAGTTGGAGAAGGAAACGGTACCCCACTCCTGTGTTCTTGCCTGGAGAATCCCAGGATGGGGGAGCCTCGTAGGCTGCCGTCTATGGGGTCGCACAGAGTCAGACATGACTGAAGCGACTTAGCAGCAGCAGCAGCATATAGAGAGAACAAACTGATGGTTTCTAGGGGAGGTAGGTGGGTAAAAAAGGTGAAATAGATGAGTAAGATTAAGAAGTACAAACTTCCAGTTATAAAATGTGTCACAGGATGTAATGTATGGCATGGAGAATATAGTCAATAATACTGTAATGACTTTGTATGGTGATGGATGGTAACTAGATTTACTGTGATGATCATATCATAATGTATACAAATATCAAATCATTGTGTTGTACACCTGAAAATTATATTGTATATCAATTATATTTTAATTAAAAAAAAAGAGTAAGTAAAGGGAACAGTAGAACGAAACACTGAAATGTTTGTATTTTCCAAAATAAGGAGTAATAATCCTCCATTGTTTTAGAAATATTTCTCCATGAATGCTTCATTTTATTCTCTATATTTCAGTATCATTTTAGCATCTATAACACAGACAAATATGGAACTCAGTTAAGGCACCATGCTGTTACAGTGCTCCAAATTTATCTTCTCCCCATTCTGACCACTAATAGTCAAGTTGTAGTCAACCCACTTTATATCTATTTGTAATAGTATCTCAGTTTGCTCCTTAAAATTTGGAGTTTACAAGATTATAAAAATAAATGGAGAGATGGTTGTCACTATCGAGTTTGGAATAAAGACAGAAGAATCCTCCTACGAAGCTGCAGCTCTCCTTGACCTTTCTTTAACCTGATAGCTCTCTCAGTGATCACCATCCTCTGTATTCTGCATTTATGTTCACTCTCAGGCTGCTGCTTATGTTACTCTACAAATATAAGGTCCTTTAATATTAACTATCTACTGCTCCAATTTGAAATGGAGTATATACTATAAAATCAATCATTAGGATATAATGTGGCTGACACGTAAGATATTCTTTCCACCTAAGATGATTAATCTTTCCCACCAGTGGTTGGTTCAGGAAGGTCCAGAAAGGCCAATTTTGTTTAATTAGATGAAGAACATAATTGTGCTTTCAAAGTAGTGTTAATTCTTTACTGAATTTATTTTTGCATTCCATTTCTTTCTTGAATGAGGTCTGGTTGATTTGGGGATCCATGAAGGCAGCAGGAGAGAATAGTACAGATGAGGGAATGTGGAGCTACATTGCCCATGTTTAAATCCTAAAGATCTCACTTGCTAGATGTTTGACCTGGACAATTTATTTATATTCACTGCTTACTGATTTTCTCATCTGTAGATTCCAATATAATTATAGCTATATTATAGAGTTGAGTGATAAATTTAAATTATTGCTTCACATGTAGAGTGAGCTACTACTATCATACTGTGCTTTTGTTATCCCAATATCTATCTAACCTCATCCTCAAGATTATTTAAAGATAACAGGTTTCTTTCATTTCATTGGACCCATAAAGAAGTACATGGTACTTTATATTGTCATGAAGTAATTATATGGAATATTGTGTTTTCTTAACTAATTTTGTACTATCACACAAAACCATCTTTTTATAATTAATGGGTTTTTTTTTTAGATAAGTTGTCTTAAATCAGTCTAGTTACAAAAATCTTTGTGAGATCATGTCGTTGTTATTCAGTTGCTCAGTCCTGTCTTACTCTTTGCTACCCCATGGACTGCAGCACACCAGACTTCCATGCCCTCCACTATCTCCTGGAGTTTGCTCAAACTCAAGTCCATTGAGTCAGTGATGCCATCCAACCATCTCATCCTGTCATCCCCTTATCCTCCTGCCCTCAATCTTTAGCAACCTTTATTGCTTTTTTCATACAGTGTTTCATAAAACATCATTACAATATCCACAGTGCCTTTTGGGTTCGAGTTGTGTCTTTTTTCTCTGGTCTATTTTCTCCTCTTATATATGAGCACTAGGTCTACCCAATGAGTAATAATATTCAATGTGTGGTGAAATATTTTTGTGGTTGTTTGGTAATTATATTTTCAGTTCTCTTATTTTGCCTTGCATTTCTTCAGGATGATTGCTGCCAAACAGCATATTTACAAGGATTTTTATTCAGTTGATCTGCTGATCTTCAATATAAAAATGGGCTTAGGGATACTCAGATACTCATTTAACCAAAGAATATCTTTTAAAATAAGGGCATGATGGTTTTCCTTATTTGGGAGATATTTGTGTGTTTTGGGTCAATAACATAGGTCTACCTATCCATCTAATGTATCTATCTGTGCATCCTTCCTCCCTGGATTCAGCCCAAATATCACACTATATGATGACTAAAATTTGTCGCTTGTGATTTGAATTGTGATAGTCTCTTTTCCTTTCTTCTCTCTCCCTTCTTCTGTCTCTTTGTCTTTCTATTTGTCTCTTTATTTCCTGTTGTTAGAATGGGTGGATATTATAGGTTGAAAATCACTAGGTAAGATGAATTTGTAGGTGGGATGGGGTATAGGAGGATGTTGATATGACTACTGCTATTCTAAAAATAGTGCTGTGTGAAGACAGACAAGCAGAGGAGCAAATCTTGAGAAAAGACTGAATTGGAGTGATGCTTCAATAATCCAAGAAATGCTGAAGACTGCTGGTAAACCACCAGAAGCTAGAAAGAAGCACAGCAGGATTTTCCCATAGGTTTCAGAGAGAACACGGTCTTGCTGACATCTTTTATTTATTCATTTATTTACTTTTTGTTTTGTTTTGGCCATTCCCTGCTGCATGCTGGGTCTTAGTTCCCTGACCAGGGATTGAACTAGGGTCCCCTGCAGGGGAAGCATGCAGTCTTGACCGCTGGACTCCCAGGGAAGTCCCAGTCTTGCTGACATATTGATTTTAGACTGCTATTCTCCAGAACTGAGACACAGTTCTGTTGTTTCAGACTCCCAATTTGTGGTACTTTGTTATGGCGGCCCTAGGAAACTAATATAGAGAGCAGGCTAGAAATGCTTTCTCCAAGTCATCTCCAACTGTTGGTTCCTAGGTTCTTAAAACATAAAAATCTGAAAGTGCATTTTTATGATTTTAATAGCATCAACGTTTTTACTTATTTTTAAATTAATGAAACCACTAGAATTGCTTCATTTAAGGAGGAGATAATTATAAATGATTTTAAAAATCATGCAGCTTTTTTATCTAACACCATCCAGAGTAATAAATAATTTTATTCAAAAGTTTTCCCTAAGTGTTATGCCTTCAAACTCACAATAGGAGTACGAAAATTTAACAAAGTTTTAGGCTAATACTAAAAAATATGTAAATCTTCATAAAGACAGATCAAATTTTGTAAAACTGTTGGTAACTGCCAATATTTTTCACCTTTATTAAAGTTGGGGGAAAAACATAATTAGCACTTCATGCTTTAAGACTAAGCTGGGTCCTCAGTTGATGCTGTGCCAGAAAGTTGATAAACACAGCAACTTCAGAAATTAATTTTCATAAAAACTTGGGTATGTGTATAAATTTTGCACAGGCTGGTGTTAGCATTAATCTATCAGTACAGCTGTGCAATGTAGTCCCAATTCAACTTCAAATCCTGACATTAACACTTATTTTTGAAATTGTTTCAAAAAGGTTTTCAAATTACATTAAACAGATGTGATGTTACATCAACCTTTTTTTTTTTAACAATTCTAACATCTTACCATATGGACATAGCACAGACTCTAATCTTACGATCTAAGGTACCTCTTATGGTTTTATAGTCCTGAAGTGTAAGGTGGTGGTGGTTTAGTCGCCAAGTCATGTCCAACTCTTGCGACCCCATGGACTGTAGCCCGCCAGGCTCCACTGTCCATGGGATTCTCCAGGCAAGGATACTGGAGTGGGTTGCCATTTCCTTCTCCCGGCTGAAGTGTAAGAACTCAGCATTATTCATCAGCACTTACATATTCATAGCTCCTCAGAGGTAGATTTTCTTCTTTGCTTGGATTTCATGTGGTTAAAAAAAAAACTACATAATTTTTACTCCTTTTGTTTTCTGCTAGAAAAAGATGGTTAGACAACAATGTCCAAAAGTCCAAAAATGTCCTAGAGCAGTGGAGCTTTCTTTCACTTAAAGCTCTTAAAATATTCAAGAAGTTTCCAAGTGTCTAGTTACTTTTAATAAGATATACATTCTTTTTATATACTGTTTTTAAAATTTTTGATTGTATTTTATATTGCAATGTAGTGGATTAATGTTGTGTTAGTTTCAGATGTACAGTAAAGTGGTTCATTTATATATATGCATGAACCTATTCTTTTTCAAAGTCTTTTCCCAATTTAGGTTATTACAGAGTGTTGAGCAGTTTCCTGTGCTATACAGTAAGTCCTTGTTGGTTATTTATTTAAAATATAGAAATATTTAAAAGTCAATCCCAAAGTCCCAATCTATCCCTTCTCCCCACCCTTTTCCCATGGTAATGCAGTGTTCAATATATACTTTCTTTTATTTTCTTTTTCCTAGTATGATACATATATCACATCACAAACCTATAATCCATCTGCAAGAACTTTCATAAACCACAATGTACAATGCATTTTACCTAGCACAAAAATGTTAGATATTCTTGAACTGATCCCAGGCCATTTGATTAATAATCTACACTGCATAAAAATACATGTTTTAAATTATTTATTACTTCATTTAATTTTTTCAATAGTATATATCAAGTAGGTTGTTTTATAATATTCTCACACCAATGAGGAAATTTTACCAAGTCCCTAGTGTGTGATAAATTTAGTTTTTCCCTTTCTTTGATATATCTCTCAAGGGAACAACTAAATTTTATTTAGTTATTTTTCTTAAAATTCCTGTTATTAGTTGGATTAAAGTATAATTGATTTTTAAAACATTTATATTTGTCTAAAGTTTATAGATCACATGAAAATTATTTATTTCTCAAAGACAAATGAATGAGTCTACATATAATGTTCTTCAGTTGGATAACACTTGGTCATGACTAATATACATTTGTCAGCATTCTCTGATGTGAGTAAATTGCAACTCTCCAACTAAGCAATAATATATATAGTCATCTAAAACTCAGATTTCCAAGAATTCACCCTTCCTTTGGTGTACCACCTCCATAAGCTGTCACTCTCCAGTCCTCCAGCATCATATGGCATCATGACTTCAGAACATAGCACAATGATTAGCTTCAGTGATAAATCTGAGACCAATTGATATAATACAGTGGACTTCAAATTCTGACTTCTTACTTAGCAATAACCAAGTATTTTCTATAAAACTTTTTAAACTTCCTTTAAACTGAAACTCAAAATACTAGGTGAAACACTTCAGATTTTTTAAAGGTTTCTCTAGGCCTTCAGGGTTGACTTGCTTCCCTAGAATAGGAATAAATTTATTTAGATGATTTTAACCAATAATTTATCCATCTAGTCAAGGCTATGGTTTTTCCATTAGTCATGTATGGATGTGAGAGTTGGACTGTGAAGAAAGCTGAGCGTCAAAAAATTGATGCTTCTGAACTGTGGTATTGGAGAAGACTCTTGAGAGTCCCTTGGACTGCAAGGAGATCCAACCAGTCCATTCTGAAGGAGATCAGTCCTGGGTGTCCTTTGGAAGGAATGATGCTAAAGCTGAAACTCCAGTACTTTGGCCACCTCATGTGGAGAGTTGACTCATTGGAAAAGACTCTGATGCTGGGAGGGATTGGGGGCAGGAGGAGAAGGGGACAACAGAGGATGAGATGGCTGGATGGCATCACGGACTCGATGGATGTGAGTTTGAGTGAACTCAGGGAGTTGGTGATGGACAGGGAGGTCTGGCGTGCTGCAATTCATGGGATCACAAAGAGTCGGACATGACTGAGTGACTGAACTGAACCAATAATTTATCACTCAGATACTTTGAAATATTATTTGTTCAATCTCTCATGTTATCACTCTATATAATTTCTTGGATTAGGGTCCCTTTTAATGATCTTATTTTAACTTTGTAGAAATACTATTTCCAAACAAGGCTACATTATGAAGTACTGGAAGTTGCACTATAAAGAAAGCTGAGTGCAGAAGAATTGATGCTTTTGAAGTGTGGTGTTGGAGAAGACTCTTGAGAGCCCCTTGAACTGAAAGGAGATCCAACCAGTACATCCTAAAGGAAATCAGTCCTGAATATTCATTGGAAGGACTGATACTGAAGCTGAAATTCCAATACTTTGGCCACGTGATGCAAAGAACTGATACTTTGAAAAGACCCTGATGCTGGGAATGATTGAAGGCAGGAGGAGAAGCGGACAGCAGAGGATGAGATGGTTAGATGGCATCACAGACTCAATGGACATGAGTTTGAATAAGCTCCGGGAGTTGGTGATGGACAGGGAAGCCTGGTGTGCTGCAGTCAATGCGATCGCAAAGAGTTGGACATGACTGAGAACTGAACTGAACTGATAAAGTACTGGGTATTATGACTCAACACATGTTTTGTGGGGTTGGCGACCACAATTCAACTCATAAAAACTTCTCTCCAGATTTTGGAGTGGTTGTTTGCCTTGTAACTTCAGTTCCCTGATGTATGCAAGAATAGTAATTCATTTTCAGTTTGTCTCACTTTTCTTGTAATAAAAATAGAGGTGATGACTTCTAAGTTCTTTACATGTTGGAGTATCTGATGATTTTTTAACATTTACATTATAATAATGCTCAAGATAGTTCCCTTGATTTCTGAGTCATCTAACTTCTTCTGGACACCTAAACCTGATTAAAAGATTTCTAAAAGAATTAACATGTTACAAATATATGTTGCCATTTTTCCTCAACTCATATTTATTTCTCTTCCTTAATTACTTTCCCTAAACAATGATTTAACTATTAAGATTTCAAGACAGAAACATATCAGCACTTTCATGCAGTTTTCCTTCTTTTCCTTAAGGAGAATGGGTACAGGAGCAAAGATGTATAAAGCAAAGGAAATAACATAGAGCAATAAAATGGAAAAAGATATGATAGATTTAGGAAATAATGGGCATTTGGTTATTTCTTGTACTTATGACACTCAGAAAGAATTGACAGGAAGTGAATCTGGTTAATACACTGGGACAAGGTTTCAGAGGTCTAGTGATGTGGACAACAATCTATGATACTAGGGCAAATCTTGCCATGGCTTGTCTTCATAAATAAAATTGGATTTTAACACAGTCATACTCATACTTTTATAGGTTGTCATATTACATCAGCAGAGTAGAGTGCTTGTGACAGCCACTGTGTAGCTTTCAGAACCTACAATGTTCTTATGGAAAAAGTTTGCCAACTCCAGTCTACTATGTCACATTAAATTGTTAGAGTAGTTGTTAGTTTTATTTCCTTTTTGTTGGCTTAATAAGGACACTTTTATTCTCTATGAGATATAGGATGATTCAGACAACTATATAGTTTTAACAGTAAATTATGGTGATAATGAATAAAAAATCTGAAATATTGGAAAAAGAGGTAGAAGAAAGATGATGAAGGAAATAAGCGAACCCCCAGAAAATCAGTGAAGGGGTAGGCTGTAACCCAGAGGACAGAAAGTAAGAGAGAGACAGTCTCTTTTTAGTGTGTGCCTTTACTAAAGAAAATGAAATGCATTGTGGCAACATATTATTTTGAAGATATGTTTTTAGAAATAAATGTCTTTGTATAACATTAAGAAAAAGCAAAAATAATATGCAATAGAATTAAAATGATTCTAGGATCTTTGAAGTTTGTTTTGTATAAAAATTGGTTTCTTGATTACCATTTTAAGGTGGGTGATAGGCAGATATTTATGTTAAATTCTTATTTCATGTCTTTGAATTTTTTAGATGAGTCTTTATTGAGAATTCAGAGTCCAAGATTGTATCTAATGTAGATAAGTATAAAGCATTTAATCTCCTGGGTTTTACTTTGCTCTTCTATAAAAATAATTTGCTGGATTACATGATTTTATTGTCTTCATTTAATCTCCTTTTCTATTTTTTCTGGTTACCACCTTTCATTTGGCTGGTTCTACATAAGTATATCCTAGGTATAAAACATGCATTAAAAAAATAAAACATGCATTTAAAAAAATTGGATTTGTTTTATATGCTGTTGAATTAATGTTTTTGGAGGAAAGATATCTCCCTTTTAACACAATCCTAGTTAGGGATTTAAAGTTAGTTCTGCTAATGTTTCATATAAGTGATTTGAAAGACTATAAATCCATATTCCATTTTCTTCTTAACCCAGGGGGATATGAGTAGATATGATCTCTGAGTTAGCTCAAATCTTAGCTTTTTCTTCTGTTTAATAAAATTTGTGGTGTAAGTCATATTTCTAATTCCTTATTGGATGAAATCAAGGAAGTGTAGGATTCACAATTCACTGAACTAAAACAATAGAATTAATCTCCCCCAAGTGATTAATTGTTTTTTCAGCAAAAGTGAACACCTGACTTGTGAGAAGGAAGATAAACTATAAAATTCTTATTTTCATTTATATTTTGTATGCATTACAGAAACAGTCTTCTACTTTTGAATTTTAAATTAAGCTAGGAGAAAAGTTTTGTGAGCCTTTTATTAACTCCCTCCTATCCCTAAGGACTACATTAATATTACTGTATGATTCACTTAGTGTTTTTATGTCATGAATTCTGGTCCTTCTCATGCTATTGACTATTTTAGGGGAAAAAAAGTCACTACTGTATTTTTTTTTTTGTGTTTAATTTCTTTGTAAGATGTAAAAAGTTAATTTATTTCAGACAGTAGCAGATATAATAAATATATGACAACTTTGTCTACAACATTGAGATGTTTACTTTTTATATGCTTGAGGAATTTTAAAATTTTCTAGTTGAATTCATGACATGAATTAATGTCATGATTTAATTAAATTTGGCATAGCACTCATTCTATAAAGCAGAAATAAAGTAGAAAGTGAAAGTGGCTTAGTCATGTCCAACTCTTTGGGACCCCATGGACTATATAGTCCATGGAATTCTCCAGGTGAGAATACTGGAGTGGGTAGCTGTTCCCTTCTCCAGGGGACCTTCCAAACCCACGGACTGAACCCAAGTCTCCTGCATTGTGGGCAGATTATTTACCAGCTGAGCCACCAGGGAAGCCCAAGAATACTGGAGTAGGTAGCCTGTCTTCTTTCCAGTGGATCTTCCCAATCCAGGAATTAAACTAGTGTCTCCTGCATTGCAGGTGGATTCTTTACCAGATGAACTATCAGGGATGTCATGATTTAATCAAATTTGCATAACATTTGTTATATAAAGCAGAAATAACATAGAAGCTCTAGAAACTAAATTTTAATGACACTCAAATTTGTCATTTGTTATTGGCTCATTTTGTTTCTTTTCCTTTTTGTTGTCTGGTTTTTGTTTGGTTTTCTTGCTTCTACAGAGATGCTGAATACACAGATAATTATATAAGACACTATTCTTTGTACAGCCTTCTCATTAGACAAAAAAATAACAATTTAAAAGCAGCAAAAAGCTTTCTTTCAACATTTGAATTGTGCTTAAAGAGAACTTTCTAATGCAATGGCATTAAACTTGCCTAAGAATTAAAAGCAAAAAATTGAAGATGTATAAAAAAGGGGATTCCTTTTAAAATGTGGAAAATATTAGAATGTCAGAGGTGCTTAGTGCCTGATCTTATAAATGGCTTAAATAATTAACCATCTCTCATCCATGATTTAGAGACCATCAGTAAAATCTCACCTTCCCAAGTTCTTTTATTAGTTTAGTCAAATCAGAGCTATTGAAAACTTCCACTTGAGGTAAGCTTTGTACCTCTAGGAATACTCAATTAAAACACACACACACACACACACACACACACACACACAATCCACTCTTAGTTATTATTTTCTCATTGGAAAAATGATTACCTTGAGAAGATACAAGTACTAAGGACTTTTGGAAAAAAGAAAAGAACAATAAGTTAACTACAATATCGTTAATTTTTTAAAAATCTGTAACCTAATTTAATAAAAACTGAATTTTCACTGTAAAATATAATGTTTAACAAGGCAAATACAGAAGTTAGTAGCAGAAGTAAAAAGCAAATGTGTTTGCTTTCAAAAATAACAAATTAATGTCTTCCACTAGAGGAGAGACTGGCAGGTTTCTAGCAGCCCAACTAAAGATCAGAGTTCAGCAATGACACAGACTCACTCTGTTAACAATGTACATAGGACTCTTGAGAGTTGAGAGTAACTGATGCAAACATGAAACTCATGCTTGCTTCTCTGCCCCAAATAATAAAATCTATCATCTCTTGCTTGCCACAATCCATGAAATCATGGCAGGCTAGCATCTTAGCTTACAAGTAAGTTAAAATTCCACACACTTCCACTGTTTTAGAGAATAGCACAAAACCAATAATGAAAAGATTGTTAAGAAGTACTAGTCAAATCTGAATTATCAGCAAACTGTAAGAGGAATGACATAATAAAATCAGTTTGAGACAGGGAGAAATGTAAATATTATAAAATCAGTGACAATTGCAGAAGCTTTTAAAATATGAAAAAAAGTTTAAGTATTGTCTATTTCTTCTAGTTTTTCAAAGTATCCTCAGTGGGTTTTATGAAATAAAAAGTGAAATATGTGTAGGATATTTTCAAAGGGGTACTGTAATAGTTTCATATTATTATATAACAAATTGTTACAGACCAGTGGCTTAAAACATTAAATATTTAGTATCTCACAGTTATTGTGGGTCCATGAGTGAGTCTAAGTGTATATTATCTGGGCCTTTTGTTTGGGTATCAATTAGGGTTTAGGCTTAAAGAAGTCTTCCAAGGTCATTCAAGTTGTTAGCAGAATTCAGGTTTTTATGGTTGTGGGACTGAAGTTTCCACTTTCTGGATGACTTCTGTTTGCTCTCTGATCCTAGAGGACCCCACAATTTCTTACCACCTGGCCTTTTGCTAGCACTCTCTCAACATCACTCTTATTATCAAAGCAGCCTGAGAATTTCTTTCTTTGGAAAGCCCACTTTCTCTTTTAAAGACTCACCAGATTAAGACAAACCTACACAGAGTAATCTTCCTTTTGATTAACATGAAATGAAATGATTTGGGATATCAATTACATATTCAGAATCCCTCATCTTTGTCACATATAACTTAATCAAGGAAAGACCTGTCATCATATTCACAGGTCCTGTCTATACTCAAGGAGAGAGAATTCTACAGGCAGTGCACACCAGGTGCAGAATCCTGAAGACCATCTTAGAATTCTGTGACTCTGAGTATGTTTAGAAATAGTTAAATGGTATTTTTTCCATAGAATGATTATCACAAGATACTATTTTAATGACAAAAATTCTTATTAAAGATTTAAGAAACAATTTTGCACAATGAAAAGAGAACTAAACTGAGACTAACAAGAACAAAATGTATCCTACTTCACATTCTGGTATCATAAATTTGCTCTTTTTAATCAAAGTTTACCTTATTCCTTATTTCGTTATTTATACATCACCTACTTCTGAAAACTATTTTAGGTGGCATATATACAATAGATCCAGGAAAGAAAGCATTAAAAAGAAAAAAAAAAGTAATCAAATAAAGAAGACATATAAAAATGTTTGATTATCCCTGTATCAGAAAATAAAAGCCATGCAGTGACTTTCTTTTCAGCCAAAATGGGCTTACTAGTGACACTCAGTGACACACATGAAGAAAAATCTAGAAAGACTGGAGTTGAATTTTAGCACTGCAGAACTGAACTTCTGAACAGGAGGTCAGCGATCTCAATCACAAGTATGAAGAAACAAGATTAATTTAATTTGGTATTTGCTCTAATTTAGGGGTGGGAAAGGCAGCAAGGTTCTGTTGAAATCTGCAATACTGAGTCAGGCAATGGCAATTAATATTGCCAAATGTTCCATACGTTGCTGAACAGAACATTATTTTATCAAGTTGTAATATGGAGAGTAAGTTCTATTCCCACAGGCAGTTGGCAAAAATAGGCAAAAGTAAGAGTTTCTGTCTCAAAAAAGTATTACAAAGTCTAATCAGGAAGTCAAGTTATTTACAAGATGCGAAATCACTAAGAAGATGGGAAAAATGGGTGAGGCTTGTTGGGCAGAATGTAACTTAGAATAAATTCAAAGCATGTTGGATTCTGGGCTTTGTACCTCAAGACTAATTAAAAAAAAAAAAGTTAATTGGTACTTTTAGGTTTCTTCAGGAAAAGAAAACTGAGCCTAAAGAGCTGTGGGTGAGGTATCTATGCTGCTTTATAAAAAGCAATTATGATTAACTCTTGGAGTGTATTTTTTGGATTGATTTAAAATTAGCCTCTTTGGATTCAAGTTTCATTTCTAGGGAGCAAAATTTTTGTAAGTGAAAACTAAAAGTATTTGTATCACTAAAATAATAAACCACCAGGGCATATGAGCTCTGGACTTTTGCAGTTTTTTGTATATTACAAAGAGGAATTATTTATCTTCCTTCAATAAAGCATCTTGCAGTTTTATTATTAAAAGTAGTCCAAAGTCCATGGACATAGTGTAGCAAGAGAATTCCCAGTTGTACTTGAATGCCAATAAAATTGTGATTTTGTTCAAAGGAATTCAGAATGGAATTGGTTAATGATCACTTGATAATACTATGTTGAGATTCTCAGAATCATATTGCTGGGCAATGTGTTGGATATGTAGAGTTCTGCCACAATAGCATACAGTCAAAACCATAGCATATTATTAAGAACAATCCTGTATATGTCTATCAGTGAATGAGAATTGAAAAAAAAAAACTCAGGTTACATTAAAATATATTTAAAAATTGTATTCAAAGTTTTACTCATTACCCTATGTCTCAGTTCATTTCAGTTCAGTCACTCAGTCGTGTCTGACTCTTTGTGACCCTGTGGACTGCAGCACACCAGTCTTCCCTGTGAAGTTCCTGGAGTTCACTCAAACTCATGTCCATTGAGTTGGTGCTATCCAACCATCTCATCCTCTGTCATCCCCTTCTTTCCTGCCTTCACTCTTTCCCAGCATCAGGGTCATTTCCAATGAGTTACTTTTTTACATCAGGTGTCCAAAGTATTGGAGTTTCAGCTTCAACATCAGTCCTTCCAAAGAATATTCAGGACTCATCTCCTTTAGGATGGATTGGTTGGATTTCCTTGCTGTCCAAGAGACTCTCAAGAGTCTTCTCCAACACCACAGTTTTAAAACATCAATTCTTCGGTGCTCAGTTTTCTTTATAGTCCAACTCACATCCATACATGACTACTGGAAAAACCATAGCTTTGACTAGACGGACCTTTGTTGGCAAAGTAATGTCTCTGCTTTTTAATATGCTGTCTAGGTTGGCCATAACTTTTCTTCCAAGGAGCAAGCACCTGTTAATTTCATGGCTGCAGTCAACTTCTGTAGTGATTTTAGAGCCCCCCAAAATAAAGTCAGCCACTGTTTCCACTGTTTCCCCATCTATTTGCCCTGAAGTGATGGAACCAGATGCCATGATCTTAGTTTTCTGAATGTTGAGTTTTAAGCCAATTTTTCACTTTCCTCTTTCATTTTCATAAAGAGGGTCTTTAGTTCTTCACTTTCTGCCATAAGGGTAGTGTCATCTGCATATCTGGGGTTATTGATATTTCTCCCAGCAATCTTGATTCCAGCTTGTGCTTCATCCAGCCCAGTGTTACTCATGATGTACTCTGCATATAATTTAAATAAGCAGGGTGACAATATACATCCTTGACGTACTCCTTTCCCTAGTTGGAACCAGTCTGTTGTTCCATATCCAATTCTAACGGTTGCTTCCTGAACTGCATACAGACTTCTTAAGAAGCAGGTCAGGTGTTCTTTTACTCCTATGTCTTTAAGAATTTTCCAGAGTTTGTTGTGGTCCACACAGTCAAAGGTCTATCAATCATCTATCTATCTAGATGTTTTGAGCTGTAAATAACAGAATATCCAATGAAAAGAAGCTTAAATAAATGGGTTTGTTTTTCTTAGTTGATTAAGTTTGGAGGTTAGAATTTGCTAATATGCCAAATTGGTTCAGTGGTTTTTCAAGTAGAGATGTTTCTGTCAATGCTTGTGTCCTCTCAGAATTCATATGTTGAAACTTCTTCCCCATATGATGACGTTTGGAAGTGGAGCCTTTGGAAGATGATGAGATTAAATCCCTTATAAAAGAGACTGCAAAGAACTCTCTCACCTCTTCTGCTACTTGAGGACACAAAGAGAAGCTGAGATTCTATGAACAAGAAAGCAGACGTTGACCACACCTCATTTGCTAGTACCTTGACCTTGAACTTTCCAGTTTTCAGAACTACAAGGAATAAATTTCTGTGACTTATTAGTCACCTAGTCTATGTTATCTTTGTTACATAAGCTCAAATAATCTATGATAGATGTGGTTGACATTGCATGAATTTTCTTTCCTTTCTCATCATGTTTAGGAGATCCTCCAAACCTTGCATCCAAGTGTACAAAATGACATGAATTCAAGGTAAAGAATCTTAAAAGTCTGCCTGTCATCAGCTTTCTTCACAGTCCAACTCTCACATCCATACATAAGCACTGGCAAAACCATAGCCTTGACTAGACAGACTTTTGTTGGCAAAGTAATGTCCCTGCTTTTCAATATGCTATCTAGGTTGGTCATAACTTTTCTTCCAAGGAGCAAGCGTCTTTTAGTTTCATGGCTGTAGTCACCAACTGCAGTGATTTTGGAGCCCCAAAAAATAAAGTCTGACACTGTTTCCACTGTTTCCCCATCTATTTCCCATGAAGTGATGGGACCAGATGCCATGATC
Source organism: Bos indicus x Bos taurus (assembly GCF_003369695.1). Taxonomy (NCBI): domain Eukaryota; kingdom Metazoa; phylum Chordata; class Mammalia; order Artiodactyla; family Bovidae; genus Bos; species Bos indicus x Bos taurus. The sequence goes on along the minus strand of NC_040077.1, from coordinate 83,094,038 downwards.
TTCGTTTTCTGAATGTTAAGCTATAAGCCATGAAGTGATGGGACGAGATGCCATGATCTTCATTTTCTGAATGTTGAGCTTTAAGCCAACTTTTTCACTCTCCTCTTTCACTTTCATCAAGAGGCTTTTTAGTTCCTCTTCACTTTCTGCCATAAGGGTGGTGTCATCTGCATATCTGAGGTTATTGATATTTCTCCTGGCAATCTTGATTCCAGCTTGTGCTTCTTCCAGCCCAGTGCCAAAGAATTGATGCTTTTAAACTGTGGTGTTGGAGAAGACTCTTCAGAGTCCCTTGGACTGCAAGGAGATCCAACCAGTCCATTCTAAAGATCAGCCCTGGGTGTTCTTTGGAAGGAATGATGCTAAAGCTGAAACGCCAGTACTTTGGCCACCTCATGCGAAGAGTTGACTCATTGGGAAAGACTATGATGCTGGGAGGGATTGGGGGCAGGAGGAGAAGGGGACAGCAGAGGATGAGATGGCTGGATGGCATCACTGACTTGATGGACGTGAGTTTGAGTGAACTCCAGGAGATGGTGATGGACAGGGAGGCCTGATGTGCTGTGATTCATGGGGTCGCAAAGAGTCGGACACTATTGAGCGACTGAACTGAACTGTCATCAAGAAAGGCCAAAAAAAACCCAAAAAACAAAAAAACTTTCTCGAAACAACCTCTCATTTCCCTGAATTTCCCTGAAATGTATTAACTGCCAGGCAACCTCATGTTAAACTCTAGACTAGGGACCAAGTCTGCATTTTCTGAAATAAAGAAATCTTTGCTCATACTTGAAGAATACCTATGTTTTGACAGGAAAGCTGGAAAAATAATAGATTTAGGATGGTGCATCTGCCACATAATTCCTCATAAAATGTATTAAAGAAAATATGTTTTTTTAATCAGAATCAATTTGTCAATCTTTATTTCACAAGGCACTGGTAGTATTCTACTGTTTGCTATGTCAGATGTGTCCTAATCTCTTTTCTTTTCCTTTGAAACAAAACCAGAACTCAAACTCATTATTTTTCCCTCCAAAAATTCTTTATAGTTCCTTGGAAGTATCTTTACCCTCAAAGATGTATTTCTGAAGGTGGAGCAACAGACAAACATTTACTGGGACCCTCTGATTATTTGGGGAAAATTCCTAGAGATTCTGTTTTCCAGTGTCTGTACACCACCTTGGTGTTTGTGTGACAGCAATCCTAACACATTCAGGCAATGATTTAGAATTGAGACTTGGCCAGATGGTTCCTCAGCTGATTCTCCAAATCATGTGCCTAAAATCTCTGAAATGTATTCCATCACTGGAGCTTTCTAACATTCAAGGGTGATGTAATCAGCCCCCAACTGGGACATACTCTCCTTGTTCTTTCACAGTCTTTAGAGTTCGCGAAGCAATCCTTTCAACTAGTTCTCCACTGTGGAGAACTAGTTCCCCTGAGATGGCAAATTGCATGAGAACTTCAGGTTGACATGGCCATTTCTCTCTCTGCTCTTACTCTCAAGTGATTGTGTTGGCTTTGTGGTACCAAAGTCTCTCAGAGGAACAAGGAGGGGTGTTGTCACTCATATGTCTAATACATAGTATTTGTTAAAGAGACCCCATGCAACTCACAATTCTCGTATTTTCTGGCATGCTCTGAGGCAACTCAATATCAAATTATTAGAGACTATTTTCTCTTGCTGTTACATATTGCAGAAAACATATATTGTCATACAACTGTTGTGAGTGTTCCTGCTTCACAAAGTGTTGAACTTTGCTTCAGAAGCACGTCTGGGTACTGCTAACTCACCAAGAATCTGTTGACTTCCTCTCGATGAATTTTGATTTTTTTTGACTTTTGATCTATATATAGGAAGGTTTCATATCCCCTTTGCAGTATTTTGATAAAGGAAAGCCAAAGTAATAAAGCCTATGTCCTAGCAGTTTGGAGACTTTCCATTTCCTTTTCCTTCTGTTTTTATATTAGTTGATTAATTAATGTTTGTCTCATCTTATCTTCATATGTCTGGGTATTGAGAGAAAGGTGTAATGGGTAAGGAAAAGAAGCCAGTGACATTGTGCTCTTGTAAGCATTTCCTATCAGATATATATGATGGCTAAAAGTTCAATTCACATTTATAAATTATTTGTGTCTCTTTTCTAAATAATCTTAGTCATATATTTTCTCTTTGTTTTTATTTTCTATTAGAGATTTCTAATATTGTCTATCATCTGCCTGTATTTCATTTTATTTTTATTATATATATGTTTCATAATACATTGTCCCTATTTATGGCCTTGTTCTTTTCTCTTTCTTTCATTCTTTCCCTTCCCTGACCCCCCTTTCTCTTCCCTCCTCTACCCCTTCCTTCCCTCCCTCATCTTTCAAATTTTATGGACAGAAAGTTTTACTTTTATGTAGTTGATTCTTTTAATACTTTTCTTTATATTTTAGGTGTTTTTAAAAGAACTCTTTACTTCACAAAAGTGACCCATAACATTTGTAATGCCACTCCTAGTTTCTTTTCCTCCTGAGACTACACAGACTTAAAGACAAGTCATAGAGTGGGAAAAAATTTTTAAATGATTTAACATGCAAATACTTTGTATCCGGAATATACAAAGCATACTAACCAGTAAATAATAAAAGAAAAATAGATATCTTGGTAAAGAATATAAAATGTGACTTCATGACAACAACAAAATAACTCCCAATGCCTAATAAAGATGAACATATGCTCACTCTTGTTGGGAATCAGGTAAGTGCTATTGATAATTCAAACACAATTAGATAGCATCACACATCCAGCAATTTGAAGAAATTATAAAGTATGAACAAATATTGGGAGAATGTGGAGCAACTGGAATTCTTTGATAATGCCAATATGTGATTGTAAGAACTATACTTGTGAAAAGAATGGGTGGTATCTGTCTAGTAAAGCAAAAAACAAACATGACATGTAACTCAACAGTCCCATGCTTGGGTATATTTCACAAGAATGGAAGCTTATTCATAGACATGCACAGGTTTATGATAACAGTGTTTGTAACACATCAAAGCTCGAAACAACACAAGTAACCATAGAATATATAAACAAATCATCATGCATTGATATTATGGAAAACTGTAGAATCATGAAAATGAAGTGATTGCATAAATAAGCAAAATACAAATAAGAAGCTTAAGGGCATACTGTTGAAAGACACAAAAGAATATATGTAGTATGATTACACTTAAAATCCAAACTTTGTTTAGATACTAGTAAAATAAGTAAGAAAAACAAAAGAGTAAGTGCCACAAAGGTTAGTAGCTACTGCTGGGGGCATAGAGGAAGTTATGGTCAAGAAGTCATATGAAAGTTTCTAAACACATTATTTTTTCAAACTTACTTGAGAATTACAGAAAAATCACCTCAATAATTGTTTAAATTTTATGCAACTTTCTCTGTCATATTTCATAATAAAAATGTTTTTAAAGAGCATGGTATAAAACATTATGGTTAGATTAAATCCAATTATCTAAATAATAACAATGTGAGTGTACATACATTATTTAGCATTTCTGCATTGTATTTACTATTATAGGTTATCTTGATATTTTTATTTTGGATGATATGTAGATGCATAAAATCAAGTATTAGTCATGTAATATTACCACTTAAAATTGCTTCAAAAGGAAAGAAATAGCATAGTTTATAATTCTTCACTATGTTTAGCTCTTGAGTGTGAAATGTTTTGTTTTTAATTAAATGCATGTTGCTTGTATGGAGTTTTTGGTGTAGCTAAAATTCTAGAAAAATAATACTCTTAACCTGTCAAATCCAGTGTGTTTAAATAATTTATTACCAAAACTCATTAACTAAATTTGGCCCTATTAAAATATTCTTCATTCAGCTATTGCCTCAGTTTGCTGACAACACAATATTTCCAGTTCTTTAAGGGCATCTCTAAATTTTGAAAAAATTGAGAGTCCCTTGGACAGCAAGGAGATCAAAGCAGTCAATCTTAAAGAAAATCAGCCCTGAATATTCATTACAAGGACTGATGCTGAAGCTGAAGCTCCAGTGTTTTGGTCACCAGATGCAAAGAGCCAACTCACTGGAAAAAAGCCTGATGCTGGGAAATACTGAAGGCAGGAGGAGAAGAGGACAACAGAGGATGAGATGGTTGAATGGTGCCACCGACTCGATGGACATGAGTAAACTCTGGGAGATGGTGAAGGACAGGGAAGCCTGACATGCTACAGTCCATGGGGTCACAAAGAGTTGGACACAACTTAGTTACTGAACAACAATAGAGTGTTGACCCAGCTGAGAAGAATGTAGTGTTTGTTCTATGGCTTACTGACTGCAATAGTACTGCCTCCACATTCTGGTTCAAGTGTCAAAGTTGGGGGCATGGCCCAAAAATAGGTGTGTAAGAGACCTATGAAGAGATGCTGAAAGACATTATAAATGCACAATCAATAATTATCTCCTGTGGGGCAGCTGCAAAAATTGGCTCAGTTAAGTTCAGTCGCTCAGTCATGTCTGACTTTTTGCGATCCCATTAATCTCAGCACGCCAGGCCTCCCTGTCCATCACCATCTTCCGAAGTTCACTCAAAATCACATCCATCGAGTCGGTGATGCCATCCAGCCATCTCATCCTCTGTCGTTCCCTTCTCCTCCTGCCCCCATTCCCTCCCAGCATCAGAGTCTTTTCCAATGAGTCAACTCTTCGCATGAGATGGCCAAAGTACTGGAGTTTCAGCTTCAATATCATTCCTTCCAAAGTACACCCAGGACTGATCTCCTCTAGAATGGACTGGTTGGATCTCCTTGCAGTCCAAGGGACTCTGAAGAGTCTTATCCAATACCACAGTTCAAAAGCATCAATTCTTCGGCGCTCAGCTTTCTTCACAGTCCAACTCTTGCATCCATACATGACCACTGGAAAAACCATAGCCTTGGCTAGACGGAACTTTGTTGGCAAAGTAATGTCTCTGCTTTTGAGTATGCTATCTAGGTTGGTCATAACTTTTCTTCCAAGGAGTAAGCGTCTTTTAATTTCATGGCTGCAGTCACCCTCTGCAGGGATTTTGTAGCCCCCCAAAATAAAGTCTGACACTGTTTCCACTGTTTCCCCATCTATTTGCCATGAAGTGATGGGACTAGCTGCCATGATCTTCGTTTTCTGAATGTTGAGCTTTAAGCCAACTTTTTCACGCTCCTCTTTGACTTTCATCAAGAGGCTTTTTAGTTCCTCTTCACTTTCTGCCATAAGGGTGGTGTCGTCTGCATATCTGAGGTTACTGATATTTCTCCCAGCAATCTTGATTTCAGCTTGTGCTTCTTCCAGCCCAGTGTTTCTTATGATGTACTCTGCATATAATTTAAATAAGCAGGGTGACAATATACAACCTTGACCTACTCCTTTCCCTATTTGGAACCAGTCTGTTGTTCCATGTCCAGTTCTAACTGTTGCTCCCTGACCTGCATATAGGTTTCTCAAGAGGCAATCAGGTGGTCTGGTATTCCCATCTCTTTCAGAATTTTCCACAGTTTATTGTGATCCACACAGTCAAAATGTGGTAAGAGATTATGTGTACAAGCTCCCTCTGGGAACACTGTCATTCTCAAGCATGACAGAAGGGGAGTGGAAAGATGGCTCCTCTTGAAAAAGAAAATAGAGAAAAGAAAAAAGAAAAGCAATTTTTAAAAAGATGGCATCTGAAGGTTTTAGTTAGCCAGAGGGCAAGTATAAAAACGGTGCCTGTGGCTACAGCATAAGGATGGCACCTATTTGGAAGGAAGGAGAAAAAAAAAATGGTGGCTTCTACCAGCTTTAGCAAGGGGGTAGGAGGGCAGGAAGATGGCATCTGCCTGCTTCTATTACTGGAGAGTATCCCAGCAGGGCCTTGCCGCTCAAACCAAGATGTTAAAATTAGCAAATGATTTTTTTTCCCCAAAAAAAGTCTGGATACTTTTCAAAGGGCTGCTTCTGCACTAGATCCTTGAGCTGTGGAGTCCACAAGAATAAGCCTTTTAAGAGTCATTGGTCAGTTCTCCACAGCCTTGCAGTTCTGGTAGATTGTAAGGCCCACTGGTCTTCAAAGCCAGATGCTCTGGGGGCTCATCTCTCACGTGTTGCTCCTAAAAGCTGGGGTATAAACCTTTTCTTAGGGAAAAGCTCTGGGTTTTTGAGTTTCCTCTCGATTGTGGGTTGCTGCACTAAGGGTAGGATTTACAAAGAGATTGGGTCTCAGATATTCCTACTTGCTTCTAGGTGGTTTCTCCCTCATTTGCCTGATGTAAAGGGTTAGTTACATCACCAGATTTTACTGTTTTTCAGAGGAACTTCTCCGTATGTAGCTGTAGATTTGATGTATCTGTGGGAGGACATTGGCTCAGGTTCACCTTATGTCATTGTCCTGAATCAGAATCCATACAGATATATTAATCATGCTTCTTTCCCCAAATTGACAAAATGGGAAATAATCCAAACATTCATCAACATGAGAATATATAAGTAAATAAAACTATATTTGTGTAGTCATATACAGCAATGAAACTGGATGGACTATTGTTATAAGTAATAATATGAATAAATCTCGAACTTTATATTGAGCACAAGAGACCACAGAGTATATATTATATGGTTCCCTTTATAGAAATTTAAAATATATATACATAATCTATTTTTTAAATTTTATTTATTTTATTTTATTTTTAATTTTATTTTATTTTTAAACTTTACAAATTGTATTAGTTTTGCCAAATATCAAAATGAATCCGCCACAGGTATACATGTGTTCCCCATCCTGAACCCTCCTCCCTCCTCCCTCGCCATACCATCCCTCTGGGTCGTCCCAGTGCACTAGCCCCAAGCATCCAGTATCATGCATTGAACCTGGACTGGCAACTCATTTCATACATGATATTATACATGTTTCAATGCCATTCTCCCAAATCTTCCCACCCTCTCCCTCTGCAACAGAGTCCATAAGACTATTCTATACATCAGTGTCTCTTTTGCTGTCTCATACACAGGGTTATTGTTAGCATAGAAGTTAGAATAGGGGCTATTTCATGGTTACTTCTCTTATGTAAGAGAAGAGAAATTACTGGTTTCTGCAAAAGTTCTTTTTCTTGATCTCTGTGTTTGTTACACTACTATGAACATATGTAACCTTTTAGCAAGCTGTACATTTAAAATCAGTGCACTTTGCTGTATGTTATACCTCAAAAAATTAAAAATAATATTTTGGCATACATTAGCAATAAATGATAAAAAACAAAGAAATTAAAAATACATAATTTAGAAAACTAAAATTATCCAATACCGTATCTAATGAAAAAATAAACAAGACATTTACGTAGAAAACTATAATGGAATATTGAAAAAAATAACTAGAACTTAATAAAGGGATATGGCCTTGGGGGAGAAGTTTAATACTCTCAGGCTGGGCTGTAAACTGTCCTGAAATTAATCTATAAATAGATTCAAGACAACTGCAATCCCATTCCTAGCAGCTGTTTTTTGGGTGTCCATACACATGTGTGCATGTGTGTTCGGCAGTTTACTAGCTGATTGCAAAAAAATGTTATGGAAATTTAAAGGACTAAAAATAGCCAAGATAGTTTTGAAGATGAAGTCAGAATACAATAATTGCTATTAAACCCTAAAATCAAAATGAGGTTTAATAAATATTTTTATTAAATAAATACTTTTATAAATAAGTACTTAGTAATGTGTGAGGAATCTCAATAACGACAGTGCCTTCTATTTGTGGCATTGTCATCCCACGGAGCCCTAGAATACAGTGACGGTGCCTCTGTCTCAACTGCTGGGAGATGGAGAAAGATAGTGACAGAATCAAACATGATTTTTATTTTTAATGAGCCAGACATTTATATTGTAGGTATTATTTCATCTTACCTTATACTGACAAAAATACATCTCATGACCTCATCGAATTGTAAATGAGACTGCCAAAGCTAATCTACTTCAACTGTCTTAAGTAGAAGGAGAACACAAGGACTAGAACTCAAGAGCATTTGAGTTCATACCAATTGATACTATCATAATAAATTTTTTTTTTCTGAGAGAAATGTTGCTTTAGTTAGACTTCACATCTCTTCAAGTTTTACATCACCATCACAGTTTCTTAAGAATTTCAAAAGCCTGGTGCTTCAAAGTGGAATAGACTAGATTTGCTGATTTACTCATTATTATGTAAAATTTCTAAGAACATTACTGTAGCCTGAACATTAGTTATGAAATTCAATTTCAGTGTGAGACTGAATTCTATTCTTTTTTTGAGGGGGGGCAGAGGTTGATTTTTGTGTCTACTGTTTAAGGCATCAAGAGAAAGAAATCTTATGCAAAATTTGATGGAATACTAATAATAAAAACTGTGAAAAATGAAGCAAAGTCCCAAGGACAGAAGTTTCAGTGAAAGTGAGCCAAAATTTATTCTCCGTCTTTGGCAATTAAAATATTTTGCATATGAAAGCCTTTAGAATATTTGCTATCATTATTGTAAGCCTCAAATGCATCAGCTTTCATTTTCTAAACTGTAGAAAGGAAACAAACAAATGAAACCAGCTCCAGTGTGTTTCATACAGATGTGTAGATATTTAAACTATGTATTCCATTTTCCCAAACCAGATGCTTAGGGATATGCCATGACTGGATGATTCTTATCAAGATGTGGTTTCACAGGCAGCCTGATTCTTTATGAACTGAGCCATAAAGTAATGGACAGCCATGTGGTAATACACACAAAAAGCCAATGAAGAAAAATTTATGATAAAAAGATATCTTCTGATAGGGTTTACATTTTTAGTATTTTAAAAAAACACATATACAGAAACATTATTTTACAAAGAAAAAAATGGGAAAAAAGGAAAACAAATCTTACTTAAATTAAAACTGAGCTTATGATATATGTATACTGGTACTAACTGCATTTTGTTGATAATTCTTGGACCTTTTGAGTTGTGGAGTTTTCTTTTGTGTGAAAATATTAAATAATATTTGTGTTTAATTTGGGGAGGGGATAAGAAAAAAGATTCAGGGGATCCTTGCCCTCCAACAAACCAATGAAAAATATCTTTAACAGGATAGTATAAAAATGCAGATATCAGAATTATGATAGAAATTACTATAGTCTATAAAGTTTAAATGACCCCCAAACCAACATTTTCTGTAGTGGCAGCATTACAAATTTTCCATGCTCGTTAACTCATATGATGTTCTTTTTCTCAGTGATTTTAACATTTTTGTCTATTTGATAACAAAGGTAGTGTTTGTATAGTGTGTTTCAGGAAGAACCTATGTATTGAGTTACACTCTAGCTATAACTGCAAGTAGGTTTCTGCTATTATTTTGCAAATGTATCTCAACCATAACCAAATAATCTTTTCTTTTATAGATTTGTTAATATACATACTATTTATAAGGAAAAGGTATTCAACAAAGAATCTTTTAGTTCAACAAATGTTTATTTTTATATGATTGCATTAAGAAAAGTTGTATTAACATGTATTTATTAAAGAGTCTATTACCTAACTGTAATCATTTTCCAGTAATCATTTAATATGACGATGAAAATGACTGAAAGTGAAAGTGAAAGCCGCTCAGTCATGTCCAACTATTTGCAACCCCATGGACTTTAGAGTCCATGGAATTCTCTAAGCCAGAAAACTGGAGTTGGTAGCCTTTTCCTTCTCCGGGGGATCTTACCAACCCAGGGATTGAACCCAGGTCTCCCACATTGCAGGTGGATTCTTTACCAGCTGAGCCACATGGGAAGCCCAAAGGACTGAAAACTTTATCTTAAATGAATTGAAAAATTGTAGAATTATAATTCATAATTTTAAATTCCCAGTGATATTTTTACTGTAAAGTGATTATAGAATTAGGAACAAAATGTCCATTAATGGTGAGTAGAATTAAATAATATATAATGAGTTCATAATTTTATAAAGCAGAGGTTTTTTAGAGATAAATTAAACATATAAATTGGTCCACAATATATTGAAAAGAATAAGTGAGCATATATTAATTTTTTTATATTCCCAGTAATTTTTTCTACCATCTTTTTCTAGGACTTGCATTTCCTTTTTTTTTCTTTTTTTCGGTTCTAGAGGGGATAGCCAAGCATAATTTCCTTACATTCAGCAACAAATTTGGACACTTGACAAAGACTGAAGTGATTAAATTGCTTTCTTGGTATTAAAAAGTGAGAGTTAAGTGAATAGGGTCTTTTTTTCTCTGTAGATAATGGCTGTTAAACGTGAGCCATTATGTAATCCACTATATAAAATCTCCCAAGACAGGGAGACATTGACATGAAACACAGAATGATGCTGTGAGGGCACCTGAGACACTTGAGAATGGGGGCCATGTTTGTATCCTAGTTATCACAGGAGTAAAAAGCATGCAATGACAAAGAAAAATATTTACTTGGTAGTGGGGGACAGCTCCCAAATGTAGATGGAGAAGAATATGGCTATGTGATAAGATGATGAAGTTTTATATAATATCCAGAATTTAAGCACCTGTTTAAACTATGCTGTTTTTAGTCTGCAGTCATGCCAACTCTCTTGTGATCCCATGGACTGTAGCCCACAAGACTCCTCTATCCATAGGATTACCAAGACAAGAATATTTGAGTGGGCTGCCATTTCCTTCTTCAGGGGATCTTCCCAACCTAGGAATTGAATCCATGTCTCCTGCTTGGCAGGTGGGTTCTTTACCACTGAGCCCCTCATTTAAACTATATGCAAAAGAGCAAAGACATTAAACACAATTAATTAGTTTTGACTCAGAAGAATTTAGAAATAAAATTTGGAAATAAAGTAAATTAATTATATGAAATGATTGTTTACATGTACAGTAGAATCTTGCTATTTTTATAATTTTTTTTTCTTTAGGTATTGTGGCAATGCCAAATACTTACATATCCATTTAAATAACTTTCAACCTGAAAGACTGTTAGTACTAGAAATTTTGTTTTTGTTTTTTGAGTTTGGGTTTTTGTTGATTTAAAGTTGTGTATTAAGGAATTTTGAGTTTTGCCAAGAAAATGCACTGGTCATAGCAAACACCCTCTTCCAACAACACAAGAGAAGACTCTACACATGGACATCACCAGATGGTCAACACTGAAATCAGATTGATTATATTCTTTGCAGCCAAAGATGGAGAAGCTCTATACAGTCAGCAAAAACAAGATCAGGAGCTGACTGTGGCTTAGACCATGAACTCCTTATTGCCAAATTCAGACTTAAATTGAAGAAAGTTGGGAAAACCACTAGACCATTCAGGTATGATGTAAATCACATCCCTTATGATTATACAGTGAAAGTGAGAAATAGATTTAAGGGCCTAGATCTGATAGAGTGCCTGATGAACTATGGAATGAGGTTCATGTCATTGTAGAGGAGACAGGGATCAAGACCATCCCCATGGAAAAGAAATGCAAAAAAGCAAAATGGTTGTCTGGGGAGGCCTTACAAATAGCTGTGAAAAGAAGAGAAATGAAAAGCAAAGGAGAAAAGGAAAGATATCTCCATTTGAATGCAGAGTTCCAAAGAATAGCAAGACGAGATAAGAAAGCCTTCTTCAGTGATCAGTGCAAAGAAATAGAGGAAAACAACAGAATGGGTAAGACTAGAGATCTCCTCAAGAAAATTAGAGATACCAAGGGGACATTTCATGCAAAGATGGGCTCGATAAAGGACAGAAATGGTATGGACCTAACAGAAGCAGAAGATATTAAGAAGAGGTGGCAAGAATACACAGAAGAACTGTACAAAAAAGACCTTCATGACCCAGATAATCATGATGGTGTGATCACTGACCTAGAGCCAGACATCCTGGAATGTGAAGTCAAGTGGGCCTTAGGAAGCATCACTACGAACAAAGCTAGTGGAGGTGATGGCATTCCAGTTGAGCTCTTTCAAATCCTGAAAAATGATGCTGTGAAAGTGCTGCACTCAATATGCCAGCAAATTTGGAAAACTCAGCAGTGCCCACAGGACTGGAAAAGGTCAGTTTTCATTCCAATCCTAAGGAAAGGCAATGCCAAAGAATACTCAAACTACAGCACAATTGCACTCATCTCACATGCTAGTAAAATAATGCTCAAAATTCTCCAAGCCAGGATTCAGCAATACGTGAACCGTGAACTTCCAGATGTTCACACTGGTTTTAGAAAAGGCAGAGGAACCAGAGATCAAATTGCCAATATCTGCTGGATCATGGAGAAATCAAGAGAGTTCCAGAAAAACATCTATTTCTGCTTTATTGACTATGCCAAAGCCTTTGACTGTGTGGATCACAATAAACTGTGGAAAATTCTGAAAGAGATGGGAATACCAGACCACCTGACCTACCTCTTGAGAAGTCTGTATGCAGGTCAGGAAGCAACAGTTTAGAACTGGACATGGAACAACAGACTGGTTCCAAATAGGAAAAGGAGTTCGTCAAGGCTGTATATTGTCACCCTGCTTATTTAACTTCTATGCAGAGTACATCATGAGAAACGCTGGACTGGAAGAAGCACAAGCTGGAATCAAGATTGCCGGGAGAAATCTCAATAACCTCAGATATGCAGATGACACCACCCTTATGGCAGAAAGTGAAGAGGAACTCAAAAGCCTCTTGATGAAAGTGAAAGTGGAGAGTGAAAAAGTTGGCTTAAATCTCAACATTCAGAAAATGAAGATCATGGCATCCAGTCCCATCACTTCATGGGAAATAGATGTGGAAACAGTGGAAACAGTGTCAGACTTTATTTTTTGGACTCCAAAATCACTGCAGATGGTGACTGTAGACATGAAATTAAAAGATGCTTACTCCTTGGAAGGAAAGTTATGACCAACCTAGATAGCATATTCAAAAGCAGAGACATTACTTTGCCAACAAAGGTCCATCTAGTCAAGGCTATGGTTTTTCCTGTGGTCATGTACGGATGTGAGAGTTGGACTGTGAAGAAGGCTGAGCACCAAGAATTGATGCTTTTGAACTGTGGTGTTGCAGAAGACTCTTGAGAGTCCCTTGGACTGCACGGAGATCCAACCAGTCCATTGTGAAGGAGAGCAGCCCTGGGATTTCTTTGGAAGGAATGATGCTAAAGCTGAAACTCCAGTACTTTGGCCACCTCATAAGAAGAGTTGACTCATTGGAAAAGACTCTGATGCTGTGAGGGATTGGGGGTAGGAGGAGAAGGGGACGACAGAGGATGAGATGTCTGGATGGCATCACTGACTTAATGGACGTGAGTCTGAGTGAACTCCGGGAGTTGGTGATGGACAGGGAGGCCTGGCATGCTGCGATTCCTGGGGTCGCGAAGAGTTGGACACGACTGAGTGACTGAACTTACTGAACTTATTAAGGAATTTTTCAAACATTTTCCAAAATAAATAAAATAGTTTGATATACCCCAGCTTTTCATCAATTACATTCAATGATTATGACTCATTTTGTTCTTCATTTATCTTCTCAAACTTCCTCTTTTCAATAGCATTGTTTTGAACAAATAACAGAATATCCCATAATTTATCTTGAACTTATTCACAGTCTCTACCTCCTGAAATACATATAAGCAATAATATGTCAGTAGCAATGAGCAAATCCAGCACCCACGTATTGATTTCTTAAGTATTGTTTTCCACTTAAAGGATCTAGAGCATCTTAAGGTAGGACTGAGGCAAAGCTTAATAATTGATTTTCCATAAATTGTTAAAGCAAAAACAATCTTATAGAAAAATGTGTGAAAAGAGTCCCAGAGACTGTCACTGCCCAAATTCACAATATTAAAATAATGACAGCAGTAGTCTATACATCACTGAATAAAGTGATAATCTGTAATCCCTACTCATAATGTGTACATATATAAAAAGTAACAGCTCTTCATTATAGTAGGATGGCCACTCATTCATATAAAAAATGACGGTAGAAAAATCACTATTTACCTGTCATCATAGTAATAATTAATTAAGGAAATAAACATCAATGGATATCAAGACTAGTAAGGAACAGAATATTTATACACAATCAAAACTTCTCCCTACAAATTACTTACTAAGTCATTTTAAGTGATCAAAACTGACATCACCAGTAGTAGTACCAATGAACATCATGTGCTTTTTCTTATAGTGCTGAGAATGACATAATATTATGTTGTATTCCTGCCAAAAATATATAAGCTGAATCTAATCACAAGGAAACACCAGGAATACCCAAGTGGGGATGGAAATTCTACACAATAAAGAAGTTAAGCAGCAACCGATCCTTAGCATGGTGGTAGCTATTACATTGGCTTGCAACACTTCCAAAGATTTTGCTGGTAAAAAACTGACTCTGAATGAATTTGGAAAGTTTATTTCTTACAGAAGTAGTAACATATTGGGGCTTCCCTCATAGCTCATTTGGTAAAAAATCTGCTGCAGTGCAGGAAACCCAGGTTCGATTCCTGAGTTGAGAAGATCCCCTGGAGAGGGGAGTGGCAACCCACTCCAGTAACATATTGGTGGGTTTCCTAAGCCCCAGTTTCCAGGAGTCCAGTGTTACCTGCTCATATAGTAGAAATATGTTACAGAAGAAAGAAAAGTGAAAGTGAAAGTTAAGTCGCTCAGTCGTGTCCGACTCTTTGAGACCCCATGGACCGTAGCCTACCAGGCTCCTCCCTGCATGGGATTCTCCAGGCAAGAGTACTGGAGTGGGTTGCCATTTCCTTCTCCAGGGGATCTTCCCAACCCAGGGATCGAACCAAGGTCTCCCACATTCCAGGCAGAGGCTTTAACCTCTGAGCCACCAGGGAAGAAGAAAAACCCAGAAATTAGAAGACACTTACTTACACAAAGGTTACTGGCAAATTTGGGCATCTGTCTTTCTGGAGAGAGAAAGACCCTGAGTTGTAAGCAAATCTCTCTAAGGAAGGGAAAGAGGTTTTCTTCTTACTCTCAGATATAACAGGTAAGGAGGATATCTCAATCTCCATTTTGAGACTGTAAATACATCTCCTTCAGAGGGAGTCACTTCTCCATTTTTCTGGAGATGTCTGTTTATACAAACATTCTTAAAAAGACAGTCATAAAGCAAATGGGCTATTAATGCCTAGATTTTAGAGAGCTAGAGATTTGTAGAGAATTGATTCTGATCATAAATTTGTTTGTTTTTTTAGTCACTAAGTCGTGTCCGACTCTTTGCAACTCCATGAACTGCAGCATGTCAGGCTCCTCTTTCCAAAGGATTTTCCAGGCAAGAATACTGGAGTGGGTTGCTATTTCCTAATTTAGGGGATCTTCCCAAACAAGGGATCAAACCCTCATGTCTTACACTGGCGGGAAGATTCTGAGCCACCTGGGAAGCCTGACAATAAATTCTCTCTACTATTAAAACACAAATGTCAATGAAATTAAAGACAAAGAAGGAAAGAGCATTGTAAATCAACAATACTTTAATTGAAAATAAATAAGAAACTAAAACCCTAAATTTTAAGCAGGATGGAAAAGAATATTGAATATATCAGAAAAACAACATAAAAAGTCATTAAATGATCATTGAAACTTGATTAATTAGGATTAATAGAGTAATCTTCCTAATTCTTCAAAATAAATATAATGCTTAACTTCAGAATTTTGAAAGAGGATATCATATACCTATGACAAGAACATGGGTGACCTATTTTTATGGATATCAACTATTTAAGATCTTGGAAATTCAGAAGACCATTATTTGAAACAAATGAATGAACATACAAAGAACTTCACAGATGACACCCAGATATGTATAGGCTTAAAGCTGTTGCAAGAACTTCTCAAGTATGCCTTATAGAGATTTCAAAAGAACTTAGCACAAGGAAAAGTGTATGTAAAAGTTTGATACGGTGAAAAATTAAAGTATCAATATTAAGGAGCTGAATTGGGAATTTCCAACTTGCATATAATAAGAGTTCCATTAGGGAAGAGAAAAGAGAATGAGAGAGAGCCAAGAGAGAGGCTAGTGGAATAATCATTAACAGGAAAATCACCCAAACTGAAAAAATGACATGCAAAAGAATGAGCAGAAATGAGTAAAGGGTTCACATCTGGGGTTATAATAATAAAATTTCATAATATCAATAATAAATACAAAATATCAAAACATTTAAAGATAAAGGGAGGGATATAATTGCAAAAAGAAACAAAATTCAAATGATTGCTAGCCACTGGGGACTGCAAGACAGGAAGCAACATTTTCAAAATTCTCTTAAGGAACTGCATGCACACCAATATAAATTTTAATAATATAAAAGAACACTCTAAGACTAAAATATCCCATACCAAGATTTTTAAATGAAATTGTACTATAATTAGGCAACGATTAAGAGTTTGGGTCCAGAGTCAGATGGTTTGGAATCCTATTTCGACTTCTTACTAAGATTAGCTTTGGTAGCTACAAATAATTTTGCCTCAGTTTTCTTCATATAACTGGGTAAATAATTATAATCACTCCATATGGCTCTCATGAGTACTTAATGAGTGTGTAAACATGAAGTGAGTAGAATGTTATGAACTATTATGTTTCATAACAATTACCTGTAGTAAAGATTTCATTTATTTTAGTATATAAATTCCCATAGATAGATCTGTCTTACAGAGGAGGATATCAGTTTTTCATCTTTCTTTCAAAATATATCAGCTATATTTGAGAGATCAGAAATTGATGTAAAATGTTCCTGTTATATAATATATATAATCTGTATTCAAGTTGAATTCCCAAAACCATTCAATAGGGGAAAGAATAGTACTTAATTAAATAGGGGTAAAGTGAAGTGACAAGTAATGTTTTGCAGCCACCAAAATGGTAAACTGTTGATGATTTATGATATTTTTAAAAAGGGAAATTGCATATATGAAATTCTTTGCAATATGGCATATGTATTAAAACCTAATACAATTTGTTTTTGGATCTTGTTAGTGGTTATGCTGTTTTCTTCTTGTGTCATACAAATTCCAAATTCTCAGTAATTTTGTTAGCAAATACATACAAACACATACACACATACATATATAAATTCTAAGAAACATATCTCTCCTACCTACCAGTGACTAATAGTAATAAAATAATAGGCTTATCTGTGGGCCAGTGACAGAGGCATGCTTCTAAAGCATTTAAATTTTCCTGTACAATTTTTAAAAAGAATTTTATATGGTGTTGTATTGGGCAACTATATCTTTATATACAAAGTGAAGCAAAGCAAAGTGAAGTCGCTCAGTCGTGTCCAACTCTTTGCGACCCCATGGACTGTAGCCTACCAGGCTCCTCAATCCACGGAGTTCTTCAGGCAAGAATACTGGAGTGGGTTGCCATTTCTTTCTCCAGGGGATCTTCCCGACCCAGGGATTGAATCTGGGTCTCCCTCATTACAGGTAGACGCTTTACTGTCTGAGCCACCAGGGAAGCCCAACAAGGGAAGTGTTAAAATCTTCAAAGTGCTGTGAATTAATTAAGTTGATAATAAATCATAATTATACAACTAGTGTATTTACAAATTATAAACAGCTAGTATATGAAAATTAGTATTAGAAGTCAAAGGGAAACTTTAATTTTGTTTTTGTACAAAACTAATGTCAGATATTTCCAATATATGTACCAGATAAACTCAAACCATTTTGCACAGTCATTAACTCACATCCCTTGAAACAAACTTGACTTTTCTTTTAAGTGGATATGTTGCTTAAATGAATGGGATTATTTGTCAAACATCAATCTCTGTAAAGGATGAACTCAGAAAAGATGAATCATTTTTTTTTTAATGAGCGATTCACTAAAATTCAAATTATCTTTTTAAAAATAAATCCATTTCTATTATGTGGCTCACTTTTCTGAGCACGTTTTTGGGCATATGGGAATTAATGATGGTGGTGTTGACATTTCTGTTTTTGTGGTTAACATAAATGATTTATATATTTTTGACTCTAAAAGAAGCATGACTTTGTTCGAATTTGCAATAAAAAAAATATCTACTAGAAGAATAATACTGGAAAAAGAAAAACCTCAGAAGAGACATGTGCTTCCCTAAGACTCACAAATAGTCTTTATGTCATTATCCATTTATTAAATTGGCCTATAAGTACATTCTCAAAGTTCAGATGAATGATCTGCTTGTAGTATTAATCCCCCCTGAATATGTTTAGACCAAAGCTTTATGACCTCTATTTATTATGGCAGACAATGCTACCAGAAAATATCCGCTTTTAAAATCTTATTACTGTCAAATTCTTTATCTAGGCCAGTGACTTGACATTCTCGCATGAGTGAGCATTAAAGCTTTTGCCTTTTTAACCTCATGATCCTGGAGCATAAATCATTTATAACAGATTCAATTCTTTGTGTCTTTTCAGTGTTGTTGGAGTCTTATCTTTCTTTCTGGTCTATGTTTTCAATTTAATTTCAAGCACTTCTTTCTCTCCCTCTGTGTGTCTCTGTCTCATCGTCCCTCTTTTCCATTTCTTTTCTTCATTTTTTATACAAATAAGGATATTGGCCTTTGTGGTGAAATAAATTGTGTGCAATATTTTTATTTCTTTGGTATATATTTCAATTTAAAAAGTTACATATTGAGTGAGTATTCATGTTTTTTTATATCACAACATTCTTGTTATCATAGGAAAAATGATAGAAAGCCTTTGTTGTGTTTTTGGTGCCTTAAAAAATTCATGCATTTAAGGAAATAAAGATCCCTACACTTGAGAAAGTAGACAACCTTACACAAATAAAGCTATAAAACAGAGATGAACCATACAGTTTTTTCAAATGACTGGCTATTTCTTAAGTAGAACACAGACACATCCAATTTGGCCTTCTTGTAAAAAAATAGTTTTTGCCAAGAAAATGACTGTATTTGGATGACATAAATATAATCAATAGAAAGTACTTATATTCAGAGATCCTACATTTTCTTTCTTATTATAAAGATGTACTAAAATGTACTACACTAAAAGTGTAGATTAAGGGAAATAAAATAATATACACTATTATACTTTATTATTCTACATTATTATGTCTATATTATATATCATCAAGCTCTGTCTTGCTTTCTCATAACATAGTAAAAATGAACTTACTCTCTATTCAACTAATATGTGATTCAGATTATTCAAAATAGTAACTATCTCACTTTTCCAGATAGAATCACTTTTTTCTCATCTCAATCGTTTTCCATTACAGTCTATTGGTAGACAGAGATATATTCTTTCTTTACATTACCTTTCCATCTTGTCCACTCTTTTCATGTTGTTTCATGTCCAGAGATCCATGTTTACAGTGCTTTTCTTGCAGACAGGCTCAGCAGCTGTACAGTATTTAATAAATATAGGAGTTTTAGACAATAACTTTTCATGAGGTTATTACAGGATATATGTTCTCCAGTTTTATTTTAAGGTTGCACTAGGGTTGTAGGGGAGAGTGGTAAAGCAACTGAAACACTGTTAAATATTTTTCAAAGGATCTGTAGAAAATTCTTCTCTTCTTATATTCAGATGTGAATAAAACTATTCAAAGAAATGTATAGTTTCATATAATCATTTCTCTGAATAGTTTCATGCTGGATAATAAATACTACACATTCCATCAATATTGTGGATGTTTGATCATAGCCAGTAGTGAAAAACATGATTTTTAAGAAGCAAACAACTTCTAAGTGGTCATCTCAAATTATTTTGATCTTACAAATACAAGATAAATAGAATTTAATACTATTCAAAACTAGAAATTGCAATTAACTGTACTGATGAATTCAGAATCTGTCTTTCTAGGCCAAATAATATTCTTATGCCTATAAGTTAGATACATTTTATTTTTATTTTATTAAATTCAACATAATGCCATTAATATATTTATTACCTCATCACCTAATACTTAATGAAGATTCACTAATGAGTAACATGTTATTCAGATATTTTGGCAAGTAACAAGATGACTACCACAACTTTCAAGGCATTGTTGTTATTGTTCAGTCACTAAGTTGTGTCCAACTTTCTATTATCACAGGGACTGTAGCATGCCAGGCCTCCCTGATCTATCTCCTGGAGCTTGCCAAGTTCATGTCCATTAAGTCGGTGATGCTATCCAACCATGACATCCTCTGCCATCCTCTTCTTTTCCCTTCAATTGTTACCAGCATCAGGGTCTTTTCCCGTGAGCCGGCTGTTCACATCAGGGACAGTTCACAAAGTATTGGAACTTCAGCTTCAGCATCAGTCCTTCCAATGAATATTCAGGGTTGATTTCTTTTAGGATTGACTGGTTTGATCTCCATGCTGTTCAAGTGACTCTCAAAAGTCTTATCCAGCACCTCAATTTTTGTGGGCTATGGACCTATGTATAATAGAAGGAGGTATTGAGTCATCAGTGTTGGTACAATTTCAATAGGCTGAGTTTTGACATATAACTGGTATTGAGTCACATCCAGTTATTTCAATATTCTCTTAACTTTGAGTATTAATTCCTTTTTGTGTCATTTTTGTGTTTATTCCTAATATCATCTCCCTTTCCATCCTTTCCTTCCTCCCTCTCTCTTTTTTTTTTTTCCTTACACACATACATATACACACACATTGGTCTTGAAAGAAACTGTCATATTTGTTAATCTATGTTTTTCTGATACCAAATTTGGATTTTGTTGACTCTTAGTGCTGTTTTTTCCTAATGTGCAGTTAATGTATATACAGACCCTTTACTTCTGGTTAGGATAACTCTGAGATATTTCCTATGCTTTTATCCAGAACTCACCAATACATTAGGTCCAGTTACCCTCAGTGGTAACTGGATTGATAATAAACCCTTTACTGACTTCCTTCTTTCCCTTGTCTCACTTGCCGAGAACACTATGTTCCCTGAAGTAACTATCCCAGGTGTGCGCACTTAAATTCTATCTCATTCTCTGCTTCTGGGAGATCACAAACCAAAAGACACATCACTTTCCAATGTCACAATAGTGGTAACAGGTAGTAAATGATAAGTTTGCAGAGAGTAAAACCTAAGCCAAGCTCAAACAAAAAGGCTTCCATCAGAGTATCAGGGATTGAAACAGCATCACATATTAGAGCTTCCTGAAAAATCTAAAAGAAAATGGTGCCATGTCTAGAAAGTCTTTGAGGAAAATACTATCTGTTATTTATTTCAGTGTTGAACTAAAGTATCAATTAAATGGTAGGGCTATATGCAAATATTTTGCCACATGCAAACTGTAAATGTGTTACTCCCTATATACTATTTTTCATGAAATTGCTGTAGAAAATTACAGGAAGTCATGAGATTCAGAAAAGAGATCTGAAAGATGAAATTGATAGACTGCCTTAATTATTAAGTAAATAATTAATAGTATTTTGTTAATATAATCCAAAATCATAGTTTAAAATATAACTACAACATATGTTGCAATATTATGTTACTGCTTATGTGTAACAATTCAAGAAAAATGTTTTTCTTTTTTATCAATGATCTATACAATCCATGGAATTCTCCAGGCCAGAATACTGGAGTGAGTAGCCTTCCCCCTTTCCAGAATATCTTCCCAACCCAAGAATCAAACCCAAGTCTCCTGCATTGCTGGTGGATTCTTTACCAGCTGAGCCACAAGGAATCCCAGGAATACTGGAGTAAGTAGCCTATCCCTTCTTCAGCAGATATTCCCAACCCAGGAATTGAACCAGGGTCTTCTGCATTGCAGGAGGATTCTTTACCAACTGAGCTATCAGGGAAGCCTGGTCAATAATACAAAATAAATAATAATTTTATGAAGCTATATTTTGAACTTATTATTAATACACTAAGCAATTTTTGTTAGTTTATTTTGTTTTCATATTTTGTTGCATCAATTTTTAAAAATTTATACACATTTCTATTACTGCAAAACCCTTAGTATTTTAAGACATGTTAAATCCAAGTTATAAATGTTTATTTTGTTTGGAAGTTGTCCTTTTCTTGTATTAAATATATACTTAATTCATCAAAAAAGCAAAACATACAAGATTGAAAACTTTAGGAATATCCACTAAAAGCATTCAGTTGATCATTAAAATCTAATTAATTACATATATGGTAACTATCTATAAAAAGTCAGATCTGTATTATGCATTGGGAATACAAAATTGAGGAAGATATAGTCTTTACCCTTAAGAATTTCTGAAATTGAAGAGACAGTCACATAAACCTTTGACTAATCTAATATAATCAGTGCTAAATACCAATCTACAAGATTGTCATGCAAAGCCATAGAAGACTGCTTATTCTTTACCAACTGAGCTATCAGAGAAGCCCAGAAGGCTGCTTAACTCTCCTCTAAAGAAGAATTGATGATGATTTCAAAGAGGAGGCAATGCTTGATTTAGTATGTGGGCAAAGACTTTGCAGGCAATTAGAGAAGTTACAGGATGGCAAATCCACAGATTTCATGGTGCCACTATTCTCTTCTCAGTTCCACCTGGTAGATATTTCTTGGCTCTTCTCATTAGAACACAGCCTGCACATAAATATACACTGAATTGTTTGTCTTAGACTAAATAATGGCACACCATCATGAAAGTCAATATTGGATTCAAAGTTCTTCAATTTATTCTCTAAGCCTGTAGGGAAGGTAAATGTGTACAATGATTATAGAGGATGCCCTATGTTACTACTGTACAGCTTAACAGTGAAAATTATGAGTCATGAACTAACAAATCATAAATTTGAAGGTGTTATATAAGGGAGAGACAGGAACAGAATTGCATTTTATAAACATAATTTTGGCAGCAATTTGGATATTGAAGTGGGGAAAAATTGGAAGGAAGGAGATATGTTAAAAATAATCTAGTGGAAGATGATGTGAACTGACCTGTTACTGGTTCTGGTGGAAACATTTCACAGATACAGATTGATAGACTTGGTGATTGGCATAGAGGGCCTTAGATATGTTGCAGTAGCAGACTGGACTCCTAAAACCAAGGACCAAGGACAGAATCTTGACTTTGATATTTATCAGTTATAGAGTTTGTACAATATTTGTAATATTTTCCAACCTAAGTTTCTTCCTTCTTAAAAGTTAAATAATGTATTTTACTTCACAAATTTACTCTAGAAATTTAATAAGTAAAATAGTGTCTGGCATGGAACAAACATTCAATAATAGGTTGGTACAGCAATAAATGAGCAGTAAAGAGGGAAGGGGGCTTCTCCAGTAGTTCAGTTGGTAAAAGGACCCATGTGCCAAGGTAGGAGACACAAGAGATGCAGGTTTGACCCCTGGGTCAGGAAGATCCACTGGAGTAGGAAATGGTAAACCACTCCAGTTTTCTTGCCTGGGAAATTCCATGGACAGAGGAGCCTGGGTGAGCTATAGTTCATGAGTTTCAGAGTCAGACATGACTGAGCATGCATGCATGCATGCACAAACACACAGAGAGAAAGAGGCAACTAGCTCTGAAGTTTGAAATCATTAGAGATACAGCCACTATGGAGAACAGTATGGAAATTTCTTAAGAGACTAGGGATAAATCTCCATATGGACCCAGCCATCCCACTGATGGGCATATACCTTGAGAAAATCATAATTCAAAATGACACATGAACCCCAGGGTTCATGGCAGCACTACTTATTTACACAATAGCCAGGACATGGAAGCAACCTAGATGTCCATGAATGGATAAAGAAGTTTTGGTACATGTATAAAATGGAATATTACTCAGCCATATAAAGGAACAAAATTGGGTCATTTTAGTGATGTTGATGAATTTAGAGTCTGTCATACAGAATGAAGTAAGTCAGAGAGAGAAAAACAAATATATTAATGCATAGATATGGAATCTAGAAAAATGGTACTGATGAATCAATTTGCAGGGCAGGAAGAGAGATGCAGACATAGGGAATAGACTTGTGGACACAGCTGGGGGAGGAGAGGGTGGAATGAACTGAGATAGTAGCCTTGACATCTGTATGCCACCATGAGTAAAATAGGTAGCTAGGAGGTAGCTGCTGTATAACACAGGGATCTCAGCTCAGTGTTCTATGATGAACTAGAAAGGTGGGATGGAGGGGGAGCAGTGGGAGGGAGACTTAAGAGGGAGGGGATGTTTGCTTACTTATAGCTGATTCACATGTTTGTACAGCAGAAACTAACATGACATTGTAAAGCAATTGTCCTCCAGTTTAAAAAATATATTAGAGATTTATTCCTGCTTATTTGTTATTTTCCCACTTACTATCATAACACAAATGGCTTTTCATGTACCTCTTCTTACGTAAACACATATAGAATACACAGAGGTCAGTTCCAGACATACTCCCTCCCAGTCTATACTACATCCATGTGTTTCTTTGTGCTTCATAAGGAAGATGCCTTTTCTTTAGGACTTGGCTTCATTTTTGCCTCTCCTTTTTTTTTTTTTAAATTGTTGATTACATGGATTTTATATTTGTGTCTCTCAGGAGCTGGACCTGATTTCTGAAATATGGATAGGAGATTAAATCTCACTTCATAAAATGATCTTTTCTTCACATGTAGTCAAAACAAATGAGTGGGAAATTAAGGAGTAGCCTCAACTTTTTTCTTGTAGAGCTTGGTTGAGAAATTTGAATACAGAACTCTGAATTCGGTCTGCTTTTGATAAGTACTGTTAAATATCTTACAATAACATTTCTGTTTTAACTCTCATATACAATTAAGAGCAAGATGAAGGAAGAAGAAGTTAGTCAATACTAGGGTAAAGAGAAGAGGAAAAACAGAACAGCCAAACTTTTACTCTTGATATTAAGGTATATTCTGGAAAAAGGCAGTATTATACAGGAACCACTGTTATGGTGAAAACTGACTTTTCCAGTCCTGTGGCCACTTCTGAGTTTTCCAAATTTGCTGGTACGTGGAGTGCAACACTTTAACAGCATCATCCTTTAGGATTTGAAACAGCTCAGCTGGAATTCCATCATCCCCACTAGCTTTTCTCATAGTGATGCATCCTAAGGCCCATTTGACTTTGCATTCCAGGATGTCTGGCTCTAGGTGGGTGATCATACCATCGTGGTTATCTGGGTCATGAAGATCTTTTTTTCTATAGCTCTTCTGTGTATCCTTCCACTTCTTCTTAATATCTTCTGCTTCTGTTAGGTCCATACCATTTCTGTCCTTTATTGTGCCCATCTTTGCATGAATCGTTCTCTTGGTATATCTACTTTTCTTGAAGAGATCTAGTCTTTCCCATTCTATTGTTTTCCTCTATTTCTTCGCATTGTTCACTTAGGAAGGCTTTCTTATCTCTCCTTGCTATTCTTTGGAAATCTGCAATCAGATGGATATATCTTTTCTTTTCTCCTTTGTCTTTCTTTTTTTTTTTTTTAAATTTTATTTTATTTTTAAACTTTACATAATTGTATTAGTTTTGCCAAATATCAAAATGAATCCGCCACAGGTATACATGTGTTCCCCATCCTGAACCCTCCTCCCTCCTCCCTCCCCATACCATCCCTCTGGGTCGTCCCAGTGCACTAGCCCCAAGCATCCAGTATCGTGCATCGAACCTGGACTAGCAACTGGTTTCCTACATGATATTTTACATGTTTCAATGTCATTCTCCCAAATCTTCCCACCCTCTCCCTCTCCCACAGAGTCCATAAGACTGTTCTATACATCAGTGTCTCTTTTGCTGTCTCGTACACAGGGTTATTGTTACCATCTTTCTAAATTCCATATATATGTGTTAGTATACTGTATTTATGTTTTTCCTTCTGGCTTACTTCACTCTGTATAATAGGCTCCAGTTTCATCCACCTCATTAGAACTGATTCAAATGTATTCTTTTTAATGGCTGAGTAATACTCCATTGTGTATATGTACCACTGCTTTCTTATCCATTCATCTGCTGATGGACATCTAGGTTGCTTCCATGTCCTGGCTATTATAAACAGTGCTGCGATGAACATTGGGGTACACGTGTCTCTTTCCCTTCTGGTTTCCTCAGTGTGTATGCCCAGCAGTGGGATTGCTGGATCATAAGGCAGTTCTATTTCCAGTTTTTTAAGGAATCTCCACACTGTTCTCTATAGTGGCTGTACTAGTTTGCATTCCCACCAACAGTGTAAGAGGGTTCCCTTTTCTCCACACCCTGTCTCTTCTTTTCTCAGCTCTTTGTAAGGCCTCCTCAGAAAACCATTTTGCCTCCTCAGACAACCAAATGCCTTTAGCATTTCTTTTTCTTGTGGATAGTTTTGGTCACTGCCTTCTGTACAATGTTACAAACCTTCATCCCTAGTTCTTCAACACTCTATCAGATCTAATACCTTGAATCTATTTGTCACTTCCACTGTAAAATAGTAAGAGATTTGATTTAGGTCATACCTGAATCACCTAGTGGTTTTCCCTTCTTTCTTCAATTTTGGTCTAAATTTTGCAATAAGAGTTTCATGATCTGAGCTAGTCAGCTCCCGGTCTTGTTTTTACTGACTGTGTAGAGCTTCTCCATCTTTGGCTCCAAAGAATATACTCAGTCAGTCAGAATGAGAGAGCCATTTCCTAGGCAGGTTGATAAGGAGTCTAGGGGTCCGCAAGGAGGGAGGGGTCTGGAATTCTCAAGGAGGAAGAAAGGACAAACTTTTTTCTTTCTCTACATTCCTTAGGATTATATAACAATAATGTATCCTGCCTGAGGACAGTCTCTGGATTAAACCTTCTGGCTAATTCTGCTATCTTAAAATGTAAATTATGGGAGTAGGTCTGGTGAGGTCTTTACAACCTCCAGACATTCTTTGGATTCATTGGAGAGTATATAACTTCATTGCTAATACTATCAAGGGGGTACTCTTTCTGCCCCCTTCTGATGCCTATGTCAGAAGCTTTCTCTATCTCCTTTATACTTTAATAAAACTTTATTACACAAAAGCTCTGAGCGATCAAGCCTCATCTCTGGCCCCAGATTGAATTCTTCTCCTCCAGGGGCCAAGAATCCCGGTGTCTTCTTGTGATTCAACAACAACCTTTCATCTTGGGGGCTTGTCCGGGATCCTTCAGGACAAGGTAAGGATGCTTGGAGCTTTAGTTCTTTGTTCTCTTAGCAAACACGTTTTCTGCTGTGCTTTATTAACTCTACAGTGTGCTTGTGTGAATGAATGGCATGTCCTGCGTGAAGCAAGTAAGGAGCCCTGCTCTGCAGTTCCACGGTGATCTCATACAGCTTATGGCAGAAACCTGTCAGGGGGTTATATCAACCTGCCAATGCCAAGAGGCACCCAATGTCTCCTTCGGGAACTGACCAGAAATGGGCAAAGCGTGTGGACTGCACTCTCCTTTCTCGGTCAAACTTTTCGGTCTCTTTGACCATTTCATAACTCCTTGGGAATTAGAAGTACTAACTTAATCTATCAGATCATAGACTTTCAAGGGGCTTGTGATCTATACTGTTACTGTGTACTTTGGCTTAGTCCCAAACTTGGATTGGTATTCAAGAAAGCACCTAGCCTCGCTAGGAATCGAAAGTTCAGAAGCTAGATGGAGCTCTAGCTCCAGGAACATTTCTGAGGTTAAAGGTTACTCAGATTGGGACTGCAATGGGTTTTTTCCTTTGGTAACGCCGGCTCTTAATGGATCAGAGGAGGCTGTTATACTGTTGTGGTGATGCTTGGAAAGAACATCTCAGTTTTATGCTCGCATCGGTCTTATGTGGTCAGGAAATACTCAGGGTCGTGCACAGGCACTCAGGTGACAAATGTTTTCCCCAGCAGTCTTAGCTTGGGAAGCATTCCAGAAGGTTACTCTGATTCACCCCGGGTGACATCAGAGGCAAGCAAGGTTAAAGGTGAAGAGCTGGACGTCAAGTAGGGATGCTATCAAGTCTACCCCTGGTACATCCCCACCCCATCTTGGTGGTAGAACCGGGAGGGACGCGGACTGCACCTGCGTTGGTAAGGGACAGACTAAGTCCGACCGGGAAGGAAAAGCTTTTGGTGTAATGTCTGTCTACACCCCCATCTAGAGCAGGGAGGGATGCCTCCGGTAGAAAAATGGCCCTGGTCGCTTTTTTTCTCTCTTACAGATGGGAGCTAACAATTCCAGCCTCACTCCTTTGAACTGTATCCTGAAAAACTGGGATAGATTTGATCCCCAGGGCTTAAAGAAGACACACCTGGTCTTCCTATGTGATACTGCATGGCCACGGTATCCATTGGAGGATGGCAAACGGTGGCCAGTTGGAGGGTCTCTTAAGTATAATACTGTTCCACAATTAGACCGGTTCTGTAAGGAACAAGGGAAATAGGTAGAAGTAGCATATGTGTTGCCCATTTTCTCTCTGCGAAATATGCCAGACTTATATCCTAAGGGTATAGATTTGGGTGTGAAACCTTCAGCTCCCTCCTGCCCTCCTACTTTGCCCCCGTACCTGGGGCTCCAAGCTGAGCAAACTGAAAGCCAGAGAACCCCCCTCAGAAGGGTTGCCTAGGTCTCAGTGGAAATCCAAACTGAGATTCAAACTGCCCACCTGGAGGTCCAAACAACTCCTGTCTCAGTATGACCTCAGACTACTCTGGTTTCAGTAGAAACTCAGACCATAGAAGTAAGAGATGAGATGGAGGACAGGAGACAAAGAGAAGAAGAAAAACAGGTTTCTCCAATTTATCCTGGGGTCATATGTGCAGAGCAGCCAGAGAGACTGAGGAACAGCCACACAAGCTGTTGCCTCTTTATGAAACACCCACCAGGAGAAATAATCAGTCTGTGAGAGTTAATAAGCCTTTCTCTTATCAAGAAATACAAAGAATCAAGGAGGATCTGGGAGACTATTTAGAGGACCCAGAAAAATATATTAGAGCTTTTAAAGGTGTTACTCTGCTTTATGACCTCACTTGGAAGGATGTGATGTATATCTTGGAACAAACGCTGACTCCCAAGTCAAAGACTCGAGTTTTGGGAAAAGCGGTTGCTTATGGAGATGAATGGCTTGGTAATGAATCAGTAGGGAAGAGGGAGAACAAGGTAGCGGCCCTCCCCACTGGGAATCAGGTGGTCCCAACTATAGAATCAGACTGGAACTACAACACAGCTAAAGGAAGATGGGATCAGAGTCATTTTGTTAGATGTATTCTTGAAGGACTTAGGCAGGCGCATTCTAAGCCTTCAAACTATGGCAAATTGGCAGACATAGAACAGGAGGAGAAGGAAGCTCCTGGTAAATTCCTAGATAGACTGAGAGAAGGCCTTCGCAGATTCACTGAGATTGATCCCGAAAGTGAAGAGGGAAAAGTGATCTTAAAGGATAGATTTCTCACTCAGTCGGCTCCAGATGTCCGCAGTAAGCTATTAAAACAGGCGTATGGACCAAATCAGTCTTTAGATACTCTGTTACAACTGGCTCAGACAGTCTATTATGGTAGGGAATATGAGGAAAAGAAAGAAAGGGAAAAAAAAAAAAAAAAGGAAAAGGCAGAAGCCTTCACCATGGCTATGAAAAACGTTCTTAAACAGCCTGAGAAAAATGCCCAGAGGGGCCCAGGTGAAAAGGGATGGGCTTGCTATTACTGTGGAAAGGAGGGGCACCTCAAGCGGGATTGCCCTCAGGCATCTAAGCTGCCCCAGGCTCCATGTCCGGTCTGCAAAGGACCACACTGGAAGAGAGACTGCCCCCAGAGGTGTAGGTCTCCAGGGTCAGACTCTCAAGACAATCAGGACTGAAGGTGCCCAGGGGTCCCCACGCAAGCTCCTGTCCTAATTACACCTGAGGAACCCCAGGTATTAATAATTGTGGGGGGCCAATCTGTCGATTTCCTTTTAGATACTGGAGCAACTTATTCTGTGCTTACTGAAGCCCCTGGCCCACTTTCTTCCTGATGCGCTTCCATAATGGGACTGTCTGGACGAGCCAAAAGGTGTTATTTCAGTTATTCTTTATCTTGCAACTGGGATTCTGTGCTGTTTTCACACAAGTTTCTGATCGTGCCAAAATTTCCCTCACCCCTTTTTGGGAAGGGATATACTGAGCAAGGTCCATGCCTCTGTTTTCATGAATATGGAGCCCTTCCTTTCTCTCCCTTTAGTTCAACAAAATGTAAATCCTAGAGTATGGGCTGATGGAAAATCTGTGGGTAGAGCACAAAATGCTATTCCTGTAGTTGTTAAGCTCAAAGACCCACACGTATTTCCACATAAGAAGCAGTATCCATTGAAACCTGAAGTTAAGGAAGGGTTAAAACCCATCATCGAAAATTTAAAGGAGCAGGGACTATTAATTCCCTGTAACAGTCTTTGCAACACTCCTATTTTGGGTATAAAGAAATCGAATGGTAAATGGAGACTAGTTCAAGATTTATGAATAATAAATGAGGCTGTAGTTCCTTTACACCCCATGGTGCCTAATCCTTATACTCTATTGTCTGAAATTCCTGGACGGGCCAAATATTTCTCAGTAATTGATTTAAAGGATGTCTTCTATTCAGTGTCTTTGGCGGAAGAAAGTCAATCTCTATTTGCCTCTGAAGACCCTACACAGCAGCTTCTCAGTTAACCTGGACAGTTTTGCCCCAGGGATTTCGTGACAGTCCTCACTTATTTGGACAAAGTTTGTCACGGGATCTACAAAACTTTAATAGCTCTGAAGCGGTGGTGTTACAATATGTAGATGATATTTTACTCTGTGCTGAGACAGAGGAAGCTTGTTCGCGAACCTCAGAAGATTTCTTAAACTTTCTGGAAGGCTGTGGTTACAAGGCATCAAGAGAAAGGCTCAGCTTTGATAACAATCAGTTAGATATCCGAGCCTAATCATATCAGAAGGGACTAGGGCCACAGGCCCTGAGAGAATTAAACCTATACTAAATCACCCCCTACCTATGACTTTAAGACAATTGAGAGGATTTTTGGGAATCACAGGTTACTGTCGCATTTGGATTCTGGGTTATGGGGAACTTGCCCGGCCTTTATATAAACTTATAGCTGAAACTCAGCAGCCCAAACTGACTGGTTTGGTCTCCAGAAACTCAAAAGGCTTTTAAGGTTCTTCAGACTGCTCTCCTGCAAGCTCCAGCTTTGAGCTTGCCCACAGGGTCAGAATTTAATTTGTTTGTCACTGAAAGAAAAGGTGTGGCATTGGGAGTTTTGATACAACCCCGAGGGTCTCACCAGCAACCTATTGCTTATCTAAGCAGAGAATTATATGTAGTTTCACGTGGGTGGCCCCACTGCCTAAGAGTAATTGGGGCAGCGGCTTTATTAGCACCTGAAGCTTTATAATAAATAATATCATGTGTGAAACGAGTTGCCAGTCCAGGTTCGATCCACGATACTGGATGCTTGGGGCTGGTGCACTGGGACAACCCAGAGGGACAGTATGGGGAGGGAGGAGGGAGAAGGGTTCAGGATGGGGAACACATGTATACTTGTGGCGGATTCATTTCGATATTTGGCAAAACTAATACAATATTGTAAAGTTTAAAAATAAAATAAAATTAAAAAAAAATAAAAGACTTGATATGTTAGCACTAATACAGAGATCCACATGTGCTTGGGAAATTCATTACCATATAATTTAATTTCATTTTTAAATAAACAATGAATCAGTGGCAAAAAAAAAAAAAAATTAATGGACAAAACCTTACCTTACTTACTTCTCATGATGTGAGTGGAATATTAAATTCTAAGGTTAATATTTGGATGACAGACAGTAGGCTTCTTAAGTATCAGTCATTGTTGTTAGAAGGACCAGTAACTAAGCTTCAAGTTTGTGGAAATTTAAATCCTGCCACTTTCCTTCCTGAGAAGGAAAATGAAACACCTGATCACGATTGTTCTCAATTCCTAACTTTAAACTATGCAGCTTGGGAGAATCTAAAGGATACCCCATTAGACAATCCTGACATGGAAATATTTACAGATGGCAGTTCTTTTGTTTGGGATGGAAAGTGTAAAGCAGGTTATGCCGTGGTGACTGCTGAACAGGTTTTGGAAGCAAAATATTTCCCCCAGGGAACCAGTGCTCAGTTAGCAGAGCTTGTGGCTCTGACCGAGCTCTAGAGTTAAGCAAAGGGCAGCAGATGGGCCTGATAATCTATGTGAGTTTACTTCTGCTGACTCCAAAAATCCTGAGTTTGCCGTTTGATCCTCAAGACAATGCCTTCCTGTCCTGGTCCTGGGCACACTCCTCCGCTGCATTCTACAATCGGTCTAACTGCTGGGTCTGTGGAGCATTCCCCTCTTCATCAGTGGAAGGCTTCTGGAGGTGGACATATCCACTTCAAGGAAAAGACTTTCTCCAAGTCTGTGAATACCTTCGACAACAATCACATGCGATGACTCTTCTTCATCTGATGACATCTACCAACCCTAAAATGGACTGGTGCAACACGTTGCACTTTAACTATGGACATAATGTAACTTTTAATTTTGATTCTGATTGTTTTGTTTTTGCTGTTTGCTCCCTGCATCTGTAACTGTATAATAACTGGATTTGTTTCTAGCCTCATGAAAGCTTTTAAGTTACAGATGGTTGCTCAAATTCCTGCTACTGCTGCAGCTTCCTCCAACTACTATTTGGGGCCCCTGGATCAGATATCGTCAATATGAGGATTAGGAGAATATGTTGCCTCACCAATTTAGGGACAACGCCCCTTGTCAGCTCGGAAGCAGTTATGGAACGAGAACGACACCCCTTTTCCTTAAGCAACATAATTCTCCTAAAAGAAAACAGGGGAATGAGAGAGTCATTTCCTAGGCAGGTTGATAAGGAGTCTAGGGGTCCACAAGGAGAGAGGGGTCTGGAATTCTCAAGGAGGAAGAAAGGACAAACTTTTTTTTCTTTCTCTACATTCCTTAGGATTATATAACAATAATGTATCCTGTCTGAGGACAGTCTCTGGATTAAACCTTCTGGCTAATTCTGTTATCTTAAAATGTAAATTATGGGAGTAGGTCTGGTGAGGTCTTTACAACCTCCAGACATTCTTTGGATTCATTGGAAAGTATATAACTTCATTGCTAATTAGCAAGGGGGTACTCTTTCTGCCCCCTTCTGATGCCTATGTCAGAAGCTTTCTCTATCTCCTTTATACTTTAATAAAACTTTATTACACAAAAGCTCTGAGCGATCAAGCCTCATCTCTAGCCCCGGTTTGAATTCTTCTCCTCCAGGGGCCAAGAATCCGGGTGTCTTCGTGTGATTCAACAACAACCTTTCAAGAACCACTAACCAAATACCAATGTTATTTCTGATAAAAGAAATTTCTTATTTAAAAAAAAGAGAAAAAAAATTGAACTATGACAAATATAATGGATTCCAAATGAATCGTAACACATTATGTTAACATATACAGTCACACCACAACATCCATATTTTCAGAAGCATTTTGAGTAAGCATAGTGGTTATACATGCTTTCCGCCCCTCTCCTATATTTGGCAACTTTTTCATATAAAATATCTCCTTTACTTTCAGTTTCAAGAAAATATGCTTTAAATAAATGCTTTATCTTGACTTTTTTTTTTTTTTTTTTTGCATATGATGGTTCAATATATGTTTATTTCAGATCAAATTTCTTTTAATTTAAAGTTTATATCCTCAGCATTTATTTTAATTGAAAATTCCTTCAAACCTACCAAAGCTATTCATTGATTCACTATTAAAAATGATGTAATGCTGAATGTATCCAATCATTTGGATTTTCTTTGTTCCTTTATAAATCAAACATGTAAGCAGAATGAATAAACCAGCAGTCAGTTGGTAGATTCATGGCAACGAAAGGGGTGTAGAACATTTGTTCAGCTTGATAGGTACAAATATTTCTCTAGTGATGATTTATATAAATGTCCAAGGTGTATTCATTTTCCTGAGAGGAAAAAAAATTGCAGAAACCATAAAGTGGAAGGGAAAGTGTGCGCTATTAGAAGGTCTGATATTATATATAAGTTATAACATGAATATTTCAGTGTGACTTTGATAGCCCTACAACTGTAGTTTCTCAAAAAGAGAACCTAGAATAGTCTCTGTGATTATTTAAATACAAGTCCAACCCAAGGTTGTAATACATTATTTTTACAGTTTTCTGGTGCTTGAGAATTTAAGTAGAAATATTTCTAAGACTATCACATTTCTAAAACAGCAATATAAATCTGACAAGATCTATGATATGGGGAGAAAACATACAATCAAGTCTCCTTGATCAAGTTCAATGAGGAACAAAATTATACTTTCAATACAAAGACCCCTGAAAGGAAATTAAAGAAGAGTAGGAGAGTGAAACAAGAGAGCAAAGAAGGAAAATGCAAGAAAATTTATTAAGTTGGATACTCTAGAAGCCACTGGTGCTGATTTCCTTTCAGCTTCCCAGGTGTCTTAGTGGTAAAGAATCTGCCTGCCCATGCAGGGGACACAGCAGACATAGGTTGGATCAGGAAGTTCCCCTGGAGTAGGAAATGCAAGCCCACTCCCATATTTTTGCCTGGGAAAACCCCGTGGACAAAGAAGCCTAGAAGTCCATGGGTTCTCAGATAGTCAGACATGCCTGAGCACACACATGCATGCTGATTTCCTTTAGGTGATTATAAGGAGTCTTATAATGCATTTTAGAATATTCTGCTCTGAAGGACAAATGTAGAGGCTTTAAACCCTTATCTTCAATTCCTTAAAAGTCAACTGTGGCCCCAAGGACCTTAAATCTTCAATACTTCTGTATTGTGCATAATGTGTGTGCTAAGTCACTTCAGTCCTGTTGGACTCTTTGCAACCCTATGGACTATAGTCCGCCAGGCTCCTCTGTCCATGGGATTCTCCAGGCAAGAATACTGCAATGGGTTTCCATTTCCTCCTCCAGGGGATCTTCCCGATCCTGGGAAGGAAACTTTGTCTCCTATGGCTCTTGCATTGCAGGCAGATTCTTTACCGATGAGCCACCAGGGAAGCCCCCAGAATAGATATGATGTGTGCTAAGTTCCAAATAGGAAAAGGAATATGTCAAGGCTGTATGTTGTCACCCTGCTTATTTAACTCATATGCAGAGTACATCATGAGAAATGCTGGGCTGGAAGAAGCACAAGCTGGAATCAAGATTGCTGGGAGAAATCTCAACCTCAGATATGCAGATGACACCACCCTTATGGCAGAAAGTGAAGAGGAACTAAAGAGCCTCTTGATGAAATCGAAAGAGGAGAGTGAAAAAGTTGGCTTAAAGCTCAACATTCAGAAAACAAAGATCATGGCATCCAGTCCTATCACTTCATGGGAAATAGATGGGGAAACAGTGGAAACAGTGGCTGACTTTATTTTTTTGGGCTCCAAAATTACTGCAGATGGTGACTGCAGCCATGAAATAAAAAGATGCTTACTCCTTGAAAAAAAAGTTATGACCAACCTAGATAGTATATTAAAAAGCAGAGACATTACTTTGCCAACAAAGGTCCATCTAGTCAAGGCTATTGCTTTTCCAGTATTCATGTATGTGAGAGAGTTGTATGGATGTGAGAGTTGGACCATAAAGAAAGCTGAGTGCTGACAAATTGATGCTTTTGAACTGTGGTGTTAGAGAAGACTATTGAGAGTCCCTTGGACTGCAAAGAGATCCAGCTAGTCCATCCTAAAGGAGATCAGTCCTGGGTGTTCATTGGAAGGACTGATGCTGAAGCTGAAACTCCAATACTTTGGCCACCTCAAGCGTAGAGGTGACTCATTTGAAAAGACCCTGGTGCTGGGAAAGTTTGAAAGCGAAAGGACAAAGGGACGGCAGAGGATGGCATCATCCACTCAATGGACACTAGTTTGAGTAAACTCTGGGAGATGGTGATGGACACAAAGGCCTGGCATGCTGTAGTCCATGGGATCGCAAAGAGTCAGACATGACTGAGCGGTGGAACTGAACTGACAAGTCGCTTCAGTCATGTCTGACTCTTTGAAACCCTATGGACTGAGAATAATCTATGATTTATGTGTGGCTTTAATAGTTTGGAGTAGGGGGGATTAAGTATGATGTTTTGTTCACTCTCCCCTCTCTCCTTTCTTCACCCTGCTCTCTGGTATGGAACAGAGAAAAGAACATAGAAAAGACCATTTAATTAAACAGTGTTGTGATCTCCTCTGTGGTTGACTCATGTCTCCAGCTAAGTATGGACACAAAATGACCAGTTATTGTACAAACCCCCTAGAAATTGGTCTTCTCTTGTGATATCTGGCAACCACTTTTAGCTGACAACCCACACCCATCACTATGCCCACAATAGCTTTGTACAACTCCACACACTCATACTAATTTTTTTTGTACAAGGTGCATGTCCTTAATCTCATCTACTCTCTTCAGTAAGTTATTGAGCTCTAGTAATGATCATTTTTATCACTTGGACCTTTAGAGGTGATAGGATCAGTGGTGGCAATTCTGCCCCTTTTCTATGTGTAAGTTTTCCATTGTATCTCTTGCCAAGATTTAAAAGTTCAGCAAAATGAATGCCAACATGCCTCCCAAATTACTCTCAAGAAAAGAGATTATTCCTGCAGCTCTGAGAGTGTTGTTAGAAAATGACCCATAGTCCTCAGTTTTCTTACGAATTTTAGGTTAAATTCTTAGGTTTAACCCAATGGGCTAAATTAGCCCATTTAACTTAAAAGGGCTAGGTTAAATGCCTAGCCCACAGTTGTGACTTTTCCACTGAAGAGCCATCAACTCCAGAACTCTCTAAAGAGCAGACTGAGTCCTTCATCTTAACTTCATTGTATCATAACTCAACTTCTATCTCAACTCATCCTTAGTTCCTTGCCTTCACTTTCACAGGTGTTGGTCTCAAGGGTGCTCCCTTATATGTATCCTTCTACCTTATATGTATCCTTCCATATATGAACCTTGACCTGAGGAAGATGGCAAAGACTCCCCCACTCTTAAGGGAAGGGAATAACTTCTATTTAGAGCACTGTACTTCCCAGAAATAAATAAATCTCTCTCTGGGGTGGAGTAAGGGCTGGTGTATTCAGTACCAGTTCTGTATGTCTTAAGAAGTTTTACATAGTGGAAGCTGTTTCTTATCTCTAGTATTATACTGAACATAGAAGTGGGGAGTCATGTGCTCTTTTGGCTTCAGATTGTGGTTAGCCCCAGTAATTAGACAATAGGAAAACTCCTCTCAACATCTGATTACATTTGACTTTTTTCTCTTTTTATGAGTGCACCAACTCTAAGATGCAAGTTTAAATTTTATCTGTTTTTCTTCAAGACAACAAAAACAACAACAAAAACTAATTACAGTTAAGAAAGTGCAGTAGCTAATTAAGATCTGCGTATTGATTTAATCATGGTGATTTAGTTGCTAAGTCCTGTCTGACTTTTGTGACCCCATGGACTGTAGCCTGCCAGGCTCCTCTGTACATAGGATTTTCCAGGCAAGCATACTGGAGTGGGTTACCATTTCCTTCTCCAGGGAAGCTTTCTGACCCAGGGATTGAACCCAGGTCTCCTGCAATACAGATAGATTCTTTACTGACTGAGCTACCAGGTAAGCCTTATCTAATGCATGCCCATTCCACTTAAGCATTTATATATTTAATAACACCCATTAGTAACACAAATGAATGTCTTAACTTTATCTAAGCATAAAGATTAAATCAATTGCTTATATTTTTCTTCAATGCACAAATGAAAATATACTACTTAACTTGTTTCAGACTTTTATTATAATATATTACTACTCTTTTGCTTGTATGTTTAATATTACCCTGCTTTGTCTTCATTTACCCTCCAGTCACTAAGGTGAAGATTCTGACCTAGAGCATACTAATTACTTGGCTTATTAGCTTGACATTATATCAGTAATGGGGTGATAGCCAGCATAATCACTATGACTTGAAAAATTATGCTTTGCTTTATCATCAAGAAATCTGAAATATTCTCAGTTTTTTTACAACTCTTCTAAAATTGTTAAACAGAATTTTCATGTTTAACTCTTGAGAAAAAGACTTAAAAGTACTTTCATTTTGAAATGAGCTTTGAATATTAGAATAAAATCTATATAGAATAATAAAAGTAACACAACTGAACTCTTGATGACATCTTTTATTTTTTCAACTCCATAAGTGTACTTTGTGTGGATTAATGCTTTCTCATTTAATAATTTTTGTGTTAAATTGAGTCATTTTTTAGGTTGTTATATATCCAGTTTATTTTAGATGATAACTTAAAATTCTTGCATCTTAAATAGCATATACAGTACAATGTGATACTAATCTACTTAGAGGAAAAAGAAATAGTCACTCAGTCATGTCCTTGTGACCCCATAGACTGCCAGGTTTCTTCAGTTCATGGAATTCTCCAAACAAGAATACTGGAGTGGGTAGCCACTCCCTTCTACTGGGGATCTTCCTGACCCAGGGATCAAACCTGAGTCTCTTGCACTGCAAGTAGATTCTTTACCATCTGAGCCACCAGGGAAGGTACTATCAATTGCCTTCTAGATTTAGTTTCATCCTAAGGCTAGTTTTATGTTCATCAACAAACTGCATATTCCTAATCTGTGTGCTTGCTTACTTGAAGGGAATGAGATACAGTGTAGAAGTAACCATTCTTGTTTTCCTAGAAACATCAATATATTCCTGTGTTTTTTGGAGATGGTGAATCATTAATAACAGGAAGAGATTTCTTGAAAACAAGTAATCAACTACCTATACTCTGTAAAGTTCTTAAGTTTATTAGTTTCTTAAATAAGAAGTTGAAATAAACTCAGGGATTTTATTTTTCTAAATAAGTGTTATGGCTGAATCTCACTGGGAAGAGTTATCATTTTTATATATTAGAACAGGTTTTCATGCATTCTTGCAGTGACCTATGCATCCATTCAGTTTGTTCTGTTTAATATAATGAGTATGCTGGGTAGCAAATCTGACAGGTGCAACAGAATTAGTCAAGTGAGGGGCAAGGTAGATGAGGATTTTAGATGAAAGAAACAAAATAATCCATATATATGAATGAATAAAATGGGCAAGATTAATTAATTGATTAATTATAAAAACTTAATTCCATTTTCATTCTGTCCAAGGCAATTTTAGCTGTTGGAGATATAGCAGAAAACAGAATAAAATAAGATCCTTGTGCACATGGAGTTTCCATTCTGATTTGGGATTGGGAGAAACCATATAAATAAATAAATATAGATATGTTTGACTCGATGGACGTGAGTCTGGGTAAACTCCAGGAGATGGTGATGGACAGGGAGGCCTGGCGTGCTATGATTCAAGGGGTCGCAAAGAGTTGGACACGACTAAGCGACTGAACTGAACTGAACTCAACTAGGTAGTTAGAATAGGAAAAGGAGTCCAGAATGGTACTGGCTAAAAGACAAAGAAAGGAAAAGTGCACAAAAATAGAACAAAGGAAGGTCAAAGGACCTGAGTGAGAAAGAACCTCAGGTGAAGCAAACAGCCCTCCTTGGCTAGCCCAATTTACAAAAGGCAGGCTCAGGGGGAGGAAAAAAAAAAAAAAAACATATAAAAAGAGGAGCCAAAGCTGAGCTTTCTCTTCTCTTCTCTTCACTTCTTTTGGGTCAGCCTACCTCGAGGATGTATTTTCCTTTGCTTACCAAATAAAACTGAACTGTAACAGAGCTGTAACACTGGTCTATCCATCACTTCAAATTTTTTGCTGTGGCAAGACAGAACTGAGGAAATTACACTCCCCAGACAGATATATAAATGTATATTGCTGAAGAAGCACATGGAAATATGGGGAAAGGACAGGGAATGCTGGAGCAAAACTTCGGGAGAGAAGTTGCTATTTTAAAATAAGGTCATTTAGTAAAGTCTGAGTAAGAAACAATTACTTAACAAACCACTTCAAAGGTTAGTAGCTTAAAATGAGAGTTGGGTAAAACCAGGTAGTTTTACAGGTAAAGACCTCATTCAGCTGATATTGGCTAGATCCAGTCATGCATCTACACTCACATGGTGGGTTGGCTTGACTGCTTGATTGAGAATGGACTCTCTCACGTATCTGGAATTTTTCAGGCTATTGACTGGGTTTACGTAAATGGCTCGACCTTGGGTATATTACTTGGAAACCTAACTCAGGACTGTTCACTTGCCAGATTGGAAGAGTTTCAAAGGTATGAGAAAATGTACGTGAAGCCTCCTGAAATGCAAGCTTGGAGCTGACACATAATTCTCACTGCATTTTGTTGGTTTAAGCAAGTCACAAGTCTAGCTCAGATTTATGGGGTGGAGAAATAGATTCCTCTACCTATTGGAAAACCTGAAAAAACTATTGCTACCTGGCATGGATACAATCAGGGAAGAACTCATAGCAATTTTTCTTTTCTTTTCTTTCTTTTTTTTTTTTTTGTCAGTCTATCTACCACTATGAGATTAAAGCAAACTCTAGAAGGATTGAGAGTACAAGATGATCTAAAACTTCTGTCTAATAAATGAAAAAGGTAAGCTCAGTTTGTTATTAATTTCCAAGGGGAATCCAATATATTCTTCAAACCATATAGAAGTGAAGTGAAGTAAACATAACTAGTTTCGGACTCTTTGCAACCCCATGGACTATACCGTCTCTGGAATTCTCCAGGACAGAATACTGGAGTGGGTAGCTGTTCCCTTCTCCAGGAGATCTTCCCAATTCAGGGATCAAGCCCAAGTCTCCTATGTTGCAGTCCAATTCTTTACCAGCTGAGCCACAAGGGAAGCCCTTCACATCAGATATGGAAAGAATTATTATAAAAAATAGGTCTTAGGCAACATACTGAACAGTTTCAAAGTGAAATGAAAGGGGATGCTTATAGAGCTTTGTTACATACTCTATACATTCAGTGCATTCCTACCATAAGTCAAGAATTCCACCATGTGACAGGAATATAGAGATAAGCAGAACAGTGTTCTCTTCTAGTAGAAAATTTTATTTACCTAATCCCCATAGATTGTCAGGACTCATTCACACGGTTCACATAGATCTAGTGGTCCATGTGGATCTCCTTTGTCTCTCTTTCAAATCCTTGTATCAATATAATTTAAATATAATGAAAGAGACAAACAAACCATAAAATACGCTAAGTGGTCTGCTATGAGAAATATAATACACATAAACACAGGCAACTAATTTAATGAGGAGGGTTAAGAAAAATATCCAGGAGAAAGTGATAAATCCTGAGGACAAGTAAATGTTGGCCATGCAGAGCTTAGAGACAGGTACTCAGTGTGCTCTAGGAACTAAAAATAATCTCTTATGATCAGAGGTCTTGGAGATGCAGAGGATGTGGCAAGAATGTTAGTGGTCCCACACTTCTTTGTTTTTCTTTAAATTGATGCTACCCATTTATAGGCTATTGTGGTTTTAGGCCTCAAACTTGAGTAAATACAACCATAATGGACATTTTGCTTCAGGATGTCATTATGCCTTATATTAGTTTTAGCAGTCACTGGCTACAGAAAAATTAGAAAATAATAGGCTTGGGGGAACAGGCAAATGGCTACCATGGAAACCTTGGTAAACACAGTCATAGGAGCCTCACTGTGTGGGCTGCAACAGCAGACCTTAAACCATGTGCATTTTCTTAAAATTTCAAATGAGAGAGAGACAGGGGTGGGGTAACCTTAAGAGAGACTTTTGGATCCTGGGAAATCACACTGAAATGAAAGTATTTTAATAATAGTATTTCCTGTTTGCACTGTGATGCTCAGCCAGCTTAGGAAGCTACATCTTTAAAAATTCAAAAACAGCTGAGTTACATGTGATCTATGGCAAAATAAGGATATTCTGGCAGTAAACTGTTAGTTCGAAATATAAGTAAGTTGTACTAGATTAGCAGTAAAATTTCGCTCCTATTAATGTTTCAAATTTCTTTGGGGTTGATTAGGATAGCCTTATCTATATGATGAAAAGTTGACTCTGGATTTGGGAATTTTAGAAGCCATGATTATGAGTTTTCATATAAGAGCTTCATATACAGAATGGTAGATAATTTTTTAATAGAAATAAAAGCCTATTTCATTTTTTTAAAATGTATTCCATTTTCATAAATTTTGTTAGAGGAACACAAAAATTAAATTCCTAGATTACTGCAAATCCAAAGGCGAAGAAGGACAATGTATAGTCCTGTGTCTTGAATAATCTGTCTGTGGGGATTATATCTATTCAGAAAATCAAAGAGGAACTAAAGTTTCTTGGGAAAAATACTTTAGTGTTAAATATCAGAAATAACCATTAAAGAAAGGAAGAATTTTCCTTTGCAGAGGATTGAAATCTTAGACAAAGTAGAGAGCTATGAATGAGAAAGTGAGATCTCCAGGGCATGGTAGATGAGTGTAAAAAGGAAATGGATATGCACATGGGGCTACATTCTTAGAGATGATGATAGAAAAGTGGAGTGTTTGGTTGTTACTAGATCAAAATTAGTGTCTCCATCTAACACATAAAATGAAGCAAAATATCAGAGAGTAGAATGCAGTGACTGTTCTGGAGGCAGCCAAGATTCTAATTCTCTTAAAGTGGGACAGAGATTTTTTTTTCTCAAAGAGCAGTTCAGTAAAAATCTCTAAGTAGGCCAATAGAGCTAAATGGTTAATAATTGTGTGATCATCAGCCAATAAATAGCAATGTCAGCCAAAGGAAGTGGGTGTTGATTCCTCAAGGAACTATTTCTCAGTGAGAAGAATGGAGTTTACACAGTGATTCCAAAATCTCAGGGAAGTTTACTGTTTGAGGCATAGGTCTAAATGTTTCACTTTAATTCTTGATACTCATAGCAATCCTATGAGGTCTACTATAATGCTGTTTTACAGAGCAATTTAATAAGTTTCTCAAGTTCACACTGCTTATAAAATGTCAGACCTGAAAGTCAAATCAAGTCATTCTGGCACTGGAACATATAGTCTTACTTCACATTCTAGAGAGGGACCTTGAGCAGAAGTCTGCAGAACACTAATGAAAATGATTGGAAGTGGAAAGGATATGTTGTGACTTCTGATATATGCTGAAGACATAGCACTAAAATCAATTCTTGCAAATGCAAAGGGCAAGTATTTTGTGCTCAAAATATGTAGTCTTCCAGTACTCAAATTTAACAAGGAACTCTTCATTAAATTCTTAGGTTTAAGTATTGTATAAATAGCATGTTTCTTGGGTTAACTCCTCTACATTTTTCTCTATGTCAAGTTTTTCATGAGAGTTATGAATAAAGCAATAAGCTTGCCTTATGTAGAAGGAGCCAGCAGAATTGTAAGCCTGCTCATTAAGGCAGTTCTAAGAGTTTTAGAAACCAAAGAAAGGGTAGTTATATTGAAATGTTATTATGAAAACTAAGTCTCTTACTCTACATACTTATTGAAAGGATCATCTCATGTCTTCATGTAGGTGGCATGCCTGGATATTTAAAGGCCCAAATCAAATTTTTTTTTCCAAGAAAAGACTTTTCATCTGCAAAACTAACAAAATTAAAATGGACTCTTAAATTTCACCATATAAAGATTATATTAACTCAATATTTATAAGGGTTATAGCAATGAAACCTACCATGATCTGTCCATTTCTAAGCAATGTTGTATTTTTCTTGCTTGTGCCTGTATGAATTTAAACCACATTTGTTTTAAAAGTGACCTAAAACTTAACGCCAAATAAATATGCTTTCCATTCCTCATAATATGCATTCTAACCTATCATGCCTGTCAAACTAGTTGGCAGGTGCTATATAAATATTCAGATACATAAGGTCTATGAATATTTATGTGCTAAAGTTGCATTTAATTTTACATATCTTATAAATAAATAGGAAAAGACCTGCAAAAGGGAACAATTTAGTCATGTCAGGTTCTCTATAAATAAATTCATCCTTTGTGTGTGATATGGATTCCATATTAATTCATAAAAGAATGCTGAGCATTTTTATCATGGAAGATTACATAATTAAATTATTTTTTTAAATAATCTGAATCTAACAGTTAAACTTGGTTACCTGAGCAGAAATGGATACTTAAAAATTTATCTCCTTGAATTAAGAGATTATTACTTGCATCTGTGAAAATAATTAGACAAATTAAATTGTTGGCTTTTCTTTCCACTTATATGTAAAATTAAGCATTACATAAAATTAAATGCCAGTTCAAAGGGATGGAATTGTGTGGGAATAGCATTTATGATCAAAAAGCTTAAATCATCATTCCTGTGCTCTCTATTCCTACATAAATTGACATCAGGATACAGTTCCAGCTCATCTGGGCAGATGTTGATGATGAAGCCCAGTTCACTAATGGGATCTCTGTGTGAGATAATGAACATTGCTCAAAAGCTAATAACATGCTTTCTTAATAAGAAAATTTGACTTCATTTTTGTCAAAGGCTTGGCACAGTATTTAAGGACTTTAGGTTTCTAACTTAAAAGATTAATTTGATTTCAATAACCTGGGAGCCCCTATTTTTCTTATTATGTCAAAATATCAAATGGAAAACCCTCAAAGTTACTCTTCAGTCCTTACACAAGGGTGTCTATTTCTAATGAAGACTCATATAGGCCATAAGGAATCACCATCCTCTATGCCCTACAATTCAGTCTTCAGTCAGATTTCAGTCTCATCTGAATTCAAACTACCTACATTATGTGCCTGGAGAAGGCGATTGCACCCCAGTCCAGTACTCTTGCCTGGAAAACCCCATGGATGGAGGAGCCTGGTGGGCTGCAGTCCATGGGGTTGCTGAGGGTCGGACAAGACTGAGCGACTTCACTTTCACTTTTTAGTTTCATGCATTGGAGAAGGAAATGGCAACCCACTCCA
The DNA here is from genome assembly GCF_003369695.1 of Bos indicus x Bos taurus. Lineage (NCBI taxonomy): Eukaryota > Metazoa > Chordata > Mammalia > Artiodactyla > Bovidae > Bos > Bos indicus x Bos taurus. The sequence continues at coordinate 83,049,342 of NC_040077.1, read as the reverse complement.
GTGATCTTGCCTAGAGAATCCCAGGGATGGAGGAGCCTGGTGGGCTGCCATCTATGGGGTCACACAGAGTCGGACACGACTGAAGTGACTTAGCAGGAGCAGCAGCAGCACATTATGTGCCTTGGATGGAGCTTCTGGAAAAAGAGTAATAGAAAAAGACAGGGAAAATCTTTTGTTAAGTCACAAGATTTAAACATATATCACTTGTACAGGGATGTTTCTTTCTATAACTTCCTTCATATACTTAGTGTCTTATAGCAACTAATCTATAAATAAGTCTATCAGACTTTACTATATATCCAAGCAAGTGTTTCATCTCTCTGCATTAAGCATTAACAGATTTTCAAATATTATACCAAATTTTATGTGTGTATGTGTGTGTGCATGTGTGTGTGTGTGCTATTTGATTGTTACATGGAAACATCAGTTCAGTTCAGTTCAATTGCTCAGTCGTGTCCGACTCTTTGCGACCCCATGAATCGCAGCACGCCAGGCCTCCCTGTCCATCACCAACTCCCGGAGTTCAAGCAAACTCATGTCCATCGAGTCAGTGATGCCATCCAGCCATCTCATCCTCTGTCGTCCCCTTCTCCTCCTACCCTGAATCCCTCCCAGCATCAGGGTCTTTTCCAATGAATCAACTCTTCGCATGAGGTGGCCAAAGTACTGGAGTTTCAGCTTTAGCATCATTCCTTCCAAAGAACACCCAGGACTGATCTCCTTTAGAATGGATTGGTTGGATCTCCTTGCAGTCCAAGGGACTCTCAAGAGTCTTCTCCAACACCACAGTTCAAAAGCATCAATTCTTCAGTGCTCAGCTTTCTTCACAGTCCAACTCTCACATCCATACATGACCACTGGAAAAACCATAGCCTTGACTAGACAGACCTTTGTTGGCAAAGTAATGTCTCTGCTTTTGAATATGTTATCTAGGTTGGGCATAACTTTCCTTCCAAGGAGTAAGTGTCTTTTAATTTCATGGCTGCAATCACCATCTGCAGTGATTTTGCAGCCCAGAAAAATAAAGTCAGCCACTGTTTCCATTGTTTCCCCATCTATTTGCCATGAAGTGATGGGACCAGATGCCATGATCTTAGTTTTCTGAATGTTGAGCTTTAAGCCAACTTTTCACTCTTCTCTTTCTCTTTAATCGAGAGGCTCTTTAGTTCTTCTTCACTTTCTGTCATAAGGGTGGTGTCATCTGCGTATCTGAGGTTATTGATATTTCTCCCGGCAATCTTGATTCCAGCTTGTGTTTCTTCCAGTCCAGTGTTTCTCATGATGTACTCTGCATATAAGTTAAATAAGTGGGGTGACAATATACAGCCTTGACTCCTTTTCCTACTTGGAACCAGTCTTTTGTTTCATGTCCAGTTCTAACTGTTGCTTCTTGACCTGCATATAGGTTTCTCAAGAGGCAGGTCAGATGGTCTGGTATTCCCATGTCTTTAAGAATTTTCCACATTTTATTGTGATCCACACAGTCAAAGGCTTATGGCATAGTTAATAAAGCAGAAATAGATGTTTTTCTGGAACTCTCTTGCTTTTTCGATTATCCAGTGGATGTTGGCAATTTGATCTCTTGTTCCTCTGCCTTTATAAAACATGGAAACATAGTTGTAGTTATAAGCATCTATTAGAAAATGATATTCAGGTTCAGTTGTGTCCAACTCTTTGTGACCCCATGGACTATACAATTCATGGAATTCTCCAGGCCAGAATACTGGAGTAGGTAGCCTTTCCCTTAGCCAGGGGATCTTCCCAACCCAAGGATTGAACCCAGGTCTCCCGCACTAGGTATCCCACATTGCAGGTGGATTCTTTACCAGCTGAGCTACAAGGGAAGCCCAAGAATACTGGAATGGGTAGCCTATCCCTTCTCTAGTAGATCTTCCCAACCCAGAAATCAAACCAGGGTCTCCTGCATTGCATGTGGATTCTTTACCAACTGAGCTATCAGTCAAGAACTTTCAAATATGCAGAAGCAATTTCCAATTCCAATGTTTTAAAAGAATGACCCCTAAAGGCTTCCCTGATGGCTCAGAGGGTAAAAAATTGCCTACCAATGCAGGAGACACGGGAGACATGAGTTCTGTCTCTGGAGGAAGATCCCATGGAGAAGGGAATGGCAACCCACTCCAGTATTCTTGTCCAGAGAATTCCATAAACAGAGGAGCCTGGTGGGCTATAGTCTACAGGGTCACAAAGAGTTGGACACAACTGAGAAACTGACACTTTCAGTTTTCAAGAGAATACCTTCCAATTTTGGTGAAAATCACACTAACACTGGAGATCATGAGTCAGTTTTCAGCACCTATGAACTGCCTAAATGTAACCCTTTTGGAACTTCAATTTTTATTTTTCTAGGAAAATGATCTATAGACATCAATAACCTTTTCAATGGATATATGGACCACAGCAAATTAAAAAACACTGAGATGATATTTATAACTACATGAGCATATTTGAAAAACTAATTTAAGATTTATTGGTATAATTTTCATACTCAAGCCAGCATAGTTTTGTAGAGTTCAATCAACAGAAATTTATTTCATATTAACTCAGGAGATAGGGGGCTTCTCAGGTGGCACTAGTTGTAAAGAACCTGCCTGCCAATGCAGGAGACATAAGAGACACATGCGTGATCCTTGGGTTGGGAAGATCCCTTGAAGGATGGCATGGCAACCCACTCCAGTATTCTTGCCTGGAGAATCCCATGGACAGAGGAGACTGGCGGGCTACAATCCATAGGGTCACAAGGAGTTGGACATGACTGAAGCAACTTAGCAATAGCAGCAGGATATAGGACTTTTTTACCAAACAAGTAGAATGCCTGCTCAAAACATTTTAACTTGATTATACAACAATTCATAATAGAAAGTGAGAAAGCCAGTTTTATTGTCATTGTTGCTTAAGTGTTATAATAGAAAACCATTTTATGAAAGGTGATGAAGTGGCCTAGTTAAAGATGTGATATATTATATCCCCTGGCTAGTGCCAGCATTGCTTCCAAAGGAAACTACAATTCTGAGTATGAAATAACTAGCTTAAATTGAATTTTCTGAAGAATTAGTTTGTTTATTGGAAACTGTTTATTTCCCATGACTTAAATGGTGTTCTTATGGACAATAAACCACAGAATGGGAACTGCCTTCCTGAAATGTTTAACAGGGTCACTGAAACGGTGTTAAGAGATAAATGCATTAAGTTAAGAAAATGCTTCGTTTAGTCCTTGAGAAAT